>NC_067227.1:12409232-13615065 GCF_019924925.1 Ctenopharyngodon idella
GGAAATACATAGACAATTAAGACACTTAGTAATGTCTTTAAAAGCGAACATGGTAATCGTGTGGATATGGCAGTGGGACGTCTATACTGTAGCTCGGTTATGAGGATGAGTGTCTCTCAGCAGTGAGGTCCATGCCAGCCGGGACTTAAAAGCCTTAGTGATCTGAAACAAAAGAAGACGACAACCAGGAGGTGCACAGTAATATGCTCATGCTTATAATGGGGAGGGAGGGAGGGAGGGTTGCGAGCAGTTTAAGCATACTTACCGAGCAGTAATGTCACGTATATATGTCCCGTGTCTAATAGGAGAATGGTAGTGATTGGAGCGATTTGACAGCTGACCGTGTCAGCTGGTCGCAGCACTATGCCTACGTGGCCTGACTGAACTAATGCTGTGCTCGATTAGCCAGTGTTTCAGTTTCATTGTCAAACCCCTGTATATGTCAAGCTCTAAAATATTTTATTGGGTATAGAAATTGTGAGTAAAAATATATTTTTTAAACTCCTTCCTAATACAGTAAATCACAACGAATGGAAAAGTCATGCAAATTCATGGATTAAAAACAGACTGTAAAAAAAATATGGACGTAGTGTCCGTGACGTCACCTGTAGATTTCTGAAGAGCATTTTTAAAGCGGAAAATGAGGCCGCTGCCATCTTAGTAGCGCGTCACTCCCAGATAACTGAAAATGGGCAAAGAGGCGGGATGTGGTTGGAACTAATGTGCCTGGTTGCGGAAACCATGCTTGCCTAGCTAGTTCGACGTGATCATGTTAGCAGGCAAAGGAGCTATCTATCTATCTTAGATACTATCTAAAATATTAATAAAGATAACAAGTTATATCAGAAAGTTATATTAGAAAGTTAAATTAGAAAGTTATAAAGGTTTACTCTCAATATACAGTGTCTTTTTTACGATACACTTCAGCATCAGTAATTAATTTGTGTCGGGTGTGCAAATAACAGCATGAAAAATCAAACGGGACTTCATACCTTTATAATGAAATAGCGATCGCGAGATGAATCCAAGTGGCACTTGGGTAAAAATGTCCATGAGTGTCCATTGAAAAACAAAAAACAGTACTTTTTGTCCACAAAAGCGTTAAATCCATGAAATATTGATATATTATCCATTGTTTGCATCACAATTCTTCTGAATGATCTGCTCTCTATCATTGTAGATTCAAGAAATGATGCAAAATATAATTTTTCAAAATACTGCAGCAGATTCATTTATAATATCCAAGCAGTGCTGTCGGAGTTTAATATTCTCCCGCCATTGTCATTGTAGTAAATCTCACAAACAAAACTTTAAGCCAATGCCACAATCCAACAACGTGTGTTCTGTTTATCTTCCGCATGCGAGCACATGTACACAGACGCACATCTGTCTCGAGTCTTGACCATTAACGCAGCAAGCCATATTATTTTATAATTGTATAAAATAATCCCGAAAAAAAGCACAAACACGGCAGAGATGCCAAATTCAGCGGCTTGAATTAGCTGAGGTGATGGCTCACAGAGAGCAGCGGCAATCTACCTGTCACTCAAGTGACCACGCCCTTAATTATGCAGAACTTTAAGGCTTAATATACAGGTGCTGGTCATATAATTAGAATATCATCAAAAAGTTGATTTATTTCACTAATTCCATTCAAAAAGTGAAACTTGTATATTATATTCATTCATTACACACAGACTGATATATTTCAAATGTTTATTTCTTTTAATTTTGATGATTATAACTGACAACTAAGGAAAATCCCAAATTCAGTATCTCAGAAAATTAGAATATTACTTAAGACCAATACAAAGAAAGGATTTTTAGAAATCTTGGCCAACTGAAAAGTATGAACATGAAAAGTATGAGCATGTACAGCACTCAATACTTAGTTGGGGCTCCTTTTGCCTGAATTACTGCAGCAATGCAGCGTGGCATGGAGTCGATCAGTCTGTGGCACTGCTCAGGTGTTATAAGAGCCCAGGTTGCTCTGATAGTGGCCTTCAGCTCTTCTGCATTGTTGGGTCTGGCATATCGCATCTTCCTCTTCACAATACCCCATAGATTTTCTATGGGGTTAAGGTCAGGCGAGTTTGCTGGCCAATTAAGAACAGGGATACCATGGTCCTTAAACCAGGTACTGGTAGCTTTGGCACTGTGTGCAGGTGCCAAGTCCTGTTGGAAAATGAAATCTGCATCTCCATAAAGTTGGTCAGCAGCAGGAAGCATGAAGTGCTCTAAAACTTCCTGGTATACGGCTGCGTTGACCTTGGACCTCAGAAAACACAGTGGACCAACACCAGCAGATGACATGGCACCCCAAACCATCACTGACTGTGGAAACTTTACACTGGACCTCAAGCAACATGGATTGTGTGCCTCTCCTCTCTTCATCCAGACTCTGGGACCCTGATTTCCAAAGGAAATGCAAAATTTACTTTCATCAGAGAACATAACTTTGGACCACTCAGCAGCAGTCCAGTCCTTTTTGTCTTTAGCCCATGCGAGACGCTTCTGACGCTGTCTGTTGTTCAAGAGTGGCTTGACACAAGGAATGCGAAAGCTGAAACCCATGTCTTGCATACGTCTGTGCGTAGTGGTTCTTGAAGCACTGACTCCAGCTGCAGTCCACTCTTTGTGAATCTCCCCCACATTTTTGAATGGGTTTTGTTTCACAATCCTCTCCAGGGTGCGGTTATCCCTATTGCTTGTACACTTTTTTCTACCACATCTTTTCCTTCCCTTCACCTCTATATTAATGTGCTTGGACACAGAGCTCTGTGAATAGCCAGCCTCTTTTGCAATGACCTTTTGTGTCTTGCCCTCCGTGTGCAATGTGTCAATGGTCGTCTTTTGGACAACTGTCAAGTCAGCAGTCTTCCCCATGATTGTGTAGCCTACCGAACTAGACTGAGAGACCATTTAAAGGCCTTTGCAGGTGTTTTGAGTTAATTAGCTGATTAGAGTGTGGCACCAAGTGTCTTCAATATTGAACCTTTTCACAATATTCTAATTTTCTGAGATACCGAATTTGGGATTTTCCTTATTTGTCAGTTATAATCATCAAAATTAAAAGAAATAAACATTTGAAATATATCATTCTGTGTGTAATGAATTAATATAATATACAAGTTTCACTTTTTGAAAGGAATTAGTGAAATAAATCAACTTTTTGATGATATTCTAATTATATGACCAGCACCTGTAATTCAAACGGATGAGTTATAAAAAAATTCACCCCCCCCGTCAGAGTTGTCATGAAGGGCAAAATTAGCAGTATAGACCAAAACCACAATTTGATCCAGGCTGTAAACGTTTTTTTCTGCTGTAAACTTGGCCATTTTAACATGTGGATCAATGAGATTCTGCTCTCTTTTGCAGCCTGTCCCTAGCGGCCAGTCGATGAATTGCAGTTTAAGTCACTTCCGTATTGGCTTCACGAGAAACTGGGGGAGGTTGCCGCTTGGTTAAAAAGAATGGGATTCCTGAAGAACATTCAGCTCTTAAAACTTATGGAATCATGAAATTTAATTACTTTAATTGTAACAATGTATTCACACTATACACAAATGGCACGATGCAACAAAAGACAATAGAGACCATTATAATCATTGATCTACAGTGAATTCGGTGCAGTGTGATACAACACGACTAATCCCCTGTAAACTAATGCCACATTCTATTTCTGATGAACTGCATGAAGTAGAAACAGATTTGCTTGGGCCTTGGGGGCTTTGAATATTGCTGTGGACAATGAGGGTCCTATAAGTCAAAAAAGTTAAGAACATCTGCTGTCAGCTGGTATTGTCTACTCATTGGACCTGGGGGCTCATAAAAAAAATATGTCCCAGGCCCTGTCAATATTAGCGACGGCCCAGACACAGACAAGTCACAAAGAAAGTAAAAAAAACAAAAAAAAAAAACACTATTGTTGAGAAGTATTTCTCTGTGGACATGGATTTACGGTTAATACCTTCCGCAGATTTACTACCTGAGATGCCAATAAGCTACAAGGGGATGAATGTGAGTTTGTAAAGCAATCTTTTTCTCACATAACTGCAGTTATTTTTATTTTTGTTTTTATTTTAACATATTGCCCAAGCTAGCATGAATCCATCTAACTGGGAGAGCAAGGGAAACTGTGAAAATAAAGAGAAAGAAGTGTATGAGAGCGATATGACAGTTTGATGTGACATACAGTTGATTGTTAAGGACTGAGCTCTCCCCTGCTGTGTTTGTCAAACTGTCTCAGGTTTAGCCTGCTGCTGCTGCTGCTGTTGCTGAAATAATTAAACCCAGACACACATCAGACCGTGATCTTCCTCAGCATACAGACAGGTGTGAATAAAAAAAGAGAGGAAAGATGTAAAATGTGGTGAAAGTTATTAAAATATGGAATGTACAGAGCTGGATTCACTGTGATAATTAAGTTTATCAGGGGTGTAGCAACCATTATATTTGGGGGAATAAAAATTTCTACATTCGTCACCCCAATTTTAATGGGAAAATTATTTAATTTTAAGGATTCCTAACTTTTGAAGTAGGTACTACACCCCTAAAGTTAATATAAAACACAACACTGTAAAAAAAAAAAAAAAAAAATGACAACATAAGGCTGGGTATTGATGACACAGATTTCACAAAGCTCTTGATTCGATTAGATTCTGATTCCGATCTCAGGTAGAGCATGTCAATTTTTCTTAAGAAAATAATTTATTTGATAATCAACATTCAAATAAAAAAAATTAGTTTTTTATATCAATAATTTTGATGATACTCCAATTTGTTGGTGAAATATAAACTTTTAAAATTTGGATGTCATAAGAACTTGTATTTCAGGTATTATAGAACAGTACAATAAAAAATATTTAAATAAAATAGAATGAAATGTGACATGTTTCGCAGGTGCTTCTAAGAGCATCAGACTCCTTTTACTATTTTTCTATTGTAATTTTTGTTTTACAGGTAACTTAAAGGTCCCCTATTATGCCCATTTTTACAAAATGTAATTTAAGTCTCAGGTGTCCCCAGAATGCGTCTTTCAGCTTAAAATACCTCACAGATAATTTATAAATCCATGTTTTAAATACCCATTTTTGACTACAGTCAAGAACATGCTGTTTTCGTGCATGTGCCTTTAAATGCAAATGAGCTGCTGTGCCCCGCCCCCTCTCTAAGATCACAGTTCCTGCCTCAATCGGATTCTCTGCCAAATAATAACAAGACATCTGCTTGGTTTTGATTATCATCTATATCACGATCACTCTCACGGATAGTTCTTCTTTCATCATTAAAGTTTATTATTTCCACGCGTTTTAAAGCTATATCAGTTTAAACTTCTAATGGATCGTTTTCTGGGCGCACTTATCTGAAGCACATTCACACACACACACACACACACACACACACACACACACACACACACACACAGACAGCTGGCTGTCAGACGTCACGTCTCGTGAGTAACTTCTCTTTCACATTTTTTGTTTTGTGTAAACTGTCAAAGACACACAAGTTTCTGTCAAAAACACATACAGTTCACATAAACACAATGTCTGTGAACGTAAATAGCAGGCAATGTTACAGAAATCGTATGTGTATATATTGTATGTGTATATTAGATCTGTGGCGCCTTCCCTTCAAAAATAAAACTAATCCACTGAGTTCAGCGGCTCAGATGTCAGTAAATGAAGACTGTTATGTTCACTCTTACATCCAACAACAAAACATCTCAATTACTTACCAGACACTGCCAACACACATTTATGTCCAAACACCATGCAAAGGTGAATTTTGCATAATAGGTCCCCTTTAAAGCTATAACCAACAGATTTGTAATGCTGCATTTACATTCTTTTTCTATTAAATTTACTAACTGTTTTTCAGCACACACACTGCAAAGTGTGTCTGGTCTGCTCAGAATTTGAGACATCTCCCAGGTTTCCCTGAATCCTGGTGGGGGTACAAATGAATGTGTTTTGAAGTGGGTGGGCATCTGTGTATAGATGTGTCTGAGCATCAAAGGTCCACTCTAGGGGACTAGAGCACTCAGGAGCAGATGCTGTGTGTGTTCTTAGAGCTGTTGAGAGAGACGAAACGAAACCCCCAAACAGATGATCCTGCAATAACATAAATCTACCATCTCATCTCATTAGATTACATTATTTTACAAGACCACAAGAACAGACTGCTTGTGTATGAGTTTGCGTAAAATAGAAAAAAAAAGAATGGAGTTTGGCTAGAGATTTGCAGCGTCAGCTATATGATTATGTTTATGTAAACAAAACGACATGTGCCATGTTACGAGATTTGAAGAAGGGTCTTTATATGATTGCAGTGGCACTGCAGCTGAAAATGTTTCTCAAAAAGAAACTTGTTAAACATACATTAAACCTACCATGCTATTTTAATTAATTTCTTCTGTTTCATTTCATGCATAGTCACACTAAAAATTAGGATTTCAAAATGTAATTAACCACTGGCTGACATTTTCTGTGTTCGGCAATGCTATGTAGTGTAACACCTAATTAAAAGTCATCATGAATTTTATAATTAAGCTGAAAGAGGAATTTATCACCAAAAGCAAAAATTCTAGTGTTGATCTGCATTCAAAAGTACTGTGGCACCATATTAGCCTAAGTTTCTGCATTTTCTTTCAGCTTTATCTTATCAAATAAGAATTTTTTGTAAGTAGGCCTAAAAAAAAAGTCTAATGTTACTTTGGCTGTTTGTATACTCTCTTGTACGGTGGCCGAGAGAGCTCAACCCACTGCAAATGAAGAAAACACATGCAAATAGAAAAAACACCAGCAAAGAAAGAAAACATCTTCATCAGTTTGACAACACATGCGCTGCAAAAGTCCACAACACATACAAATAGACAAACGTGCTGCAAAAGTTCACAACACAAGCAAATACAGAAACATGCTTTAGAATTAAATTAATATTTTAATTTGCCCCGCAATAATTTATAGCCCATAACTGACGCGCTGTAATAAGATTAGCTAACTCCTCATTTAAAAAATAAATAAATAAAAATACGTATGGGCCACAAGAGAAATATTAAGTAATAAATTAAGGTTAAATAGTGTTATCAGAACATGTTGAAGTAGAGCTCTCATCGCTGAGTTTTTAGTTTCACTTTCCGCAGTGAATAAATGACTGGGATTTGAGACATAAAATCAAGTAAATTATTTTAAAAAATAATATTTGTGTAAATAATATAACTTAAAATAAATAATAATATAATATAAATGTTTGTGTGTCAAACTGCCAAAGTCACGTGATTTCAGTAAATGAAGCTTCGTTACGACATACCTGTTTCGCAACGTTTCGAAATTTCAGTGGTTCACTGCTCGGGAGCGACCTCTGTGAACCCATGAATCATACGGATTCACTGAGATCACCCCACAAGGGCGAACCATTGAACAAGTGTCTATGGGTTTTACCTGATCCCTGATCAGTTTCATATATTTGTAGATGTTTTAATTAGACATTAATATAATTAAAAGGAATACAGGTGCTGGTCATATAATTAGAATATCATCAAAAAGTTAATTTTTTTATTATAAATTATTTTTAAAAATGAAACTTTCATATATTCTAGATTCCCTACATGTAAAGTAAAACATTTCAAAAGTTTTTATTTTAAATTTTGATGATTAGAGCGTACAGCTCATGAAAGTCCAAAATCCAGTATTTCAAAATATTAGAATATTTCCTAAAATCAATAAAAAAATGGATTTGCAAAACAGAAAAGTTAAAGTTCTTTAAAGTATGTTCTTTTGTGCACTCAATACTTGATCGGCAGGACATATTACAGCAAATGACTTGCTCCTAGCCCAAATTACTGCATCAGTGAAGTGTGGCATGGAAGTGATCAGCCTGTGGCACTGCTGAGGCACTATTGAGCCTTCAGATCATCTGTATATTGTTGGATCGACTGTTTCTCATCTTTCTCTTGAAAATATCCCATAGATTCAGGTCAGGCATATTGGCTGGCCAATAAAGCACAGTAATATCATGGTCAGCAAACCACTTGGAAGTGGTTTTTGCACTGTGGGCAGGTGCTAAAGTTCTGCTGGAAAAGGAAATCAGCATCTCCATAAAGCTTGTCAGCAGATGGAAGCATAAAGTGCTCCAAAATCTCCTGGAAGATGGCTGCATTGACTTTGCACTTGATAAAACACAATGGACCAACACCAGCAGACGTCACGCCCCCCCCCCCCCCCCAAATCATTATTGATTTCAGAAACTTCACACTAGACTTCAAGCAGCTTGGATTCTGTGCCTCTCCAGTCTTCCTTCAGACTCTGGGACCATGATTTCAACATGAAATGCAAAATTTACTTTTATCTGAAAAGAGGACTTTCGACCACTGTTCACTGTCCAGTTCTTTTTCTCCTTAGCCCAGGTAAGATGCTTCTGACGTTGTCTCTGGTTCAGAAGTGGCTTGGTAGTCCTTTTCCTGAAGATGTCTGAGTGTGGTGACTCTTGATGCGCTGACTCCGGCTTCATTCTACTCATTGTGAAGCTCTCCCAAGTGTTTGAATCGGCTTTACTTGACAGTATTCTCAAGCTTGCGGTCATCCCTGTTGCTTGTGCACCTTTGCCTACCCAATTTCTTCCATCCAGTCAACTTTGCATTTAATATGCTTTGATACATCACTCTGTAAACAGCCACCCAATTCAGTAATGACCTTCTGTGACTTACTCACTTTGTGGAGGGTGTCAATGATTGTCTCCTGGACCATTGCCAAGTCAGCAGTCTTCCCCATTAGTGTGGTTTCAAAAAACAAAAGATACCCGGATTTTATACTGTAGGGATGGTCATTTAATGAAACTCAAATGTAAATATTCTAATATTTTGAGATACTGGATTTTGGACTTTCATTAGCTGTACGCTCTAATCAACAAATTTACAAAAAAAAACTTTTGAAATGTTTTATTTTACATGTAGGGAATCTAGAATATATGAAAGTTTCATTTTTTTAAATAATTTACAATAAAAAAAAGAACTTTTTCACGATATTCTAATTATATGACCAGCACCTGTAATAGTCTCTTATTGGCCTGTTTAGCTGAGCCATCCATGGAACAAACAAAACAAGCCCTGAAAATTAATAAAAAAACACATACTATACAGACACTTGATATTTAATCTTATTAGATGATTAGTTAATTGCATTTGATAGATTTTACTTTCAATAAAACATTTGCAGTGGGTTTGTAAAAGGTGTTTTTATGCATGTTTGGCCAGAGTTTTTGTTGCATTTACATGTTCTGACCAGCAGGGGTCACCAGCGTCTGGCGTTTTGAATGCTTTCGAAACAGTGAATCATTTTGCGAAGCAATTGGTTAAATTGATTGGAAGCTTTAAAAAGCTTTGTTTCTCCCATCACTATTACTTCACGACCGCTAAAAAAAGTATGCATTATGAGTCAAGTCAAGGCACCTTTATTTATATAGCGCTTGATATAATAGAGATTGTTTCAAAGCAGCTTTACAGTGAGTCAGTGCTGACAGAAAAATTATGCATTTCGGGTGTTGTTCAGCAGTTCAGTGTTGATTCAGTTCCGTTATAAAGATCATCAATTACTAAATTAGTTCATTTAATCTATAACCATACAACAGCATCAGTACAGTCAGATCAATAATATTGTGGAATATTAAGTGTGTGTAGTATGAATGTCATCTGGATGTTCTACATTTGCCATGCTGTCATTGTCATGAGACCTACCAGAGTCAGTTGAGTCACTCCACTGCCATTCACAAATCCTTTCCCGTGGCCTCATAGTATAGCAAAGTGTCCATCGTATGCACATTGCAGAATCTTGGAAGAAAAGTTTAATATAACTTTTAAAAAAAGTCTCAAAACAAAACAGGGTTCACAAACTGTCTAAACAGTATGTTCACCATGGTCCATTTCTGCATATCATAAAGAGTATAAACTATATATAATCGCATCTTAGTAAGATATGTCAACATTTGAACCGATTTAAAGTTTTTGTTTTTTTTTTTACATTTGTATCATTAGATAGTTGAGTAAGTTGAAACCCAATACTTATGTTTAAAAGTGTAAATTAGGCAATTTCTTTAAGAAAAAATCTGTGCGCAATGAATTCTGGAGTAGGCAAGGCCGTGAAGGGTCCATCTGTTGTATCCTTAATTTCACAGGAAATAAAGGACGCATTTGGATGCAGCATATGAAGGAGCATTCGAATTGGGACAGCCTTCGTTGCGCTGCAGTGATGCAGTGGCCTTTCGAATGAGGCCTCCGAAGGATGCAGCCTCTGAATTGGGATGTTTTTTGCCTACTATATAGTTGGGAAGTATGCGTTTTCAGATGCAGCCTAAATGTAAAAAACAAACAAACAAAAAACAACACATTCCAAACCCCAAATTAAATGAACAAATAAAATTGATACTGCTTTGCAGGGGCCAGCGTTCACCCAAAATAAACATCCTGTCATTTACTCACCCTCTTGTTGACGTTTTCATCCGTGAAACACTGGGAAGGGATAACTGACAAGCTCCAAAATGCACATAAAAGTAATCCATATTGTGCTGTATTCCAATTTTTTTTTTTTTTTTTTTTTTAATATTCCAGTTGCTTTGTATGAAAACAGACCGAAATGAGTTGTTATTAAATCTTACCTCCCTGCATTCAAATCTGGTGCGCACTCGAGAACTTCTGTTTGTTTGCGTAAGAGCAGTGCAATACTCAATGAGCGCGCTCGACACCTTAAAAGGAACCAAAAGGCGGAGAAGAAGCAATGGCACACAAACCTCACTGGTTCTCGCAACCACACTATCAACGCGGTATATTTGAATATGTGATGATAAGATTTCAGAAGTCACTTTTTGAGAACCAGATGTTAACAGCAAAGCGAGTGGTGACTTTGTTCCACCACAATTGTAGAATTTGAAACAAAAATGGATTTTCAGTTGATGGGCACATTTTCATCTCCAGCATGTTTGCATTGGCTACTCGTCACATCCATCTGTTCATAATGTTAAATAGCAGTGTTGACGGCTTGTTTAACAGATTATCGCTTTGTCTTACCTTTTGTCTATAGGCCTTCATGTATCGATTCAGTTCTTAAAGGTGCAATAGGTAATTCTCTACAGAAATATTTTTTGTTATACTGGTTGAAAGTCTCCTCCTATCCTGATAGCAATTACTATGTTAAACAGTCTAAATGTATTTTTATAAATTTATATTGTCTGTGGAATATATGTCCAATCATTATATTCGGTCCGAATGAAATAATAGGATGTCCTACCTGCCTGTCAACATATGTTTTTACATGTAACCTGTGAGGTGCTAACTGGAGCTGTTCACGTCCTCAGACTCGGAATTATGTGTTTCCATGTCAACAGTATCAACACCAAAATGAATCTGCAGCAGTCGGGGACAAGCTCTCTAAGTTTTTTACGTTCATTATTATTGTAATGTTATGTGCTTTGAGACATGAGATAGTTTAACACCGTCTCTTGTGATGCTTTGCCGAGATTAGCTGTGTGTGTGTGCCTAAATGTGATTTTGGAGAAAGCGCTGAAGGGAGGGTGTGATGTTATGATTTGAAAGCTAGCTCGCTATAGCGGGTATGCATTGACGTCACTTTCCCGCTGGAACATGCTCCCTCAGCCGGACTGAGTTGCAAAAGAGCCTGCTGCATGATTTAATAGGAGAAACTGTGAAAACGTGAGTAAAACACGAGTAAGACAAATGATTAAACTAAAGGTTGGACTCAATAGTGTTCCTGTTACAACTTAGCAAAGATCCAGTAATCCATGGATATTGACTTGCAGCCAGCAATCGTGTTTCCAGACATTTATATGTGCCTGATTTCAACGCCGGGGAAATACATAAAGCAAATTTTCCTGTGAACGCTTAATACAGGTAGGTCTGAATCCGGTTGATCACTTATATCAATGTTATATATACCATCCAGTCCTAAAACTTGTATAGTTTTTATATAGGGTATAATTTTACCCCAAAATTCATTACATTGACAAAATGATAGCTGCAAATCCACATTTCACTGCCTGGAGTGTTATTTCTGTGAATTGCAGCGATCCATTTGCTTCTCTTTTCTGTAGCTTTCGGCAGTCTGTAAAAATATACCTCAGATTTCTTGTCAAATCTATTTGTACAGTCAATCACAAAGCTCTTTCCCATTTTGAATGTGTTTTGTGTGTTATCGCGGCATTCGCGCTGAAAACCAATGCTGACATTCAGTCTTTTAGCAGTTGATCAGAAACCAAAAAAAAAAAAAAAAAATGCTCTGTCTGCCTGGGATCAACACTTCTATTCGGTGCATTTTATGAAAAGATGGAACTGGGTAAAAACAAGTTACCATAAACTACCTCTAACTAACTTAAAACTATCATTTGCATCTTTAAAAACACATAAATGCTGGGTTAAAAACAACCCAATTTAGGTTATTTGGCAACCCAGCGCTGGGTAAATATCGGTCTTTGTCAGACACGTGAGTTTGTTGTTTGTCACCGCGGCGCCATATTTGTGGTATCCCTGCTGACTGTGAGAATGAAAGAGATTACAAGAGTAGAGATAACAAGTAAATAACTCGCAAAAATGGAGAAGCACAAGAAAACTGTGAAAAAGTCATATCGCAATAAACTCACCAAAGATGCCAGGGGCCATTATTTGGAGAAATTGTCATTTATAACATAGATCTGTACGAGCTGACTGCAGTAAGTTGGAGTGCTGACCCCGCATTGCTACCTAAATCATCATACTTAAATATTGTAAACTATCTTGTTTATGGTGTAAGCGCATATACTAGTGAACAATTTAATAACTATAAATCCCTCGAAGCCAACGGACATTTCACTAATGGATGGGTGCAGGTT
The DNA here is from genome assembly GCF_019924925.1 of Ctenopharyngodon idella. NCBI lineage: Eukaryota > Metazoa > Chordata > Actinopteri > Cypriniformes > Xenocyprididae > Ctenopharyngodon > Ctenopharyngodon idella. The sequence continues at coordinate 12,422,112 of NC_067227.1, forward strand.
TTATTTATATTCCGACCGAAGGACTGCGACAACACAGTAGTAACAGCAGAGGTAATGTAAAGGACCTCAAAGTATTACGATTACATTCATTTATATGCTTTTATTTTGACACTTCCTGTTTAGCCGAAACTGGCTTTTATTTTGAAAGAACGGTATGCGCGGGGAGATCTAATACACACACACAAAAAAAAGGCAAAAGAAAAAGATCGCTAGCGATAAAGAGAAGGTGAAGCGGCAACAAAGGTTAAAGAGATAAGGAATATAGCCTCAGTCTAAAGTGGCAACAAGGTATTACAGTGTAGAGGATGTGTTTTGTTAAGCTGTGGTACATACTGATAAAATGTTAATGAAAATGGCTAATGTTTGAGTGAGAGTGACACGTTGTTTTGTTTATTCTGTGTTCACCTCTTACGTTGGTTTATGACCTGCAAGGAAACTAAAGAAAATTAAAAAGTCACTAAACCATCAGTTCTGGCTAACTTCTTTCGACTGGACGCTACAGGTAAGGTAATAATAAAAACAAAGGTATGACATCCAAAGTATGTAAGGTAGTTCAACTAGATCTCTTTTATTGAATCCAAAAGGTTTTAATTATATTATGCTACAAATAAAGGTATTTTAAAGATTTTAAATTGTCAAAAGTTCATTCGGTTTAACCGTCCAAAGGCCAATATAGTAGGGCTGAACGATTTTGAAAAATAATCTAATTGCGATTATTTTTTTACCAATATTGCGATTGCGATTTAATATGCGATTATTTTTAAGCTCTTTATCTTCTGTATTATTCAACAAAGACAAGCAATAAATCATTGTAGGTGTGGGAATCTTTAGGCACCTCACGATTCGATTCCGATTCTGGGAGTCGCAGTCCGATTCCAAAACGATTCTTGATCTTTTTTTCTTATTGATTAGTCTTATTAATAAAACGTTTTTATAATGTAATTATAATGTATTATTATACTTTTTAAAATATTTACACATTAAAAATTTTATTAAAACAATTGCATGTTAATGATTGTAAATAAACTAATATAAGACAGGGCTTAGATTAAGCCAGGATTAGGCCTTAGTTTTATTAGGACATCTAAGTAGCTTTTATAAACATGCCTTACAAAAACAAACAAGCAAAAAAAAAAAACATTAATGGTGTGCATCTTGAGACAAAACAATGGCACTGACATATTTTAAGACATGTCACTGCAAGTTGCTTTCAGTTAAGACAGCTCAAACATTTATTTTAGTCTGCGAATAGGCTTAAGGCTTGTCTGTGAAACTGGGGGAAAAGCTAGTAAATAATAAAGAGGAGGGGGGAAAAATAAAAAGGAAAAAAATAAAACATATTACAAGCAATAAACAAAGAGTGCTTTCAGTATTTAAAAGTATCTGAAGATTAAGCTCAGAATCGTTAGAGAGAGAATATTTTCTCCCATCTCCATTGTATGAACAACACAATATTAGATAGATTAAACATAAACTGTGCTTTTCTGTAGGCCAGGCATATGCGTATCGTGTCAAATTGATGCTTCCTCTGCAGACTGCTTCCTCTAGCGTGTCACATGACGAGCGTGTAATCGCAGCATTTGCGGTTTAAAAATCGCGTTTTGTCATATCGCGATATTATCGCAAATGCGATTAATCGTTCAGCCCTACAATACAGCCATTTAATTTGTGATCAAAATATCTTAAAATGTAAAATATGTATATATTTTTTATTCTGCCATGATTTTATAACATCACTGCATCCATCCTCATTCATGGATAAGTTAAATATCAGGTTTACAGATCGTGGATATTATTATTATCTTGTTAATGCTATAAGTGCATATACCTGTGAATTCATAAAATAAATCTACAAATCACCCTATGTGTACAACATTTGGTTTGCATACTTCATTTGGCTGTTGAAATGTTGATTACAAGAAGACAAACAACATTTTGAAAAATGTAATTATACATGCTTTATTGTTCATGCAAGCATCTGCACAAAATATAAAATTATATATAGTATTCTAGGTGCAATACATCAGCACATTTCTACACTACAATTCTACAAAAGATTCAAGCATGTGCTGTCAGATTGGATGGTTTCTCTGTGAAAATCTCAAAACAGTCAATAATCTCTGCTACTCTTTATTTAAAACAAAGGAGACATTTCTGTGCAAATCATCTCTGTCTGCCCATACAGCTGAAAACTTCAGGTTTGCATATAGATATGACACCGTTTCATTGAATGTTCTGTATACGGTCTTTGGGGAAACATGAGAGATAAGTATTGTGCAGGCAGATCAAATCTAAGGGAACATTAAGGTTCACAGAAGCATTTGAAATTTGTATTTGTATTGTGAATGTTTGTTGCGTCTGGAATCAGAGGCACCAAAAAAAAAAAAAAAAATGTAATAACGCCATAAAGGTTCTCAGGTTTGGCAGACTCGTATAGTACATTAACACTATCATCATCTCCAAAACAAACATCAGACATCCTGTACATATCAAGTCCATGCTGCAGCTGTCGGTTTATTTATGCACATGCAGATCACCATCTCCTCCTGCATCTTCTCAGTGTGAAGCCGATCACTTTCTCCAGCCTGATGGACCATTAGTGTCAGCTGACTGCATTGTTTTTCCTTACTTAGTGTCTGTGTGTGCATCTCAATCAGCTCTGAGCTCTTGAATCAGTATATTGTGTACACAAATTTTGCGACTGAGACAGTCCTGATCAGTGCCCTAACTGTGTGTTTAATGCTGGTGTGGCCCTAATGTAGGGAGGGATGGTGTCCAGTTGGGGTCAGTCTCCATAATCTTTAAGCAGGTTGACCTGCAATGAAATGAAAAGGTTTTTAGCTACATAACATAACATAGGACCACAGCTGTAAAAAGTTTTCAGAAAATTATAATCAGTATATGGATACTGAGCAAAAATATTTCGTACCAAAGTATATAAAATAAAAATGTAAAAAGCCTTAACAAAATTAAGAATTAAAAAAATATTTAAGTACAGACATATTTAAGTAAAGGGATTCAGTTTAAATTGATTGTTGTTTCATAGCACATACAATCCAAAACAATGCGTTGATATAACGTTTGCTACTTTAGAAAACAGAAATCTCTAACTTACCTTTGTGAAAATGTAGAGAGCAAGCATACATGAATGGAGATATCTTGACGAAAGTGATGTTTTGCGTCTCACCGCTGCAACCCATGCGATCCGGCGCCTCTGTTATTGCCTCTACATACTCTCCGTACAGCCTTTTTTCAAGTAACGTTAGGAAACCGGCTAAATCTTGCCTCGTAGTAAAGCTTTTGACATTTTCTATCGTGGGACATATTATTGCAGCTTTTCACACAACAAAAGTGTGCCATTTTTACAATGAAAAAAGCCAAAGAAAAAACAACAACTCCGCACTGATACAGAGATTGTTTGGATACCTTACAAATGGCGGCGACACCCATAATGCACTTCGGGTTTCACGAGTGTGACGTCACCTGACAAAGACCGATTGGACAGAACACAGCAAATGGATACATTAATCCATTTGCTGGGTTGTTTTTTTTAATCAGTGCTGGGTCATTCAATTTAACATTGGTTTTTAATTTTAAATAATATAAATACAGTCTAAAATCTCTCTATACATATAGGACAGGAACAGTTCATATTCAATATTTTTTATTCAATGGCAAGTCAGTCTTTTACAATCAGAATACTCAAAAACATTTAGTAAATGTTTGGACATGACAAGAGCAGCAACAGCAGCCAAAGGGAGTCTGTGGAAAGAAAACTGGTATCAGTAGGCTGTTCCAGTTCATTAAATGGCAATTTTTGAAAAGTTACATAAAAAACAGCGTTACCTTGTGCCATCTCGTCTGTCAGGCATAGCGCGACCACAGCTGCAACGCTAGCGCACTAGATCAACATCGCTTCTAGCCAGTGGAGCGCACGGCAACTTTGCTACATATCACAGCGATGTCGCGTTGTGTTTCAGCCCTGGTCGCGCATTCGTTTGACGGCAATGAAACTTAATAGTTGCGCCGGCGCGTCGTTCGCTTCGAGTGAAGATCCGATGTAGGCTATGCTGCGTTTGTAACGCTAGCAGACTGCGGCGTACATGTAAACAAAAAAGGTCAAATGTTTGACTACATACGTTTTCCTCTTTGTATAGTAATAATTTAATAGGAATACAATGTAATACAAACAATTTCATTCAGGAATTTCCCCTCAGTAAGTTTTCGCTCAGAACAGAAAACAAAATGGCCATTAAGTTCCAGTTTTAACCGGTTTGACACAGACTACCCAGCGCTGGGTAGGTGTGTGAGGGCACCCCAAACTACCCAGCACCTGGGTAAAAATATTAAAAAATAACCGAATAAAATTACCAAGCAGGCTGAACCCAGCATTTGGGTTAAATAAATAAATAAATAAATAAATAAATAACAGCATTTTCAGAGTGACCAAGCACATGGTAAAAAAATATTATAAATAACCCAATAAAATTACCTAGCAAGCTGAACCCAGCATTTGGGTTAAGAAAAATCCCCCATCATTTTTTTGAGTATACTGTATGCTTCTATTTTCTTTTCATCACTTACAGCATTACAGAATGACATATAAACAGTTATTTTCGAAAAAGAGCATTTTTATCAGGATGATAAACAAAAGTAAATAAACTCTGTAGTAAATAAAAGCATCATAAATAGTGTGAGAGCAGTTTTGGATAACACTGTTTAGCTTTCTGCAAAACTGTTTCTTTGCTGCCATCTAGTGTCAGACTGCTATAAAGACCCTTATTTGTCCAGGAAAATCACATCAGCCTATTTGATCTTTACTGTACTGTCTCTCTCTCTCTTCTCTCTCTCTCTCTCTGTGCGTGTGTGTGTGTGTATATATATATATATAATATGTATATATATATATAACACCCCAGTGACTTAAAATGCTATCAGTAATCTCAGATGTAACATAAACATTTTTCATTGAATTCTGAATGAGCTAAAGTAAAAGTGTGTCTCAGCAGTGAGAAGAGCTAAATAAAAGCTCTGATGACTCAGAGGAGAGCCTGGTACGAGTCTGTTACGTCACCACTGCTGGAGGCCTGCCAGTATGTTCACTTCATTCATGAGCAACGGCACATGACAGACAAAAAGTGCTGCTGGACCAAGACATATACGTTTTAGAAAGACTCATTCAGTTTAGAAAGATTCATTCATTTTGGTGAACCTGAATAAATATGTGAATTATATGACATTCAGCTAAGTAATGTTTGTTTTGAAAGCATTAAATATTTAATTTATTTAAGATGAATATAAATAAACAAGGCGGCTTTCAGTGTTGAGTTTGCATGTTCTCCCTGTGTCTGCGTGGGTTACCTCCGGGTTCTCCAGTTTCCCCACAATCCAAAAACAAGCAGTATTGGAGACGGGTGTGTTGAAATTATTTGTTTCTACGATGCATCGCGATGCGGACGAGGACGATTCTCAGCATAGACCATGGATTATAGCCTACTGACGTTTCTCTGACGTCATTCGTCGCATACAGTAAAAAGGCGTAAAAAATCGGAGGGAGGCGAAATAGCGAGTAATAAAAAAAAATGCACCCACTCTTTTAACATTTACAGCGTGTGAGAACGTGTGCGTGCGTGCGAGTGTGTGTGAGAGAGTGTGTGCGTGCTTGTGCTTTGCATGCGAGTGGAGTGTGTGTGAGCATTATTGTAACTTAAAGGGTTAGTTCACCCAAAAGTGAAAATAATGTCATTTATTACTCACCCTCATGTCGTTCTACAGCCGTAAGACCTTAGTTCATCTTCCGAACACAAATTAAGATATTGTTGATGAAATCCGATGGCTCAGTGATGCCTGTATAGAGAGCAAAGCCATTCAAACTCTCAAGGTCCATAAAGGTACTAAAAACATATTTGAAACAGTTCATGTGGTTCTATCATAATATTATAAAGAGACAAGAATACTTTTTGTGCAGCAAAAAAAACAAAATAAAGATTTTTCAACAATATCTATATGGGCCGATTTCAAAACACTGCTTTAGAGCTTTACGAATCGAATCAGTGAATGGAACGCCAAAGTCACGTGATTTCAGCAGTTTAGCCGTTTGATAGGAGATCCGAGTCACTGATTCGAAACAAAACATTCATAAAGCTCAGAAGCTTCATGAAGCAGTGTTTTGAAATCGGCCCATATAGATATTGTTGAAAAGTCGCTATTTTGTTTTTTTGGCGCACAAAAAGTATTCGTGTCGCTTTATAATATTAAGATAGAACCACTGTAGTCACATGAACTGTTTCAAATATGTTTTTAGTACCTTTATGGACCTTGAGAGTTTGAATGGCTTTGCTCTCAATAAAGGGCCTCACTGATTTCATCAACAATATCTTAATTTGTGTTCCGGTGTGGAACGACATGAGGGTGAGTAATAAATGACATTATTTTCATTTTTGTGTGAACTAACCCTTTAAGTATATTTGACAGAACATGCGCTTTTAGTATTTAAATAAAATGCTTGTTATTATTGACCATGTGCAGTCAATGTAGCCATGTGCAGTAATAGGGTATAAATCGAACGTCACATGACCAAACTGGAAAACTGGTCTCATTGCATCTGCTTGTCAGAGAAAGTGTTAACAGTAGTATGAACTGACGGCATATCTATGGACTTTTAAGGTAATCAGCAAAACTACCAAGTTTACATTGTTATATGTGTTTTATTCTATTAAATAAACATTAGTGTGAAGAAGAAAAATGAAAAAAGCTTTTAAATATCAATCTGCATATGCGGGGGACATCAGTTATGCTCATCTTTGCTTGGTCCTTTTAAGTTATCTTCAATAAAAAAAATTTTTATGAAGCACATACAAAAGACCTAAACCGGAAGCGATCTTATCTGTTTTACAGAATACGGAAGTTAGATTGCACATAACCACTATTGAAAATTGAGGATGCATTGCATCATGGAATTGAATCATTGACGTGCGTGAGTGTGAAAGTGTGTGTATGTTGAGTGTGTGCAATGGCCCCAGCTGAAATCTGATTGACCCCTGAAGTGCCCTGCCCTGTCACTCATTACTGATCTCTGTCAATTCAACCTGCGTAAAAAAAACCGCTCATTGATCGGCGCAAGAGCATAACGTGAGTGTGTGTCAGGGCTGCCAACTGTCAAGCATTCAGCGTAAGACTCCCTCATCCATTTTCTCACGCAGTAAATAATCGTGAAGCAAAGAGGACACTTGACACCGACAGACAAGACAGAGCAGGTTACTATGATATGAAACAAAAGCCACACGTTCACACAGCAGCAAAATACAGTTGTCAGTCCTGTATTTGAGTCCTAAATACGGTTACGTATTAACAACCTATATATATAATATATATAACAACCTCATTCTATAACCAAACTCACACCCGTTAATTTTCAGGACTCACAACCGCATTCTCAGAAATTCCTCAGAAAACAGGACTGGACAATGTTATTAGTTCGTCACATCATACGTCTTCTAAGGTGTTTTGTGTGTGGCATCGCTTTCGGTAACTTACAGCGACAGAGATATGAGCTGTGCGTCATCTTAAGGTGTTAAGATCCTGTCACTGTTCTCCACCGGAGCGGCTCCCGTCAGATTTGTGTTTATTTTCGAAATTCAAATTCTGTATCATGCGCAAGACGTCGCAAAGGACGTGACACACGAGTGCAACAGTTAAAGACTCCGGCTAGTGCGTGTTTACATTGATGCTGCTGTTGGTTAATGAAGTTTATATGGATGAACTCGCGGTTCAATTGGTCTCTTGTCATGTCAAAAGTGATGAGACTTTTCAGTTTTATGGTTAATGGTGAAACAAACTTGGCTTGCTGTCCTCGAAGGAGGCTCGAACCTGAGGCTCAGCTTGAGCAGAGTTACCCCCCCCCATAACAGTACTGTGTAGAGGGAGAATAAGAGAAATAGAGGAGGAGATGTGGAGGAGGAGGGATGCTGGAAGAATTGTCGCTGGGATGATGTAGTGACTGCTGCTTATATACGCTCATAATGATGATTGACAGGACTGAATGTTTAGGCTCCTCCTGAACCTACGTTTGGAACTATACTTTAAATTCAAACAATAAATACAGTTTTGGCGCTCTTAAATGTGACGTGACAGATCGCTGTAGGGCCTCAGTTCAAGAGGCACATGAACCGATCATCTCTTTCTCTTTACTACTAGTTAATAGTAAATAAACACGAATGAACATTAGAAGGTATATTGAAAGATACAGTACAACTTACCGAAATGTATCGTGTCTCATGTAATCGCTCAATCAGTGTTCAACTGCGGAAAGAGGTCAATAATACAGCATGTAACCAATGTCACGTAATGTTAAAGGAAAACCATAATGACCATAGCATGTTAGTTAGCTAGAATAAATAACTATAGAGGAGTATTTTGCTAAATATGCACTTTATGACATTTATTATATTTTTACTCTTATCATTAAAAATAATATAATGTAATTATTTGCAGTATTCTACTGTGATAAAGGCTATTTTCGATTAGCATTGCATTCTCAGTATACTTTATTCTTATGAATATACTTGAGATGAGTCTACCTTGTACTTTCTGTGTGAGGGAGCCTTCTGACTTTGAGTGAATTAAACATTACTGCAATAATCGAATTCAGTTTAAATGATAATAATAATATAGCTTGCTATTTGATTCTGTTTTTGATGCAACATCGATTCATTTGGATAAATATCAGGTACAGTAACATGTTCATTTTTCTCAAGGAAAAAATCTCTGAACTAATGCTGTAAACATACAGGGAGCCCTGTCAGCTGGTATTATTATTATTATTATTATTAAAGGTTAAAATTAACAACTGAAATTAATATAATGCGTTTTTTAAAAGAATTAAATTATAATATTTTTAATAATATGAATAAAAATATAATAAATATGTCATATAGTGCATATATTTAGCAAAATACTCCTCTATAGTTATTTTTTCTAGCCAACTAACATGCTATGATCATTATGGTTTTCCTTTAACGTTACGTAACATTGTTTACAAGCTGTATTATTGACCTCTTTCCGCAGTTGAACACTGATTGAGCATTTACATGAGAGATGATACATTGCGATAAGTTGTGCTGTATCTTTCAACATACCTTCTAATGTTCATTTGTGTTTATTTACTATTAACTAGTAGTAAAGAGAAAGAGATGATCGGTTCACGTGCCGCCTGAACTGAGGCCCTACAGCGATCTGTCACGTCACATTTAAGAGCACCAAAACTGTATTTATTGTTTGAATTTTGTAATAAAATTGACAGAATTTGAAAGCGGAGACTTGGTTTCATATCATAGTAACCTGCTCTGTCTTGTCTGTCGGTGTCAAGTGTCCTCTTTGCTTCACGATTTTTTACTGCATGAGAAAATGGATGAGTGAGTCTCACTGAATGCTTGACAGTTGGCAGCCCTGACACACACTCACGTTATGCTCTTGTGCCGATTGATGAGCGTTTTTTACATGGGTTGAGTTGACATAGATCGGCGATGAGCACTGGTGTAGTGCAGGGTATACGCAGGTATACAGCGTATACCCACTTCTTTATCAGTCGGCATTGCTTATAGCCACTTTTACAAATCCTCCTAATGCGCATCATTCAGTAGAGTAGTGTCCAGCATCAGCCAAAATCATGACAGACAGCACATGAGTAGCTAATCCAATCACATGTGAATAAATACAAACATTCCCTAAAAACACCTACTAAAGACAGTGAGAGTGGTCAGGAAGGAAACCTCTCCCCCTCCCCTAACGCCATTGGCCTAGGGTACCGTCAATCTGACAATGTTTAGATGTTACATTTATAGCCCATAATTCAATCTTTCAAGGTTTTTTTGTTTTGTAGACACCAAATGACTGGCCAGACCTGTGGACAGCCAAACAAATCCAACAACCCCTGGTTAGGATACAAAAACAAAAAAAAATTGGGTAAGTTTAGGCAGATTGTTCAAGCAGAACCTGTATTTGGTTAAAAGAGTATATCACTCTGGTTTCCATGAATATGATGTAAAATGTATATATTTTTATTCATTATATTTAACTGAATATTGTTATTTTTTTAACATTGTTTTGAATATATCAATGAATTCTTTGAATGATGATGATATTTGTACAACATTGAAAAAAAATGTTGTAAATGTGACATTTTACAGGAAGAGATGTGATTGCAACATATTTGTATTTACTTCATTGCTAAGCACTGTATTATTGTTTGCACGCATGTTCCCTGTTAGAAGTAGCAGCTATTTTAAGACTCTTCACAACCACAAACAACAAATCATTTACAGCAGATCTCTAATAATTCAAAGCAGGCTAAGTGCCAAGAGAGTGAGTCAAACAGTGATCCACACCCAATTTTTATGAAACACTAAAGACTGTAATAAAAACTAAATTGATTTAAATAAAGAGATGCTAAAATACACTACTTGATGTTAATTTACACAGTTTAAAAAAAAAAAAAAAAAGCCTTATTTTGTATCACAGTGGAGGAAATGTCTGATAAATTGATAATAGCCTATTTACTGGATTTATTAGACTGTAAATTTAAATTCAACAGCACTTTCTGAATTAAATGTTCTAAATAATTTGGACCAAAATAAAAGCTTACATAAAAGCTTAAAACTTAGCAACAGTTGTAATATGTAAAGGTAAAACTGCTTTGTGAAGTTGGGTTTCTTTTCATGCTACTTTTTTGGAAAGAGCACTTTCAAGAGATTGTGGTTGGAACACTGTCAGTAAACGTGATATTTCACTAAAAGTGACTAACGTCAAAAATGTAACCATGTACTAAGTGCTTGCTGAGTCATGCACAATAGCAATATGATGTCTTTAGTTTTAATTTTTTTCCCAGTATGGGGTCACAAGTTGACTGTAGCTAACCATGTACTGAAACAAAACAGAGCAAAACAAATATTTTAGCAAATGTTCAATGAAACATTTGTTCACACCCAATACATGAATCACAATAAACACATCACCAAAGCAAAGGCTTCTGTTGTAGTGTTGAAATACAGTACACCAACTCAAAGTTATTGTGGAGAGATACAAGTTTTCAAAACAGAGCTGTGATCTCAGAGAAACATAATGCAAGTGGAAGGGAAAATTAGTGACAAATGTTCTCATTTATGTAGGATAAATACTCAAATGTGCCAGAATAATTGTATATTCAATAAAATTCATCATACAATTTAATATGTCCAATACAATTCTAATGAAAAAGTAAAGTAAATAAATAATAAACATACTTTTAACAGCTAATATCCAAGAAAAAAAAAAAAAAAACTTGAGAAACATTGCAGTCCATGATATTGGTGACTTCAAAAGCATGTCTGAATGCAGGCAAAAACATCAAACATATTCGATATTATGGCATGATGGGATGTTCGATGAATGAACATACTATTATAATTTATATTTGATGTACTTGGTTGTTGTTGTTTTTTCAAGCATCCTTAAAACAACCATACATTTTTAATATTTAGATGCCTTAAATGCTTGTAATGTTTTTATGCAGGTAAAATATTTTATGACAACACACATTAAAAAAAACTTCTAAAATGATTACAAAATTCTGCAGATTTACAAACATAATACAGGTCAGTGCTTTGGAAAAAAGAATCACATGACAATAATAAATAAAGATCAGTTTATCTAGAAAACCATTTCTAGCTAATTTCAAAATCAAAGCTCAGTGGTCATAACTTTAGAGATGCACTAAAAATAAATAAATAAATAAAAACACACACAACAAAACTTCAGTCATGCAGTCATGGTTTTTACCAAAAATACTGCTAGGTTTTCTTAACACTTTTCTGAGCCTTTTTAAATGACGTTCAAGTTCCACGTGCGTGAGTATTTACAACTAGCTCATGTCATGCGTTACCCTGATGAGTCCCTCTGCATCTTCTATCATGCGGAACTCAATGCACAGACAAAAGTTCTGGTATGTGTCCTCGAGGATCCCTCTGCAATCCCCACACCTGACATGGAACCTCTGATAATGGAGAAGGAGCTGTCCCGGAGCTAAAGCCTGAAGCCAGTGTTGTTCCAGAGCTCTAGCTAGTGCTCTGAAAGTCTATCCTGGCTGAGCCATTCCTGGAATGGCTTCCCACCCATGTCCCCACCTCTGGAAAATATATATATATCAGTCCCAGTCCATTCATGTTGAAATAATGGACATGCCAGTTTCTACTTGTTCCTGCCTCCTACGTTATCTCCTTTGTCTCCACCCAGTCTCCTGGCTCCTTCATCTCCACCCAGTTTTCTGGCTCCTTCGTGTCTGCCCAGTCTCCTGGCTTCTTCATCTCTGCCTAGTTTTCTGGCTCCTTCGTCTCTATCCAGTCCTCTGATCGTTAGTCTCCACCTAGTCTCCTGGCTCCTTTGTCACCTTCAGCCCTACAGCGTCACCAGGATTTATAGTTTCGCTGATTCTGCCATGGATTCCCCCATCGGCTCCTCCATGGACTCTTCGTTTGGTTCAGTTCTTTGTCCAGTATTGCCTTTGTGCAGATGTCAAAGCTGTTGCATTTGTCTACTCCTGCAACTCCTGTGATTTGGATGATCTTTTTTGTTTATAAATAAAGTTATATGGCTGCTTCTTGATTCACCTCTCCATGTCCTCTTCCTTTCCATGACCAGGCCATACAGCCTCTACTTATCCCTGCTAAAACATTACAGTGGTAATTTAACATTGTGGTTGTCTTAAATTAATAAAACTTACCCCTTGTTACAAGTATTATTATATAAGTATGTCTCTCTGTTAATATATTATTGTTTTAAAAAAGTAACAGTAGTAACCAAGGAATGTGGTTATGTTCAATAAAAGGAGTGCATGGCACTAGCCACACCAAAGGCATGGGTTCATTTCCCATAAAATGTAAGAATTCAGTGTAAATTGCTTTGGATAAAAGTGTCTGGAACCTATCCCAGCATGTCTTAGCAGCTGAGCTGAAAGCACGGAAATACTTTAGATGGGTGGTCACAAAACTAACTTAAAATGAGTCATTGTTTTCATGTTAAAATACTTAGTGACTCAGCCGTGAGTTTTGTGATTACAGTGGCAGATGGGGGGAAATGTTTGGGAAATCAATTTGAATTTGTGTTTGGTGATGTAGAAGTGGTGTAGATATGATCTACATTACTTACCCATCCCAGTCTGGTATGCATATTATCGATACTGTGCTGTTTTCAATGTTGTGTGTTTACATAAGGTTTCCTGGGAAACTACACTTTGTTTATTGGTTGTCTTTGACCCTGGAAGGAAATAAGGAAGGAAGGAAGGAAGGAGATATATAGCTGACATTTGATAAGCATAATGAGTCACATTTAAGATATTCTACCTCTAGTGCTCTCTGACCCATGTATTTTGATTTGTTCTCTCACATTCAAGCAATATTACTCATTCTCTTTTCTTCCAGGTGGTGGATTATTACCTACCCTGACCTATACACAAAAATTACCATGGTAACCATTGTTCTCACCAAAATACCATTGTTAGCAACTACTGTCAATAATAAACAAAATCACTGAATTCTGAAAGTCTCTTTTAATGATATTATATATTGATACATTAGTGTTTTAAAGTAGTAACAAAGGAGTAACCAAGTAGTGTGGTTTTATGCAATAGATATTGATAGATCCGTTCCTGTAGCTCAAAAAGTAGTGCATGTCATTAGCAAAACTAAGATCATGGGTTCAACACCCTGGGAATGAATGAAATGAATGAACTGTATAGCTTGATTTTGGATAAAAGTGTCTGCCTAAATGCATAAATGTCACAGAACAGCTCTTGAATGTGCTAATAGCATAAACAAATTCAATAAGTTATCAATTAAAAAAAAAAAAAAGATGCAGACAAATAGCACATTTCACTTTCACAGTTCAACTCAAAATCATAAAATGAAAAAAAAAAAACTGCGTAGTTGTTTAATGTGAACTAACCTATTAAATTCAGAGAGTCTTGAGATCAAATGCTATATGAGTATATTTTGTATTTGTAATAATTCTACTATATGATTTTTGCTTGTATTTTATTTTATTTTGATTTCACTGAGTTGATTACTGTATACCTGCACTAACTATCCTGTTGGTCCTGTAAAGTACGAAATTGTGATAGATTTTCCACTATGCACCTGACTTAAGTTGACCCAAATGTCCCAGACACCTACAATTTTATACTCTACTAAGCGTACTTCAATACCTCTTTGAGTCGGTCAACGTCTCGACCTTTTTGAACATTATGTGCACTATCATACACCCGGCGCAATGCAAATAGCTAGTTTCAGCCCTATGCAGTTATCATTTTTACGTCCAACGCCCACGTTGTTAAAATAGCTAATGCACTTGCGCCCATCTGTTCGCCCATGGGCGTGTTGGTCTGAAAACGAGGTGTGTTTAGGCGCATTGTTGTATGTATGTAAATAGCATGTAAATAGCAATCCACCATGGTGCAAGCGCACCTGGCTTTTAAAGGGAATTGGAGATGACACTCTGATTGGTTTATTCCACGTTACGCCCAAAACGCCCAAGACTAGGTACAACCATTTTGGTGATAATTTTTTCACCATTAAACTAACAAAAGTGGATTTGCGCTTCAGACCATGCACTTAGACCATTAAAAAAGGCCCTATCACTTGAGAATAAGGTCTCTAGTGCTCCACTAAACACTATCACTTGAGAACAGAAGATCTATAGTGTCTCTAGAATGCGCCGTAAACCTGCTTGGTTTTTTAAAAAACATGGCGAGCTCAGGTCCGCCCTCTGAGTGCATGATGTTCTTCAGATGTTGGGTGAATGGGAAAAAAGTTATAAATGGGTCTGTCAAGTAACTAATGTTGAACGCAAGGCGAACTGCGGAGAAGCATTCATAGAACTTTGGATAACATTCCCTACAAGTTTGTTTAATCTTTTGAATGTAACGTTCAAAGAATGTTTAAAGGATGTTTTGTCATTTCAAATAATGTTTATATAAGGTTAAATGGAAACTAAGATATAACATTTTAACCGTAACATTTTGAGGATGTTTTGAGGATGTTGTTCAGGTAAAAGTTTGTAGAATGATCTGTTATGAAACATTGGCACAATGTCCCATAATAACAAAGGAAGAACATCCTTTCAGTCACTTAAGGAAAATGTTAGGAGGACATCGAGGCCTGAGATCACAGAGTATTTTGTCAAGATAACGGATTATAGTGCTCTTGATAAAACATTGGCACAATGTTCCATAATAACAAAGGAAGAACATTCTTTCAGTCACATTAGGAAAATGAGGGGAAAAAAACTACACAAGGGCCAATTAGAACACGGAACCTTTGATACTGTTAACAAAGATTCTACCACCAGAAAACTAGGGAATTCAAGTATAAATTGTGAATCTTTGTATTTATTCACTAAATTGAAGAATCTCAGAACTAACAATATATTGTATTATGAAACTATCACATTAAACATGAGTTCTCAATGTAGGGGAGACCAGGGATGGTTGTAACACTTTTTGCTTCAGCACCTATAACTTGCTGAATTTTTTAGTACCCACTTTTGTTTACCAATTCAACAATTCAAATGGAACCAATTCAGCCCTCTACAAGAATATCACAGACCTTGTGAGTTAATGTTAAATACATGGTGTTCCCTGGTAGTGGGGTAGGTTGTAACAATTAGATAAAAGAAGCAAAAACACATGCATACCATATGATATTGTTCAAAAACAGGTTTACTGAAATAAAAGAACAATGTCTTTTACTCTCTCTATGACAATGTGTGTGTGTGTGTGTGTGTGTGTGTACAAATTTGTCTACTAGAACAAACTTACTTAAGTACACTTAATAAAAACATAAATCAAATAAAAAAATCGTGTTTCACAGTACCAATGGCTTTATATGTATATACAGGTGCTGGTCATATAATTAGAATATCATCAAAAAGTTCATTTTTTTATTATAAATTATTTTTAAAAATGAAACTTTCATATATTCTAGATTCCCTACATGTAAAGTAAAACATTTCAAAAGTTTTTTTTTTTTAAATTTGATGATTAGAGTGTACAGCTCATGAAAGTCCAAAATCCAGTATTTCAAAATATTAGAATATTTCCTAAGATCAATCAAAAAATGGATTTGCAAAACAGAAAAGTTCAAGTTCTATTAAGTATGTTCTTTTGTGCACTCAATACTTGATCGGCAGGACATATTACAGCAAATGACTTGCTCCTAGCACAAATTACTGCATTAGTGAAGTGTGGCATGGAAGTGATCAGCCTGTGGCACTGCTGAGGCACTATTGAGCCTTCAGATCATCTGTATATTGTTGGATCGACTGTTTCTCATCTTTCTCTTGAAAATATCCCATAGATTCAGGTCAGGCATGTTGGCTGGCCAATAAAGCACAGTAATATCATGGTCAGCAAACCACTTGGAAGTGGTTTTTGCACTGTGGGCAGGTGCTAAAGTCCTGCTGGAAAAGGAAATCAGCATCTCCATAAAGCTTGTCAGCAGATGGAAGCATAAAGTGCTCCAAAATCTCCTGGAAGATGGCTGCATTGACTTTGCACTTGATAAAACACAATGGACCAACACCAGCAGACGTCACGGCCCCCCCCAAATCATTATTGACTTCAGAAACTTCACACTAGACTTCAAGCAGCTTGGATTCTGTGCCTCTCCAGTCTTCCTTCAGACTCTGGGACCATGATTTCAACATGAAATGCAAAATTTACTTTTATCTGAAAAGAGGACTTTCGACCACTGTTCACTGTCCAGTTCTTTTTCTCCTTAGCCCAGGTAAGATGCTTCTGACGTTGTCTCTGGTTCAGAAGTGGCTTGGTAGTCCTTTTCCTGAAGATGTCTGAGTGTGGTGACTCTTGATGCGCTGACTCCGGCTTCATTCTACTCATTGTGAAGCTCTCCCAAGTGTTTGAATTGGCTTTACTTGACAGTATTCTCAAGCTTGCGGTCATCCCTGTTGCTTGTGCACCTTTGCCTACCCAATTTCTTCCTTCCAGTCAACTTTGCATTTAATATGCTTTGATATACACTCTGTAAACAGCCACCCCATTCAGTAATGACCTTCTGTGACTTACTCTCTTTGTGGAGGGTGTCAATGATTGTCTCCTGGACCATTGCCAAGTCAGCAGTCTTCCCCATTAGTGTGGTTTCAAAGAACAAAAGATACCCGGAATTTATACTGTAGGGATGGTCATTTAATGAAACTCAAATGTAAATATTCTAATATTTTGAGATACTGGATTTTGGACTTTCATTAGCTGTACGCTCTAATCAACAAATTTAAAAAAAAAAAACTTTTGAAATGTTTTACTTTACATGTAGGGAATCTAGAATATATGAAAGTTTCATTTTTTAAAATAATTTACAATAAAAAAATGAACTTTTTCACGATATTCTAATTATATGACCAGCACCTGTATATGTATATATATATATATATATATAAATAGAGTGTAACTGTTATCTGTTATGTAATCCTTATAATCTATTAAATCTAAGATTAATCGAATATTATTACTAATATGTCGTCCTTGCATAAAGCCGGACTGACCATCATCTATAATTGTATCTAAACACAACTTTATTCTTTGTGCAAAAACATGAGCCATCAATTTTGCATCATTATTAATTAAGGTTATAGGCCTCCAATTGTCAAGAAGCAAACAATCCTTATTGGGTTTAGGTAACAATGTAATTTCACCATGTTCTATCCATTTCCGTCGAATAAAAGCTCCCCGTGCTAAATTTTGATAGATATTGTCCAATTCAGATTGTAATTCAATTAAAATATTGATATCGCCTGATATCGCTCATTCTTTTCATAAATAGAAACTATTTCCTTCAGTATTCTATCTTGTCTCAGTCTTTTTTCCTTAGATAATTCTTTTCCCCTTTTGATTGCCATATTACGTATCTGAAATTTGGTATATTCCCAAATGTTTGCCATATATTTCTTCTTTTTTTGCTTTTATTAAATTTTCATTTATAATTTTTTTGGCTTTTTCTTTGAAGATTTTATCACTCAAAAGTGTATTATTTAATTTCCAATAATTTGGTTTATATTTTATTGATTGATTCCTTATACATAATACTAAAGTAACCAAATTATGATCAGAAAATATTGAGGGTTCTATTTTGGCTTTTTCTACACTGTCTAGTCACTCATTTGAAATAAGCCAAAAGTCAATCCTGGATCTCTTAGATAAAAATTTGTTATTCCAAGTAAACTGGATTTGATCTGGATTTTTTAGTCTCCATACATCACAAAAGTTTAAATGCAGACAGAGATTATTAAATTCTCCGTAAGTGCCTCTTAAGGATCTTTGAGGTTGACAGTCTTTGGTGGGATTACTTATGCAATTCCAGTCGCCCCCAAAAATTAGTTTAGTATTAATGAAGGAATTCGATAAAGCATTTATCTGTTCTTCAAATTCAGCAAAAAGAAGTGTGTTTTCATGACTATTGTTATGACCATATATATTACCCAAAATGAAAATATCCTCCCATAAATTCAATAACTAAAATAATCCATCTTCCTCGATCGTGAACTACATTTTTAAGGATTTTTCCCTGAAAGAATCCTTTTAATATGGCAACGCCAGCTGATTTACTGTTTCCATAAGCCATCCAGATATTGTCTCCCCACTGATTTTCCAGAAGTTAAAATCTGAAGCTAAAGCATGTGTTTCTTGTAGGAAATAAAAATCTGCCTTGAAAGTTTTATAAAATAAAAATACAGCTTTCCTCTTAATCTGTTCTCGTATACCCCTCACATTGAGTGAATAAAGTGACATAGACAAGTTGAAAAATAGTACAAAAGTTGACTCAGAAGAGAAGAAGAAAAAAAAAAAAACCCTGAGTTTTAGTATTAAAGAAACAAAATGATTTTCTACACCTTTTAAATGCTAATTTGAACAAGCAAACAAGAGTTTATAATTCTCTGATCTTTGAACTTTCAAACATGAGGTATAACAGCACATCACTAGATGTCATTTAGAATACAACGGCATTTCTCAATGAAAGTAGTTTCCTGTAACATCAAGTCCGATCCATCATTATATTCTAATTTCTTTACCCTCAATGATGGCTTTGGCTCCGATGAAGAAGGCTTTTTTCCCTTGCTTTCGTGCCTCTTCAATCTGTGGCCACAGTTTAGTGCGTGTCTCTTTGTCCTTTGTAGTTGAGTCTTGGCCGAACTTTAACTTGTTTGTTTTGAGGAATTCCGAATTCTTCGCACATTTCCATACCTTTTCTTTGGTTGATCTGGATGTAAATCGTGTTATCACCGGCCGAATTTTGCCATCCTCTCTCCGTCCGATCCTATGGCTTACATCAATTTGGCAACGAAGATTCTCTTCGGGGTCTTGAATGACTGCCTTGCAAATGTCAATCACGCGCTGTTTAACGTCTTCCTGCTCTGTTAGGCCATACAGCCTCAGGTTCCATCTTCTGTGATAACGTTCCATGTCGTTCAATCTGTCTTCCAGGCCTGTTATTTTCTTCTGATGATCATCACTTGCCTTCTTAAACGTTGTTATTTCTGTTTTCATGTCTTGCAGTTCGTTGAAAAGAAACTCAGATGATTCCTTTAAAGCTTCGATGCTGTCTGCATTTTTCTTTATAAGACCTGCAAGACTGTCCGCATTTTCTTTTATTTTTTCAGCCACAAGCCTCACGATGTTATCTTGCAACTCGGAGAGTATAGGTTCAGTTTTCCCTTTCTTTGCGGCCAGAGTGCATGGAGCTGAGTCAGGGAGTGGGACAACTCCTCCGTCGGAAGTGTAGGAATGTATATCAGCCGCTTTAACAACTTCCATTGCATCCTCAGTCAAATCCTTGTTTTCTCTGTTGAATGAAAGAGTCTTGTTTATCTTTTTACCTTGGTCTCTTGGTCTTTTCTCGGTCATCTTTGATTTTTTTTTAACTCAAACACACTCCGAACAAATGTCCAAAATCGTCCTTGTACCAAGACAACAACGTAAACATATAATTCCATTTGTTTGCACTGATCGAATTTAACGTTTAAGGTGAGAAAATCATTTATTACTCTTTAGCTTTGAATATCGCCAACTGTTCCAGCCGCCATCTTGTTGGCTTTATATTATATGGCTTTATAAACAAAATCATTTAATTTTACCACAGATTTTGCATGCGTTGGTTTTCTCAGTGGCGCTCGCGGCAGGTTCAGAGAAATGTCCACTCGGAGGATGAGCAAGGTGAGGAAGTATTTTGAAAGCCTACACAAAACTTTTCCGTTTCCTTCAATGTCATGTCAAACTAGTATAACAATTAAGCTTGCTAAGGCTTAGCTACGGTTATGAGGGGCAATACGCTATGAAAGGTTTTATCGGATTAAAGAAACATTATGAATAAAACTTATTTACTAACGAAGTAAATGTGGTTAAATAATTTAGTTGGCAATACACATCGAGTTTCTCTTGCGATTTTTACCGACCATCATGTGTACAGATAATGTTCATACACGAGAAGCGCATTCAAACCACTCAAGTGGTTGCCGTGGTAACGAACAACAATACCTTAATGCGCTGACTTATTTGGACTAACTTCTTTTTCAGGAAATCTGTTTATAATAAGCCATTAGGTCATTAAGCCATTATTGGTCCTGCGCTGCCTATTGACTCAGATGATTTGAATAGGCCTATGTCTATAATGGCTAACGTTGCTTAAGTGAACGCTGAAGTTTAATATACAATGATCATAATGCAAGGCAAGCACATCGCATAGGCTATATCAGTTTTTAGTGGCATTCATTATGGGATTTGACTGTTCATAGATTGTGTTCTTTCAAATTGGTCGCATATACAGACTGTCTCCGAGGGGTGGGGTTAGACTAGTTGACTAGTCAGTTGAAAAAAATTCCAAAAACGGTTATGAAATTAGTTGTTGCGCACATCCCTAATTAGTATACATACTAAACAAAATATAGTCTTGGTCAAAATTTGTACTTTCTTACCTCAAAATCTGTTTTTTCTCTATATATTCTGAATGTGCCTGTTTCCAGCCTTGACAATCAACATGTGGGATCGAAGAGAAAGTAGGAAAATACTCAAGTGATCAAGTGGGTCTCCCCTACTATTGAAATTGATTGGACTTCTTAATGTTATTTTTTTTTTTTCTACAATTGTTATTGTACAAATCTGATATAGCATTGTATTAGCAACAATTTCCTTCACTGTTTTGTTTCTTTATGCTTTATTTTAAAAAAAGAAAAGAAAAAAAAAAGTCCCCCCCCACTTGGCACTTCTGTTTTGGTTCTGAGCCTGGCATCCTGTTTTTAACACCCTTGTGTGAAACAGCATTGGGCTGAACTCTGAGTCTGGTCAGCCATAACAAACAAAAGATTATTATTTTAGCTGAACACTGGCTTGAGTAGTCTCCAGAAGTGAGCTGAATTCTGGGGAAGGGAAGGGAAAGTCTCGCATTTGGCTGAACTGTTGCGCGAACGTGTTTACAGGAGACGATAGGCGCTGATTGGGCCACGGTAGATCGACGCGTAAAACCACCAATCACAGCGTGCTTTTCTCGTGACGTAAGAACATTTGAAATAGAGTACCTCAGGGATGACGTGTTTTTGTAGGCCAACCCGGAAGTTAGCGGTGCACGGGTTCCCTCGATCGAAAGCCAATGCATTTTTCCCATAGACTTTTGGAAAATCTCAAAAAATAAGCTCTGTGTTTAACGAAGGGTTATGACACTTACACGTTTTGTCTATCAAGATAATCTTTACAAGTTAACACAACATTTATACATTTTGAAGCATAAATAAAGTCGTCAGATATAAAAAGCTAACAGTAGGCTATAAACGGACTACAGCACACCATGGTCGCGGATCACCGTAACCACCACCAAGCTTCCACAAACTTTATTTAGAAAACAACTTTATTTAAAAACATGCTCGCTGATTATGATCTGCGCTGTGTATGAATACTTATCCACTTTTTCATGAGAAATGCTGTCCAAATCTCCTATTTGTCATGATGACGTCTAAAGTCCCCGCCAAAGGAAGTAGTCCCTTTTAGCAATTTGTTAGCAACCGCCGTTTTTAAGACACAATAAAGGTTTAAAAAATCACAAGCGGGTTATAACTGGTGTGTTTTATGTAGTCTAGCAATTATTGTATGTATTGGTAATAGCAGTCTTAGGTTATGCATTAGGTAAAGTACATCGTTGTATGTTGACAGACCATGTTTAAAAATATTTCAGGTACTTTTGGGGCTGACGGTCATTGTGAAGGACACAGTCTGGCAAATATTGAAGCAAACAATGGTCTAACAAAAACCTGCAGAGGTGAATGGGAGGATATGGATAAGTGGTTTTGTAACTTTTGTTGTAAATCTTTCCTTTAGAAACAGATTGTAGTAATCTTGTTTAAATATCAGGAAATAGTCAGCTGCAAATATGGCTTGACCCCAAAAAAATAACAAAAGGTTTCTCAGTGGTTTACAGTAGTATCAGATATATTTAAAAACATACTAAAAGTTTACCAAAGTTTGACTCCAAGAAAGGCCCCATTTTCAAAATGGCGGCTGTCAGGTCCTTAAAATGACCATTACACCTTTGTATTCCTCCTAGACCAGGAATACTGGTGCCTGATACATGTTTTGGCCATGTAATATTCTAATTAGCATATTTGCATGATAGATAAGTGATTACAAGTACAATTATATATTAAAGCAATTGGTTACAAGCATATTTATGCGAAAAATAAGTACAATTTCCCTTAAGTAATTGCATATTTCTCCTTTTTGCCTAGTGTTGGTGGTTTCTGTGGTTCATAACCATTCTTTTGATTCCAATAAAGAATAAATTCATTAGAACTGTGTGGTACTGTAAAATTAGACAAAACAGGGTTGCCACGTGAAGGCTCAGTACCGTTAACCCCTTTTATTTTTTTGTGTTTTATTTTTTTAATATATTTTTTTTATATTTTTTGTAATGCGTTTTTTTTTTTTTTTTGCCTTTTGTTTTTTATATAGTTTTTTTATATTATTTATATCCTCTGGGTCTTTCTGGAACTGTATCGGTATGTTATATCTGTTACGAAAACTACTACTGCATAAGTGGTGGTAAACAGTCTGCAGCATGTAGATCACGGCCATAATACTCGATCCTGCCTTTTACAGTGAAAGCCTATTGATCTGCATGATTGTCACAACACTCAAGAATGGACTCTTGCGTATCAGTCTTAACACTACTTGTGTCTTTACTTCCATGTGTTATCGTAGTCCCACAGAAAAGACAATCGGTTTGGCTGTTGAAAGGACCAGTTGCTACTCTGGCACTTCTTTTTTGGTGGCTCAGCTTTATTCTCTTGTTGGATTTTAATGTCTTTTTTTTGTACTTCTGTCGACATTTTGAGTGTACTATTTCAAAATCGTCCCGACTGCCCTCACTGTTTCCACTGTGGTGAAGAAGGCCACCGGGCAGTGGGCTCTCTAAAGAGACCAACACGTCAGGGAAACTGGAGCCGGTCCCTGCCGAGGGACAAACAGTGACCGGGTCTCAGCGATCGTCCCAACCTGACACTTGTCATACTGATCAACCTGGAATTGAAAGACTGAAAAAAGGCAAAATAGTGGAAAAGAGACGGAAACAACCAAACAAGGCAACCAGTCCATTCACTTATGATTTACCTCACAGCAAAAGGGAACGTCTAGCCAAACTCATTGGAAGGAGAGCTCTCACCCATTGTAACCTAAATGGATTAGCAGTCAGTGCTCTGCCAGACACTGGGGTTCAAGTCAGTATGATTGATAGAGACTGGAATAGTAAATATCTACCTGACACTCCTGTTAGGCCACTCAGTGACATTATAGGTGACAAAGACGAGTTAAGGGTGTATGCAGCGAACGGTAATGTCCTCCCGTTTGATGGCTGGGTTGCCCTTAAAGTCAATTTGATGGGGAATGAGGACCCTAATCTGTCAATCACTGTGCCTTTTCTTGTCAGCAGTCTTGCTCTGGAGAGACCACTGTTGGGTTTCAACGTGTTGGAAGAGATGATACAAGAACAACCTGAAAAGCTGATTTCAACCCTCGTCGTCCTACTCTGTAATGCCTTGTGTATACCAGCAGAGAAGGCAGAGCTAATGGTGAGCTTCATCCAAGCCAGCAAACCCTCTGTGCAGTGCGGGCGCCTACGGAGGGGCAGACAGGACATGGTTATCCCAGCAGGTCAGGTAGCCTGGGTCAAGTGCCAAGTTCCTCCCCACATGAGTACATCTGACGCAGTCTTCCTATTTGAGCCTGATGACAACAATGTGCAGTTGACAGAACTGGACGTGGGTGAAGGTCTGTTGGAGGTACAAAATCCAAGAAAACCTTATGTAGCTGTACCTGTGGGTAACAACACTAAACATGCAGTAACTCTGCCAAGAAAGACAGCACTTGGCGGCATCCACTGTGTTGAAAAAGTTCAATTCAATTCAATTCACATTTATTTGTATAGCGCTTTTCACGATACATATCGTTTCAAAGCAGCTTTACAGAGAAAGCATATCAACATTACAATTTGGAGACTGCAGTTAGCTAATAATGTAATAATTTAGGCGATTAACATACAATCACTGTTAGCAATGTAATTGGAGGTAGAAGCAAAGAGCTCCTGGAAAAATGAATTACATATTAACAATAATTAGGATTTATAGAATGTGAATGTGCGTGTTGATCCAGATGTTGCATCTTCTGAAGTCATCGCAGGAGTTGGCGCCGTCTCTTCCAAAGTTTTAGTCATCTGAGGTCTTCTTAAGAGGCTGGATCCAAACTGAAACTGATGTACTCTCTAGTCACCTCGGGACGGGCGTCCCGAGGTAAAACAGAAAAGCAAATGGAGAATAATTAGCATAGCTGCTGTTCATAACATTAAGCAAAGATAGTCATGTGCAATTGATCTGATATGAGATGGATTATGTGAATGCTTAGCTGAAGAGATGTGTCTTTAATCTAGATTTAAACTGGGTGAGCGAGTCTGAGCCCCGAACATTATCAGGAAGGCTATTCCAGAGTTTAGGAGCCAAATGTGAAAACGCTCTCCCTCCTTTAGAGGACTTAGCTATCCTAGGTACAACCAGAAGTCCAGAGTTTTGTGATCTTAAAGAGCGTGAAGGATTGTAGGGCGATAAAAGGTCGGTTAAGTACACAGGAGCTAAACCACTTAGAGCCTTATAGGTCATTAGCAGTACTTTATAATCGATACGGAACTTAATAGGTAACCAGTGAAGAGATGATAAAATTGGTGTTATATGATCATATTTTCTTGACCTGGTAAGAACTCTAGCAGCTGCATTTTGTACCAATTGTAGCTTGTTTATTGAGGAAGCAGGACAACCAGCTAGTAATGCATTACAGTAATCTAGTCTAGACGTCATGAAAGCATGAACTAACTTTTCTGCATCTGAAACAGATAACATATTCCGTATCTTAGCAATGTTTCTGAGGTGGAAGAAGGCTGTTTTTGTAACATATGAAATATGATTTTCAAAGGACAAGTTGCTGTCTAATATAACACCCAGGTCTTTAACTGTCGAGGATGGAGTAACAGTACATCCTTCTAAATGCAAATTGTAGTCTGAGAGATTCTGTGTACAGGTTTTTGGCCCAATAAGTAATACTTCAGTCTTATCTGAATTTAATAGAAGAAAATTACTAGTCATCCAATGTTTTACTTCTTTAACACACTCTGTCAGATTGGATAATTTAGAGTTTTCATCTGGTTGTGTTGAAATATATAATTGAGTATCATCGGCATAGCAGTGGAAACTAATTCCATGTCTTCTTATAATATTACCAAGTGGCAGCATGTATATTGAAAATAGCAGAGGGCCTAACACAGATCCTTGAGGCACTCCATAATTTACTATTGTTATCTTAGATTTTTCCCCGTTTAAATAAACAAAATTGTGACGGTCTGATAGATACGACCTAAACCACCGTAATGCCTGTCCCTGGATACCAATGTAATTCTGTAGTCGATCTAGGAGTATTTTATGATCTATAGTGTCGAACGCAGCACTGAGATCAAGTAACACTAGTATTGAGATACAGCCTTGGTCAGAAGCTAGAAGTAAGTCATTTGTAATTTTAACGAGCGCAGTTTCTGTGCTATGATGAGACCTGAATCCTGACTGAAATTTTTCATAGATAGCATTTTTTTGCAGGAAGGAGCACAATTGGACCGACACCACTTTTTCTAATATTTTCGATATAAATGGAAGATTTGAAATGGGTCTGTAATTTGCCAATACATTTGGATCTAATTGTGGTTTCTTAATGAGAGGCTTAATAACTGCTAACTTGAACGGTCTTGGAACGTGACCTAGAGATAAAGACGAGTTAATAATATTGAGAAGAGGCTCTTCTGCTACAGGTAACAATTCTTTCAGTAGTTTAGTGGGTATTGGATCTAATAAACATGTTGTTGGTTTAGACGCTGTGATAAGTTTATTTAGCTCTTCCTGTCCTATAGTTGTAAAGCACTGCAACTGTTCTTGAGGGACGATAATTGAGGCTGAATCATAAAACTCTGTCAAGGGTTGTACATTTACAACCGTATTTCTGATGCTTTCGATTTTTTCAGTAAAGAAATTCATAAAGTCATCGCTACTAAACTGTAATGAAATGTTTTGTTCTGGTGATGTCTGTTTTTGTGTTAATCTAGCCACTGTACTAAATAAGAACCTTGGATTGTTTTGGTTATTTTCTATGAGTTTGCGGAGATGCTCGGCCCTGGCTGCTTTTAGAGTCTTTCTATAACGGGACGAGCTGTCTTTCCACGCGATTCTAAAGACCTCTAAACGAGTTTGTCTCCATTTGCGTTCTAGATTACGAGTTTCTCTTTTGATAGCGTGAGTAATATTGTTGTACCATGGTACAGTATTTTTCTCTCTAACCTTTTTTAATCTCATCGGTGCAACAGTATCTAATGTACTAGTGAAAGTGGTGCACATACTGCTAGTAATTTTCTCAAGATCATTTGTGTGTTTGGGTACAATGAGCAGGTGAGACAGATCAGGCAGTTTATTTGTGAATTTATCTTTAGTTGTCGGAAGAATTGTTCTACCTAGTCGATATCGTGGCGCAATTTGACAAATATCCGCAGTATGCAGTACGCATGTTACAAGGTAATGATCAGTGATATCATCACTTTGCGGTAGAATTTCTATATCAGTAGGATTGATTCCATGTGATATAATTAAATCTAGTGTATGATTAAGACGGTGAGTGGGTCCAGTGACGTTTTGTTTGACCCCAAACGAGTTTAGTAAATCTGTAAACGCAGCCCCTAACGCATCATTTGTATTATCTACATGAATGTTAAAATCTCCAACAATCAGCGCTTTATCAACGTTGACCAATAGGTCTGAGAGAAAGTCTGCAAACTCTTTTAGGAAATCAACATAAGGCCCTGGAGGTCTATAAACAGTAGCCAAAGCAAGAGATAGTAGCGACTTTTTATTTATATCTGAGAGTGTAACGTCTAGCACGAGAATTTCAAATGAGTTAAACCTGTAGTTTGTTTTCTGGGTAACGTTAAGAATCTCTCTATAGATTGTTGCAACACCACCGCCACGGCCAGCCGGGCGGCATTTATTTTTATAACAGTAGCCAGGTGGACAAGACTCATTAAGACCGAAATAATCATTTGGTTTAAGCCATGTTTCAGTAAGGCAAATTACATCAAGACTATTATCTGTGATCATTTCATTTATAATAACCGCCTTAGGTGTCAGCGATCTAATGTTTAGTAGCCCTAGCTTTAGAAATTGTTTTTGTTCGGTAATTTTGCGAATTTCTGGTTTGATCACGATCAGATTTTTTCTAGATCCTTTATTTTTATAGTTGAACCTCACTATTCGGGGAATAGACACAGTTTCTATAGACTGTATTACACTCACATTTCTATCAATTAAGTGGGTAGAACACAGACTGTGATTTGAGGTTTGACTTACTAGTCATACGGTGCGAAGCGTCTTGGAGATGTTCTCCGACAGAAGATCAGCTCCGATTTTGCTGGGGTGCAGGCCATCAGCACGGAAGAGCCTAGGTCGCTCCCAGAAAAGATTCCAATTATTTATAAAGAGCAGCTTCTGTTCAGTACACCAAGACATTAACCATTCATTTAAAGCAAATAATCTACTGAACCTTTCATGTCCACGTCGGTACGTCGGAAGCGGTCCGGACACGATGATCCTCGTCGCGGGCGATGTGGCTCGTACCGTCTCGATCAGGCTCCTGAAGTCCTGCTTCAGCACCTCCGTCTGCCGCAGCCTGGTGTCGTTCACCCCCACGTGCAGAACAACAGCTCCGATGCTCTCAGCGCCATTCAGGATCGCGGGAACCTGCGCAGAGACATCGAGGACACGAGCACCAGGAAAACAGTGACTGCGCACCTTACCTTTGGTTGTGGTAGCGTGGACGTGACGGACGATGGAGTCTCCGATGACCACGGCGTCTCGTTCTGCCTCGCGAAGAGGGGAGAAGCGGTTCCTCGTCGAGACCTCGAAGACCGGGGGCGGCGGAGGGGGAGAGGTCCTGGTCCGAGGCCTGGCTCGCGCCTTCCGTTGCTGAAGAACCCAAGGTCCCTGGTGTGACGGCGCCGGAGTGAACGAGGGCTGGGATGAACGCGTTCTGGGTTCTCGGGCCCTGTGCAGAGAAGTACACGGCGTAGAGGAAGCAGGAATGTTAATATCGCGCTGCAAACTTACCGAGGATTGGTGAGCGTCAGCACGGGATGTTTCCAGCGCTGTTCGCCGCTCCCGTAGCTCGGCCTGTTTCTCCAGAAGGGTCCGGATCTGTCGTTCCACGGCCTCCAGCTCCAACTGCACCGCATGCAGCTCGAACGTGTCCTCACCTGCACTCAAAGATAGAGACACATTCGGTACGCCCGCCATTAGTATTGATGAACAATAATATTGTGAGTGAGAAGAGTACAAACGCTAGTGTGACCACGCCGCTATTGCTAACGGGCTAAAGCTAGTAGCGAATGTTCGAGAAGTCGGATAAAACTAGCGATATCAAGGCAATCCGAGTGTTTTTTATATAAAATAGTGTCGGGGATGTGTTCCCCCGCCGTAAAAGAGAGAATGGTAGGTTATAAATTTGATTTTAAGAAAAAAAACAAGCAATTAGGAATCAACTCGACGGAGCTCTAACTCAAACAGCGCGGCAGCAACAAACAAGAAGTGACGATATGTGGCTTGGAATTAGCCCGCTCACATATCTCACAGCTAGTAGTCCTAGCTAGTGACTACTAAAAGTGATCGCAACAGACTCACCTGAAGCACCCGAGCCCACAGTGACTGTTAACAGTGCGGTATCAACACCTGTTGACGCCCGTCCATCGTCATGGCAACCTCCCATCGACCTCAGTCACCCTGATGATAAACAAAGAGAAAAAGTCAACAAAATTCTGTGTGAAGAAGCCGGGGCTTTCGCACGTGACAGCGATGATATTGGATGCATACCAAGCTTACAAATGTCGATTACCCTCACAGATGAAATCCCTGTACAGAGAGCATACTCAGCAGTCCCGAAGCCACTGTTTAAAGAGGTAAAGGAGTACGTGCAGGAGCTGCTGATGAGAAGCTGGATTGTTAAATCAAAGTCCCCATATGCTGCCCCAGTTGTCTGTGTTAGGAAGAAGGATGGCAGCCTACGTCTTGATTATCGCCTCCTGAACAAAAAGACTGTGCCTGATCGACATCCACTACCCAGAATACAAGACCTGACATCCTGGACCAGGGAAAAGCTTACCATCAGGGTTTCATCGCCGAGGGTTCACGTCACCTGACTGCCTTCGTCACTCCGTGGGGCCTCTATGAATGGGTCCGTATCCCATTCGGACTCTCAAATGCCCCAGCAGCATTTCAGCAGAGCATGGAGGAGGTGCTAGGCACCCTCAGGGATGAATGCTGCATCCCTTATCTGGATGACGTGCTCTGTTACGCGAGAACATTCGATGAACATGTGGAGGCCCTCCGCAAAGTGCTCCAGGCTCTTCAACAGCACGGAGTAAAAGTGAGACCTGAGAAGTGTGAGCTCTTCAGACAAGAAGTCAGGTACGTGGGGCGCCTTGTGTCAGCTGATGGTGTCAAGATAGACCCACGGGACCTTGAAGCAGTCAAAACCTTGACAAGCAAGACACCACAGACAGTTGGTGAAGTAAGGAAACTGACCGGCTTCTTGGGATATTATCGCTCCTACATCCAGGATTTTTCCAGGATCGCAAAGCCAATCTATGAGCTTCTCCAAACTAAGTCAGGGAAAGCCCAGATTCCAACATGTGGGAAAACCACCAAATGCCCACTGCTGCCTTCCCGACAGCCTGTTGACTGGACCACTCAACATCAGGAAGCTTTAGAGCAACTGGTCACTCTCCTTATAACCCCACCTGTCTTAGCGTATCCTGATTTCAACCTACTTTTCACGCTGCATACAGACACCTCAGACCGGGGCCTGGGGGCAGTCCTCTATCAGCGCCAGAATGGAAAGCTGAGAGTCATTGGCTATGGCTCGAGGACTTTGACACCTGCTGAACGTAACTATCACCTGCACAGTGGAAAACTGGAGTTCCTTGCATTGAAATGGGCTGTGTGTGAAAAGTTCCGGGACTACCTTACTACGCTCCCCATTTCACTGTGTACACGGACAACAACCCCCTGACCTACATCATGAGTACAGCAAAACTCGCTGTTGGTCATCGGTGGGTGGGAGAACTCTCAGATTTCCAGTTCGACATCAGGTATAGGCCTGGAAAATCAAATGTGGATGCAGACACACTGTCTCGGCTCCCCTTGGACATGGGGAAATATGAGGTGGCTTGTACAGAGGAGTTCTCGAACGAGGCAGTGCGTGCTACGTGGGATGGGAGTCAAGCAGCAGAACGGAAGGATGTGGCCTGGGTTGCAGCACTTAACATGTGTTCCCCGGATCCTCCACCACAACCTCATTGTCACCTGCCAGCTATCAGCGATGATGATCTTGTTAAGGCTCAAAGAGAGGATCAAGCCATAGGCAAGATTGAGTTAAAGGAGTCAAACACAAAACTGACAGATGACATACGCCAAACTGTAAGTGGAGCCATCCGAAAGCTGCTGCATGAGTGGAGTAAGTTGCAACTTGAAGACAGCCTCCTTTACAGAAGGACGAACCAGCAAAAGCAGTTAGTCCTCCCTCTGAAACACAGGCCGATTGCTCTGAAGTACCTACACAATGAGATGGGTCATGTAGGCACAGAAAGAGTGCTCCATCTTGCTCGGGAAAGATTTTACTGGCCCTTTATGGCTAAAGAAATTGAAGACTATGTCACCCGAAAATGTCTCTGTATCAGGTCTAAGAAACCCACGACACACACGAGAGCTCCTATGGGCAGCATCACATCTAACTTCCCTTTAGAGCTTGTGTGTATTGACTATTTGTATCTGGAAACCAGTTGTGGGGGATATGAATATATTCTAGTAGTGCTTGATCATTTCACTAGATTTGCCCAGGCATATCCCACGAAGAACAAGAGCGGGAAAACAGCTGCTGAGCGCATCTTCAGTGATTTCATACCCCGGTTCGGATATCCATCCAAGCCACATCATGACCAGGGTCGTGAATTTGAGAACAAACTGTTCCAATCATTACAGCGGTTGTCAGGGGTTGGCCACTCGCGGACGTAGCCCTATCACCCACAAGGCAACCCAGCTGAGCGGTTGAACCGCACCATCCTCCAGATGTTAAGAACATTGACTGATAGTGAGAAACTACGGTGGAAGGATCACCTCCCGCATGTTATACACGCATACAATTGCACCAGACATGAGTCAACTGGCTACTCACCGTTTTTTCTCCTTTACGGCCGTCACCCACATCTCCCAGTCGACTTGCTGTTTGGATTGGTTGGAGAAAGGGAACCATACTTACCTAGAGGATTTGCAGAGAAATGGGCTAAAAAGATGTCAGAAGCCTACCGCATTGGTGGCGAGAATAGCAAAAAGTGCACCGTAATCTCCTGTTGCTGGTGAACGACTTACCTGTCGATGTCACTCCACCTGACACCAGATCTATTCCTGAGAAGAAAACACATAACAGACAAAACCAAGAGAGAATGACAGACACTCAAAGACAAGCAGACACGAGTGATGACAGTGAAAATGATTCAGATGATGATTCTGGCTCGGGATACTGGTTAAGGAGACCGACCGAAAGGATAGAGGAAAGACCTGTTACCTACCAGGAGCAACTCACCAGGTATCCAGAGATTACAGTCATACTGTACCTGAACACTTACCAAATCTGACTGAGAAGAGACACCATGCTGATGAAAACCTACCTTTACTCACTGGACCTGTGGAAGGGGAGGAAAACAATGGACACCAAGACTCTGACTCAGAAGCTCGACCTTTGACCCCCCCCTGTAGAGTACACTCAGTTAGACGTTAGAAGGTCCGTTCGTGAGAAAAGGCCACGCCGTTTTCTCACATATGAGTCATTAGGAGAGCCATCAGTCCAGACGCACGCCACAGTTAACTCAGTGACCGGATACACAGCACCCTATATACCTGTCATAGAAGCATCTCATCACACTACACCTGCACACTCACTCTTTCCATACATCCCGCCTCTTTGTATGCCATATTCACACCCACTCCTTTACTCCCAGACACCATACATGCCATACCCTTACCAAGCACCAGCCACATACATTCCACCTACCATGCTTGTTTGTTGAATAGAGATTTGAGAATCAAGGTTAAGAATTGGAAAAGTTAAACGGTTTTGAGATAAAGATTTTTGGAAATGTCGGGAGCCATTCTTCTCTGTCAGGGAGCGTGTGATGCCCACTAAAGTGTTATCACATTTGTGGTAGTTTCTGTAATTTTATAATTAATGTTTTTGAATATTTGTTCAGGGGTAATGAACCTGGTTCCACCATCCTTTCACTAAAATATTTTAAATAGAGGTCAGGAGTAAGTGTGGAGTTCACCAGCAGGGGGTAGAGTGGCGCTTATTGTGCTCCAGGGGGCTTTACGTCAGTTTGTTCCGCTTTGTGGTTGTCCTCTTTCTGCTGAGTGAGATAAAAAACGGACGCAGAGTTTGCCCTGTCTCATTTATTTCTCCTGTTTCCAGAGAGAGCATATAAGCTGTTTACATGGAGCCAGCCGGTACCTGTAACATTAGCGTTGCTATGGTGAATAACTGCGATGATCAGTCACAGGTGCAGCAGTTCTCCTTTTGTCTCCTGTTACCTGTGAGTTGTGTTTCTGTTCGAGTGTGGATTTCTTTCCTGGCCGTTTTCTCTGGATTATCATCTGCCTGTTGGACCCCAGCCCACTGCAGTCTCCTTGCCACCAAAGCCTGCCACGTGTTGCACGTTCTGACCTTCTTGCCTGGATATTTATATTTGTTGTGGAACAAATAAACTGTTTTTGCACTTGTTACTGGATCTTGTGTTATTGCCCGTGACACTCCTCTGTTATTGCTATGAGGAAATCTAACTGGCAGAGCAGCTGGAAAACTAAAAGACAAGAAAAGTAAAACATTAATACAGACGACTGTATTAATTTTCTGCAAGAACCAGGACAAGCAAAGACAAAGATGAGCACTCGGAGCAAACACAGCAGTCAGACACATGATTACACACTGAACTTTACCTAGTGTCTTCAACGTGATGTTGGGCATTTACTGTATGTAGAGCTACTAATAATTTATGTGGATGCCATTTATAGACCTGTTAGATTTTGATGTTCTATTTTTGAGATTAATAAAATTGTATGTTTTAACAATGTTATAGCTTTTTCTTTCTTTGGTTTTTTTTTTTTTGAATATTTAGGAGAACATTCTGGGAGCAAAAATAAAACTTCCTGCTGAAAAAACTTCATAAGAACATTAGGGGATAATGTTCTAACAATGACTAAGTTTATGACTGAACATTTATAGAAGGTCATCGCAAAAGTGCAAAGAGTGTTTTTAGAGAATGGTATCCTACCTTTTAGAAGAACAGTCTAAGAACAAAAATAAAACTTCCCGCTAAAAACTTTATAAAAACGTTGGGGAATAATGTTCTAAACAATGTTATCACTAAACAGTTTTAGAATGTAGAATGTTATCCTACCTGTTAAGAGAACATTCTGGGAACAAAAATAAAACTACCCGCTGAAAACATTTTAAGAACGTTAGGGAATAATGTTCTAACAATGTTATAACTAAACATTTTTAGAATGTTTTTTTAGAGAATGTTATCCTAACTTTTAGGAGAACATTCTGGGAACTAAAATAAAACTACCTGCTGAAAACATTACTTGAACAATACATGGTAATGTTCTCAGAACAAAAAATTTCTAGCTGGGATACTTATGCAGTATGTGTACGTATGCGTTTGCTTCGCTTAAGGCTTTTATTAACCCCCTGCAGCCATATGGATTACTTTTATTATGGATGGATGCATCATTATTTTTTTTATTTTTATTTTTTTTTTTTTTTGCTTCAAAATGTAATTATAAAGCATGGAGGAGCAAGGATATTTTTAAATATGTCTCTGATTGTGTTCGTCGAAAGAATATAGTCATATACAGTGCACCTAGGATGGCTTGAGGGTGAGTAAATCATGGGATTAGAGATACTGTTTATATTAAGTTATTTTATTAGAGTAGAGTATGGTTTATAATGTAACAGCAAAGAATTCTTTGTCTTTTCTCTTAAATTACTGTAAGTCATCTATGTGCCTGTTCAAATCAAAATGTCTATTTAACTTTGCCACCCAATCTCGTTCTCATTCAACACAAAGCACAAAAGTTATCATAGTTCATGAGTTCACACTTACAAATAATCAGATAGTAAATAGTATGCGTAATAGTATGTGTATTTGGCGTGCTGTCCGAGGAGAGGACTCCGAGCTCGGTATTTGGCCCGACCCCCCGTATTTCTGGTTAGGAAAGTAACCAGGCGAGTGTGAGGAGACGGGGTGGTGGAGGGATGCTGAAAAAACTGTCGAGGAATATAGGTGAGTCAACTGTGTTTATATATAGGCCTTCACTCATGCTGACTGGGTAGATATGTTTATTACTGATTGTTGACAGCTGGCTGAAATGACATGATGATTAGTCAGATTATTTGAATGTTGCTCCTCCCGAAATTTGTTAATAAAACATCATTTAATATAAATAAAAATCTTAGCATATCTGCAATGGATCAACTTTTTCATACTGTCTCCCAGGGAAATTCTAGACATCTTCAGATACAGCATATAATATTTAAACTCGTGTGTCACGGAGTCAGCGCCATCATCAACACCAGACCCTTCAGCTCCACCCACTCAATCAGGATCACTTGAGTTCTAATTCCACACATTTGTCACACTCACAATATATAAGCAGTCTCCCACCATTCCATCACTGTCTGGTCTTGTTGTTCACTACTGATCAACTTGCCTGGCTACCTACCTGTTCCCATTCAGTCGGTCACGTTCGACATACGTCGGGCTGACCGACGAATAGGAATCTCGCTAAAGAGGCCAATCTACTTCGAGTGTAACTAAAATGAGCCAATGCACATTGGCATGTAATTGTTTACAGCAGCTGCTTTACCACGCAGTGCAAGTATATACAGTGGGGATCGAAAGTTTGGGCACCCCAGGTAAAAATTTGTATTAATGTGCATAAAGAAGCCAAGAAAAGATGGAAAAATCTCCAAAAGGCATCAAATTACAGATTAGACATTCTTATAACATGTCAAAAAAAAGTTAGATTTTATTTCCATCATTTACACTTTCAAAATAACAGAAAACAAAAAAATGGCGTCTGCAAAAGTTTGGGCACCCTGCAGAGTTTATAGCATGCACCGCCCCCTTTGGAAAGCTGAGACTTGACAATGTCATTGGATTCTCAATCATCGTCTGGAAAGACCAGGTGATGTCAATCTCAAAGGTTTTAAATGCCCAGACTCATCTGACCTTGCCCCAACAATCAGCACCATGGGTTCTTCTAAGCAGTTGTCTAGAAAACTGAAACTGAAAATAGTTGACGCTCACAAAGCAGGAGAAGGCTATAAGAAGATAGCAAAGCGTTTTCAGATGCCAATATCCTCTGTTCGGAATGCAATTAAGAAATGGCAGTCATCAGGAACAGTGGAAGTTACAGCAAGATCTGGAAGACCAAGAAAAATATCAGACAGAACAGCTCGCAGGATTGTGAGAAAAGCAAGTCAAAACCCACGTTTGACTGCACGATCCCTAGAGAAAGATCTGGCAGACACTGGAGTTGTGGTACACTATTCCACTATAAAGAGATACTTGTACAAATATGGTCTTCATGGAAGAGTCATCAGAAGAAAACCTCTTCTATGTCCTCACTACAAAAATCAGCGTTTGAAGTTTGCAAATGAACATATAGACAAGCCTGATGCATTTTGGAAACAAGTTCTGTGGACCGATGAGGTTAAAATAGAACTTTTTGGCCAGAATGAGCAAAGGTACGCTTGGAGAAGAAAGGGCACAGAATTTAATGAAAAGAACCTCTGTCCAACTGTTAAGCATGGGGGTGGATCAATCATGCTTTGGGGTTGTATTGCAGCACAGGGAACAGGGAACATTTCACGAGTAGAAGGAAAAATGGATTAAATAAAATTTCAGCAAATTTTGGATGCTAACTTGATGCCATCTGTGAAAAAGCTGAAGTTAAAGAGAGGATGGCTTCTACAAATGGACAATGATCCTAAACACACCTTAAAATCCACAGTGGATTACATCAAGAGGCGTAAACTGAAGGTTTTGCCATGGCCTTCACAATCTCCTGACCTCAACATAATTGAAAATCTATGGATAGACCTCAAAAGAGCAGTGCGTGACAGACAGCCCAGAAATCTCAAAGAACTGGAAGACTTTTGTAAGGAAGAATGGGTGAAGATACCTTAAACAAGAATTGAAAGACTCTTGGCTGGCTACAAAAAGCGTTTACAAGCTGTGATACTTGCCAAAGGGGGCAGTACAAGGTATTAACTCTGCAGGGTGCCAAAACTTTTGCAGATGCCATTTTTTTGTTTTCTGCTATTTTGAAAGTGTAAATGATGGAAATAAAATCTAACTTTTTTGACATATTATAAGAATGTCTAATCTGTAATTTGATGCCTTTTGGAGATTTTTCCATCTCTTCTTGGCTTCTTTATGCACATTAATACAAATTTTTACCTGGGGTGCCCAAACTTTCGATCCCCACTGTAATGAGCAGCCTACGTTGAGAAAACAAAGGCTGTTCTCACAGCTGGTACTGTGCACTGCGGAGAGCGCTGAATAGTCGTTCTCATGGCTGGTAAGAGGGCGCCTTCTATGAGAAAGAGTGGGCACAGGACAGGCTGCACACTTTCCCTGTCTGTGTTGCTGCGACCATTCTCCTGCGTGCTTCAGCATGGAGAGAGCAGTTCCCTGAAAGAGCTTACACAAGTAGAACTTGCATCTTTTTAAAGATGACATTCTACTTGTGTGTTTCTAGATGCGGTAGTTACCTGGTGCCAAGGGATGGTCAAGATCGTCGTGTCATGTGTCTGGGCCTCGAGCACACTGAGGCAGCGTTCCTGGATGAGTCATGTAGCCACTGTGGGAAGATGGCCATCTCGGAGTTCCTCAAGAGGGGTGGAGTCCCTGTGCCTCTGCCTCAATCTAACCCTCCTCAGAGGGTTGTTTCAGGCGGGGTGCAGTTAACCTGAGGATTACAGTGAGCATGCTTCCTTGAGGGAACCAACCCCCTAGGAACCCTCATCCTTCCTGTGCTCCACAGCCAGCAGAGCTACTGTGGGAACACGCTGGACCATCTCAAAGGTGTGTACCAGCCGTATCCTTCGGGGCTCCCCCCGACGACTGGATGTCTATTGCTCCATCGGAGGGTAAGCCAGACTTCTCTGGGGATGATGATTCAGCAGGGCTGCCTCCTTCAGGAAAGGTAGCAATGCCCGAGTTAGACCCGGAGATGATGACTATGCTTTCCTAGGCTGCCAACAGGGTCGGGCTCATGTGGAACCCTCCATCGTGTCCCAAGCCCTTGATGGTGGGGCGGCTAAGGGTTACATGCAGGTTCCTCCTGTGGAGTGAGCCGTTGCTGTGCCCTAACTTCACCTGGCGGGGGAACCCGTGTCTCCCTTCCCGGACCTGTAAGCACTCGTCGGACTTAACCAGCAAGGCTTACCAGTCCTGTGGGGAGGCCGCCTCTGCCTTACATGCCATGGCGTTGTTGCAGGTCCATCAGGCCCAGGCACTGAAGGGCCTGCACGAGGGTGGTCATGATCCACAAGTTCTTCAGGAACTTCAGGCCGCAACAGACCTTAGGCTTTGTGTGACGAAGTTCACGGTGCAGTCTGTGGGTCGTGCGATGTCCACAATGGTGGTCCAGGAACGCCATCTCTGGCTGTGTCTGGCCGACATGAGGGAAACCAACAAGGTCAGGTTTCTAAATTCCCCCGTGTCCCAGACTGGCTTCTTCTGCGACGTGGTCGAGAACTTCACCCAGCAGAAGCAGAAGCAGACTGAAGCCATCAGCCACATCCTGCCCCGGCGGTCAGCTGCTGCTCCCACCTATACGCCAGCCGTCTGCTCGTTGCCAAGGGGCGCCCGCCTTCCCACGACTAAGGGAGCACATGAGGAGCAAGGGAAGCATGACACAAACAAGCAACAAAACAAAATAAAAGACATGAATCATGAACATGAAACAAAACTATACATTATACTGCCAACTCGTAGCCTATAGTACAGTACAGAGAAATTTCATGTCGTGAGCAAGGGCGGATCATGAGTCATGAGTCGGATCAAGCATAATTTATTTTTAGACTTATTGGTTGGCCAGTTGTGGTCTGTGCAATAAATATTAAAAGTTCTAAACCATCTATTGCAGGGGTACTCAACAGGCGGCCCGCGGGCCTCATCCGGCCCGTCAGCATTAAATTTGTGGCCCGCGTCATGCTAAACATAATTTTTTTTTTTATTATAATTTGCATTCAAAATGACCGTTAATATTACTTCGGTTCTTACGTGTACACTGCGCATGACGCACATAGTCATCAGCAGCACAGAACACGCACAGGGTAAGACGCACAGCGCGGTTTTTCTAACCACAACGAACAATAAATGTACATCACTTTGCACGTGCGCTTTGAATAGTTTTTGCACTTACTTAGTTTGTCCACAAGGTGCCAACACTGAAACAGCCGTTGTTTCACAGTCTGAAAAGAAACAGAGAAGACGGAACATCAACAAACACAATAGCCACCGGTGTTGAAGAGTGCTCGTGTGAGGGGATTAAAGATACCAGCAACTCTATTTTAAATAAGTACAACGACATTTTATCTTATATTTTGGAGCGAAAAAGCACAGAGACTGGACAAGTATGATACTTTTCACTAGGAATATGGACTTCTTTTCATCAGTTCTTTTTAAATTTATTTGTTCGATAATGTTTTTCTTATGCATTTTGGCATTTTTTAATACTCTGAGTATGAATAAATTTTTGCATTAAGAATACAGCAAGACAAACTATTAATCCTTTTTAAAAATCATTTTTTCATGTTCAGTGACACTTTAAATAAGACAACCATTAAAGAACTAATAAGACTTAGCTAGATAATAAACTGCACTTGCAAATACTACAAATATTGTCTTAACTAGGCCTAAATAAGTTTTGCGATCCAAGTTGTAATTTTGTGGCCATTGCATTTTATGTGGTTTAAATGCGGCCCTCTTGGCCTCTGAACTTGAGTATCCCTGATATATTGTGTTTTATTGTTCCACTATAGCAGTGGTTCTCAACCTTTTTTGGACCAGCACCCCCTATCCATTATCCAGGTCCCAAAATGTACAAAATTTATGTAATGAGCGAGTAGCCTACATCATACGGAGCCCCGGACATGACATGCAGGAAAAAAATGCGCATGATTTATACATCGAGGGAATGAAATAGTAAATCGTGCGGACGATTTAGTAAATCGAGGGAACGAATTAGTAAATCGTGCGCACGATTTAGTAAATTGAGGGAACGAAATGGTAAATCGTGCGTACGATTTAATTTTTTTTCTTGCATGTCATGTGCGGGGCTCCGTAACATCATGAATCCATTTTTAAAAAAAAGCATGTCATTTAAAGCCAAATAACAGATTTAATTTGACTGAACAGTGGGAATATTATTATCATAGTTTCCCAGAGAGCAAAAAAATCATGTGAAGTAGAAATTCTATCAGTGTACTGTTTATCAGTGTTAACGAAATGCAACGGTTACAAATTTAACATTTAATTATGTGGCTTATCGCAAATAGCAGCCAATCAGTGAGGAGCAGCCAAAAAAATGCAACGGTTACAAATTTGACATTTAAAATTTAATTAACAGCAGCTGTACCGCAAACAAGAAGCATTCTTATCAAATATTTTCAACGGAGAACATTAACAAGGAAAAAGCAGAATGATTTATTTGAACTTTCGAATGAGCAAAATTGATTGGAAAATTAGTGTGAGCCCTGTGCTTGATGTTTTTCTGCTAATTTCTTCACTGTGGGTTGCAAAGACGTTAGTTTCAGCCGTAGTGCGCCTGAAGCATGCCGCGATTGCGGTTGTAAGGGTGGAGCTCCTACAGGGGTTCAGGCTGTAGGGTTACCGAGCGACTAAAGAAACGTTATCAGCAAGATGGTAGAAAACTGTACATTTCTTGTCTATTACCACCCACTACAACTTATACCAACGACGGAAATAAGCGCAGTTACAATAGCAAAATGTGTGGGAGAGCGTTGCTATAGTGTGACAATATTGTATTGCAATATGGAGCACATTAATGTTAACACTAAATCAAAACTAGTTAGCACATCATTTGTAAATGAAAGAGTTTAATGACAATATCTGGTTATGGTTACACTTAACATAGTTACAAAATAGATGTATGAGATGATAAAATCATATACCATTAATCGTACCCAGCATGTATGTCAAAAGTTACCTGAGAGATAGAGAGAGAGAGAGAGTGAAAGAGAAAGAGAGAGCGAGAGAGAGAGAGAGGGCCAGAGAGAGTGCCCAAGAAAAGCCAAGAATCAAAGAGACAGAATAAAAGAGACCAGAGCAACAGTTACAATATTCTTTTATCCCTTCCTTGACCATGTGACTGAAACCCAAATGTGAGACATTCAAACTGACCAATCAGAAGATCCCCCACTGTACTAAAGGTGTGACCATTTGTAGACCCCCGATGTACACACATCTTGGCCTACAGGGCTTGATCACTGTCAACACCTTTGAGCCTTCCAAACGGCCCTTGTAGCAAGAGAGAGGGGGTTGAGACAGTAAAGCAAATGTCTTTGTTCATTTTAAAATATCTTTAGATATTTTCAATTCTTACACGGTACTTAGACTGCATGTGGATGACCTGGCTGAATCCCTGCTCAACAAGATATGTTGTTGGAAAAGCAACAATCAGCAGCTTGATCTTTTGCCAGAGAGCTGGATACTGCTGGGCATATTTGACCCACATGCTGCGCCAGCCAGAGGTGTGAAAAATAGCCTGGGCTTCGTCGTCGCACTGGATGTCGACAAGATGCTCTTGAATAGCGGGCTCACATTCAATCACATCTGCTTGAAAGGGCTGCTCAACCCAACTGGGAACATCAAGGTCAAGGAGGTCCCTGAAGCGGATCTCCATGTTGGCCGTAACCATCCTCAGGTGGTCAGTGTAAACTAGGAGGAGGTCATTGGTAAGAGCCTCAGACACCTGTAATGAGTATTATTTTACAGTTAAATTGTTCTCTTATCTCCATGAATATTTTTAGACTATCGGAATTTGAATTAGTTGTTTTATTGCTTATTATTTTACTAAAATGTTTATTTATATTTATAAGGTAATGCATGCTATGGGTCTGTATTTTCAGACTCAATATAATCACCCGATATAATAAGCATTACAATGGTATTTATGCAAATAAAATATATTAGGCTAATTATAATAATAGTAGGTCTGTTATATCTATTTAGTGATGTTTATGAAAAAAGATCACCTTGGCCAGCTGTGGGAAATGAGCAAACTGCCTCCAGCCTATACTCTGCCTGTAGAGATCTAGCCTGAAGGTGAGACTGCGGATAACCGCTTTGGATTTTACCAGAGTGATGTTGTTTCCTTGGAGCTCTAACGTGACTTCATTCATTTTCTCAAAAAAGTCTGCGAGGTACATGATGTTGCAGTGACTGGATGACACCTTTTCCCCGAGAGCTCCATCAACCTCCTCCAGGAACTTGACGATGCTGTCAAACAGCTCACAAAAACGAGCAAGGCAGTTTCCCTTTGAGAGCCAGCGGACAACAGTATGGAGAAGAAGCCGCTCAAAAGTCTCATTGTTTTCCTGACACAGCTGTCGGAACAGTCTGTCATTCAGTGCATGGGTTTTTATTTTGTTTATTGCTTTGACTGCCACAAGGAGAGACTCGTGGAGAACTGGATTGGTGCATTTGGCCACAAGGTTGTGGCGGTGCAAAACACAGTGGACTGTGAGGATATGTGGCACCTGCTCCTTCAGCAGGTGCCACATATCCTCACATATGTGAACCCAGGTACCTGCAAACCATAGCGGGGGCACCATCAGTGGCACATGCGAGGATGTTAGAGATTGGAATTGATTTCTCCTGTAGATAAGCAGAAAGCGTGTTAAAAATGGTCTGGCCCTTGGTGTCGGTTTCCAGATATTTAGAAAACAAAAATTCCTCTACCATCTCGTGACTGTTTGAGGCCCTATAACGGACATAGGCCATCAGCAGAGCGTTGTTGTCAGCGGTGGTTGTCTCGTCCAGCTGAAGGCTGAATGGAGAGTCCCGCAGGATGGCACACAGCTGCTCCTCTGTATCTGCTCCCATTTCATTTATCCTGCGTGCCATGGTGTCATTGCTGAGTGGGATGGATTTCAGCACCTGTGTGGGATCGCGCTCCATCACGGTTGAGATTACTTCTTTGATGGCAGGAAGCACCAACTTTTCTCCAATTGTGAACGACTGTCCACATTTGGCGATCAGCAGGGAGATGTTATATGATGGTATTAGCCCACTATAATTTTGGCTGGTACTCTTAGCGAAGAGACTGCTGATGGTTCTCCTACCGTGCTTCTCTTTTAAGGCCTGGGAGAACAGACGGGTCCTTATCTGCCTTGTCTGGGTGGATCTTCATAAGGTGCTCCTTCAGATGTGAAGGTTTCATGGCTTCGTTTGAAAACACTTGTTCACATAGTAAACACATTGGGAGTTGGGCATTGGTAGGAGAAGGTATAAAACCATAATTAAGGTATTCAATAGAATACTGTCTGCATTTTTTCTTGTTTGGCGGCACCATTTTTTATGATAGTGTATTTGCCCGTGCAAAATTGGACCAATTCTTTTTTTAATGCACTGTTTGTGGACTGTGATTTTGATCTGAAAAGTGACTAAATGTCATAGAGGCTATTATTTATGGAAGACTAG
The DNA here is from genome assembly GCF_019924925.1 of Ctenopharyngodon idella. Classification (NCBI taxonomy): domain Eukaryota; kingdom Metazoa; phylum Chordata; class Actinopteri; order Cypriniformes; family Xenocyprididae; genus Ctenopharyngodon; species Ctenopharyngodon idella. The sequence continues at coordinate 12,465,605 of NC_067227.1, forward strand.
AAATGCAGGATTTGTTGTGACACCTTATAAACCGAAATAATAAGGAATATCATAAATCAATTTAATTAAAACTAAAAAATGTAAATGAATAAATCATTTTAAAATGGACAAATGAGTAGACATTTAAAATTGCTGTGCAATTCTTGTTTTATGCTAAATGTTTGATTATTCTGTTAAATGTAAAAATCTTAAATAAAATAGAATAAATTAATAAATTGTAAGCCTATATTAAAAATAAATAGACATATGAGACTGTTTATTCACGTTTAAAACAGTTTAATAAAGCCAACATTTTGCCAGTTTTTTTTTTTTTTTTTTTTCTTTATCCATTTGAAAATCTAGTTAAAATATGCTATTACAAACTTATGTGGGGCAACAAGTCAACTTCTGACTCTCTCCCAGGCCTCTCAAAGTAGATATAAGATGGGCTGTCATTGGGCAGTAAAAACGACCGTAGTGTAAACGGTCATTAAAGTGGTAATGTTTGCACTTAGGTTTTATTACGCATTTAGGAGAGTATTGCAGGAAGCGGCTTACATTAACCTTACTTTTGAAAAAAAAAAAAATATATATATATATATATATACAATCAAGATTTTTCATTAAAAATTATGTTATTATAGGCCTAAATACTTGTGTTTTCATCAATGGTATAATTAATACAATTAAAATGAATTTGTGTTCATAATCAGTCAAATAAAAACAAAATCTAACAAGAACAAATACATATGAACAATTAAATTATTACTGTATTATTAATTATTTTAACTATCTTGAAACTATCCAAGCAGCATTTCGCGCTCAGATGTGATGGTGGAATTAATACATTACCTAAATGTGATTACAGAATATATCTAAATTATCCATCAAATTGTCATTTTCTCCTTACAGTCTTGTGAGTTAACAATAATGCCTGACCAGTAAATTAGGCATTGGCATTAGTTAATGCCTAAAAATGCAAAAGTTTTACCTTATAAATAGAGTTTAGTTTAATGCATTTTAAAATTAATCACCGGAGTGAATGGGAACATGATTTATTGAAAATATTTAAAAATATAAGTGGTTCTTAAGTCAAACCTTTTTTAAAGGGGGGGGTATCACACACAGTTTCTGCCAATCTCATGTTAATCTTGAGTACCTATAGAGTAGTAGTGCATCCTTCATATCTCCAAAGTCTTTAGTTTTATCATATTTATAAAAGATACATACGCTGTACCGAGCACGCGCAGCTTTTGTGTAGAGATCGGCTGCAAGCTATCGATGGTCAGCTAAACAGATGTATTTAAACACACGCAATACACAATCGCATTATCCCTGGATAACTTTTGAATCACTATAATGAATATAGTGTATAGTGAATGATGAATAATGAATTTATGAATTCACTACGTTCGCGTTGTTTACATTATATGCACTGAAGCAGTTTTACTCACCACCTGCGGTTCCGACTCATAACCGGGATCATTACCGCTGTGACCGCTCCATCTTTCAGTTTCAAATGATCTGTAAATCCGGCGTAGAATTGGGCCCTGTTAATGAAACCATAAGCGCCGATCCTGAGGGCTCGAGCAGCCACGGAAAAACACGAGATATTCTCCATTCATTTTAACCAAGAAAAAAGTGATTGCAACTATCAGTTTCTATGGTTATTTTAATAACAAATGTCGAGAGCGCATCAATGTATTGCTTGAGCACAAAACTCTCAGCTCTACTTAACGCTGGGTTCTTTGGGAAGCAAGGAAATCATTGTTGATTTCGTGAAGTCCTGTGACCTGTGCAGCGCTGCCGCCGACTTCCGTAAACCCGAACGCGCGTTGATGGGTGTGCTCTTGCTCTCTAGCTCTGGTCGCCGTGTGTGCACGCGTCCTTCCGGGAGAAGTGCCCGTACAAGGAATTCCGACCTTGTTGACATCACTCAGGCCGATACTCGAAAAAAGATCCTGAATTCTGTAAGAATTTGGAAGAGAATTTTTGGCACAGAAATACTCCGTCATTCGTCTAACTCGTGTTTTGAAACTCTGGCCATGTTTAGCATGAGAATCCAACTCTTTAACAGTGTAAATAAGTCAGAATACATGAAATAGCATTATACTTTAATGGCTTGTCAACTTTACATTCCTCCGCTGCGTGATTCTAGTCAGCGCTGGATTCTAGCCACCACCGGATTGTTGTCAGCGCGAAACACATTTTTGTGCACGTGAATGCTGATTCTTGTCAGCGCTGGATTCTAGCCACCACTTGATTCTAGTCAGTGCTTGAGCGCTGGTCATTGCTAAAGAAACGATAGCTTACATGTCGCATTAAACTGGTAGATTTTAGAATGTTGTAGGCAATTCTTTTTCAAGTAATTACATGTTTAATCTTGTCTTGCCTGGACCCATTGTTTTCAGCAGATAGACACGGGACACAGAGGTAAGTGATATACACAACAGCAGGTTTATTGAACAACAGCGGGGAAGTGTGAGACGAGCAGAATGTCCAGGTAAGCAGGCAGGGAATGTGAAAGTCATATGGGGCTTATCTGATAGTGATTGTCTGTTTGTCTTTTCCAGGGGATCCAGAGGGAACAGCGGAGCGTGGAGACGGTGGAGATCTGGCGCGGTGGAGAACAAGGAGAGAACGCAGGAACAACAAGTAAGTAGATCACAGGTAAGAGGGTCGTGGAGCTTGTCATAGAAGTTGACAAGACCAGACCGGGGAGTGCAGGAGAAGTGAGTCTTCATAGGAAGTGCTAATGATGATGTGCAGGTGCAGGGAATCCATGAGATGATGAGCTGACTGGGTGCAGGTGTGGATCAGGAGGAATGCTGGGAAATGGAGTTCAGGGACAGTGAGACAGATAGTGACCGTGACAGTTGTTCTCTGATCACCCCTGGGGGGTGGTACCGCCCCCGTAGAGAAACACTACACTAGAAGTTAACCATAGAGGCCTCTCCATGGTGACCATATAAGCCATAAAATGGCCATTTACACTGGCCATTTGCATATTTGATGATAGTGGTCCTGACAGAAATGCTTGTGTGGCGGTACCAAATGGAGGGAAATGTTAATCACAATTAAATTTATCTGACTACACCACCCTGGTGGGAGGCCAGGGAAATAACTCCCAATAAAGGACACACAGATAAGTTTCACCAATTGAAGGCGAAGAGATTAGGGAGATGTGAGTATCAATACAAAAAAATACACTTTATTGTAAAATCACCAGCATTGATTAAAATTCTCTCTCACAAAACATCCACAATGGTACAAATAGTTGGGAACAAGGCAGGCAGGCCAAAACCCACTTCAATTCACACCAAAGTTGTATCAGCACACACAGCACACCATGAAACACACCACAGAATGAAAGCAGCTAGCCTCCCCAGTTCCACATGAATCCTCACTGGCCCCTGGAGAAACAAAGAGAAAAAAAACATTTATAAAGAAATTCAAAAGAAAGTTATACTGATTATTAATTAAAAAAAATAAATAAATCCAAGAAATTAACTGGTAGACAGCCCTGCGGACGCAATACTCAGATGCTAAAGTTAACAGCACCGGCAACTCGCAGAGCAGCAAAGCCGTAAACAGCACCAGTGACCGCAAACGACATGATCAAAACAAAAAAAACGTATCCATAAGCAATACAGCAATGAAGTCATTGGCTAGGAACAGGGCTTAAAAGTCTAGATATTTCTCGTTTACCTTTAAACGAGGAGTACGAGAATTAATCTAAATTCACAAAACCCCAAATGTGAAAAACAAGAAAGGCATACTCACAAGTTGAACAAACACTAGACGCACAGCTGTACGTTTACTCACTACCGATGCTGCAGCTCTGTCTACCGGCCAGCATTCAAGCACCTGCCCTCGTTGCTAGCACTGAGAGCAACAAACAGTAAAAACCATGACTGAGGCGGTAATAAAAATTAAACACCAACCATACCTGCACGCGAACTCTGCCACAACTTGCCGCAACGCCAACGCCACCAGCCCCGCTCTAAATTAAAATATAAATAGCGCATATTAGCCTCACAACATGCCCATCATTACACCATCAGCAGAAACTCAACATACCGGGATAAGAATGGGAATGGAAACAGAAGTGCCAGGTAGAGAAAGAAGCACCCCAAGTCACAGAAACATACCTACCCATCAAAATAAGGGTCCTTAAATAGTACGGCTACTATCACCTCATTGGTCTGCAAACTATACTTCAACCAACCAATAAGATGAAGTGACTTATCCGGCCACACTTGCTTGTCCATCTTTTATTACACCTATCTAAACAAAATCATTTGAATAGGGTGTAAAATTTTGACAGACAATCACAATGAAACAGACATACGGCTTCCTGATGACGATATAGATGGGGATTCTGTGACGTAGTTGCCTTTTATATGGTCTCACTGATGTACTACACTACCTGACCTCACGTTGGCCAATAGAATTGATGCAATAGAATAGAATTGAGAAGTTTCCACACATGCTTCAGACACCAGTTCCACAGGAATCATTCCTATTTAGCGTCAACACCATGACACAGCATTGTGTTCCCTCAAAAGTGAGCTTTTGTTTTGCCACTTAATGGTGCAGTTACAGGATCTACCAGCAGGGTCAAACTGCCACTGCTAACCAGCCAAACCTTTTGAATGATCTGAGGCTCAATGCTTGGAATATACATCATAAAAAATGTCAGCCTTGAGACATGAGCATAGAGACCATGCTGAGCATGTTCATAAAGCATTTCTCAAATGCTACTTGTCCGTTTTGATAGGGTTAAGACCCACCCAGGTGAAAAAAAAGTGCAGTAAAATAAACTTTATTTTAGTACACTTAGTACACTTCCATAATGTACTTAAAGTGCTCTATTTTCGTGCACTTATTTTGTACTTAATGTACTAAAAGCACTTCTTTAGTACTTCTTGAGATAATCTTAAGAACACCATTATAAATGCATTAGCATAACACTACTTGGTTTATTATAAAGCTGTTTTATCTGTACATACACACACATACTTTGAAATCTAAAAACTTTAATGCACTATATATTGTGTACACCATTACAAATATTCTTACAGTACATTAAAAAAGTACAGCAGCATTTAATCTTTTGACCAAAATACATTCAAATAAATAAATAAATTTAAGTTATACCTGTATTACTGAAAAGTACAGAATATTACATTAATGAATAAGAATTACAATGCAATTTTCTGAAAAAGACACTGAAAAACAAAGTACAGAAGTGAATAGTGCATTTTTTTTTTTTTTTTTTTTTTAAACAAATGTAAGCATACAAATGCCTGAACCAAACAAAGAAACAAAAGAGTTTAAATGTCACATCTTCATCTTCAAGTGGAGGATCACTTCTTTGAGCACAACTTGCATTTTCTGCAACTGAGGGCTTGTAATTCAGACATTGTAGTATTTGAAGGCTGCTTTATCACAGAATCTGTGAAAGGGAAAAATAATTTGTATAAAATTAACAAATGAATAACATTTTTGCATCCATGATTGAATATACAGTGTTTTATAATTTGCATTGATATTCATTAGAATTTTGTTGACTTCTCAGTTAACCTTTTGACTATATCCTCATCAAGCTTGACATATGAATATCCATTTTTATCCTCTTGTCTGTTGTCACTATGCAGCACTGAGTTACACTGAACATAAGATTAGAAGAAGCCCAACAACACCATTTACAGTGAGCAGAGTTTAATCACAAAATCACTGATATTGATATTTGAAGCAATAAAGCAACCTGTGAGTATTACAGGGTATGTTGTATATTGATAATTGTGGTTTATTTGAACGTAGGGTAATTCCCATGATTGTGTATTTTGTGGTTATGCTAACATGCATTATCTACACCTCTGTTGCAAAGATTTAAAGAAATTAGAAGTTTGCAAAATATTGTATGCCAAGGCAACTACGACAAGTACCCTGCAGCTTTACCAAAAACAGAAACAATTAAAAAATAAACTTTTACATGAATGACTCAAAGGAAGCACAGATTAGACACATGCACTGTAAAAAATCAAAAGTTGAGAAAACTTAAAAGTTTAAGGCAACAAACTTCAGCAGATTTTTGTGTTTTCTCAACTTGTATTCAGTTTATACAACAAGTTGAAAAAACTCAAATTTCCAAAAACAAGTTGAGAAAACTCAAATATGTGCTGAAGTTTGTTGCCTTAAACTTTTAAGTTCTCAATTTTTGATGTTTTACAGTGTGGAATGGGAATATTGCTAATATTTTCCTTCCATGATTGACAGAATCACCCTCTATTAGGCCTGATTCAAAAAATCTCTATAACAGAGTTGATACTACATTAAAACACACTCTTCTTCGCTTGTCTCTGCACTTAGATTTCAGTTTTTTATTTTTTAATTTATGCAAACAACACACATTTTCTTTATGCAAACAGCAACTAAAAACTTACCAGTTACTTCTGCGGGCAGCATCTTCATCTGATCGAGTCTGATTGGTCAAATTGAATATAGCTGCACTGAAAAAGACGCGCTGTTACACTTTGTATCAAAAATATGACTGGCACAGAAAAGTAGTTAATTAAATACAAATCTTACCTGGAGTCACAAAATAACGGGGTTCTAAAAGCCACACGAAAGAAAAACTGAGATATTTTAATGTATCGTATCCCTCCGATGAAAGACGATTCACCAAAACTGTTCATGTTTCAAAAAGTCATCGCAAAAAAAAGTAATGCATATGAATCGCGTGGTCTCTTCCAAGTGCTCTAAAGTGACACGATCACTCTAGTCTATAGAATTTAACAGTTTAAATTTAGTCTTCTATTAACATTCAAGGCACATAGGCTACGTATGCACAGCATATCTGGTAAACAGCTTATCTCAGGTGAGAGGCTGCAGCTCATTATCATAAGAACCAATCAGAGCTGTTCAACGACCAATCAGGTTTCGTCACGTGTGTTACACATGTTGATTAAATTTAAACACAATTAAATATATAGGGATTTTTTTAAACATCTTTGGAAAATTGATTTATGATGCATTTCAAATAATATGATGTTGAAATCCTTGTGGGAATTCCAGTAGTACTCTATTACAATTAACATATCATGTAATGGCCAACAGTCTTTTAAGTAGCATAACCTTTTACAAGTACAAATAAGTAAAACTGAACAACATATTAATTTTAAATATGCTTATGGAAATGCTTAACAGTTGACAAATGTTTATAATACATTAAGTTGGTACATTGTAAATGTTAAAATGTTTTTCAAAATATCTTTATTTTGAAAATATTAAAATTCTAAATATATATTTAAAATAGGCTATATTGCAGTAGGCCTACACATGGTTAAGTACATTTAAACTCGCTTAAAGCTGAATCCTTTTGCTATTTTCTTAAAGTACATATAAAAAATACTTTAAGTAAGAGTAACATAACTATATGTTTTCTGTAAATACACTAACTTCACTAAAAGTATATTGTGTTTAGCATATTTTTTAAAAGTGTATCAAAGCATATATTTATTACCAATGTACTTCTAGTAAACTGTTTAGAAATGCACTAATAAAACTCCTCTGTATATTTTTGTGGTAGTATACTTTATTTCATTGTACTAAAAATCAATTTAAGTAGTAGTGGTATTTAGTATACTTTTCCAAGTGCACTGAAGTACAAATATACTTTGAAATAGTGTATTTATAGTGTATGACTCTGACACTTTTATTTAGCACCAAAATAAAGAATGTACTACAAATGTACTTGCTTGTATTTAAGTATTTTTTTAACGCACTCAAGTATACTTTTTTTTCACCTGGGAAGGAAACTGTTCAAGGTAAGATTATTTCTTTGTTGTTATTTTATTATGTTGCACTCAACTTGTAAAATAGCCTTTTTTGTGGCTCGTGAGATATTTTTGACTGTTTTTGGCGCGAATCGCGTGTTACAGAAAGACAGACAGACAGACAGACAGTTATCAATGGGTGAGGCATTTCACTAGTCAGTGTTCTCCAAACTCCGATTTTAACGCTAGGTTTAGGAATAACTGATGACGGGCCGCTGAATTATTAGAAAAATAATGCATAGGCCTATCCGAGATTGTACGTTAATGCAGCCACGACTCAAAGCGGCTCAAGATATTGTTCAGATGTTGTATTTCAAGACATTTTTCAGGTTTTTGTCCTTAAAACGATCTTGTGTGTAATTATTTATTACGGTAAAAAAATATATTTTAAAATATATTTCAAAATATACAAAAAATGGCCAAAAAATATATTCGCTAAAATATATTTTCAAATATATTTACATAAATATATTTTCTAAAAATATATTTTTTGGCCATTTTTTTGTATATTTTTTTAAAATATATTTTCAAAATATATTTTTCAAAAGCGTTTAAAAATATATTTTGCCCTACATATATTTCAACCCAAGAAAATACATTCACATATGACATTTGAAAAACTTATTTCTTGTCCATAACACGTGAACATTTGAATAAAAATCAGCAAAGAACATACTTTACAATGTTCAAAAAATATACAATATTACAATATATTCAAACAAATATAACTTTTTTGCTTTCAAGAAGTCTCAGTTTCCCCAGTTTAAAGCCTCTTTGGACACATTTGGAAATCTCTTCTTGACTGCGAGAAAAAAATCAGTTAATTTTTTTTAGTTAACTAAATCTTTCTAGTAAATTTTCCTTTCACCAAGTATTGACTTACCTATATAACTGCCATGGTTTCCTCGTCAAGGGCACTTCTTCTCTCTCCACCACTGTCAGTTTTGCTCTTTGCTCCTACAAAAGACAAAACACAATAACTGAACATCTGTACAGGTACAGAGGGCATGCACTTTGTCTTCTGACTAGTTTTGGATTTCCTGATATTTGTGTTTACACTGGAACTAAAACAATTACAGGTATACTGGATTTTAAAGATATTTAATGGGCATATTTTTGGACAGTACAGTAAAGAAACTGATGATTGAGGAGAGGTCGAATTAGCCTTTCTTTACACTTCTGCATTGCATTTTCACTTTTACAAATGAAGGGATAGTGGAATATCACAAAGGCACATTCAAGCTAACCTAACTTAAAGGGATAATCTACCCAAAAACAGAAATGATCTCATCATTTACTTACCCTCATATGCTGTTCCAGATGATTATGACATTCTCTTTTTCTGTGGAACACAAACAGAGATTTTAAGAAAAATAATCCATCTCTGTGAGTTCACGCAAAGTGAACATGATGGTAATCCATATGACCTCAGTTGACGAGTGTCTTCTGAAGTGAAACAATAGGTGTGTTTGAGGAAAATACTACTATGGTAAATTTGTTACACTTACAAATTTGCCAACTGTCAAATATGGGCTCAAAGTCAGCATGTTGTAATTTGTGATGTGTTTTAAAGCTTGAGGAGTCATTTGGAAGCACAGACTTTAAAATATTAGTGTTTTTCTAACACACACCTATTGTTTCACTTCAACAAGGGTCATATTGACTACTGTTGTTTTTTTACTCTGTATTATCAGAAACAAAAACTTTATTTTTCTTAGCCAAAAAAAAAAAAAATCTGTAATTTGGCCTTTATATTTAAATTCAACTTTTGAATTTCTACAGTCTTTTGAATTCTGTTACTTCCATGTTAATTACCGTGCAGCTGTTTTTGCTACAGAAATGAAGATGACTTGACTATGAACATTATCCTGTACCTATGACTTGTGGTCAGAGGCTCTCCAGCACAATCGTTGGGCTGGTGGGGCGGACAGCATGTGGACAAAGAAGCTTGTCAGATGGGTTTGGACCCGCACCTGTTCCAGACAGACAGATATTAAAGGGTTAGTTCACCCAAAAATGAAAATTCTGTCATTAATTACTCACCCTCATGCCGTTCCACACCCGTAAGACCTTCGTTAATCTTCGGAACGCAAATTAAGATATTTTTGTTGAAATCCGATGGCTCAGTGAGGCCTGCATAGCCAGCAATGACATTTCCTCTCTCAAGATCCATTAATGTACTAAAAACATATTTAAATCAGTTCATGTGAGTACAGTGGTTCAATATTAATATTATCAAGCGACGAGAATATTTTTTGTGCACCAAAAAAAATAAATAAATAACGATATATAGTGATGGCCGATTTCAAAACACTGCTTCATGAAGCTTCGGAGCGTTATGAATCTTTTGTGTCGAATCAGCAGTTCGGAGTGCCAAAGTCACGTGATTTCAGCAGTTTGGCGGTTTGACACGCGATCCGAATCATGATTCGACACAAAAGATTCATTACGCTCCGAAGCTTAATGAAGCCACTGGATCTTGAAAGGAAATGTCATTGCTGGCTATGCAGGCCTCACTGAGCCATCGGATTTCAACAAAAATATCTTAATTTGCGTTCCGAAGATGAACGGAGGTCTTACGGGTGTGGAACGGCATGAGGGTGAGTAATAAATGACATTATTTTAATTTTTGGGTGAACTAACCCTTTAACAAAGACAGAAGTGCAGAGAACATATCAATTCATTAATTACACAAATAAAATAATTAAATAATTTAAAAAAAAATTATTCTACTTCTTAAAGTGTCTCATGATCATTCTCAACATGTTGCTGTTGCACAAACTATCTCCGCTTCTACTTCTGAAAATAAAAAGTACATACAGTAATGAATGACATGTAAACGGTGACAAATAAGCATCTTTTGTTACAAGCGACTTACTGAATCACTGGCTCAACTGGTTCATCGAAAACAGCTTGTCATTCAGCAGAAAGTGAGCAAAAACTACAGTATTATATAACCTAGGCTATATTAAAAAAAAATAATAATAGAAAATTTGAGAGAATGAAACGCCATTAATGCCAAACCAGCGTATGCCTGAACTCTAATAACGAGCGAATAACGTGTGCCGAATTAACAAGTTTAGAAAAACATTTAAATTTAGCAAAACTATCAGTGACAGGATCACGTGAGCATCGTCGATCAACAATAGCAAGCGGCACGGTCTTCCAAACACTCTACAGCTGAAATTAAAAAAAAAAAAAAAAAAAAAAATTAAATATTTTTTGTGTGTAACGTTAGTTTTCGCTAGTGTCCAAATTAAACACAACTAACGTTAAAACGGAAATCTAAAAATCTCAGATGCGTTTCATGTGAGCAAATGAAACAAACAGGGCATTAAATTGACAAAGTTAAAAAACCTTGACAATACAAAATATTATACATCCAAAGTAGCAATTAACATTACATATGTGAAAAATGATGACTAAAAATAAAGTTATAACTCACCTTTTCCTCCGAGAACTCCCGGTTAACTGACGACCGTTACAGCTCAAAATGACGCGCATGCGCAGTACCCCAAAAGTCCGTGAGCGCTGCTAGTGGTTTCCAATTCAAATTACATCAAAGTTATTCATCTATTTATTTTTATTTGATGTGCATTTAAATGCTATATTACACTGACATTAAATTACAAATAAATAAACAAATGAATAAATAAAGTAATTAATAAATAATAGATTAAAATACACATTTGTGAGCGTGTTTCCAATAAAGGCTGGGGATCAAGGCTTGAGAAGATCGTGTGAACAAAATTGGTCAATGTGGAAAATATGGGGAAATTCATGTTTTTTTCTGTAAGTGTTTAAAATTCTTCTAACATTTAATGGAATGTAGTTTTGATCACAAGGCTTTCTTCCACCCACATTTGCATTGTCGACTATAAGATTGGAAATGTATTTTCTTGCGCCCTGAAATATATTTTTAAATATAAATGTATTTTCTTGCCCCTGAAATACATTTTTAAATATATTTTAAGTATATGAAGGTTGAAACAAAATATATTTTCAATTTCAAAAATACATTTCATTGAACTTCACTGTTTACAACATATATTTACCATATATTTAAAATATATTTTGGCCAGATAAAATATATTTTTTTTTACCGTATGGGACATCTCATCCCTGTCCTCCATTGCTAATTTCAAATCGTCATTTTAGAACTTACGTTATTACATCACAACTGAGAAATGTCACAGTGCTTTTTAATTGCGAATTTATTTTGTTGATAAAGTTTCAGTGTATACTTACGTCTATGTGCGTCTGCACTATATGTGTGTGCGTTTGTATGTGATAAAGAGCGGGAGAATGAGAGTATGTGTTCCATAGACAATAAAACATGAAAAAAGTTAGTCATTTTTATGTAATCTTTTCTGAAGGTTAAAGGATTAGTTCACTTTCAAATAAAATTTTCCTGATAATTTACTCACCCCCATGTCATCCAAGATGTCCATGTCCTTCTTTCTTCAGTTGAAAAGAAATTAAGGTTTTTGATGAAAACATTCCAGGATTATTCTCCTTATAGTGGACATCAATGGCCTCCAAACGGTTGAAGGTCAAAATTACAGTTTCAGTGCAGCTTAAAAGGGCTTTAAACGATACCAGACGAGGAATAAGGGTCTTATCTTGCGAAACGATCGGTTATTTTCGAAAAAAAAAAAAATGCTTTATGTAAACAAATGATCGCCTTCCAAGTGGTTCTGCCAAAAGCGCACTTTCGTATTCTTCAAAAAGCTTACGCTGTATGTCCTAAACCTTCCCTCTACTTACGGAAAAAATGGAACTGGCGCTGCGTTCGTTCCGTAAGTTGAATAGGGAAGGCGTAGGACATACAGCGTAAGCTTTTTGAAGAATACGAAAGTACGGTTTTGGAGGAAGCACTTAGAAGGCGATCATTTGTTTATAGCATATACATTTACATTTTTTTCGAAAATGACCGATTGTTTTGCTAGATAAGACCCTTATTCCTCGTCTGGTATCATTTAAAGCCCTTTGAAGCTGCACTGAAACTGTCATTTTAACCTTCAACCATTTGGAGGCCATTGAAGTCCACTATAAGGAGAATAATCCTGGAATGTTTTCATCAAAAACCTTCATTTCTTTTCTACTGAAGAAAGAAAGACATGAACATCTTGAATGACATGGGGGTGAGTAAATTATCAGGAAAATTTTATTTGAAAGTGAACTAAACCTTTAATTTACAGTTTCTCTCATTGGACTGTACAATTTACCCTTTTCTCATTGACATTGTTTTTCATTGTTTTTTTGCAGTTTGGTTTCAAAAATAAATATTCTCATTATTTATTTACCCTGATGCCATTTAATGGTCTATATGACTTTCTTTATCAGAACACAAAAGCATATTTTTAATCTGGAGGAAATTCAAGCTTTGAAGGATGCATACAATGCAATAAAATGGCTTCCACCATTGTGATTAAAGAAACAAATTAATAAGTAAAAAATTCTCAACTTTAAACTAGTTCTTCTCAGCAGGGCTCTGATACTGATTCTAAAAATGTTTGTGTTCTGCTGAAGAAAGGCAGTTGTGGGATAGCTGGGATAGCATCAGGGTAAATGAAAAATGATAATTTAATTTTTGAACAAACTCAAAAATATTTGTGTTGGTTAAAGCAAGTGCTATTTTCCCTTTTCTTAAAGGGTTAGTTCACCCCAAAATAAAATTTCTGTCATTAATTACTCACCCTCATGTCGTTCCACACCCGTAAGACCTTTGTTCATCTTCGGAACACAAATTAAGATCCTTTTAATGACAGAATGCTGTCAGATTTCTGTCCATTGACTGCCTTTGTAACTACCACTTTGACGCTTCAAAAACTTTATAAAGAGATCGGAAAACTAATCCATATGAGCATATCGAGCGGTTTAGACCAAACTGTCTGAAGAGACTCGATAGCTTGTTATGATGAAAATATTTATTTTAGGCTTTTACTTGCACGTAAACATTGATCAGAGAACATATAAGCAGAAGCTCAACCTAACCTACTTCGAGAATGAACCTCATTGGTTACTCAGCACATTTGAGCTTCTGGAAGAGGTTTGTTCTTGTGCGTTATTCAAGTTATGTTGAGCTTCTGCTTATGTTTGCTGATCAATGTTTACATGCGAGTAAAAGCCTAAATTAAATCTTTTCATCATAACAAGCAATCAAGTCTCTTCAGAAAATTTAGTTTAAACCGCTTGATTCATATGGATTAGTTTTCCAATCTCTTTATGAAGTTTTTGAAGCATAAAAGTGGTTGTTACAAAGGCAGTCAATGGATGGAATTCTGACAGCTTCTGTCATCAAAAAGATCTTCATTTGTGTTCGGAAGATGAACGAAAGCCTTACAGGTTTGGAACGACATGAGGGTGAGTACTTAATGACAGAATTTTAATTTTGGGGTGGACTAACCCTTTAACTTATTGTTTGTATTTATGCTGATAATCAGTTTGGGTCAGTTTCAGCCAATTTGTCAATGCCTATTTTTTGCCTGTTTTAATAAATAGCAAATGATGCACCATAATCTATTTCTTCTTTATTTATTTTCTCTCCATCTAGTGAACAATAGTTTGACATGTCTGTTTGCATTATATACTACATATACTAGAGATGTGTTAATTATGTATTGTTTATGTATTGTTTTAATTTTTCTATATAATTATAGCTGTAACCATTGCTGCAAGTACAATGTAAAACAGTATTAAAATGGTAGAATTACGGTAAATGGCTGGAACCACAGCTGCCAGTACTGTACTGTAAAATTACAGTAAACCTGTAAAATGGAAAAATGGTGTTGAAACCGCAAAATTACGGTAAATGGCTGGAACCACAGCTGCCAGTATTTTACTGTGAAATTACAGCGCAGCTGTAAAATGGAAAAACGGCGGTGACACCATAAAATGGAAAAACGGTATTGAAAACGGAAAAACGGTGTTAAAACCATAAAATGGAAAAACGGTGTTGAAACCGTAAAATGGAAAAACGGTGTTGAAACCGTAAAATTACAGTAAATGGCTGGAACTGTCACAGACACGCCAGGCTCCACCATTCACCAATCACAGCGCACCACTTCTCCCGAGTACTGATCACCGGCACCTGCACCTCATCACCACCTCATCAACACCAGCATAAAGAGCACTCACACACACAGCCACATTGTCCGGTCTCGTTTGCATCTAAACTTACCTGTATGCTTACCTCAAGGACTCCTACTCTACTATGTACCAGTCTCCAGCGTCTCCTGTTCTCCTCGTGTGATCTCCAGTCCGTGTGTGAGTGTTCTCCGTGTTCCACGTTCATCCATTCCAACGCCATTCAAGATCTCCACGTCTGCAACCACAAAAGGACAGTATCACTTATCTTCACTTCAGTTTATCATCTTCACGTTGTCAAATACTCACCTGCACTGCTGTTAAACTCTGCTGGTATCAATAAACATCCTTGTCTGTGATCTCCTGTCTCCGACCCTTCTGTGTCGTAACAGGAACCACAGCTGCCAGTATTTTACCGTAAATTTACAGGTAAATTTTTTACAGTGTAGCCAAATGTTTCATGAGTTAACGTGTTTCTAGTATGTTTGGTACTTCGTGGCATACTGAAATGTGTTTCTGGGAGTGAATTAAAGTGTAAAGCATACCATTTCCTGCTGCCAGCTGCCTGTGACTGAATATTGCCATGTAGATGTCTTCATGCCTGGAATCTACAGGTGCTGGTCATATAATTAGAATATCATCAAAAAGTTGATTTATTTCACTAATTCCATTCAAAAAGAGAACTTGTATATTATATTCATTCATTACACACAGACTGATATATTTCAAATGTTTATTTCTTTTCAGTTTGATGATTATAACTGACATCTAAGGAAAATCCCAAATTCAGTATCTCAGAAAATTAGAATATTGTGAAAAGGTTCAATATTGAAGACACCTGGTGCCACACTCTAATCAGCTAATTAACTTAAAACACCTGCAAAGGCCTTTAAATGGTCTCTCAGTCTAGTTCTGTAGGCTACACAATCATGGGGAAGACTGCTGACTTGACAGTTGTCCAAAAGACAACAATTGACACCTTGCACAAGGAGGGCAAGACACAAAAGGTCATTGCAAAAAAGGCTGGCTGTTCACAGAGCTCTGTGTCCAAGCACATTAATAGAGAGGCGAAGGGAAGGAAAAGATGTGGTAGAAAAAAGTGTACAAGCAATAGGGATAACCGCACCCTGGAGAGGATTGTGAAACAAAACCCATTCAAAAATGTGGGGGAGATTCACAAAGAGTGGACTGCAGCTGGAGTCAGTGCTTCAAGAACCACTACGCACAGACGTATGCAAGACATGGGTTTCAGCTGTCGCATTCCTTGTGTCAAGCCACTCTTGAACAACAGGCAGCGTCAGAAGCGTCTCGCCTGGGCTAAAGACAAAAAGGACTGGACTGCTGCTGAGTGGTCCAAAGTTATGTTCTCTGATGATAGTAAATTTTGCATTTCCTTTGGAAACAGGGTCCCAGAGTCTGGAGGAAGAGAGGAGAGGCACACAATCCACATTGCTTGAGGTCCAGTGTAAAGTTTCCACAGTCAGTGATGGTTTGGGGTGCCATGTCATCTGCTGGTGTTGGTCCACTGTGTTTTCTGAGGTCCAAGGTCAACGCAGCCGTATACCAGGAAGTTTTAGAGCACTTCATGCTTCCTGCTGCTGACCAACTTTATGGAGATGCAGATTTAATTTTCCAACAGGACTTGGCACCTGCACACAGTGCCAAAGCTACCAGTACCTGGTTTAAAGACCATGGTATCCCTGTTCTTAATTGGCCAGCAAACTCACCTGACCTTAACCCCATAGAAAATCTATGGGGTATTGTGAAGAGGAAGATGCGATATGCCAGACCCAACAATGCAGAAGAGCTGAAGGCCACTATCAGAGCAACCTGGGCTCTTATAACACCTGAGCAGTGCCACAGACTGATCGACTCCATGCCACGCCGCATTGCTGCAGTAATTCAGGCAAAAGGAGCCCCAACTAAGTATTGAGTGCTGTACATGCTCATACTTTTCATGTTCATACTTTTCAGTTGGCCAAGATTTCTAAAAATCCTTTCTTTGTATTGGTCTTAAGTAACATTCTAATTTTCTGAGATACTGAATTTGGGATTTTCCTTAGTTGTCAGTTATAATCATCAAAATTAAAAGAAATAAACATTTGAAATATATCAGTCTGTGTGTAATGAATGAATATAATATACAAGTTTCACTTTTTGAATGGAATTAGTGAAATAAATCAACTTTTTGATGATATTTTAATTATATGACCAGCACCTGTAATAAAACATGTGAAGTTTGTGGCAGATCAGACATTGTATGCCCGACATGTTGCAACAACTTCCTGTTTCATGGCGAAACATCGAACTTTGTCAGGCTGCCACGGGCACGCCCTTCCGTGAACTGACCTGATTAAAGCTCTAGGAGGAGTTTGTTAAAGTACAACGTGTGGAAATGGCAAAAACTGCCAAAATTTTGCAGAGAAAATTTAAAATATCTCACTTCCTGTTGGGTTTACAGATTTTGCACCCAGGGGCTTTTTTGTAGGTATTGGGCATGTCTCTACTGAATTTCATAACTGTACGTGAAACGTAACACGAAGGGCGCTTAATTGAAATTTTTGTATTTAGCTATCGAGCCACTTTGCCACACCTAATTCTGAAACCCATATCAGACGTAAATTTTCACCACTTCTTACGCATGTGCAAAGTTTCATGAGTTTTCGAGCACGTTTAGGCCCTCAAAAATGCGATTCATTTCGGAGAAGAAGAATAATTGGCCGAGCAATTACAATAGGGTCCTCACACCATCGGAGCTCGGGCCCTAAAAAGTGTTTAAAAAATATATGCATGGATGAATTGTTTACAATAAGGCCAGAAACATGCAATAAGAAAATAAATTCAATTAAAAAGAGTAAAATTTAGTGAATTCAGAATTCACACTGACTTTAATGTTATCTTTAAAGCTCACCTTTTTGAGATGCTTCCTCTCTTATTGCACACCATCCTGACTGAGTCAATGACAATGTAGTAAGTAAGTTCAGAATGCCTGAGTGTCGTTTCCCGTGGTGACTCTGATGTATTCTTGCAGTTCTTCTCTAAAAGTGAATGACAGGAGCTTTCAGCTAAATGCTTTCCTATTCCAAATTTCTGTCAACAGATAAATGATTACCTTTTTTTTGTATGACTACATGAGTAGAAATATGTTGTGTACAAAGGTGTCAAAACAATCCATAAACACCCACATGTAATGGTTCAGTTATGTAATGGTTCAGTTATAATCAAGAAATGCACGATTGTGAGGATGAATGAATAGCTTTTAATAACAAACACACTGGAGATTAAGGAGCAGGGCAACCAAACAACAGCATCAATGAGGACAGACAGAGACTGGGTGAAAACTGAGGCTTAAATGAACAGAGATAAAAGAGATAATTAATGAACACAGGTGGAAACAAATGAACTAATCAGGACACAGGAAAACTAGGGCTGCGTCCAAAAACTTAAAAATGCTACCCTCGGAGGACACGTTTCAAGGTAGGAAGGCATCAAGGCACGTCCAAATCCAGTGTTAGCTTCACTTCCTATCTCCTGAGATACCTTCATCTGATCAATTTCTGAAGGCAGCATAAATGTATCCTTCACTGCCTTTGATATCCCACAATCCTATGCGTTCCATTCGGTGACAGTTGAGCCAGAAAAAGAAAGATGGCGTCTGAAAGTTAAGGTTTCTGGTCAGTTTGTGTTTAGGCAAAATGTATGTTTTTGACCAACATTTTCTACTTCTGATGTCATTTCTTGCGAAAAATTACTACTGTAGTAGTAATTTATTTAGTATTTAGTTCTCACCAAAACTCTCTCTATTTTGCTGTAGATCATTAAACTGTTTATAAGTCAGAAGTCTGTCTGAAATCAGTTTCATTAGGTACCTTCGTGTGAAAATGCTGCCTGCAGAGTGGCAACAAGTCAGCTGCCTAAGTTTTCAGATGCAGCCTATAGGTCACAAGGGCAACACAAAGGAACTAAAAATGTTCATACATGTGACACCACATTGATTGCACTTATTCATATTCAAATTAACTTCAAAAACATTAAAATAGTGTTAATTTTTTTTTTCTTCAAAATTATATATTTTAATTGAGTTACTTATCTGTCTGTTTTTAGTTGTTGTTTTTGTTGTTTTTTAAACATAATAGCTGTCACGATCACCGTCTGTTCCTGTCAGTTCCTGGACTCCATTTCCCATAATCCTCCCTGCCAATCACATGCACACTCCACACCAATCACCAATTGCCACACACACCTGTAGATCATTACCTGGACTATAAAGGACTTACACACACACCACCTCATTGCGAAGTCTTGTTTAAACTGTGTTGCAATTCTGAGTGTTTATATCCTGTCTGTTACCCGTTATCGACCCTTTGCTGCCTACCTTTGATCCTAGCCTGGTATTCTGTTCTGTGAGTGATATCTGCCTGTCCTGACCATTGCCTGTATCCTGACTACGATTCTGCCTGTCCCTTGCTGTTCCTGTTTGTTCCCGTTTGACCCTGCCTGTACGACCACGCTCACTTATAATAAAGCTTTGCATATGGATCCCTGCCTGAGTCCAGCTTCGTTACAATAGCAAATGTTTTAAAGGTACAACTTTGAGTTCTTATTATTATAAATCATACTGAATTATCGGTAAAGGTCAAAGATCATCACACCCTGAATGGTTAAAATGGTTTTTAGTGATCTGTCTACTGTAGGACATCATGAATAAGAGTTTTAAAGATGTTTTAACATCCAAACAGTAGAATATTTGTAATACTGTACCAATAACTGTTGTAGAAATATCTGTTACTAGTATTGTAACATGTTCCCTGTTTGTGTTCCTTGTTTTTGCTTTATGGACTTTTAGTTTGCATTTTGCCACATTCTGTTCCTGTTTCCCGTGCCATGTTTCCATGGCTGCATTCCAGTTCGTTTTTTTAATGACCTTCTCTCACTAATTTCAGTCAGTCTCATTGGCTTGGATGTACGTCATTGCTTACATTGCATGAATGCCCACTACTGGCGAAACTTTTGCAATGGGCTGAACTGGAACGTCCTAAGCCCTTGATCACTTGGAATCCGCTATGGAATTTTTTTTGGTTGTTTTTTCCATTACGAAATTGTTTAATGCAGCATTCTATATATATTTGCAGTTTTTTAGTTATTTCTTATTACTTTAATTAAACCACCTGCACTTGAATCCAACTCTCCCTTGTCTCTGCCTTGTGACAATTATTATGTGACTGTGAATGAATTACCTGCAATAAATTGATACAACAAAACGAGAATTATACATTATAACCATATAAGACAGAAAACACAGACTTGAAAAAGTTTATTTTTAAAACAATAACGTTATTGTCTCTGTGTAAACTACAAAAATGCAAATTTGCGAAACCTAGTGGGAAAATCATACTTTGTGAAATCATATTTATTTTGTCCATTAAAGGTGTACTTTCACTTAAATTGAGCGTTAGAAGCGCAGCAAAAATAGACCCAGCGCCGAAACGATCGTGCCACTGCTGCTTCTGCTCTGCTCCTGCTACGCGCTGCCGCTCAGCCTCTGCGTGCGGTGTGTGAATGCTCTCATCTGTTAACATGGACGCCGAAAAAAATACGCGCTGCGTACGCTCTGCTGACGCGTGCGGTGTGAAACCGGCCTTAAGCCTCGTTTACACTGCACGCGTTTGCGGCGCGTTACGGCTCCGGCAAGGTTTTGTTCCGTCTTCTGCGCGGTGTCAACTCACACCAGAAGCATTTCAGAAGCGAAGCGGCTGGATTCGCGAGACCACGAGATTTGCCTGTCTGACGTTTTTTTCCTTGTTTTCGTGTTTTTAATGGCTAAATGGTTATATTTTGTCCGGTTTAATGGTGTTTATTGCTATGCCATACTTTATTTTGCTGTAGCCTACAGACGAAGTTAATACACTTAAAAGTCCAGTTATAAATGACAAGAACAAAGAAATTTTAAGTTTTTCAACTTCGAATCTCTTGTCGTCAGTTTCTGGCATCCTTGTGTTAAGACATATAAGCGGGAGTTTACACAGGGTGATTATGTTTTTTTTTGTATTGAGCTGCGCGTCTTGGACGCGGCGTCCGTCAAAAATAGGCGAGGCGCCTATCTTTAAGCGAAGCGGCGCGGCGAGCCGCTTCTGGGACGCTTCTAAAACGCACCGCGGCGCGGCTGGTGTAAACACGAGCATTGACTTGGCCGCGTATCAGCTCCGGTAGTGGCGTCGCAGCCGTAACGCGCCGCACACGCGTGAAGTGTAAACGAGGCTTCAGTGTTAAACATTTGTTTCAGGTTTTGAAGTTTAAGAAATTAATGGCACATATTAAATTAATGGTATTTCCCATAACGCGTTGCTGAATACAGGCAAGTACCATCAATACAATACTTTTGCTGTAACTTTTGTGAAACCGTGAAACTCTTATGAAACTCCTTTGGCACTAACAACAGTTTAGTTAAAATCAATTAAAAAAAAACTGAAAACAGATTTTGAGATTTAAGCTAGATATTGCTAGATATTGCCTATATAGATATATTTAACTTTCAATGAAATTCAATGGGGTCCAAAATATATATTTTTAAATGTCTTCTACAGCAGGATGGTGAATAAATGGTGGCAAAATTTTCAATTTTGGTGAACTATCCTTTTAAGGAAATGAAGACAGGGGAAAAAAAATAGTTTCAGGTCATGTTAAGGAAGGAATTGTAGTTTCTGTCATCATCAAAGGGAAGATTATCCATTAGAATTGTGCATGTTTAGGAATCTCATTAAATAAGAAAATGTAAAGAATGTGGGGCTTGCCAAATAAACGCTGGTAAAAATGCGGCATCCTTTAAAGGACTGTGAGCTACCGTGTTTTCACACCTACACAAGAATTTCAAGCCTTCTAGATAGTAATTTACACAACTGCAGACTTTGTGATCCTACTAATTTCAAACTTCCTTTACTCAGAAGTGTCACTGATACTGTACTCCTATACAATACAATTGTTTGAGAAATCAAGTTTCACTGAGAATTGTTCATCAAGGAGTATGCATTTAATTGTGTGTTTACATATAGACAAAAAAAGTTTAGACATGAAAGCATACTTGATCAATCTTGCAGTATCATCTACAGCTTTTTTTTTTTTATGGTTAAAGTCACATGACATTCACTGTAAATTCAAATATCTTACAAAATGACATTATATTTATAGTAATGACATATATTATATATATCTTGCATGTACTGAAAAATTTCACATATAGGTTTACATTAAAAAAAGTCATGTTTGAGAATAGGGGTAGGGTTGTAAACCAACAAAGATTATTTTAGAATAATAACATGTAAAATGTTTTACCTTTTTTGGATTAAAATGTTTAAAATTAAATACAGTGGAGTTGGGACAAGGGGTTGATGAGGGTTATCAATATGGGTTTAATGAAACTTGTGACCATAGTTGACTAATGATAATTTGGGAAATGTACCCTTGAGAGGTGCGAGTAGGACCAGCCACATTGATGTGGTGACCCAGATGGGAGTGAGGTTTAGGGGGGCGAGTGTAACAGAGGCCAACTAGTGAAGTGTTGTGCAAGTAAACCTCACTTCCCTGGCCTCAAGAGGCATGTCAAGCCTGGAACCAAGCCAACGCCAACGAACTAGTGGCGACGAAAGCAGACTACGGGGTTGGCTCACGTCGGCAGCGTCTGGGTCCAAAGTTGCCCTGACACACCAAACCAACACTCGACACTTGACGGCCAAGTAGCACGTCCGTTCTGCGCCTGCGTAAGAAGAAATGCCTTTCCGTGCCAGCAGGTGGCAGTAGCTGAACAGCCAATCAGAATGATCAGATGGCCCGACTGACCAACGAGCACAGACACTGATTCAACATGTCGAATCGGCCGAAAAAAAGCAGATGAGGACCAACTTCAGCTTACGGTGCGGAACACACTGAGAAAATTAGTCGGCCGACGAACAAAAACTGCCCGACGGCCGACCGTCGGCTTGGTGTGTTCCGGGCTTTAGAGGGTGCAGTCTTTAGCGTCCTTGTTAGCGCACACGTCTCCCATGCTGGTGATGATGGTTCAATCCCGCTCTGAGCGATGCGAGTTGGACCAGTCTCATTACAACCATCCCTTTTACAGTATATTTGCCTTATTAAAAAAAATAAATAAAATAAAAAATCATGTTGCTGGCATCAACAAGTGGCATTTATTTAAAAGAAATAGCACTTTTTTTGTTTGAAATGAAAAAAAAAACTTTAATATTAAGACAAAATATATTGATACACTTTGAACGTTGGTAAAGTGTTAGAGTAACATGTTCATAGTTAATGTGATGACTTTATTTGTACAGCTACTAAAAATCGAAGACTAGCTGGTTAAAAGTCATTGTAAAAATGGCTCAGAAAAGAAAAGAAGCCACATTTGAGAAAATCTCATTTGTTTAATGGTTATAGATGTCACTTTTTATCTTTATTTTGTAATCTAATTCAATGATAGGCATCCTAAAGTGTCCAAATACAGTATGTACTTTAGAATTTCCTTTCATATTTGAAAACAAATCACATTTGAATTGTGCAAAATAAAACAATGGTGCACTAAAATTACATATAATTGAAGAATATTGAGTTACACTTTATTTTAAGGTGTCAGTATTATAGTTTAATTATACATTTAAGTACTGAGTAATAATATTTAACTACATGTACTTACTATAGAGTTAGGGTTGGGATGAGGGATTGACTTAGGGTGAATTGCATGTAATTATGCATAATTTATAGTTGTTACTACTACAATAACTACATGCGTGTACTGTAAAATAAAGTGTTACTGCAATATCCACAACAACACTATGCATCATTATTCTCACTAGGATATCAAACATTCCTAGTATGAAATGGGGAATCCCCACAGTCTGTATTAGCTGCATAATGTACAGGACTAGGAAGTATTACGTAACCTTACCTACTTTTACACCTACACACAGGACAGTGACATGCCGAGTAATGGTTTCACTCATACTAGTTTCTGTTCTATTTAAGAGTGCAACAAAGGAAAGTACTTTGATTCTATCAAACAATCGTAGGTGTACATTTCCTGAAAAATGAAACAATGTTCAGAATCCAGAGCGTTGGATGATTTGAAGTTTAGTTTCTAGGACATACCGAGAGACTGAGATCTCTATAATCTCTATAATCAGTCGTTTCTTAAAAGGGATCTTAAAAACCTATGATCTAAATGCATGTTACAACTGTTTACATGCTTTTCTCAATAAGAGGTCTACATTTGGGCCACTGACAACTAAACATGAAAAGGAAAAATCCTTTAAAAATCTAGTTCTAAATAGATGTGCCAAATTGTACTCTTTGTATTCATGTTGGTTTTCATATGGTTTTCAAAAACTTTTATACATATTTCAAGAAAAGTGTAATCAACATTATGCCATAAATGCTAATTACTTAATTTGGGGTAGTCCACCCAAAAACTGTGTCATCATTTCCCCACCCTGGTGAACTTGTGAGTTTCTTGCATCAGTGGACAATAAAGGAAAATATTTTGAATAACAGTTTCGGTTCCCATTGACTTTAATTGTATGGACAAAAACAAAACAAAACAAAACAAAAAAAAACACAAAACAATCTGCGTTCTTTATTGAACCTGCATGTAATATTACCATAACTCAGTTTCCCTTTCAGTCGGTCACGTTCGACGTACGTCAGTAGTGACCGGCGAATTGGGATATCGCTAGAGTGCCCTATCAGCTTCGAGTGAACTACAACAGGCCAATGGAATTGGCGTGCGATATTTGCATAATGCGCACCGCCCCCGCCAGGTGGTATAAATAGGGGAGCAGATGCTATCGCACTCTGTCTTTCGCTTCGGAACCATCTAGTTGTGTTCCAGCTTTTCAGACTTCAGAGTGAATTCTTCAAGCCTTGAGAAGGAAAATAGCGTCTTGTGTTGGTGTGACAGCACTTCAGCGAGGTTGCGAGCTTCCCGAGGAGCCTGAGCTTGAATGCTCTCAACTGCTGTTTTTACAGCACAATTTCCAAACCCAGCTTGTTGTCTGTTGCGATTTGGGCCAGTTCCTCCGTTGTGTTCGGGGAGTGGTGTACCCGAACACATCTTGACACTCCCTGTGTGCTTCAGCACAAGAGAGCTGAATTTTCCCCTCCTAAAAGAGCTTCACAGACGAACCCTGCGTCTTTTTCAAGATGTCATTTCGTCTGTGCGTTACTGGATGCGGTCGTTCATTGGTCCCCGCTGACGGCCACAATCGCTGCATCACGTGCCTGGGCGTTCAGCACGCTGAAGCAGCTTTTGTGGATAGTTCATGTTCTCATTGTTGGAACATGACTATTGCAGTGTTGAGATCGAGACTCTCATTCCTTGGTTCCCTCCCCTATGCCCCGTTCCGCCGTTTTCTCTGGCTTCGGCCGGGGTGACGGTGCGTCGGCGTGTAGGCAGGGTGATCTGAGGATCACGGTCAGGGCTTCCTCTACCTCACTGCAACCGGTGGTGTTGCCGACTGAGCGTGCTGGTCCCTCTATGGAGCGACCAGCTGTTTCTTTCGGAGCACCGGCGGATGACCGCATGTCGATCGCGGCATCGGAAGGTGAGCAAGAGTCCTCGGGAGATGAGGACTCGGCTGCGTTACCTCCCTCCGGGACTGTAGCGTTGTCTGAGCTTGACGGCTATGCTTTCCCGGGCTGCCGAGAAGGTCGGGCTCGTCTGGAACCCTCCACCGTGTCCCGAACCTTCTTGGCTCGATGATTGGTACCTCGGGGCGGCCCACGCTGGTCCCCAGCGCCCCGCCCCGATGCCATTCTTCCCGAAGGTGCATGATGAGGTGACCAGGTCCTGGTGGACGCCCTATAGAGTTCGTGCGAGACCTGGTCCCTCGTCCGCCTTCACCAACCTGGATGGCGGGGAGGCTAGGGGATATACGCGGATTCCCCCAGTCGAGAGGTCTGTTGCGATGCAACTGTGTCCAACGGCCTCCGGCTGGCGCGGTGAGCCGCGTCTCCCATCCCGGGCCTGTAAATTCTCGTCAGGCTTGACAGAGAAAGCTTACAGAGCCTGCGGACAGGCTGCCTCCGCCCTGCATGCCATGGCCCTTTTGCAAGTTCATCAGGAAAAAGCGTTGATGGAAATGCCCCAGGGAGGTCTTGACCAGCAGCTGCTTGGGGAGCTGCGTGCCGCCACGGACCTCGCCCTCCGGGCGACTAAGGTGACGGCACGTTGGTCAGGCGATGGCCACGCTTATGGTCCAGCAACGCCACCTGTGGCTGACCCTTGCTGATATGAGGGATACTGACAAGTATCGGTTCCTGGACTCCCCCATATCACAGGTCGGCCTTTTCGGCGACGCGGTAGAGAGCTTTGCCCAGCAGTTCTCTGCCGCCCAGAAGCAGGCTGAGGCTATTAAACACGTCCTGCCCCGGCGGTCCGCTGCTGCCTCCACCCCGCCGCCGGCCGCACAGCCTCAGCTCGCTCGTCGCCAAGGGCGCCCGCCTGCGTCGTCCTCCGCCCCTGCTAAGACGGCAAAGCAGCAGCTAACACCAGCCAAACGGCGCCCAGCCCGCTCGACCTCAAGCCAGGTGGCAAGAGGTCGAGGAAGACGCGACCCTGAGACGGGCGACCTGGAGGGGAAGGTTCCTGCTCTTCGGGAGAGGACTCCATCGTCTCTCCCACCCCCGGAGGAGGGCCAGGGGGAATTTGTGAATTTGTCTGTCCCGCCGCTGGCTCTCCGGAGTCCAGCGGTACCCACTTCATCACAAAAAGAGCAGTTTCCCAATTCTCCAGGTCACAAGAGACTGCGGCTCTCAGTGCTCGCAGCCCACTCTCACTTCTCCAGCAGGTCCCAGTGTGATGGTCGAGGCCGCCCCCCAGCCGTCTCCCATTCACACTGTCACCTCGCAGAGTCTGACCCCACTTCGGGCCGCTGCGCCGTCTGAGTCGGGTTCCAGCACTCTGCTTCGCTGCCCCACCCCCGGTGCGTCTGTGGTGCCTTTGGTCCCGCTGGCTCGGTGTCTGGAAGCCTGGATAGCGCTCCCCAGCCCGTGCCGCTGGCTCATTCGCACTATCAGACTCGGCTATGCGATTCAGTTCGCCCGGCATCCCCCGGTCTTCAGGGGTGTCCACTACACTCAGGTGTCCCTGGACAATGCACCTGTTCTCCGGGCGGAGATTGCTGTCCTCCTGGCGAAGGATGCAATCGAGCCGGTCCCTCCAGCCGATATGAAGTCAGGGTTCTACAGCCCCTACTTCATTGTACCAAAGAAGGGCGGTGGGCTACGGCCAATCCTGGATCTGCGTGTCCTGAACCGGTCCCTTCACAGGCTGCCGTTCAAGATGCTTACGCAGAAGCGCATTTTCGAATGCGTCCGTCCCCAGGATTGGTTTGCAGCGATCGACTTGAAGGACGCGTACTTTCATGTCTCGATTCTGCCTCGTCACAGATCCTTCCTACGGTTTGCGTTCGAGGGTCGGGCATATTAGTACAAAGTCCTACCCTTCGGGCTGGCCCTGTCGCTCCGCGTCTTCACGAAGGTTGCGGAGGCGGCCATTGTTCCCCTCAAGGAACAGGGCGTTCGCATCCTCAACTACCTCGATGACTGGCTCATCCTGGCCAGCTCGTGGGAGCAGTTGTGCGAACACAGGGACATGGTGTTAGCTCACCTCAGTCGGTTGGGTCTTCGGGTCAACTGGGACAAGAGCAAACTCTCCCCCGGGCAGAGGATCTCTTATCTCGGTATGGAACTGGATTCGGTCGCCCGGACTGCACGCCTCACCGAGGAGCGCGTCCAGTCAGTGTTGACCTGCCTGAGTACGCTCAAGCGCAGGACAGCGGCCCCACTGAAACTCTTTCAGAGGCTCCTGGGGCATATGGCATCCGCAGCCGCAGTCACGCCGCTCAGATTGCTTTATGTGAGGCCGCTTCAACACTGGCTCCGCGGCCGGGTCCCGAGATGGGCGTGGCAGCGCGGTACGTTCCGTGTCCCCGTGACACCGAACTGCCTTCGCACCCTCACCAAGTGGTCGGACCCTTCGTTCCAGCGGGCGGGAGTTCCCCTCGAACAATTGTCCAGGCATGCTGTGGTCCACACAGATGCCTCCTCCACGGGGTGGGGAGCCACGTACAACAGGCATGCAGCATCGGGTCTGTGGACGGGGCCCCAACTGCATTGGCATATCAATTGCCTCGAGTTGCTAGCAGTACGTCTTGCACTGGGCCGCTTCCAGGAGCTGTTGACAGACAAGCACGTACTGGTCCGCTCGGACAGCACTGCGGCCGTTGCGTACATCAACCATCAGGGTGGTCTACGCTCCCGCCGTATGTCGCAGCATCTGAGGTCGCTTCGTGCCATTCACGTCCTAGGCGTGCTCAACCGTGCAGCCGACGAGCTCTCACGGCAGCCTCCGCTTCCGGGCGAATGGAGACTCCATCCCCAGGTGGTCCAGCTGATCTGGCAGTGCTTCGGCGAGGCACAGATAGATCTGTTTGCCTCCCCGGAGACTGCCCACTGCCGGTTGTTCTATTCCCTGACCGGCGGCATGCTCGGCACGGATGCCCTGGCAATCAGCTGGCCCCGGGGCCTACGCAAATATGCGTTTTCCCCAGTGAGCCTTCTCGCACAGCTCCTGTGCAAAGTCAGGGAGGACGAGGAGCAGGTCTTGTTAGTGGCTTCATACTGGCCCACTCGGACCTGGTTCTCGGACCTCACGCTCCTCACGACAGCACCTCCCTGGCCCATTCCTCTGAGGAAGGACCTCCTGACTCAGAGACGGGGCACCCTCTGGCACCCGCGTCCCGACCTGTGGAAACTCCATGTGTGGTCCCTGGACGGGATGTGGAGGTTCTGAGTGATCTCCCGCAAGCGGTTGCAGACACTATCACTTCCGCTAGAGCTCCTTCTACGAGGAACCGCTATGCGCTGAAGTGGAACCTGTTCGTCGAATGGTGTTCCTCTCAACCAGAGCGAGAGGACCCCCGATCATGTTCGGTCAGAACCGTGCTTTCCTTTCTGCAAGAGGGCCTGGAGCGAAGGCTGTCTCCCTCCACCCTCAAGGTGTATGTTGCCGCTATCGCCACACATTACTATGCAGTTGATGGTAAATCGCTAGGGAAGCACGATCTGATCGTCAGGTTCTTGAGGGGGGCGAGGAGACTGAATCCTCCCCGGCCCCCCTCTGTACCCTTTTGGGATCTGACCCTGGTTCTTACATCTCTCCGGGGTCGTCCCTTCGAGCCTTTGCAATCAGTCGAGTTAAAAGTACTGTCCCTAAAGACCGTCCTCCTGGTTGCATTGGCCTCGCTCAAGAGGGTAGGGGACCTGCACGTATTTTCGGTTGACGAATCGTGCCTGGAATTCGGGCCCGGTGACTCTCACGTTATCCTGAGACCCCGGCCTGGATATGTGCCCAAGGTTCCTACCACTCCCTTTCGAGATCAGGTAGTGAACCTGCAAGCGCTGCCTTCGGAGGAGGCAGACCCAGCCCTAGCTTTGCTCTGTCCCGTCCGCGCTCTGCGCCTGTACGTGGACAGAACGCGAAGCTTCAGGACCTCAGATCAGCTCTTTGTCTGTTACGGAGGCCAGCAGAAGGAAAAGGCTGTCTCTAAGCAGAGGATGGCCCACTGGATAGTGGACGCCATCGCCCTGGCGTATGAGTCCCAGGGCGTGCCTGAGGAGTGGCCTCTTCCTGGGCGCTGGCACACGTATATCTGTAGAGCTGCGGGCTGGGCGACACCTAACACGTTCGCTAGATTCTATAGCCTTCGTGTAGAAACGGTATCTTCCCGTGTACTCGTTTCCACCAGCCGGTAGACGCGAAGAGCCCATTCTAGTGTCGGCTTGCAATGCCACTCCCGCCCCCTGGGCCGGATACGTGCATCCTTTTTACTCCAGTCGAGTTCCCCGCTTGGCGAACCCTGTCGAGTTCCTCCGCCTCCCCCTTCGGCTCGGACATTGCGGAGTGTCTGATGCCAGGCCAAACCTCCGTCACCGACGTTGACGTTTGGCTGGGTTCCACATGTCGTGACCCCTCCACATGAGTGGTCCCATGTGTGCATTTGTCCACGGTCAACTCCCTACGGCGAGCCCGTGTCTTTCCCTAGCAGAGCCAGCTCTGCTGTCACCTGTCAGATGGGTAAATTCCTCCCCTACGGGTGGGTAGTGGTCTCCGCAGCATCCCCTACGGTTTTGCTTCCCCAGTGTAGTCTAGTTTACTTAGTGGGTATGTGGGCACAGCAGTAGACTCTCTCGGCGTAAGCTCGCCCCCTTCCCTGTCCCACTGGTGCGCCGGGTGGCTAGAGCTTGCACTGGGCACTGGAAGGGGTTCATACTGTGGCGCTTTATTTGGGATCCCAATTCGTCGGTCACTACTGACGTACGTCGAACGTGACCGACTGAAAGGGAACGTCTCGGTTACGTATGTAACCCTCGTTCCCTTTTACTCACGTTGTTCACTTATATGCATTATCTGTGATTCACCCACTACCTGCTAATAAAACCCTCTATCTGCTTCGTCTGTGACATTAATATGATCACAAATCAAATTATAATCCAGAATTATTTGCACTTATTTATGTTTTACTTTATTACACTTTACTTATACTTCTGAAGAAAAGGTAGTCACATGCGATAGTTATTTCCTGTCATTAATTTATAATTTCTTGTATTTGCTCATTCACCTATGCTTCCCAATCCCCCATACAACATTACTGTGAAATTAATTTACGTTTTATGTATATTTATATATTAAAGGTGCAGTAAGCGATTTCTGAGTAGCACTGTGAATATTTAAAATCGACACCCAAACAAACACACACTTACCCAAAAGAAACACACCCTTCCTTCATTGCTCCGCTCCCAACTAAACTAACATGCTATACACCTGACCACAGGCAATAAATAAAATAACAGCTGACGCATCAGACAGCTCAAGCAATTACAGATGAATCAGCTGTGATCCAACAACAACAATAGAATACAACAGCTTATCTTGGGTCTGTGAATCATACAACATGGTCTCATGGAAAGACTGTAGGAACCGTGGACGAACCAGACAAATGAATCATTCAGATGATTCTTTCAAAACATAATTCCAGAAACCCAAGTTCTGAGAAACTAATTTTTGGCTCCAGTCCGTCAACAGAACAACCCCCTGCTAATTACTCTTATGGCACCCATGCTTCCTGACTGAAGGAGAGGTGACAAAACTTAAACCAAATAGTCACCAGAAGATAAATAGTCTTTGATCTCCAGATCAAAAGAGACAGAGAGACAATGCGTTTCTCTGAGTGACCTAACTTTGCAGAAAAACCCACAAAGAAGGTTTCTATAACTAAAACTGCATCAAATTGTTCCAAACAATTTGAAATGGACTTATCAAACATCTTTCAACTGCACAAATTTTATATCATGTCTACACATGCTACATGTGACCAGTTATGTTTTAGAGCACCCACAATTCATGTAAATGTGATAACTTTTGAATGATTGATTGAAAGTATGCCTTATTTGGAATGAATTTAAATCTCTAATGTATGCTTAAATCATGGCTTGAATGAAATCTGTATAAAATGTATCATATTCCATTAATAGAAATTATGTCTAAAACGGCACTCTCTGCCGAAGCTGGCAATTCCAGAGACCAGAGATAACACTTATTTTATGACTAGGGGCAGAGAAAAGCCACCTTTGAAACAAGACGATATCTGATTGGTCAGAACTCCTCACAGAGGTGGGACAAACACCTAAGTTTAAATAGTCACATCAGAACAAGTAACTAGTAAGAAGTAAGAAGTAACAATGGAGTAACAAGAAGAACAAAACAAAGACAAGACTAAGCTGACAAAGGACAGACAAGCAGCTCATTCAAGCCATCCAACTTTCATTCACTTTTCTTTTCTTTTACTTAATTTTCTTTTCCGTTGAGAGTCTCGTGTTCTAAGTATTGCCGCAAAGTTTAACCAACGACTTTTGCCGCTTCAACTTTAACTCCAGCCACGACAAAGAGACTTCCTTTCATTTTGCCAGCACGCTCAAACGGGATTGGTTTTTAACTAACACAATCCGGACCTGAAAAGACCCTGCAACAAATCATCGACTCGGAAAAAAACCCTTTTTCCCAAGCTGAGGACGCCGACGAGGAGTTTTCCCATTTAAGCCTACAAGCAAGTACCTCCAGATTCTAACGCTGAACTGGTGCATTAAATTAATGATTCATGGTTCATTCAGGTCAGGTCTTTTGAAGTGCATATTTTACATAACATTTCTTTACATTTCTGGCATAACAAGCTTGCTCGGTAGCTCAGCTGATACGGAGCTGATACTTAGGACAAGGAAGCCATGGGTACGAATCCTGTGAAAGGTGAGTCACGGTAAAAGAGTTCAAAGAGAGATCTAAACAAGTTAAAATGGCACGATTACAGATGCTTTTTATTTCACATTTGCTTTTGTTAACACTATCAGGTAGGTTTAGGTGTAGTGTTGGTGGTACGTTACTTTAAAACGCAATGGAGTGCAAATTTCAAATCAGAACTGCGGTGATTCGTATAAAAACCAACATCATAAAAACGTACCATATTCACGTTTATCTGTCCACTCAGTGGACATTTCACATCAAAACTGCAGTGATATGTACGTATTGGTACGTATTTTGCGACTTGCAAAAACGTTCCCACAGGTACTTTTTCTAATGAGACTGGGTTGGAATCATAGCAAAAACTTGGGTTAGTCACGTATCAAGCAGAAACAAAGCAATCTCGGCACACATTTTCAGGCCTTCCAGCTCCCTATCATGTCTCCAGTGCTGGAAAGTTTTGGTTTTGTTTGCTCCATGGAACAGTCCGATCCACTTTGTTTTTCTCCAGTTTACACAGCCAGGACTAGGTACAAATACTATTTTTTCATTGCACACACACACACACACACAGAGAGAGAGAGAGAGAGAGAGAGAGAGAGAGAGAGAGAGAGAGAGAGAGAGAGAGAACAGACATCTAGTAAATGTTCACAAAATTTAGTATGTTTAGATGTTGATTTCAATTTTCAACAGTGTTTCTCAGAAATTGCTTACAACATCTTTAAAGCATTGTTTGTTCAAAGCTGTAAGTGCTCAAACATGCCAAAACTAGTCACATTTACTAACATCAACAACTGGAGGATGGAAGACACTGTGATCGGAGCGGTGTTTGTTTTGTGTTGTGGTGTTCGTGATAACAGACATGGAATAGGGGATAGACCCAATGACTAACAAGGGAATGACTAAAAACTTGCAGTGTTACAAATCATCGAGGCTCACAAAAGAAAACAACCCCGCAGACAACAGGTACATGTCATTATCGCTGTTTTCCATGTTTGTGGAGTATGGAGTAACTATACATTAACACTGCTTTTTAAAAATGCTGGATGTCATATGCATTTGGCCAATCAACGTACACTTACGTCACTGTTCCTATAGTGCTGGGTTAGACCCTACTCTGAACTGAAGTAAAAGCTAATTTAGTTCCCCCAAAAGGAGTTCTTAGAACTATAATCGTTCCAAGTTCCTGCAATGCAAACATGCCAAAAAGCAGGTAGTTCCATCAATACTTCTAGGAACTATGAAAAGGTTCCTCCTGTGCAAAAGCCCCTTATAAGATTTCATCAAAAATATCTTAATTTGTGTTCCGAAGATGAGTCTTATGGGTTTGGAACAACATGAGGGTGAGTAATTAATGATAGAATTTTCACTTTTGGGTGAACTAAAGCAACCAATAACACTTCATGGCATATTGTAGCAAATATCAAAGTGTCTGCAAAAGCAGTCCAGAAAGAATGTCAACTACAGCAGTATGAGATTGCATCACACCCTACAGTGTTGAGTCATGTGCTTGAAATCATTCTCATGGCATTCCACACTAGAAAGGGAGTGTCACTTTTACACTTCACGCCTTTACAATTACTCAGTTCACTGTGTCAGGCAACATAAACCTTTATCAAACAGGAAGAACTGTAAATTGTGTAGGTGTGTAAATTGTCCCATGAGTAAATCTTAAAAAACATTGTAAAACAAAATAAAACCACCAAAGATTTCACTTTACAACATTAGTAAGCCTTCAATTTACATTGCATCAGAGAAAGCACAACAAGAAATAAGCATGTGGCTGGACACAGAAATACAGTATAAATGCTTGAAACCTCAGTAGGCCTTTCAGAAATTTATTGGATTAGTTTACTTTCATATAAAATTTTCCTGATAATTTACTCACCCCCATGTCATCCAAGATGTTCATGTCTTTCTTACTTCAGTCGAAAAGAAATTAAGTTTTTTGATTAAAACATTCCAGTATGGACTTCAATGGCCTCCAAATGGTTGAAGGTCAAAATTATAGTTTCAGTGCAGCTTCAAAGTGCTTTAAACGATACCAGACAAGGAATAAGGGTCTTGTCTAGCGAAACTATAGGTCATTTTCGAAAAAAATTTAAATGTATATGCTTTATATAAACAAATGATCGCCTTCCAAGTGCTTCCGCCAAAACCGTACTTTCGTATTCTTCAAAAAGCTTACGCTGTATGTCCTACGCCTTCCCTATTCTACTTACGGAACGAACGCAGCGCCAGTTACATTTTTTCAAGTTTTGAATTGAAACTTGTGTGGGGAGAAATTCTTGATCGTGCGGATTCTTATTGAAATGAGTGCATTTTGCCTGCGGATTTTCTCCATACAAAGGATCATTCCAAGTGAATATAAGCAACTGGATCCTTTCAGGAAGGACCATTCTATGAGGTTACGTGCCATGGCCACTTCAAGGAAGTAATTTTGCCTTTTGTGATCATGTTTGAATATTAAGGTCTTTTATATGAAAGGCTACCTTAAAATGTGTCTATATATATCTATTTTCAGGTTTTTTAAAAGTTTGTTTGCAAAGTGACAGTGACAAATATTGTAATCAGGATCTCATCCTTGTCCCAGCACTGGAGAGTTTATAAAACTGGAGACCTAGGTAGAGCTGAAGACCACCACAGTAAAGTGGAAGACGACACTAGCGAAGCCGGCGAAACAGGGTACCCCCACATAGCAGAAGATAGACACCTCTGCCTCAGGGGGAGCTGCAGTAGATGGCCGCACCTCTGACAAGGTAGTGTGTGTGGCCCAGACACACAAGATAGCAGTAGCCATCATAGGAGCACCGATGCAAAGAGGAAGGACCTCCTGGGCCACCAAAGTAGACCTCCGGGTTAGGGACCACCGGGCTAGGGATTGCTGAGACTACTGGACTTTAAACCATTAGACTTGGGACCACTGGGCAAGGGAGCACTGGGACTTGGGAAGAGTTCCGGTGCTAGAGTGGTGAGATTTTGCTCCTCCTCCACCACCACCGTGAAGGGAGATCCACTCCACAAACTCACAAAAGGTCCCCCGAAGACCATTGATGGGAAGAAATCGTTTTAATTAGTCATTGAGTCCAATTCACTAAAAAGAAATGAGAGAATTATCCTAAATTAAATCACTGGGTGTGGAACTTGAGGAAATGAGCACTGGTAGAGGAGGATGATGCATCCCTTTGGTAAGGTCAGCTATTCTATAAAGGCGGTATTCCAGGGAAACAGCAGGAAACATGGGATCCAAGGAAACAAAGTCTAGTTTACAAAGAAAACAAGAGACAGTGGTCACATTAAACACTGACTGAATTTTGTGGTTTGTTGTAACTTGTAACTGTAATTCCCACCCCTGCTCAGTTGTTGGCAAGCGCACACACAATTGCAAAAATGTCACAGCATTGTGAAAAATGTTTCTTCAGCCCTGTCCCAAATGGCACACTTCTATGCACTTTCGGTTTTGTGGACTTACAATGGCTGCCACGTGCGCGTGTCCGTTCAGTCCATGAGACCGTAGGGTTTCCCATTTGTCAACTTTAGGCTTCAGAAGGGTGCTCACGAGCACCCTCTTTGCAGCTGATATGCACCCTCGATGCACACTTTTGCTAAAAGCCCACACTGTTGCAAGCTCCGCAGCAGATATCTTCCCAACAGTCAAAGTAGTCGAAAGTGTGGACTCGTAGGAAGACTGCGAGTG
Organism: Ctenopharyngodon idella; assembly: GCF_019924925.1. NCBI lineage: Eukaryota > Metazoa > Chordata > Actinopteri > Cypriniformes > Xenocyprididae > Ctenopharyngodon > Ctenopharyngodon idella. Next base: position 12,501,549 of record NC_067227.1, read on the forward strand.
TTTAGGGTACCATTTGGGACAGGGCCTTCAAGCGGACAAATAGATGAGATGTCATTGATAAAAGAGGTGAAAAAAGGGACTGATGTGGATGCAGTGGAGGATATAGGACAAACAACAGACAACGTTTATCAGTCACTGGCACAAGTGAGTACCATGTGGTAGCACACATACATGTCTATGATGTCTTTTAAACAGCACTTCATCTGTTAAACATCTTTTGTGTATAAACATCTGATAAACATATGTTTAAAATAAGTTTTACATACAGTACATTCTAAATCATAAATATCTTAAAGACATTTTCTGAATGTCTATATAACATCTTATAGTAAACATTTCAGAGATGTATCGCAGTTGATATGTGTGCTATCAGGGAATTGTGTTTTGTAATATTGTGTTGTTCATATTTGCCTTTTTAGGCACAAAGTTTGTTTTAGTAGCCTCCGCTGTCACTGCGGGGGGAAAAAAAACATTCATCTGCTTCATGTGGGGTTAAACATGAAAAGTGATGCACTGTCTCTGTTCATCTGTTCTCTTCATAAATAAATAAACGCATAATCTAGCCTACATGCTCGTCCTGTAATTTCATGATTAAAAATGAAAATGTAAATGAAAACAAAAGCTATTAAATGTCTTAAATGATGGGTAATTATAGATTATGATGGAATTTTTACACAATCAAGGGCAACCAATAAGAAATTAAACTACAAAAGGACTACAAAAAAAAAAAAAAAAACATTACGTAAATGGAACAAAGGAAAAGAGAAATAGAATATAAAAGTTGAACACAAGACAGGAAATGTATGACACAATTTTTTTTTTTTAAATCATGTTAAAATAGTATCAAGTATCAAATAGAATATAAAAGTTGAACACAAGACAGGAAATGTATGACACAATTTTTTATTTTTAAATCATGTTAAAATAGTATCAAGTATCAAATATGTTCCAAAAGGCTTTCGATGAATGTTTATTTCTTCATCTCTCATTTATCATTTAAAGAATTGCATTGCTTTGCATTATATGCCCCCCAGAACTGAAATGACAGATCTTTGATCTTAAAACTAAACATTTAAATATCATCTTATATGCCATATTAGATATAGTGACAACTGATATTTATGCATTTTATGTAAGTAGTCTGTTATTCTTGCTTTAAAAATCTCATGATTTATAATACAAGTTATCAGAATTTAACTAAATTGCATATTTTTGATCATTTTGGGCCTAGCAAAAAACTTTTTTGTTAACTTTTTTTAAGTATTTTGTCTAAAGGTTCAATAAATTGTTCCATAAAAAAAAAAAAAAGAATATGTATTAAATTTTGATATAAATTTTTCTGACTATTATTAGATATGTCATGCTTACAAGACTGGAAGATCGGCTATAGAATGGATTTATGAAACAAATTATGTGAACATTATTTTCACTCTCAATTAAAATTGTTGGAAAACAAAAAAGATAGATATTATATCCAAAAAAATATGTTTTAGAGGAAAGAACACTAAATGTCTATAAAACATGATACATTTGTCTGAGAAGCAAAATAAGATATTAAGACTTGTTTTGACAAAATATGTGTTGAATAGAAGTGTAGACTGATACCCTCACTATTGGCAAATATTTTTTTGTTTCATAACCTAACCTAATATGCCATTTTCTTCTAATGTAAATGTATGATTAGAAATGTTTACTTAGAACCACTTGACTGGTCCTCAGTGCCAACAGGACTATTTGTTGAGTTTATATTGTGGCTTTAGTCTCTTATCAGTCAGCAATGCTTTTAAAGAAGTTATGACTGTGTCAGGGATTATGACTAATCTACTCTGGTTTTACAGTAAAGATGAAACATCTGACTCTAATGTGTAAAGAAACTATCCATTTTCCAATATCAATCAATTGCCTGAAATATAATTAATATAAATTAAATATCTATCAAATGGTTGTTTTTAAGTGGCTATCTGGCTTCTCTGAAAGGCTGCAGAAAATAATATATTAAAATAGTGTAAAATTTCAGACAAAATATTAAGAATTTTCTGAAACAGTCACAGCCTTTACATAATATTATTTATTGATGCTTTATGGCCAGAGAAATAATGCAATTTTGAACGTGTATTCATGTACATAAAAGATCTTTCATGCAAATCATTACAAAGGTGATATTGTGATTTTAGGAAACTGCTAGCCCTTTAAATCCAAAGTTAAAACCTACTAATTCCAATGACAGCGCCCATATAAGGATATTGATCATTCTCTTCATTCTGTAATATTACTGAAATTGTAACCTTTGCATTAGCAGCCCAAATCCTTAACTATCAAACATAAATAGCATAAAAAGCATAAAATAAGGTTACAATGGTATAAATATTACATACAATACGTTTGTGCACATAAAGCTTTGACATTACTGGGAAGAAAAGTCATTGTTTCATTTTTTGGACAAATTCAATCAAAATAAAACCAAAATACTTGATTACAATTTCTCCTCAGTTGTAATGCTTTAAAATGTAGCTTTTTTTTTTTTTTTACACATGTTCCATGTTTTTCTTGAAAAACTACCCTGGAATGAAAGAATTTCAGTACTATGGTATATTTCAAAGTACCCTGGTATTATCATGTGACACCATCACTGTACCACATTATTTTTTTCCTTCTGTACATGGCTCTGTTATTGATTATATCTCAAATATATCTGACATCCAAATGATTCTGCTGACAGAAAAATGGGTTTAGATGACAAGGTAATCTCAGACAAATGAATATGATGCATCATGGCAGCCCTTTCGATCTTTATGCAAAGGAGAAATGTCTTTTTTTTTCTTCTCCAAATCCTCATGTGGAAAAATGAGGATATACCACAAAGGCTGTTTTTTGTTCCAATTTTTCTCCAACATCAATGAGGGACAGACTATTGGTCCACACCTTGAGTTTATCCCCACATTCAAGAAAAAAAATACCTTCAGAGAACAGACTTTTCCTCCAATATGGGGACGTAAAGTTCACTGTTTCCATGTAGGTGAGCAGAGGCAGATGTCCATCATATCTGTCAGTATAATGATGAATATCATGCTGCAGAATTAAGGTATCATTGCGTTTTTCGATTCCTCTGTACGTGATCTGCAAAGAAACTTTGTACGTTCCGTCACGAAGGACCGTCAGAGACACACCGTCTTCATCCAAGTCAAAATATCCGGGATGGTCTGGCTCTCTTGCATGCTTCCATGGCACATGTTTTGCTTCTCTACCAAAAGCACTAGCGTTAACTAGAGAGAAGGGAAATGTGTGATTACATTTAGCCAAAAATGTTAGAAGAATCTTTGAGAGTAAACACTGCACATGATATGCTATTGCCAAAAATTTGTTCAAACATCTCTTCGTTTCACCTGCTCAATGACAATGACATCTTGTTTTGAAACTCAAAGTTAATACTTAGTTACTTAGTAAGTTAAAACTTAATTTGAATGAATTATTATTATTAATCATATTATTAATATTATTATTAATTGTTTCATTACTGGATTAATCATTTTTTAATAAATCTCTTGAATGAATGGTTCAATGACAAATATATATTTTTAACAGTCACTTTTTGCTACCTACTAAATGATATAACTGATACTCTTTATATGAAGCATCAAGTTACTTTCAAAAGGAGATTTACTCTATATGATCACTACCGTAGACATCTGTGTTTATATCCAAACAACACATTTTTATTCCAGTACCAATAATTTGAATTATTGTAACACAGAAATAATGATTTGAATGTTCCTCTGTGATCATACTTGTCAAAGTTTTACCAGGCATAGCTGAATCATTGCCATGTAGGAATAAGATCACGTGGGTGTTTGAATCAAGGTCACAATCTTTTCAATGATTAATCATGCAGCTCTAATTAATATTTAATTGTAAACAAGTTTAAACAGATGCTTTCTATTTGAAGTGACTTTCAGGGCCTAAATTACAGCAGGTAGGCTTAAGTTAACTGATTAAAGGTACAACTCTTGGTTACAGTTCGTCTTTTCATAATGGCGAATTGTGTTTTGTATTTACTTCCACATATGCATTACTTCTTACCTGTCAGACGAGTGACTGTGATTCTTTGTGTCTGGATCATTTCTTCACTTCCCTGACGCTGCATTCCTATATGGATGAAAAATGTGAGAACATGAATTTTCATACCAAGAAGTCATAATGCATCATGGTACCACAATGTAACAGACAAAATTCAATATTTACAATAACATTCAGCTTTAGTAATGAACTCACCATGTTTAGGTGCCTCCTTAGTTCCATTTTCCTGTGAAAAGAGAGCAAATGTAAACAGTTTAATACACACAAATTCATTGAATGAATCCTATATTAATCAGTATATTGATTCTCTCAGGCATATTGATTTTTTTCAATCACTATTAAGTAAGCAAATAATGAGCAGCATAATTTTAGTTACACTAGTAACTATGTATCATTACTTCTTTATTAGATTGTACTTATTTTGTTGCTATTAGTCATATATCCTATTTTGCCATTGGATTTATTTTGGTATCAGCTATTCACTTTTTACAATTATGCATTCCCATTACTACTGTCCTAGTTTTACTAGTAATAAGGTATTAGTACTTACTTCTTACATCCTAATAGTAGCCTAATAGTTATTAATACTTTTTTTTTCTTTTTTCCAGATTCAGCTAGTAGGCTATATGAATTACAATAGGCTATGCAGTCGCTACACTAGTAAGCATTCCAGTTAATATTAAACTTTATTAATCTTAGAGAACACAGTTGAACGAGAAGTTATTACAAGGAAAAAATCAGTTACACAGTATAATGAAAAAACAATACAATGTAGCTATAATCTGGATAGATAAATATCACTATTGGATACTTGCGGGTTATTAAAACAATAAAGAGTACAAGTTAATTCTTGTTGCAATCGATATTAAACTGGTTATAGCCTACTGCAGTATGTTACCATGTACATATTTGAATATTAGATATGAAATCATAGTAGCTATCTTTTGCAAAGGTGTGTTCGGGATAGCAAATAATGACTTTCATAGGCTCACTGAGCAGTAACATGATTGTTTGACGTTGGCTTTGAATGTATATACGTCTTACCTTGCACGTCGACGGGTATGAGTGATATATGATCGTGAATAGGCAGCAGGTGAAGCAGAATAGCACGCAGATGGACTGGATGAAGAAAAGCTGTCGCCGCAGTGAACGGTACTGTGTCTTCAGACGGCTCATGGGCTCAGGGCTCCATTAAAACCACGTAGTCTTTACTGGCTATCTCTTCTTTTCCCATCTCCATAATGGATAGTTTAAAAAGCACCGCTTCATTCCCTCGGACTCCTCTATATATGCTATTTCTCCCACGTGTTTTCTTCAACGCCCAAAAACAAACAGCCTACTAGTGCAGTTTCGGCACCTTGAAAACATGAGGTTCTCGGTCCAGTCAATCCAGTGTCGCTTCCTGCTTTGCTCATGCAAGACCTGAGCTTGACTCACAGCCAAATTCTTTACGCCTGAGCAAATAAACAAATAGGCCTACATGATATGTCGTCATTGCTAGGTTGCGTGTTCAAAGCATTACAGTAAATGTCGGGGAAAGACAGGATATAGGCGAATCACTTATTTATTTTATTGTATCAGCACTTTTTTGATTAATATTAGCCATTATGTTTCTGTGTAATCCAAGAGCCCTCGGGTACCTTTTAAAAACTTAGAAATGTGCTTACAGTCTGCATTATACTTTCATGATATCTCATGAGAACCGGTTATAAACACATTGCACGACTTAAAAAAAAAATACTGTATTATACTGGGGTTTCGCGAGTTTGTGTGCCCATATGCTAATCCTGGTGTACATGGTAAACAGTTTTTGCTTGCTGTCCACTATGGAGAGGCTCTGAGAGTATATTGTTCTCAAACTCAGATTTGCGCCCCAAATTTGCAAAGTAAAATTTGGACAGCAAGCAGGAAATACCAGATTGAAATGCTTATTACTATCTGAGTAAAATTGGCACTGCAGGGGCAGTAGGCCTATCTAGTTCCCCGTAGAAGCTGTCTTCGAACTGGATGTTCTCCGTTGAGGTTGTTTCCTGCCACTGCATCCACGACATGGAGTCTAGGAATTACAGAACATGAGGCTTGCCTATATCTCAGAAAGGGCAGGAGGTTAAAACCCATGAAGAATAGGTCCTGAGGACCCCCAAAGTGGGCCACGGCAGATAGGCCTAGCGGAAAAGTAAACCATAAAATAACACACATGGCATTCCCATTCCCTCCTAACATGAGAGTCTTAACTATGAGAGGATGCGAGGGCCTAGGTGGGGAATTACTTTAATAATTGTCACACATTTTACTCTTTTTTATAGTTTTACTATAAAGACATTTTACTTTGCTGTATAGTTTCTGTATATAGGCACATACTTGAATTTTGGCTAAAAAATTTGTAGATATTCCCACTATTATTGCCCAGCTAGATGCAGCAACATTTAAAGGGATAGTTCACCCAAAAATGACAATTATCCCATGATTTACTCACCCTCAAGCCATCCTAGATGTATATATCTTCTTTTAGACAAACACAATCGGAGATATATTTAAAAATATATCTCCGATTTTAAAGCCCAAAAATATTCATCCATCCATTATAAAAAATAATCCATATGGCTTCAAGGGGTTAATAAAGGCCTTTTGAAGTGAAGCGATGCGATTTGTAAGAAAAATATCCATATTTAAAACTTTATAAATACAAATAACTAGCTTCAGGCGGACAACCCTGACGCAATGTATCATGACGTAAGATGTAGGAGTAGCGTGAACTTAGATGCCTCTCAGGGTTCAAACAAATAGGGCTGAGCAACAAACTCAAGCTCCTCTTCTCTTATATCGAAATCTTCCGACATTTCTCTTTAAAAAATATAATTTTAGACCTCTAATTCATGACTGGTGTTTTGTTTTGCTCTATTCTCTGCGTTTCTGCGTTCATCATTACGACATGCGTCAGGTCAGAGGTCACTCTTCCGCCGCACAGCGATGTGTATGGGATTCTGACGGAAGCTATAGTTAATAAAGTTTTAAATATGGACATTTTTCTTACAAAAACCCATCATTTCACTTCAGAAGGCCTTTATTAACCCACTGGAGCCTTATGGATTACTTTTATGATGAACGGATGATACACCTAGGATGGCTTGAGGGTCAGTAAAGCTTAGTATAATTTTCATTTTTGGGTGAACTATCCCTTTAATAAATAATTTAAACTCTGGAAGAAGATTGTGTTGGAAAAATATTATTATTGGAACAAAAACAATGCACATTGCCAAGCATGTAGGTTTTACAAGCATTTGGAACATGTTGAAACTACTGACGAGAGAGTTCTGTCAAAGAGTGTTGATTTTATTATCATAAGTTTGTTTGCATAAAACTACATAACTTTAAACTATTGTTTGTATAGTGCAGGAAAAGAATTTAACCCATACCTGTGAAGAATTTGTGTGAGAGGTCATGACATTTACCCCTATTTTAATTGGAATGGTTTAGGGAAGTTTAGGAAATCAAAATGTCACATGTCTGCAAAGTTTTCATACCTTAAACACTTCCAGGAGGCAAAGCCAGGGTATTTTTTTTTTTCTTTCCGAGCAGCAGTTATAGCTCAGTTGTCAGTTTTTCATTAGGTTTTAATGTGGGTCATCTCAGTGGAGGCATAAAATAAAAGTGACCTGTTTTGCGACAATTTTCCTCTTTTCCACAGTTAAAAAGTCCTGGTTTAAAGTCTATCACTTGACAGTTTAGGCACGTGGCTGGTGCTTCTACCAAAACAATCAGGATATAATCTTGGCCCAGAGCAATATGGGTAATGCTCAGACCAATCTTGCATGAAAGGAATGCAGCTTTATCAGCGCTGTTTCCCTCCATTTTACAGTGCAAAGTGTTTCTTTTCACTTTTGGGTAAAAAATATTCAAACATATGAGTGCATAAGGTACCCTTCATATCATTTTTGCTGCTAGGTCTGAAGGTTTAGTTAATAGTTTCTATTGAATACTTGTATGAACAGATCATTCATACCCAACCTCACACCTCACTTAGCACAAAGTGTTCCAGCTATTCATTGCAGCTCTGATCATGGCGATAGCTTTAACTAAAAAAAAAATAAATAAAGTAAAATAAAATAAACATCATATTTATAGGTTTTTAAAGAGGAATTGCAGACAGACACAATAAACAATGTGGAGATATAATTCCTGCCTCGTTACACATAGTTTAGTGGCATGATTCAACATTCAAATGTTAAAGATAATCAAATAAAGACATGTTTTCCTGATGTGCATACTGATCGCACATTTTTCTTCAACCAGTAAGCCTTTACAAATCTGTATTCACTCGAGTATTTCTTCATGAAGCTGTTTAATATGCACAGTGGGATCCAAAACTATGAGATCACATGACTTGTTGCATTGTGATTTTTACAGTTTGTACTAAAAGCTGCAGAAATTTCATATGTTTGTGTAAGCTCTGATGATTACGTAACCAGAATGATCAGAGTGCGAACATGTCTGTACAGAGTTTGCATGCTCAGTATCACTAATTTACTTATTGATCTAGAAAAGGTGCTGAATCTATTCTTATGCATACAGCATAACATTTCTTTATTTTAGTTTTAAATTACATTTTATCCATGCACTGGACACCACTGCATAATGAGCAGTGTTGGGGAAAGTAATTTTTTACAAGTAATGTGTTACAACATTGCGTTATTCCCTAAAAAAGTAACTAAGTGCGTTACTTAGTTACATTTTTTTAGAAAATAATGTGTCATTCTACTTTTGCGTTACTTTTCTCACCTGAGCTGGACTTGGTTGTTTGTAATTTTCGTCATTAGGAGGGTCCATGGACATCTGCGCACACTGTCCGCGTGCAGCGCAATTTTTGTGTCCGGACGGATGGTGCATGTACAACAGGGTATGTGTGAGTGACTACAGCACTTAAAAACAAAGTCCACTAGATAGTGCGCATGTGCCGAAGGCGTCTTTCCGCACTCAGAGCCAAAGGAGTATGCTTTGAAAGGCTCACATGCTCAACTATTCGAGAGACGGATTGGAATGAAAAAAATTAAGTATACCCAGGCCTTAAAGGATTAGTTCACTTTCAAATGAATATTACTCCAAGATTTACTCATCCTCAAGCCATCCTATATATGACTTTCTTCTTTCTGATGAACACAATCTGAGGTATATTAAACAAGTATACTGATGCACCCGAGCTTTATAATGGCAGTATGAGCTGAAGAAAGTGTCTCCATCCACATCCATCCATCATAAACGTACTCCACATGGCTCCAGGGGGTTAATAAAGGCCTTCTGAAGTGGAACGTTTTCAGTAAAGTCAAAAAATAGACTTTAGAGAACAACGGAGCTATAATGAACACACATGTTCTAATTTTGTGTTTATTAGAGGTCAAATAAATGGAGTCACCCTTACATGGTCAGTAATGGAGCTTGGATGTCATCTAGTGAAAAAGTTTGGTACTGCGCCTAAACAAAATCTTACTGAAAGCTCATTTTTGAAATATATCAAACTAAAATTTGGAATGTTGACATTTTTGGCTTTGATTTTCTTGCAGTTTAAGAGTAAAACATGTTTTGTAATATATTATTATAAAATATAAATAATTATATTTTTACATTTTCATAAATTTAAACTTCTATAACTTTTTTTTTTTATTTCACTTTCCTAATTTATTTCACTTCTAAAATAATCTGACAAGTTTCTTCTTTAAAACAAGACCAACCTTGGGTCTATATTCCAAAGCATTCTTGAATTACAACCATTTAAGTTTGGATAGTGCATTTTCATGTCTATGCGAAAAAAGGGGGTGACAGTTACGGTATTTAAAGGGTTAGTTCACCCAAAAATGAAAATTCTGTCATTAATTACTCACCCTCGTGCCGTTTTACACTCGTAAGACCTTCGTTGATCTTCGGAACACAAATTAAGATATTTTTGTTTAAATCCGATGGCTCCATGAGGCCTAGATATGGAGCAATGACATTTCCTCTCTCAAGATCCATAAAGGTACTAAAAACATATTTAAATCAGTTCATGTGAGTACAGTGGTTCAATATTAATATTATAAAGCGACGAGAATACTTTTGGTGCGCCAAAAAAAACAAAATAACGACTTATTAAGTGATGGCTGATTTCAAAACACTGCTTCAGGAAGATTCGGAGCGTAATAAACAAAAATATCTCCATTTGCATTCCGAAGATTAACGAAGGTCTTACGGGTCTGGAACGGCATGAGCGTGAGTAATAAATGACAGAATTTTCATTTTTGGGTGAACTAACCCTTTAAACCTGTTTTTCTAAGAATTCCATTCCTGAAAATCATAGCAATCAGGTGACTTCAGATAAACATTAACTTTTGTTACAGACAAGAAGTGAAAACAGATGAGAGAAGTAAAACAGATTTGGAAAGGACTCAAATCCAGCTTCCATATGATATTGAAATTATATGATATTGGGTGAGTAAAGCTTGGGCTAATTTTCATTTGAAAGTAATTAGTGAACTAATCCTTTAAGCCTCAGGCTTAATGCAAATAATACAAATTCACACCTGTATGCCGATTCATTAATGAATCATTCTGTAATGAAAGTATGTGACAACATCCTGTCTAAAATGTAATTTAATCAATATTAAGTTAATGTTTAACTGTTGAATAAAAGCAATATCACACTTGCAATGGTGCTGTTGGACTATATTTAAAAAAATGTTTCAATATTCAAAATTTTCAGCATCATTACTCCAGTCTTCAGTGTCACATGATCCTTCAGAAATCATTCTAATATGCTGATTTGGTGCTCAAGAAACATTTCTTACTATTATCAATGTTGAAATTAGTTGTGCTGCTTAATATTTTTATGGAAAATGTGATACATTTTTTTACAGGCTACTTTGATGAATAAGAAGAACAGGATTTCAAATCTTTTGTAACTATAAATTGTCTTTACTCTCATTTATGATATTATGCGTCCTTGTTGAATAAAAGTATTTAAAAAAAAAAAAAAAAACATACTGACCCTAAACTATTAAATGGTAGTATATCAGCATGATACAACTGTTACATTCACCCCTTTCAGGAAACAATCCACACATTTGAAAGCAAACTTCAACTTTGATCATAATCAACTCATATCAGTATCTATAAAGATTCCAGACACATGTAGGTCTGGCCGTCAACCAACATCTCTCCGGTGAAAAGGGTTGGGTCAGAATAACTCTTAGCTGAGCTGCACAGGGCGACATTCTTGAGAAACAAAGGCTGTCCTGAATATAAAAACTTCCAATTGTCTATTTTTATTCAGTTCATTGTAAATTCAGATGCCTTTTGATTTGGATTTCAACAGTAAGCTTTTGGGAAAGTACAGTGAAACCTGACAAACACATAGCTGCAGGGTGATTGGGGTTATAACATTATTTAGTCAGCTAATTTGATTTGAAACAGTTTTTTTTTTTCTTGAAAATTTTTGCAATTATACAATATATTCAATTAAAAAGATAATTAAGCATCTGAATCGCAAAATGTCTAATTTCTGCAAAAATAATGACTAAGGATTTCCAAATACGCTGCACATTTTCCATTGGTTGGTTAAACAGAAAACCCAAACCAAGGCTTATGCCACTGGTTGAGCTGTTGCTGTATCAGGCTGGTTGGGGTGATCGAACAAATCCAGTTTGATAGCACCACAGAAACAGCGTTTACACTTTTTTGTGAAATCAGTCTACAACTTACTTATAGTTTTCTGTCTACATTAAAGCTAGGGTATGCAGTTTTGTAGAGATTAGCAATAGCAATCTAGCTTTTAAAGCATAATATCCCCTTCAGATCGCTCTCCAAAGCCACGCCTCCTCCAAAACACAGAGCAGAGTCTGCAAAGCATCATGAAAAACTCATGTCTCAAAGCACATTACAATAGTAATGAATGTAAACAACATATAAAGAGCCCAGACTTGCACCACTTGACTGCTGCAGAGTAATTTTGATAGCGTTGATAAAATGTTTTTTTTGTTTGTTTGTTTTTTGCGGCGCTCAATGACTAACTCTGCATAGCATCATGGAGGTCCCTGAAGACTTGTGATGTCTGCATGTGATATCGGACAGATGATTCTTCCACAGAAGGTACATAGACAACTTCTATTATTGATTGTTCTCAGGAGATTAGGAAAGGAGAAATTATTTTAAAGTGTTAAAGTGTTAGTCACCCCAAAAATAAAATTCTGTCATAATTTACCCACCATCATGTCGAGACAAACCAGCATGGCTTACTTTCTTCCATGGGACACAAAAAAAGACGCTTCGAACTGTTGTTGAACTCTAATGTTAACTGTTTTGTCCATATAATGAAAGTCAGTTGGGTCCAAAAATCCACTGACTTTTATTGTATGGACAAAACAGTTAACATTAGAGTCTTCTTTTTCATTTTGGAGTGACATAGGGTGAATAATATACTACAGAATGTTCGTTTTTGGTTAGACTGTCTTTTTAACATCGAAAAAAGACATACTGTACACCCCCTTTAAGCAGTCCATTCACTCATTCAGTTTCAAAAAGTGACATACCATCTCTTTGAAGCATGTCCTTTGATTCAATAATCCTTTATTTTCAGTCATTTGACAACTCAGGAATGAGAAAATACAGAATTTTCCACCAAAATCCCATTGTATACTGTGAGTTATTAACACGTAACCTGACTAAATAAATTAGAAAGAAAATAAGAGAAGAAAATAAGACTTCCAACACGTCTTTGAGGTTGTGCTCACAACTCGGCCTACAGAGTTTGCATTCGGTATAATACACTGTACAATGCAGCATGAAGATTGAAAAAACATTGATAAAATAAGACCACAGAGACAAACACAAAAGATAAATAAATAGGAACCAACAAGACAAATTAGGAAAAAAAACAAAAAAAAAACACATTAGTTCAAACACCAGTCCTTTGTCCAAATCATCAAAATGATCCTGAATCACATTTAAAAGGGTCCTTGCAGACAAATGGAGGAAAAAAAAAACCACTGTGTCCACCGTCGTACCTTACAGGTTCCCAAAAAAGTCTTTCCACTTCACAAAGTCTTCTGAACACGTTCCTCGTGGGTCATTTTACGCTTACATGGCTTTCGTGTGTACAATATTGTGTCAAACATTTGATCAGTTTTCGTGAAACTATGCAGCAGAAGAAATCCAGTCTTTTTGTACATTCCTGCGTAGAATCCAGCTCTACACAGTTAGATCTGAAACTGTCTCCACACTCAACACTCTCTCTTTCTCTCTCTCTCTCTCTCCACATACACCCACTCACACTCATAAATACAATAAGGCTGAAACAGGTGCTAGCATTACAGGTATGACTGTTATGTAGCATGTTCAGTTTGGTACCAATCTGTGACAGGAATAGAGTAAAGAGGAAATCGTAGCGAGACTGCATTCCAAAGAAATTCAAAGTGCCGCCATCGATATATGAAATAGTCTCTGGCAAAGACATACAACTTAACTGGCAGTCTTTGTTTCCTTGCTGATTATATGTTCCTCTGTTAAAACTTCCTCTGTTTTCTATTGAAGATCACAAAGCCAAAGTGAATTTCCCAGTCGGTGCAATTGGGTCAGTCTGAAAACCTTTTGAGTTTCCTATACAAACAGCAGTTTTGGGTGGAATTATCTTGGCATGTGGGTCCTCTTTCATGTATGTAGAAGTAGCAACTGAAGGTTAGCATCCTTACACCCAAACACAGGCTCATTTAAGAGGCAACATATTCGCAATTCATCGATTTTTGTGTCTGAGGGCTGCCGTGAAGTAACATGTTAATGGCTTGTCTTGTATTTCCTTGAGTCCTCTTTAATGTTACAGGAAATATTGTATGAGAGAACACTTTGCATGAGGATATCACAAAGGAAGCAATGGGGAGCTAAATAGTGTGTAGAATCAAAGAAGTTAGCTTTGGCTCCCAGGGCATCTTTTATCACTTCTTTCATCGTAATTAACGGGATAGTTCACCAGAAAATGAAACTTGCTACTTTACTCATCCTCATGTTGTTCAAAAAATGTTTGAACTTTGTTTCTTCTGTGGAACACAAAAGAAAAGATGTTGGACCACACCAACTTTCAGTACAAGGACAAAAACAGGTCTTCACAATTATGTTCCACAGAAAAAAGAAAGTCATACAGGTTTGATACGACATGAGGGTGAGTAAATGATGATAATTTTATCCCTTTTAAAGTAGATACAATCCTACCGATGACTTCACGCTTTGTACATGTTGGCGGCAGTGGCGAGCGCTAACTGCCCATTGGCCTGCGACCACACACGGCTCCTCCTCCAGTAGTCCATTGGGATCGGCGTGTGGGATGCTATCGTGGTAGCTGCTGAAGCTGATGTTGTCCTCCTTCAGCTCAATGGTCCAAAACGGGGCATTCAGTTTTCGGTTGCGGTACTCACGATACGTATACACTCCTCCGACGAAGCCCATGAGGAGAACGACGACCACAATGATGACGGCGAGAATAATGATGTTAAACTGCGTCCAGGACACTACTGTTAGAGCAGAGGCTGTGCTGTTGTGTCCTGCAGGAGTCTCCTGTGCCGGACTGCAGGGTCGGTAGGCTTGGGTAGGTGGTGGGGGAGGAGGAAGTGAGGAGACGAGAAGGTGTAGAAGAAACGGAACTTGTGGATTTGGGGATTTCTGTTGTGGAGGTCTTGATGTCTTGAGTTGGGGAGATTCTTACAGCTGAGAGAGAGAAAGAGAAAGAGTCAATGATTAAAATGGCTGGTGTGTCTGCAGAGATGGCAAAGGATATAAATGAAAAATTATTAACTTGGAGTGAGTAATTGAACAAGCATTCAAGATTACGATCAATCTTGATGCAAATCTGCTGATAAACCAAACCAGTCGATTTTTGTTTTCTATTATTTTTCAAAGTTGTAAACATAGATTATTGGAGTTACAGTATCTCACAGAAGTGAGTACACCCCTCACATTTTTGTAAATATTTTATTATATCTTTTCATGTGACAACACTGAAGAAATGACACTTTGCTACAATGTAAAGTAGTGAGTGTACAGCTTGTATAACAGTGTAAATTTGCTGTCCCCTCAAAATAACTCAACACACAGCCATTAATGTCTCAACTGCTGGCCACAAAAGTGAGTACACTCCTAAGTGAAAATGTCCAAATTGGGCCCAATTAGCCATTTTCTCTCCCCGGTGTCATGTGACTTGTTAGTGTTACAAGGTCTCAGGTGTGAATGGGGAGCAGGTGTGTTAAATTTGGTGTTATCGCTCTCATACTGGTCACTGGAAGTTCAACATGGCACCTCATGGCAAAGAACTCTCTGAGGATCTGAAAAAAAGAATTGTTGCTCTACATAAAGATGGCGTAGGCTATAAGAAGATTGCCAAGACCCTGAAACTGAGCTGCAGCACGGTGGCCAAGACCATACAGCGGTTTAACAGGACAGGTTCCACTCAGAACAGGCCTCGCCATGGTTGACCAAAGAAGTTGATTGCACGTGCTCAGTGTCATATCCATATCAATATCAAACATACAGTATCTCACTTCTGTGAAATACTGCATGTTTTACAAGAAAATACTATTTCAGCCTTTCTACTGATTTCATGTTTATTTCAATGTGTTACTTAGAGCTGACCAATTTATTGGTCTGCCGATTTTATCAGCCGATATGAGCCTGTCGCTGGTATATCTGTATTGGCATATATGCTGCAGATATGCCACCGATATGAACATTTCGGGCATGCACCGTGGTTCATCTCAAATCTGACAACGCATCTATAATATGGTTTGTTGAAAATAGCAACATCTAAAACAGACAGAGAGAGTTCAGCTAATGTATGTTTCAGTCGATGAATACGTACTGGATCGTGCATTGTCTTAAAGGGAAAAAAGCCTAATATGCTGTCTGTGTTTTTAATGTTAACCCTTTCAAGCGTGAGTTTAAAATATTCTAACTGACCCCCCAGAGTGAGTATTTTTAAGGCGACCGTTATTTTAGAACGTTTGCCCTTATTGTTTCCATGGGGACGCGTCATGAATGCAGCCACAATAACACTGAATGACAGATGGATTGTTATTATTTTGTTTTTCCTTTTTTATTTAAAATATTCACAAACTTGCTTACCATGTCATCAACTATCTGATATTCCGATTCTCAAATATGTGTAAGTGAGTGTGTTTTGTCGTTTAAAAACCTTTATAAATGATCTTTATCTTGATCTATAACGCCATCTTAGTTTGCCCCGCAGTTCGCAGAGTCCTGTCAGTCGGATTTACAGCAGGTGAATTCATCAGTTTCTCCCGAAATATATGCAAGTAAGTGGCTGGTGAACTAGAAGAATAATAGAGCAAACTTTATAGTTACTTAAGCCCATTATGTGTGTCGGATATGAATAAATGTCGGCAAATTATATTTGAATGTATTGTTATTGCTGCTTCCACTGATGTCTAACATCAGTGTGTATTTTACAAACTCTAAATGTATTGTTTTACTGATGCTTATGCGTATTTAAATGTCTGAAACCTTATGTGGCTGAAAACACTGCGTGGCTGAAAACACTGCATAGCTGTGATATATGTCCGTCTCGCAGCCAAAGCGCAAAAGCACAGTTTGAATCTGGCAGTTTTGTGACGTTGCTGAATATTCTAAATCCCATATGTGGGACCGTACGCCCAGGGGCACAGAAATAAAAATCCCATATGTGGGACCGTACCGCTCAAAGGGTTAATAAACAAATGACAAATGACAATGAGATCACTCACTGCTCTTGTCTGAATAGCTTTTGTAACTTCAATAATGATTACTTAATCTTTATTTAATTTATACAGTGAAGATAATATGCAGTGTTATTTTATATTTGATTATTTTATTCATTTTCTGTACCTGAAAACAACTGTTAGATACCTGAAATACCTGCTGTTGCTTGTAGTTTGATTATTAGAGCCCAATCACTGATGGTGTGAGGACCCTATTGGAATTGCTCCGTTTCTTATTATTATTCTTCCGTTTCTGGCAAATGAATCGCTTTTTTGAGGGCATAAACATGCTCAAAAACTCATGAAACTTTGCACATGCATCAGAAGTGGTAAAAAAATGTACGTCTGATATGGGTTTCAGAATTAGGTGTGGCAAAATGGCTTGATAGCGCCACCTACGAAATTTCAATGAAGTGCCCCTCGTGCTATGTTTCACGTACAGGTATGAAATTCGGTACACACATGTAACAGACCAATACCTACAAAATAGTCTCTTGTTACGAAATCTGAAAAGGAAGTGAGATATTTTGAATTTTCTCTGCAAAATTTGTGCAATTTTTGCCATTTCCAGACGTTGTACTTTAACGAAAGGAAGTTGTTGTAACTCGGGCATACAATGTCATAGGGCAACAGGAAATGTCATATTTTACACTGTGATTAACTCCTCGTAGAGATTTAACCAGATCAACATCATATGTTGTCAGTCTAATCTTAAGACCTTAGTGATGATAAATATCAAAGATCTTGAGTTTTCATTGAAGGGTGTGTTCGTGGCGGCCTGACAAAGTCTGATGTTTCGACATGAAAGAGGAAGCTGTTGTAAATCAGGCATGTCCGATCTGCCCCAAACTTCACATGTGTGATGAGAATCCTGCCCTGAACACATCTATATGCCAATATTTAGTTAGTCATAGCGTCACCTGCTGGCAACAGGAAATGGCATGCTTTACACTGTAATTCACTCCCAGAAACACATTTCAATATGCCACGAAGTATCAAACACACTAGAAACATGTTAAATCATGCAACACTTGGCTAAGTGCTAATGTTTGCGATTAACACCACGAAACAGGAAGTTGTTGTAACTCAGGCATACGATGTCCGATCTGCTCCAAACTTTACATGTTTGATAATAGTCCTGGCCTGAAGACATCTACATGGCAATATTCAGCTACGGTCACAGCGCCACCTGTTGGCAGCAGGAAGTGTGGCACTTTGAAATGACTTTGCCATAATTGTCCAGTATTTACTCGCTTACATGCATTTTGCTCACTTTTCACTGATTTCCTAAGTCCAACGGGTGGCGGTGAGCCCGGGTGCGAGGGCCCTTTCATCGCTGCTTGCAGCTTTAATTTGTTCTTATTTTCTTTATTTTTATTTGACAGTTGTCCTATTTTCCCTGAACATAGCACATACCGAACTGTACCGAAACTGTGACTCTAAAACTGTGATAAAAACCGATCTGTGAGTAATTTGAACCGTTGCACCCCTATAATATACACAAAGAATATCGGCCGATATATCGATATCAGACTTTTTTTACTCCCTAATATCGGTATTCAAAGTAAATCAGTTTTTTTTTTTTTTTTTCCAGTGTAATATATATTTTTTATTTGTAGATCCTCATTTTTCTTTTAAATTTCAAGATTTGGACCATAAACATAAAATTATCCATTTAAATGATGTGTTTTTAAATGATGTATTGATTGCATCCTTTGAAGTGACACATAAAATCCATTGCAAAATGAGCAATCTAAATTTAAAATAAGATCTCCAAAAGGTATGTCAAGCTTTTGAATTAGAGTTTACCTTCTGCTATTTGTAATATTTCCATGTTCATGTTGATGCCTCTATGACAGAAGTTATTAAATGCATTAACAAGCATAAAAGAAGTTAAAGAGGTCATGAATTGAGAAATAAAATTTTCCTTTTGACATACAAGAGGCCATTGTACTACAAAAATATCCTGTAAGTTTCAGAACTTGAAACTTCCTCATTAGTCTAAAATCAGCTTTTTTATTGAAACTAAGCCACGTTTTGGATTTTGTTACATTATGGCGTAATGAAAGACTGCCTCTGCAGAAGAAAATCAATGCCTACTTCTAACACCATTGCCTTTTTAGCCCCGCCCATTGATACGCACATGTCATGTAGTGGTAACTACAAAAGAAAGCAAACACAGCAACAAAACGACAGAAATAGGATTACAAGAAGAGGATTACAAGAAGTTTTGAAGTGCCAAGTTGTGGAAAAACACAGTCTTTGCATTCCCTTCCTTATCATCCTAATGTTAAGAAAGCGCGGATGAACTTTATTTTTAACAAAGTTTCAGATCACATCAGTAAGACACTTCATTTGTTTGCTTAATTTTACTGCAGATTAATTTTTAAACAAGACATCGTTCGGCGCAGGCTCTTCAGAGAGACAAAATAAAAGATGATTCAGTGACAGCTGTTTTGGATTTGACAGTAATGTTGCAACACACAAGTGTGAGTGTTTTTACCATGTGTCACTATTGCTTTGTCTATTGCTAGCGGGGTGCTTTTGTTTTGGTTTTGACCTAGGCCATTCACTAAAATTCTGAATAAAAGCTTCATTGAGCGAGATTTTCTGTGTTGTCATCAGTAAGAGACAGTACTGGGTAGTAACTGATAACATGGAATCTGAATTACGTAATCAGATTCCAAAAAAGTAAGTGTAATAAGATTATATTACATTTTAAAATACTCATAATCAGATTACACATTACATGATTACATGTTTTTCTCACAATGGTGGTTGTAAGGCCCACCCAATCGGCCCAACGGCGGTTTCCCACAGGACGGGGAAGGTTTCTTGCACGTTCGGTCTTTTCAGTGTGGCAAAGTAGTTTAATTCCAAATAAACTTTTATCTCACGCCATTTTATTATGACCTCGAATTTAGTTTAGAATGTCAACTGATTATTGGTCATTTGTATAATAAATTAGCTCTACATTTGATTATTCTATTTAACTCTTTGCTCTTTCTGTACTCGTTTATTCGGATTCTTATAACGCTTTGAGTCTCGCACTGGCCGGGTATACAATCTCATATACACAAACTCGTCAGTCTTGGTCATTAGACAGAGGTGATGACTAATACTTTTAGACACCGCACCATGCTTGCTTATTTCTAAAAGTACGTTATTTAGTCCCCATAGATCTGAACACACTGAATTAAAGCAAGACTATATCTAACCAGAGGTCATGACCATTACCATAGAACCAAGCTGACCAATCTAACTTTTCTAATGGTAACTTTATATAATCATGCCGTGGTTTCCCCCGTACACTTAGTTAGAATAATATCACAATAATCAGAGGTTGAGGCTCACCCTATTCAGATTGGTCTGACAACCCTATGTTGTTCTGAACGGAAATGGTTCTGAACCGTTATTAGCCTACACAGTCTAAGTATACATAACTAATGCCAATGTGTTAGTCGGAGCTCTAAAATATCAGTTGGTGTGCCCCACTGCTCCACATAAACTGTACTTTAGTCCGTTACTAACCTGAGCGTAGATTTGTGGGATTTATGGATTTATAATCTACTAGAGTCAGTAATTTCAGAGTACGTCAGAATAAAGTCAAATATAACAATTTATTAGTCAGGTAAATGTATAATGCCAATTACATAATCAATTCAAAGATGATCAATACAAAACATCAGATGCTCAGAAACAGAGTAAAAGATGCATATCTGACATTAGGAAAATACACATGGCTGAGTATCTGAAGGACACTCAGCAATGTGGGCTGATCTGACTACAGAATCGCGCTGAGCCTCCTGCAACATCTCTTTAAACACTCAGACCAAGACAGAAACTTCTTTTAAATGGAAACATGAGTTCACAGTGGGAATTTGCATTAATCAGGGTCCTAGACTGAGTAGTTTACACCTTTTGGGGACAAAAGGCCATTTGCATGAAAGACCCTATGAAGGTGGACACACCCATTACAGAGAGCAAAATATCTCTAAAATCTTAAAACCTTTATTACCTTCTGGTTTACTTCTATGGTAATGAGACCTTTGTACCAGTCGCACTGAGACATTTCAAATGATACCAAACATGTATAATGTTGTATGATAACTGTTTACATTAAACCATATAGATTTTGGGTGAATTTCAGGTCATCTCTGCATGTAAAAAGAAGAGATGGGGGAAGAGGGGGGTGAAGGAAAGGAAATGTAGATTAAGGCAATGCTGAGGTGATTGACTCGATGTGATTGCGTTTCGGATGGGGATGCTAATTTTGCAAGAGCCTATCAATGAAAACTGAACACTGGATTTACAGAAATCATTTCGCTTTTAAGAAGTGTTTTCTCAGCAGCTCCTGACGAACACATTAATTATTATTTGAATTATCATTCAGTGAGTCATATAACCATGAATACCGTCTTTGGAAAGCTTTTGTCTTTCAAACACAATTAACATCATTTCTTTTTTACATCCGATGCAGGGATTCCCCAACTTTTTTTGTCAGCTGAACATCTTTGACCTAATATATTTACTAATATAAGTAGCCTCTGAGAATTTAAGCTCTTAAGTTAAAGATAGCTTTTCATTAAACTCAAGAACCCCCTGGAGTTCCATCAGAACCCCAGTCTAAGAAACCCTGACGTAATGTAACATTTAATACACTTTATGTTGTTGGTGATGAAGAATGAAATAGATTTTCTTTCTCTTTGTATTTTTATATCAATATGGTATATTTTATGCAAATCATTGTGATAAACAAGTTAGGTCAAAAGTAGTGCTGTAGTCAAGACCACCTAAACCAAGTCGAGACCAAGACCGAGGCAAGTCGAGACCGAGTCAAGACCAAGACCAGACTAGCACTCCTCAAATTCATCTGAAAGAACCACATTTACTGCCTGAGAAATGTCTTATTTTAATCAATAATTACAATTAGAATAATAAGACACTATATAGAGCTGTTACTAATCAATTGAAATCACTAACAATAAACTTTTGTTTATTAAACATTTGTAAAAAAAAAAAACAACAAAAAAAAAAACAATATCACATTTGCAATTGTGCTCATATTTGTGAAAACAGCTCTCTTTTTTGTGATATTGCTAATTATATCATATGTTATAATATAAATATCAAGATACAAGTACTTTTTTGCAATCATATCTTGAATTTTGTGGGCATTTGTATTAATTTTGGTGACATTTTTTACATAATCCCTTGTTGATTTCTGACCCGGCACAACAGTAACAAATTAATAAAATTAGAAATAAGTTATACATCCATTCAAATTAATGATGTTAAAAGATTAGTTCACTTTCAAATTAAAATTTCCTGATAATTTACAAAATATTGACACTTTGGGCCCAATTTGGACATTTTCACTTAGGGGTGTACTCACTTTTGTGGCCAGCGGTTTAAACATTAATGGCTGTGTGTTGAGTTATTTTGAGGGGACAGCAAATTTACACTGTTATACAAGCTGTACACTCACTACTTTACATTGTAGCAAAGTGTCATTTCTTCAGTGTTGTCACATGAAAAGTTATAATAAAATATTTACAAAAATGTGAGGGGTGTACTCACTTCTGTGAGATACTGTATATAACAATTAGTTCAAACTTTGACCTGTGGAGGGCAGTAATACACTTAGCAGTGTCTACACTGCCAGAATTCTAATAGAGAAGGAGAAGAAGAAAGCTAGTTCAAGACGAGCGCTTATGGTTAAAATGTATATAATTTTTAAAAAACATTTAGAAAATGACCGATCATTTCACTAGATAAGACCCTTATTCCTCGTCTGGGATTGTGTAGAGCTCTTTGAAGCTGCACTGAAACTGTAATTTTGACCTTCAACCGTTTGGGGCCAATTGAAGTCCACTATAAGGAGAAAAATCGTGGAATGTTTTCATCAAAAACCTTATTTTTTTTTCGACTGCAGAAAGAAAGACATAAACATCTTGGATGACATGGGGGTGAGTAAATTATCAGGAAATTTAAATTTGAAAGTGGACTAATCCTTTAACAAAGAAACGAGACAATTTAGCGATATCCCCGCAGTTGCGGCCTTGACCGGTCTTGAAATAAAATCCTGAGTCCTTTTAGTCTGAGACCAAGACAAGACCGAGACCAAATGCAGCTGAGACCAACACAACACCTTCAAAAAAGACCATTTTTAAAGACTTTTTTAGTCAAAAGTAATCAATGGTTAATCTAAAAGTAACCAAAAAGTAGTCAGATTATATTACCTTAAATGTGTAATGTAATGGATTATGTTACTAACTACAACTGGTAGACATTACAACACGTATCATTTTATTTAAAACACGACACTGCAAATGACAATGTCTTTCACTTTTCAATAAAAGGATAAACTATGAATTATGGGCTAATTATAGGCTAACTATGAATTAGTTAGCCTATGCAATATGCATAAATGTTTCACATTGTTGGCAAATGTTTCAACTATGTAACAAGATATTTTACAACATCAGAAGTTTTCAAAGCAATTCCATGTAATGGCAGGGACAATGAAAATGATTTTAATATGCAAAACTGTTACCCAATCATAGCAGTGGGTGTTTACTTCCAAGTCTTGCATGCGGCATGGCCATCAAAACAGTGTTTGGAAGAGACAGTCAAAGTCAGGATTAAAAAAAAGCAGCGTTATTTTAAATTAGGATGTGTTTTGATGTAAAAAATCTTGATAAGTAGACCTCAGAGAACATTACAAAATAAAATTTAAAAAATCCACTTTATGACCCCTTTAATACTAACCCTAACCCTTTAAAACACATAATACAAATATATACATTCAACTTTGTCACTTTAATGTTAGACACCATAATACATAAAATAAGGCGTTGTCAAAGGTATACAGTGCCTACACAGGAAATCTACACCAACCATAAACAACTGTCCTTAACATAGATCCTTATCCCCTGTAAGGTAAAAGTGCGAACGGTGTAATAAAATCATTAAAAATTATCCAGACTACATAGAAGCTTGCAGTCACTATTCATGACTCATGAGATCCCAGCAACCACTTCAGCAACAAATTCACTCACATACCATTGACATGACATCATTGTGAGTTAATAAAGTGACACATGCTTTTACATCAATGGGACAACAGACTCCCCCAGTCTATCAATGACCACTCGATACTAGAGATGCACAAATACTAAATTTCTCTGCCGATACCGATATCTGATTATTCAGAATATCAGCCGATACCAAGAGAATTTACTTGAGGAAAAAAAAAAAAAATCTCTCCCAACTAATGCTGTAAACTACACAGGGAACCCTCTCATTTGGTACTGGAACATAGCAGACTTGGGGAGAGCAAAAATCTCTATTTGCAGAGATTTTTTGTAGCAGCTGTGTAAATCAGAGTTGTAAGCCAGGTAACAAAGTCCAGTGTCAAACACCAAGAAAACAGTCCAATCAGGAAACAAAATCCAAAACAAATCCAAGAGAGTGCACGATATAACAAGACCGATAATCCAAAATCAAGGCAAGACACAACAATGGGAAAATGCTCAGAATTGCAATGAACAAAGAGAACCAGGCTCCTTAAATAGGAAGGAGTAAACATGTGACAGGAACAGAAGATAGAGTTCAGTATAAAAGAAGAGGGCGCCCTCTGGTGGTTAGGAGGGGGAACCTCAGGTCGGGATGTTGGTACATTGCTGTAATATTAGAGGTTAAAATGAACAACAGAGTCTACATTAAACTGCTATTTATTTTCAGATATAATAATTCCACTATAAAACTTAAATGTTTGTATACAACTCAGTTGAACATAAGGTAGTTTTCATTAACACTTGTCTAATTAACAGTAGGGTAGGGTGGGGGAAAATGTCCCCCTTAAGGACTGTGTCATTTTTTTTCTGTGAAACAAAAGTTAAATGTGTCCAGAATAGCTATCATAGTTTTAGTGACAATGAAATAAATTATAAACCAAGTATGAAAAATATCCAGAGTTTTCATAACAAAAATTAAATTTGTACCAAGAGGGCGTTTTGCCCCACAGGTGGGGTAAAATGTCCCCATGGGTGGGGTAAAATGTCTGACAAGTAGCTTTATACATTAACAGCAAAATCAGAGTACAGGCAGTTTTAGCTGTACAAGTCCTCATGGATTTTATACAATGTTAAAAAAAAAAAAAAGATCACAGAATAAAGCAGAAAATACAGTACCTTTCAAAAGTTTGGAAACATTACAATTGTAATTGTGCGTATTCTACGCCTCTGCTATATTGCCACAAGTTTTGGGACGCCTCCCTTTACTTGCACATGAACTTCAATGACATCCCATTCTTAATCCGTAGTGTTTAATATGGAGTTGGCCCACCCTTTGTAGCTACAACAGCCTCAACTCTTCTGGGAAGTCTTTCCACAAGGTTTAGGAGTGTGTTTATGGGAATTTTTGACCATTCTTCTAGAAGCATCCATGTCTTTATGGACCTTGCTTTGTGCACTGGTGCGCAGTCATGTTGGAACAGGAAGGGGCCATCCCCAAACTGTTCCCACAAAGTTGGGAGCATGAATTTTTCCAAAATGTCTTGGTATGCTGAAGCATTAAGAGTTCCTTTCACTGGAACTAAGGGGCCAAGCCCAACCCCTGAAAAACAACCCCACACCATAACCCCCCTCCACCAAACTTTACACTTGGCACAATGCAGTCAGGCAAGTACCGTTCTCCTGGCAACCGCCAAACCCAGACTGGTCCATCGGATTGCCAGACAGAGAAGCGTGATTCGTCACTCCAGAGAACACATCTCCACTGCTCTAGAGTCCAGTGGCGGCGTGCTTTACACCACTGCATCCGACGCTTTGCATTGCACTTGGTGATGTAAGGCTTGGATGCAGCTGCTCGGCCATGGAAACCCATTCCATGAAGCTCTCTACGCACTGTTCTTGAGATAACCTGAAGGCCACATGAAGTTTGGAGGTCTGTAGCTATTGACTCTGCAGAAAGTAGACGACTTCTGCACACTGTGCGCTTCAGCATGTGCTGACCCCGCTCTGTGATTTTACGTGGCCTACCACTTTGTGGCTGAGTTGCTGTTGTTCCCAATTGCTTCCACTTTGTTATGATACCACTAACAGTTGACCGTGGAATATGTAGTAGTGAGGAAATTTCACGATTGGACTTATTGCACAGGTGGCAACCTATTACGGTACCACGCTTGAATTCACTGAGCTCCTGAGAGCGACCCATTCTTTCACAAATGTTTGTAGAAGCAGTCTGCATGCCTAGGTGCTTGATTTTATACACCTGTGGCCATGGAAGTGATTGGAACACCTGAATTCAATGATTTGGAGGGGTGTCCCAATACTTTTGGCAATATAGTGTGTGTGTATATATATATACACAAGCTGTTTTATTATTATTCTTTCCACGGTTGAAACACTGATTGAGGGATAACATGAAATATGATATATTTCAGTAAGTTGTACTGCATCTTTCAACATACCTTTTGATGTCCATGCATGTTTTTTTTTTTTTTTTTGTGCTATAACTTGTATTAAAGTGAAAGAAAAGACTGAACTGCCACTGAACTGATGCGCTACTGCGATCTGTCATGTCACATTTAAGAGCATCAAAACGCCATTAATTGTTCGAATTTTGTGACAAAAATGACAGAATTTGAAAGCTAAGACAGCTTTAATGTCCCATTTTTTTAAATTGTTAATGCGTTACTGTCTTGTTAACAGCTCTAAATTCAACACAAGAGATACAGTATGAGTTGGCCAATGGCTGATAGTGAAAATAATTGCTTTTATTCGACGATACTGCTTATTGGCCTATACATCGGTGCATCCCTACTTGATACATATTGCCAGGGTTCCCACTCTTTTTCAGCAATTATTTTCCAGAATTTTTTCAAGACATTTTCAATTTTACTATTGTGGGAATAAAAGACAATGATCCTAAAGTATATATATTGCTCTCTCCATAAGTCTTTAAAAAAGATAAAAAGACAGTTTATGGTCATGACTTAACTATAAAATCAGTTTAATTATCTCTTAATTCTATTAATTATACATTATAACAAATGATTTCTCGTTACCAATGTCAATACCATAGCAAAAATATTGGAACTATTTAAATGTTTTAACTATTAGAGCATAAACATATTAGTCAATATAAGCCAATGAACAACAAAGAAACAAGTGGCAGGTCTACTAGTCTCCATTTACCCTTAATACACAGATCTATTTTAACATACAGTATCAGATTTTTTTGTCCCCTCCAATGCTATGGTTATCACTATGTCAATAAACACAATTTTGGAATCAATCCCACATTTAAATATGGATGTCACTCCCAAAATTTTGCAGTACTTAGCAACATGACAAATACAACTTTTATTCAAATTGTGAATGGGTTATATACAGATAGCAAACAAAGATTGCTCTATATAATCACTGAACCTGTCAATCCCTTCAGTTCAGAGCAAGCTCACAGAGTTCTGCATTCTTGCGAAAACTCCCATTATAATTAATAAAGCTGGCTACACTGCACAAAGAATCTTTTATTTACACTGTTTACGTTTTGTTGGTTACAATGAAAGGATTCACAAATGTGCAGAACTCAGTCATTGAGCTTGCCCTGAAAAAATCAGATGTTTTGAGCGGTATTGAGTGGATTCTGACTAACTTTAACACCTCTGATTGGCCACTGGCACTCACACAAATAGGACTGGGAGTTTTTGAAAGGAGCTGCCTATCAGGCTTTTTTTTTTTTTTTTTTTTTTTTTTAAATCAAGTATAGACTTGACAACAATCAGAACTAAATAAAACAGGCTTTGTGACTACTGTAGCTTGCCATGCCAACACCATGCTTAAACCGTATCAAAATTATTAGTTAGCAAGTTACTGAATTAATGTTAACAAGGTTAAGTAGCTGCTTACCAGCTGACATTCGCTGCAAACATTTGGGCAGTTAACAACATTAGCAACATTAGCTGCTGCAAGGGTCAACACAAGACTAAACATCATCAAACACAAGAATAAACTTCATCATTCAAAATACCTCTTTCACACGTTAAAACTCAGCGGCCCTGTTTTGGGCCATAAACTGTTGGCTCAAGAATAATTTTCTATGACAACAAGATTTCCAAGGTCATTTTACATTTTTGTGTGTTTTCCAGGATGTACTGTATGGTGCAAGATTTTTTTTGGCTCTCTGTCACCTTGCTTGTGATATCATGTTCTGCTTTAGTCTATTTCCAGTAATTGTTCAGAAGACTAGACTTGCAACATGATTTTCAACACTTAGCTTGGCAAACTAACAATAGTCAAAGGAATAAATTTTGTTTTGTTTTGTTGTGTAAATATCCTCTGCTTAGAATGAGCCATTTCTATCTATGGGTCCCCTTACATCGAATTCGCCATTTTGCGCCACCATGTTTCTACAGTAGCCCTAAAATTGAACCATTGTGTATGAAATGTGCTATATAATTAAACTTGCCTTGTCTTGTCTATTCCACTGAAATGCACACATCGGTTGTGTAATGATGTAATTATTTGCAATGATGATTTGCATACTTTTTGTTTACTTTTGGTAATAACTCTTATGCTCACTCTGATGTTTGCTTGTGGCATTTCTTGTCAAAGGTAACATGCAGTATTATAGAAGAGGACACGGTAAGCTAGGCTGATTTCAGGCTTTTTCCCGACGAGGGAAAAAGCAAGTAAGATTGCCAAGGTTCTAAAGTCACAGGATGCCTGACATGCAATTTCATGGAATCTGGGTGCAGGTTTTTACCAATGTTACCACTGTTTGCAAGCTACCACTTTTTATTAAAAATGAATCACTGGATTTGCAAATATTTGCGAGGTTTTTCAGGACAGAAACCCCATCACTATTGTCTGGGCATGTTTGTAACAATGTTCTCACATTGCTTAAACACTTGTCGTACCTCTCAGGGTGCAGTTGTGATAGCGGGCATCCCCCGTGTATCCACGTGCGCAGATCTCACAGTGTGCTCCTGCTGTGTGGTTGATGCAGCGGTGGCAATGGCCGGTCTCAGGGTGGCATATTTGGGGCATGGAGCGAGGGTCCGCGTTCCCGTTACAGTCGCAGGGCACGCACGTGCCTGCTGATTTAAATAAACCGTCTGTGCACACGTTGCATGTCAGGCCAGAGAAGCCAGGCTTACATTCGTCACATACAGGTCGTCCACTGGAATCTGTAAATGAGATTGAACAGATTTGATCAACAACTAAGGGATTAAATAAGGCATTCATAGCTTATCTTATAGAGCATTAAAGCAAAGTTTTAGTGTTCCCTTCCTAATGCTGGACTCATTTTGACGTAGAGTGGGCCCAAAAAGTAAGTTAAAAAGGTATGAATGTCTTCTGGCCACTTCTTTCTGTCACTGCCATATCAAACCATATTTTGTAAGACACCTGTGGAAGTTGAAAGGAAAGGATCTGACTTTATACATCCAGAGCGTTTTTTTTATTTGTTTAGGTTGTGTTTTTTTTTTTTTTTTAATCATATTTTGTCATGTCATATTATATCACATTAATGTATTTCACTCTGACTAAAATTTTAGTCAACGAAAATAAAACTTAGCTGTAAAATGTGTCAGCTGTAACTGTAACTATTATTAGTGCATTGTTAATCTTGCTGCATTTTTTACAACAATACTGTTTTAATTTAATTTAATTATTGTCACAGTGGATATTTTATTGTTGATGAAATTATTTGAAAAAATGTTAATTAAACCTATGGCCTGGAAGAGTGAAGATAGTTCAGAGAAAAGCTGTAGGACCTTGATTAGATTTCTTTTTATTCAAGCACTGAAATTCAGAAAATGTTTGCAGCCACTTGTAATTCCAACTCCAACAACAAGGTGGCGTCACAGTACTAAATTTTAAGTCTGACATCTAGTCTGACATCATTTTCTACAGAAGTGCAGAATAACATAAAAATGAAGTAGTAATTGAGAATATATTTTAATAATATATATATTATTTTTAACTCAGCGGCCCCGTTTTGGGCCATAAACTCTTTGTTTTTGGCTCAAGAATAATTTTCCATGACAACAATATTTTTTGGCTCTGTCACCCTGCTTGTGATATCATGTTCTGCTTCAGTGTGAGACTCTATTTTCAGTAATTGTTAAGAAGACTAGATTTGCTCCAGTCAACGTGATTTTCAACACTTAGCTCAGCGAACTAACAATAGTCAAAGGATGATATTCTGTTTATGTATCAGTGTAAAATATCCTCTGTTTTTCTGTATTAAACTGAGAATCAACTGAGCAGCAATCTGGTTTCATACTAAAGTGATGGTATCAAATGGTAACACCATGATACTTTGATGTTTACTATGGTACTTAATGATTACCATATTCATGGTCTTTATTACTCCAAAGTACCATATTATTACCATAGTACCATGTCCAAAAATTGCCATGATGTGTTTTTTAAGTGGATTATGAAGAAACCAAAATTAAAACTTCCTTGGAGTGTTCAACACAGAGACACATACATACATACACACACACACACACACACACACACACACACACACACACACACACACACACACACACACACACACGTTGGTTTTACATGTTTTATACTGTACAAACTGTATTTTCTATCCCCTAACCCTAAACCTACCTTAAATACAACCCTCATAGAAAACTCTCCTCATTTTTACATTAAAAAAAACAAAACAAAAAAACAACATAATTCTGTATGATTTATAAGCGGTTTTCCTCAAGGGCACCAAAAATGTTTGGTAATACCAAGATTTACTGGTATTACTATCTTTTTGGTCCACATAATAGGGTTTACCAGGACCACACACACGCATACACACAACTTAGCTGGTGTCAGCTCTAAAATATTTATGATAGGAAAGAAAAACACACTTAGCAGGATGTGTGAATGACTGCACTGGATTAACATCCTGACCTGCCTGACACTCACACTCACTATCTGACCAACAACCACCTGCTACCAGGTTTCATATCTATAAAATGATGTTCGGAATAAATGTAAAATCTTCCACACACACACACAAACGTAGTAATGCAATCTTCTCTGCAGTTTCAATAGTCATGACACCACTGATCTGTTTTCTGAATGGCCGCTGTTGCCAGGGCAGCCCCTCCCTGAACCAGATCTCTCCCCACACCACCGGCCTGACTGGCCTTACTGCCACAGTCTGCGACATGCACAAATCTGTCACGGGAAAATTAGAGATGCAGACACACTGCCGGGCAGTGACAGACGGAAGTGGCCAGAAGGTGGAGGAATTCGTTTCGGCACTCCTCCCATTCGGCCATGCCTGTGCCAGCTTCATGCTCCAGGCAGTGTGATGCCAACATATGAGGGTTTACCACCTTCAACATCACCAGAGAAACTACTAAATAGTACAGAAATGTGCACACATGCATTTGGCCTCAAATTTGTGCTCTTTTTGAGTGTTTTTGGATCATGAAAGACCCCATGAAATGGCTTGACATCACAGTTTTCATTCCTGAGTAAAGTATTGTCTGTCTGTCTGTCTGTCTGTCTGTCGTTTTTCATAATTGTATATCTAATCTAAATGTATCTTATTTTCTAACCACCATGGAGTACTTTTAGATGTGTAAGCCTAAAGAGAAACATAAAACTAGGAAAAAAAATGTAATTAATCTCATGATCTCCAACCTGTCTTTAGAAAGCAAAATTAAACCATAGTAAAATAAAATTCTGCATTTTATCTTATTTTATTATTTTGTAGGGCTGGGTAAAAAAAAAAAAAAAGATTTCTCGACTTTAATCGATTTTTGATTTAATTATTTTTATGATTGGTAAAAAATTTGTTCTATCCATTTTTAAACAACTTTAAAAATTCAGCAAATCCACAAAATAAACATTCTGTCTAAGCAGGTAATTTAGCAGTTCCAAGGAAATTTCCAGTACACTTAGCCTACTTATTATAGGAGCACTTCCCTTGGAGCAACCTGGGGTTAAGCGTTTTGCTCAAGAGCACAATTGCAGGATTTGAACCTACAAATTTTCAGTCATCAGCACAGATCTTTAACCATTACACCACTCCACAAAGTTTGAACTTAAGGTGAAATGCCTTTAGTGGTGGAAGGTGAGAGGCACAGCTGTGGGCCTGTTGACACATTAATAATCACTGCTGATCTGCTTCATCTCCATCATTTTACATTCCCTTTCATTTTCCTTCTCTCTTTTATACAAGATAATAAAATCATTTAAACTCAATTAATATTTCATGTCCACAGATTTATTTGTTTGTTAATAGCCATGAAATAAGTGGCTTAATGTACAGTCTAACGATCATAATCAGTATAAATATAATGACTGGCTGACTGTACATTATGCCCTACATATTTGACCTGTAAATATATAAATAATACTGAGTACACTTATATAAGAGTTCTGAACTTTCAGTGCCCTCTCTCTCTCTCTCTCTCTCTCTCTCTCTCTCTCTCGCTCTTTGACTTTCCTCCTCAGGCTCCACTGACCGTAAATGTAAAGTGACAACCCAAAGCCACATCACCATGACTGTTGCTGTGCAACTGCATCCAATGGAAGAGAAACTGGGATGGAAAGAAGGTCTTTGATTGGCTCTTTGGTACCATAAAAATTTTCAGTTGATGGATTGATACACAACCAAGGAATGAACAACTCCCACCTGCTCACTGACAACTCAGTCATCCTAATGCAATAAACCTACAGGTACAAGCCAATGGTTACTTGCAACAACTGTCAGGTAACTTATGGCTCGTTTCCACCGGGCAGTACAGTACAGAATAGTATGATTCGGGACAGTAAACCCTGATCCGGCTTGCATTTCCACCTCCAACAGTACCCTTACTTATAGGTGTGGTGAAAGCCGGAAAGTGGGGATTGATGTCACTTGATAGGTGTGGTGTAGGCCGGAAAGTAGCAATCAACGTCACTTGATAGGTGTTGTGTAGGCCGGAAAGTGGAGATCGATGTCATTTGATAGGCGTGGTGTAGACCGGAAAGTAGAGATCGACGTCACTTGATAGGTGTGGTGTAGGCAGGAAAGTGGTGATCGATGTCACTTGATAGGTGTGGTGTAAGCCGGAAAGTAGCAATAGATGTCACTTGATAGGTGTTGTGTAGGCCGGAAAGTGGAGATCGATGTCATTTGATAGGCGTGGTGTAGACCGGAAAGTAGAGATCGACGTCACTTGATAGGTGTGGTGTAGGCAGGAAAGTGGTGATCGATGTCACTTGATAGGTGTGTGTAAAGCCCGGAAAGTAGCATAGATGTCACTTTGATAGTTGTGAGGTGTAAGGCAGGAAAGTAGGAGATCGACGTCACTTGATAGGTGTGGTGTAGGCAGGAAAGTGGAGATCGACGTCACTTGATAGGTGTGGTGTAGGCAGGAAAGTGGAGATCGACGTCACTTGATAGGTGTGGTGTAGGCAGGAAAGTGGAGATCGACGTCACTTGATAGGTGTTGTGTAGGCAGGAAAGTGGAGATCGACGTCACTTGATAGGTGTTGTGTAGGCAGGAAAGTGGAGATCGACGTCACTTGATAGGTGTTGTGTAGGCAGGAAAGTAGCGATCGGTGTCACTTGATAGGTGTTGTGTAGGCAGGAAAGTGGAGATCGACGTCACTTGATAGGTGTTGTGTAGGCAGGAAAGTGGAGATCGACGTCACTTGATAGGTGTTGTGTAGGCTGGAAAGTAGCGATCGGTGTCACTTGATAGGTGTTGTGTAGGCAGGAAAGTGGAGATCGACGTCACTTGATAGGTGTTGTGTAGGCAGGAAAGTGGAGATCGACGTCACTTGATAGGAGTGGTGTAAGTGGGAAAGTAGCGATCGATGTCATTTGATAGGTGTTGTGTAGGCAGGAAAGTAGCGATCGGTGTCACTTGATAGGTGTTGTGTAGGCAGGAAAGTGGAGATCGACGTCACTTGATAGGTGTTGTGTAGGCAGGAAAGTAGCGATCGGTGTCACTTGATAGGTAAAGTGGAGGAAAGTGGAGCTTGATAGGTGTTGTGTAGCTTGATAGGTGTTGTGTAGGCAGGAAAGTAGCGATCGGTGTCACTTGATAGGTGTTGTGTAGGCAGGAAAGTGGAGATCGACGTCACTTGATAGGTGTTGTGTAGGCAGGAAAGTGGAGATCGACGTCACTTGATAGGTGTTGTGTAGGCAGGAAAGTGGAGATCGACGTCACTTGATAGGTGTTGTGTAGGCAGGAAAGTGGAGATCGACGTCACTTGATAGGTGTTGTGTAGGCAGGAAAGTGGAGATCGACGTCACTTGATAGGTGTTGTGTAGGCAGGAAAGTGGAGATCGACGTCACTTGATAGGAGTGGTGTAAGTGGGAAAGTAGCGATCGATGTCACTTGATAGGTGTTGTGTAGGCAGGAAAGTAGCGATCGGTGTCACTTGATAGGTGTTGTGTAGGCAGGAAAGTGGAGATCGACGTCACTTGATAGGTGTTGTGTAGGCAGGAAAGTAGCGATCGGTGTCACTTGATAGGTGTTGTGTAGGCAGGAAAGTGGAGATCGACGTCACTTGATAGGTGTTGTGTAGGCAGGAAAGTAGCGATCGGTGTCACTTGATAGGTGTTGTGTAGGCAGGAAAGTGGAGATCGACGTCACTTGATAGGTGTTGTGTAGGCAGGAAAGTAGCGATCGGTGTCACTTGATAGGTGTTGTGTAGGCAGGAAAGTGGAGATCGACGTCACTTGATAGGTGTTGTGTAGGCAGGAAAGTAGCGATCGGTGTCACTTGATAGGTGTTGTGTAGGCAGGAAAGTGGAGATCGACGTCACTTGATAGGTGTTGTGTAGGCTGGAAAGTAGCGATCGGTGTCACTTGATAGGTGTTGTGTAGGCAGGAAAGTAGCGATCGGTGTCACTTGATAGGTGTTGTGTAGGCCGGAAAGTAGCGATCGCAAGAATTTTGCTTTGCCATCACAGGACTAAATTACACTTTTTATTACATTATAATGTAATAAATTACATTTATTAAAATAGAAAACAGTTGAAATTGGAATAATATTTCACAGTATTACTGTTTTACTGTATTTTTGATCAAATAAATGCAGATTTGGTGAGCTAAAAGACTTGTTTCAAAAACATTAATAACTTTTGACTGGTAGTGTAAATGTCAAGATCCATCAGTACACGATATTCAAGAGAAGAGACTTTCTATGCCTTCTATTTTCTGCCCTCCTGAATAATTCCCAGCCACTTTCAGGACATGATGTGCTGAAGCCAGAAGCTGCCCTGAACCCTGTCAACATGTCACAGAGATGCAGACCCACCGAGATGGCAGCTGCCGCTGGAGGTCTCAGAGGAGCAGGGACAAGGCAGACAGGCGTCCGCGGACCCCTCGCCGTGACGCCGGTAAAAGTTGGGCAGACACTCCTCACAGTTGTGGCCCTGAGTGTTGTTCTGACAGTCCAAACAAACACCTGAAACACAAGGAGAATATACAGAACAACTGATCATTGGCAATAGTATAGATAGAATACGACACTTCTTGCCTCCCTGAGAGTCTTATGTAAATCATTATATAAGGTGAGGACTAGTTTAGCACAGTGAGACTTCAAAAGCTGTTTCTAAAATAAAGAATTCTGCATTTTAAGAGAAGAGCCCATCACTGAAGTTTAAAGTGCTCTCATTCCTAAATGTGCACTGGGCCATTTTTTGATGATTAGGCCCCAGTCTGAGAAACGCTGTACTAGTTCTCCAATTAGCACTATTCAAGACCAGGGATTTTAAGTGCAGTCTGTGGAGGTACTGCATGGGCTCCATGAAGAGATATATAGAAAACAAAGTTTCTGTCAGTGTTTTTATTAACCAAAACTAAAACTTTTGCATATTTTTTGCATATAAAAATTGTTTTTTCATATTGTTGAAAGATGGAATGAAATAAAATATAAATATTAGATAAAAAAAAATTAAATGTTACCTTGGCAACTAACTAAAATAAAAAAGTTGATGAACTAAAACTAAAAATCTAAAAATAAAATAAATTAAAGCTAATTATAAATAACAAAATGAATAAAAAAAACAAAAATCACATAAAATTACTAAAATTAAAATGAAAATGAAAACTGAAAATATAAAAATAAAACTAATTCAAAATATTAATAAATACTACAATAGTATACAATAATGCTAAACAGAGTTTTTAATTCATGACACTAAACATAAAACAACCAGCATTACACAGAAGTTTAAAATATAGGTCAGTCAGTTGTTTAATTGTTTAAAGCTATATTCAATAATCAAATAAAATATTATTAATAATATTTAAAAAATATTAATAAATAAAAATAAATAATTTAAAATATTGTTATATTCAAAATATATTTCTAAGTGCAGTCTGTTTTATAACTTTGATTATATTAACAGACAAGTAGTTTATTTTTATATTAAGTATATTATATTATATTATATTATATTAGTTTTCGGT
The DNA here is from genome assembly GCF_019924925.1 of Ctenopharyngodon idella. Taxonomy (NCBI): domain Eukaryota; kingdom Metazoa; phylum Chordata; class Actinopteri; order Cypriniformes; family Xenocyprididae; genus Ctenopharyngodon; species Ctenopharyngodon idella. Next base: position 12,537,837 of record NC_067227.1, read on the forward strand.
CCATGCTTCTGTCGGTCCATGAGGTTTGAAGCCGTTGTAAATTACCCTACAAACATACACCAAATAAATATTAAAATAGATATTTTTATGGACTAACAATTTTATAAAAGCAATAAGCCCCATGAAGCCTGGTTTACAGTTAAGTTAGAACAGCTTTCATACTATATTATATAAACCAAAGTTGTATGCAATTTAATGCTTAAGTATCTGAATGCAAACCAACAGATAATATTATGCATTATGTGATTTCATAATGTTTATAATATTAATGAAAACGTCAGATTGTTATATTGAGGGGTCCTTGGAACAGCATGTAGGTGAGTAAAGGTTAAAACCCCTTGGTTCAGCACAGTGTTAATATGTTGCCAGTTTTGGGAGTATTTGTTTAGCTCTGGTTTGATTTTTTTGTTCATATTGTGGTTGATGAGAATATGAAATGTTGTGTTATGATATCTTTATAATTTCAGTGAGATTTTGCCTATGATGCAATTATGCTCACTTTGTATGTCTGCATTCACTTTTCTATTCTTCGTTCTTTGTTTTAATTACATGAAAATATAAATTCAGCTTTATCACATCTCAAGCTGCATGTTACAGTTATCCAGTAAGTGTTCTGTATAAAGAAAGACCAAAAGGCTTTGTGTAGTATATGCAGTATACACTATACATAGTGTGTGTGTGTGTGTGTGTGTGTGTGTGTGTGTGTGTGTGTGTGTGTGTGTGTGGGTGGGTGTGTTTGTGTGTGTGTGTGTGTGTGTGTGGTATTATGCTGCGGGGCGGGTGTGAGTCTATGAACTGTAAGCAGTCTCCGGAGATGCTGATTGGGTTTATGACTGAGGAGGGCTGTAAATCTGACTGTGGCTCTCCGCATCGGGGGAAAGGTTACCAGCTACCATCTGCACACACACCGCGGAGAAAGAGAGACAGGGACAGATGGGTTCCTAGACACATGCACTTGAACAAGCAGTTGACAAACACGTCTACGGCATCAGTAGACTGAGGCCCGGGTGAAATGATTTAAGACAAACACACCTACACTTCTGAGATGTCAGCAGGTTTGCTTAACAAATTAACACACACACACACACACACACACACACCAGCATGAGCATTATGTTGATAGGGTTTTTTGGTTCTGATTCAAATTGAGTTTAATTAAGCCTGGGTTGCCTAGGATACAAGGATGAAGAGAGAAAAGAGAGGGAAGTGTGGAGGATGTTGTGATGAATCGCTCTAGGTGAGTCAATCTCAAATCTTAAGATATCAGTTTAAAGGAACAGTTCACCCAATAAAAGAAAATCATTGTTATGTATTCATCTTCATGTCATAGTCACATTCATGTCAGGTCACAGTGCATAAATGTTAAAAGATAGAACTTTTGATCTTAAAAACGTGTTAGTAAATGTTGAGATTATGATTAAGATTAATAAAGGCTGTAAGTATTGTTTATTGTTAGTTCATGTTAACTAATGTACACTAATTATATTAGTGTATTAATGTGTTATGTTTGTATGAATACTTTTTTTTTTTTTTACCTTTAGCATGTTTTTATGTAGTTTCTAGGGTGTGTGGTTGCTAGGGCGTTGCTAGGGTGTGATGGGTGGTTACTAGGTAGTTGCTAAGATGGTCTGGGTGGTTGCTAGGGCATTGCTAGGTGATTGTCAAATAGCTGCTAAGGTGTTCTGATTGGCTTTCACCATGTTTGCTATGTAGTTGCTAAAGTATTCTGTGTGGTAGCTAGGGCATTGCTAGGGTGTTCTGTCTGGTTATTAGGTTGTTGCTATGATGGTCTGGGTGGTTGCTAGGGCATTGCTAGGTGATTGTCAAGTAGCTGCTAAGGTGTTCTGATTGGCTTTCACCATGTTTGCTATGTAGTTTCTAAGGTGCTCTGTGTGGTTGCTAGGGCATTGCTAGGGTGTTCTGGGTGATTACACGGTAGTTGCTAGGGCATTGCTAGGTGATTGTCAAGTAGCTGCTAAGGTGTTCTGATTGGCTTTTAACATGTTTGCTATGTAGTTGCTAGGGTGTTCTGTGTGGTTGCTAGAGCATTGCTAGGGTGTTCTGTGTGGTTATTAGGTTGTTGCTATGATGGTCTGGGTGGTTGCTAGGGCATCGCTAGGTGATTGTCAAGTAGCTGCTAAGGTGTTCTGATTGGCTTTTAACATGTTTGCTATGTAGTTGCTAAGGTGTTCTGTGTGGTTGCTAGAGCATTTCTAGGGTGTTCTGCGTGGTTATTAGGTTGTTGCTATGATGGTCTGGGTGGTTGCTAGGGCATCGCTAGGTGATTGTCAAGTAGCTGCTAAGGTGTTCTGATTTTTATTTTTTGATGAATTGCGAGATTAGTCTATCTAAAAAATATATACACATTACAAAATAACTGTAAAAAAGAAAGAAATTTACACAGTAAAATACCATTTTCCATTGAAACCGTAATATAACGTAAAAAAAAACAATGCATTCTGGGTAATATTATTTGTCATTTCCAAGAAAGTAGCCTATAGGCTTCCTTTTCTTAAAATGACAAATAGTACCCAGAATACATTGTTTTTATGATCAATCTCAGAATTGTTCTCATTTTCACCCAAGATATATTCACCAAAAAAATGTATTCATCCATCTTCACATTATTCTAATTTGTTTTAAATAATATTCCATGTTTTCTGAAGAAAAACAATAGTTTTATGAAATTTACGTTATTCATCTTCACCTGCAGTGAGTCGAACATGAGAACCAGGTCAGTTCAATTCACGAATGAACCATTTTAACTGGTTTTGTAAAGGAGGTGGATAAACTTCTGGATATAATTCCTGTTCCGCAAGTTGTATTTAACTCAATATTAAATGTTGAGACTTTAAATGATGACAAAAGTGTGCTGGACTGACCTGACTGAGGGTGGCAGTAGGTGGAGTGGTTGTTGCATTGGCACAGTTGGCATCCTGTGCTGCTGAAGTGGAAGAATCCAGGGTGGCAGTCGTCACACTTGGGCCCGTATACTCCTTTCTTACACGTACACATACCTGAACTGCAAGAGAGAAAACACAAAAAACACACATGAACAAATCGAAATCTCTGCTTGACACTGGCAGTCTGGAAAATTTGCCTGTTATACAGACAACTATATAGCTCCAACTCCCAACATCCTCTTAGTGCATCCAGTTCCTGCGGTATCTTATCACACACACATGGTTTTGCCCCAGACAGCTAACAATCCTGGTCTAAAATGCAGTCACGCACACTGTAAAGCAGTCTAGACCTTTCATTTTTAATTCCACCATTTCTACATGTGGGTACACATTAGGGACCTGTGGCCCAGACCACATTTGAAACCATCTGCTGCTTCAGACCTGATTCCAGGAATCCCTCTGCCTCTCTCTCTCATACACAAACAACAGTAGTCTGACTACTGAAACTACAGAAGCTGTTGGAAGTGTTACATATGTAGGAAATCACAGAACCAACCAGAGTAAATCAGATACCCAGAACAAAAACAAATCTCATAGAGAACGATCCACTTACAGTTCATCTATTTATGTAGAACCAAAATCACACAACCATTAATATCACTGCTTTCATAATAACTCTAGTTTTACATTTTCTGAAAAAATTGTGAATGGTACTTGAAAAGCTAAGGTGATTAGTGTGATATTATGAAGTTGTGTTGCATTGCTAATCCATTGCCAAGTGGCTGCTAAGTTGTTTTTAGCATGTTTTTATGTAGTTGCTAGGGTGTTCGGTGTGGTTGCTAGGGCGTTGCTAGGGTGTGATGGGTGGTTACTAGGTAGTTGCTATGATGGTCTGGGTGGTTGCTAGGGCATTGCTAGGTAATTGTCAAGAAGCTGCTAAGGTGTTCTGATTAGCTTTTAACATGTTTGCTATGTAGTTGCTAAGGTGTTCTGTGTGGTTGCTAGGGCGTTGCTAGGGTGTTCTGGGTGGTTACTAGGTAGTTGCTATGATGGTCTGTGTGGTTGCTAGGGCATTGCTAGGTGATTGTCAAGTAGCTGCTAAGGTGTTCTGATTGGCTTTTAACATGTTTGCTATGTAGTTGCTAAGGTGTTCTGTGTGGTTGCTAGGGCGTTGCTAGGGTGTTCTGGGTGGTTACTAGGTAGTTGCTATGATGGTCTGGGTGGTTGCTAGGGCATTGCTATGTGATTTTCAAGTAGCTGCTAAGGTGTTATGATTGGCTTTCACCATGTTTGCTATGTAGTTTCTAAGGTGCTCTGTGTGGTTGTTAGGGAATCGCTAGGGTGTTCTGGGTGGTTACAAGGTAGTTGCTATGATGGTCTGTGTGGTTGCTAGGGCATTGCTAGGTGATTGTCAAGTAGCTGCTAAGGTGTTCTGATTGGCTTTTAACATGTTTGCTATGTAGTTGCTAAGGTGTTCTGTGTCGTTGCTAGGGCATTGCTAGGGTGTTCTGGGTGTCGTTCAAAAATATGGCTTAATTAAACCAGTATTTCCACTTGCCATTGTGCAGTGTTTACTACAGTAAAGTTGACCGAGTGGATCTCTGAGCTGGTGTGAGTGAGTGGAGGTGGGGCTAATATGCATATTCATGAATCTACGTATACTAAATAAAGCAAGGGTGCAGAGTTACATTCAAGCTATTTTAAGGCATGAATAATTATTTTTTCTCAGAAAAAAAATGAAGATGAGTTTAAAAGGATAAAATTATTGACTACAGGGGGACTTTAAAATTGTATTTCCCAGGGGTCCTGTACCCACAAAGAAACTGCCATTGAGATGAATGGGAATGCTAACATATAGCTGTATCTAGGTATTATAGACCTCCTTGGTTCAAATCCCAAACCCAACATATAAGCAATAGCAATAGTGATGCTTGTCTTAGCAAGCCCACTAATGACCCCTTGTGCTTATCACTCTTTTATTTAGTAATTTTGCTGATTATCATGTCATTTAATGGATGCTTTAGCCCTTACTCTTTCAAAACAGTCATTAGTCGACTCCATACACATAAACACTCCTCCATATCCCTACAATAACACTCATACTCACACCCCAGGGCTGTTGCGTCAGATCTAGGGTGAAGGTTGAGGCGAGGTGGGGCTTCCAGGGGTTTTGTGATTGGTTCCTGTGTATGAGTGGAGCGAGTGATAGATGAGAGAGGGGCAACAATGACACCCGTGGGACAAGCTTAAAGCGCTCAGCCATGCTGACAGGATCTCAACACTGGAGACCCCAGAAAAACAACAGCCGCAATAAAAGAGCTGACGCTTAGACCCAAAAATAAAAAGGAGATCAGAGAGAAAGTAAGGAGATTTTGAAAGAGACAGAAAGAGGGTGTAATTGAGGGTGTATGTAATTATACACTTTTTTGTAATACAGTTTTAAAGGGAAATGTGAGTAACTGTCATTAAAATAACAAAAAGCTATAGATGAATGGTCCTAAAAATAGGGACAGGAACAACATCATCAGTGTCATCATCACCATCCACCCACATTTATAGACCTACTGTTGATATAAAATATGGAAACTGTGACACATATATATATATATATATATATATAAAATCAAACCAAAATTTATTCAGACACCTTGAACATTTCATTCATTAATTCAGTTTATTCACTATAATTTAAAAAAAATGGTCATAAAATATGACAAGATCTCAGAGTTAAACCATGTCAGAAAAAAAATAACACTTAAGCAAAACATGGTCAGGTCAAAGTGTCTGAATAATTTTTGGTTCCAAATTTTTATCAATTTTACTGGTAGTTCACTGTATGAAGAATTTTTGGGTATAATATGTCACAGTTTACTTTATTTTGCTATCCCCACTTACATAAATAAACTATAGTGTCCTGCACCCACTAGTAAAAATATATCAAAAATATCAAAAATGTCTGAATAATTTTTGGTTTGACTGTATATTAGTCAAATCGACTAACTGCGATTAAATCGCATCTAAGATAAAAGTTTGTTTACAAAATATGTGTGTGTGTGTGTGTGTGTATATATATATTATATATTATAAATATATGTGTGTGTGTTTACATATACATATTCATGTAGTATATTTTTGTAATACAGTAATTAGAATTGAATGAGTAAAAATTGCCTGATTGTCTTCAAAAATAATGTTACAGACTTCATTTTCTTTATATTTTACAGTGGGTACGGAAAGTATTCAGACCCCCTTAAATTTTTCACTCTTTGTTATATTGCAGCCCTTTGCTAAAATCATTTAAGTTCATTTTTTTTCCTCATTAATGTACACACAGCACCCCATATTGACAGAAAAACACAGAATTGTTGACATTTTTGCAGATTTATTAAAAAAGAAAAACTGAAATATCACATGGTCCTAAGTATTCAGACCCTTTGCTGTGACACTCATATATTTAACTCAGGTGCTGTCCATTTCTTCTGATCATCCTTGAGATGGTTCTACACCTTCATTTGAGTCCAGCTGTGTTTGATTATACTGATTGGACTTGATTAGGAAAGCCACACACCTGTCTATATAAGACCTTACAGCTCACAGTGCATGTCAGAGCAAATGAGAATCATGAGGTCAAAGGAACTGCCTGAAGAGCTCAGAGACAGAATTGTGGCAAGGCACAGATCTGGCCAAGGTTACAAAAAAATTTCTGCTGCACTTAAGGTTCCTAAGAGCACAGTGGCCTCCATAATCCTTAAATGGAAGACGTTTGGGACGACCAGAACCCTTCCTAGAGCTGGCCGAGGTAAAGAAGAACCCAAAGATCACTGTGGCTGAGCTCCAGAGGTGCAGTCGGGAGATGGGAGAAAGTTGTAGAAAGTCAACCATCACTGCAGCCCTCCACCAGTCGGGGCTTTATGGCAGAGTGGCCCGACGGAAGCCTCTCCTCAGTGCAAGACACATGAAAGCCCGCATGGAGTTGGCTAAAGATGGTGAGAAATAAGATTCTCTGGTCTGATGAGACCAAGATAGAACTTTTTGGCCTTAATTCTAAGCGGTATGTGTGGAGAAAACCAGGCACTGCTCATCACCTGTCCAATACAGTCCCAACAGTGAAGCATGGTGGTGGCAGCATCATGCTGTGGGGGTGTTTTCCAGCTGCAGGGACAGGACGACTGGTTGCAATCGAAGAAAAGATTAATACGGCCAAGTACAGTGATATCCTGGACGAAAACCTTCTCCAGAGTGCTCAGGACCTCGGACTGGGCCGAAGGTTTACCTTCCAACAAGACAATGACCCTAAGCACACAGCTAAAATAACGAAGGAGTGGCTTCACAACAACTCCGTGACTGTTCTTGAATGGCCCAGCCAGAGCCCTGACTTAAACCCAACTGAGCATCTCTGGAGAGACCTAAAAATGGCTGTCCACCAACGTTTACCATCCAACCTGACAGAACTGGAGAGGATCTGCAAGGAGGAATGGCAGAGGATCCCCAAATCCAGGTGTGAAAAACTTGTTGCATCTTTCCCAAAAAGACTCATGGCTGTATTAGATCAAAAGGGTGCTTCTACTAAATACTGAGCAAAGGGTCTGAATACTTAGGACCATGTGATATTTCAGTTTTTCTTTTTTAATAAATCTGCAAAAATGTCAACAATTCTGTGTTTTTCTGTCAATATGGGGTGCTGTGTGTACATTAATGAGGAAAAAAAATGAACTTAAATGATTTTAGCAAATGGCTGCAATATAACAAAGAGTGAAAAATTTAAGGGGGTCTGAATACTTTCCGTACCCACTGTATATCTTATATTTTCTCTTCATTTTGTGGTGAAATATAACCCTGACATTTCCGCATGAGATTCTCCTTTCCCTTGTTTTAATTTGACGCAAATATGGTCTAAATCAAGTTGGTTGCTGTATTCCCATGGAACACTTCCTCACATATTCCTAAAATGTGTTGCCGCCACAATAGATATATGTTAAAAAAAAGCACCTCTGCATTGTTACCTAACACACATCCTTTTAACATTTGTAGGGTGTTAGTAGATACATTTGCACTTGCTGTGGGAGAGCGTGTGGGTGGGTGCGTGTGCACGGGCCAGTAGACAGGTTGCCATGGCGATCGCTCAGCTCCCAGAGCATCCTGGGGAATGGGAGTGAGGTGTGACATATATGACCTATCAATCACAATCTCCAAAGAAAGAGCGAGGGAGATCAAGACAGAGAGAAAGACCGCCTGTTAACACTTTAATACAACCAGAGAAAAGGGCTTTTGTGGCGGATGCAATACACAAACATCTGTCCTTCCTAAAAAAAACTATGGATTCAAAAATGAGTCAGTGAGAGCATATAAAGATGTCTGTTTCCTAAACACACACATGTACTGTATCACACACAAACAGTGATTATCAAGGTCAGATAATGATCAATCACACCCTGTCTCACACCCTTCCCCTGCATTCACATTCATTAGCAGACAGACCCCTCGTCTGTGTGTCTGTGGGCTCTCTAAAGCCAGCTGTTGAACAGAACCATTCATTAGGGTGACACATTTAGCATTTGTGTAAACACCAAACAGGGTGGCGTTTTGTAGCTGTTAGCATCATGATGCTTATCTAAATGCATCCACCCCAGTTCTACAGCAACACATTTAGCCTTAAAAAAGCCATGCGTATGGATAGAAACACACCATTATGTATTAGGAAAAGCTGATAAATTCAACTTAGAAAAGGCTGTATTCTACAAAGCAGGCTGCTAAAACCCGGGCTGGCAAAAGATGTCTTTTATTTGTTGTCATAATATCAGTAAAAATACCCGTAATACTGGAAATAAACCTGCCCAGCCGTTAGCACCATCTCAGCTGTGTGAACATGGCATTATGGTATCGACAGGTCATTTGTAATATGATAAACCGTCACATGATATTTCACAATAAACATTTCAGTCAAGTGTTACACTGTCAACAAGCTAACTATCTGCAAGTAGACTTAACTCAGATCTGTGATTATGATATAATTTTCACTTAATTATTTCAATTGTAAGTCGACCAAGTGTATGATAAAATGAAAGTGCTGTGCAAGGACTCCACACAGCCTCAAGTTAAGATTTTGAGTTATTAATTTAATAGAATTTTTTATATATATACTACCATTCAAAAGTTTAGAGTTTAGAGTTTTTTTAATGAGAAATTCATGTTTTTATTGAGTAAAGATGCATTAAATTGGTCAAAAGTGAACATAAATATATTTATAATGTTACAAAATATTTCTATTTCAAATAAATTCTCTTTTCTATTCAAATAATCCTGAAAAAAATGCCAATCAGTTTCTACAAAAATATTAAGCAGCACAACTTTTCAACATTGACAATAATAAGAAATGTTTCTTTAGCACCAAATGAGCATATTAGAATGATTCCTGAAGGATCATGTGACACTGAAGACTCAAATATTGATGCTGAAAATTCAGCTCTGACATCACAGGAATAAATTACATTTTAAAACAAATTAAAATGAAGTTATTTTAAATTGTAATAATACTTTAAAATATTACAGTTTTACTGTATTTTTGCTCAAATAAATGTAGCCTTGGTGAGCATAAGAGACTTCTTTCAAAAACATAACAAAAATCTTACTGGACCCAAATGTTTGAATGGTTATGTATGTATATGTGTGTATATATATTATATATATATATATACTGTAAATACAGTAATGTTTTTATATAAATATAATTTGAAAGCCAGATTTACTTATTTGAGTTCTAAAACATGACATTTAAAGTAATGCTTAATTAGGATCATACTGTGAATTAATGAAAAATTAAGCTGAATTAAATAATTAGGTATTATAATGAGGCTTTATTTAATTAAAATTATGTAATCACTTGTCAGTGACTGTGCTTGTTTGAATAGAAACCCTTATAATTCACACACTAAAATGGCATTTGATCAAATAAAAACACTTTAAAATCAAAAATCGACCAGCATCAGGCAGCACAGCCAGATTTTAGCCAAAGCACACACTAATGCAGCCGGCTTGACACATGATATATCATAATAACATAACCAGGGGCTTCCTTAATCATTTAGATTGGTTGTTTATGTGTGTGTACGGGTGTGTTTTCAGAGAGAGAAACTGCGTTGAGTAGGCAGCAGTAGCAGAAACCTCATTAATGTTTCAGAGACCCTGGGGCAGATCAGCTGCATATTAACTAGGTCAGTGTTACACAACGACTGGACCCCCTCTTCCCTCTCTCTCTCTCTCTCTCTCGCTCTGCTGCCATGGAGATGCCAACATCATTCTTTTGCCTGCATCCTTCACAACCATGACAACCGTGGAACTGGGGTGCTCTAAACCTCGCCTGATGCTTTTAAAGTGAAAGGCTTAGATGTTTTCCTGAAGGGGGTAGAATTCAGTCTGGTTTCTAAGCAACTGAAGTTGTGCAGATACTTAAACCTTTACTTGCATCATACTTTACTGACTTATTTAAACCGCACAGCACTAGTTCCAGTCCTTTAAAGTCGGCATACAACGGAAGTTGTGATAGTCTTGTCTTCCCTATTACGAGAGAAACGGCTTCTCAAACAAGAAAAAACAGAGTGGGACTTGATTTTGTCAATCTGGAATTGATTAGATGGTTGATCATTGTGGTTTGATATTGCTGTGATGTCATGTGAGTGACAGGTTGTCCCGCCCTCACCAGTAAACATGTCATCAGAGAAGAGGAGAGATGTCATTGCAAGAGAGATGGGTTTTGGAGTTATTTTAATTACAAGGGCATATATTAAAATTAAAAGCATAATAACTAGCTTCCGGCAGACAGCCGTACGCATCAATTTGCGGCGATTGAGCAACCTCTTCTGAACCGCTTCACTTCAGAAGGCCTTTATTAACCCCCTGGAGTCGTATGGATTACTTTTATGATGGATGGATGCATTTTTGGGGGGCTTCAAAACAGGCCCCCCGTTCACTACCATTATAAAGCTTTGTAGAGCCAGGATATTTTTAAATATATGTCCGATTGTGTTCGTCTGAAAGAAGATAGTCATATACACCTAGGATGGCTTGAGGGTGAGTAAATAATGGGATAATTTTCATATTTGGGTGAACTATCCCTTTAATTTTATTAGCTGAACAGCCTTAGTGTTGATATAACCCAACCCTTATAATGTCAAATTATAAGTTTTACTTTAAAGTATATATGAAATTATACTGTTTTAATAATTTTTGTTGTGCCTTAAAGAAGTACACTTATTTTGATGTGTTGACTAACATACTAAAGTGCACGTAAATCACATGATTATAATATTCGTGTGTTTTGTTTTGTTATTACATTTCAACATAATATTAATGTACTAAATTGCAACTTCATCATTACAAATGTGTATATTTTAGTTTTTCATAAATACTTGTCAGTATATTCAGCGGTACACAAGACAATAGAAGTAATAATTAAATTAGATACAAAGATGTACTTAAGTCCTACTTAAAGGGTTAGTTCACCCCAAAATGAAAATTCTGTCATTATATTGCTCCAAACCCGTAAGCTTTTCGTTCATCTTCAGAACACAAATTAAGATCTTTTTGATGACAGAATGCTGTCAGATTTACTTCCATTGACTGCTTTCGCAACTACCATTTTGACACTTCAAAAACTTCATAAAGAGATCGGAAAACAAATCCATATGAATAGAATGGTTTAGTCCAAATTTTCTGAAGAGAATTGATCGCTTGTTATGACGAACAGTTTTAATTTAGGCTTTTACTCGCATGTAAACATTGATCAGCGAACATAAACAGAAGCTCAACCGAACCTGAATGACGCACAAGAACAAACCTCTTCCGGAAGCTCAAAAGCGCTGTATAACCAATGAGGTTCATTCTCGTGTGTTACGCAGCACGTGTGAGCTTCCGGAAGAGTTTGTTTCAGCTAATTGCATTTTAAATAAATTCAAACTATCACAGATTTTTATTTAATTGCAATTAAAATGTAAATAAGTATCCGAAAACATTACATTCGGTTTATACTTGAGTATATTCTTTTTAAAAGTATGCTTAAGTGTATTTCTTTTACAAAAGGGATGGTAAAGGGATGTCATTATTAATTTTGAAATGTTAAAATTTAGAAAAAAGAAAGAAATATAATCCTAAGAGCCAATGTGGTGAAATGAAGTGCCCATAATGGGAATGCAGAACTGACATTTTACCTCCCACACAACTTAAATCTTGCATCAACAAAGTCAGATGCACACATAAACACACAGTTGGCAGGGATATAAAGCATGCAGTGTGCACGTTGCAAATCAAGTCATGAAATCTCTTCTGATGCAGAACTGCAATCACCATTGTAAGATTACAATAATCATATACATTCTCTCCTCTGGAAAACTGCATACAATTTGTGTACATCACACATGCCTTTCAACGGGAAGCTAAACTCTTTTAAGAACAAAAAAGCCTTGGAAGTTCGGTTTTGATTCGGCCATTAGGATATGCTAATATAAGAATTCATAATATGCAATGGATTCATATTGGCTACTATAATTTCCCTGAGGAGCTCTTGAGGTATGAACACCTTAGCAGACCAATGGTTTCACAGAAAGCCTTCCAAGTACAGTATAATTAGAATTATTATTAGAAGCTTCATTACAAAGATCGCACAACATCAAAGCTTTATTGCTGAATTAAATCATGGTGGTCTACCTGAATAATGACTGACTTAAAGCTAGATATAAACTCTTTCTCCTGCGAATCAACGCTTGGGTGGGTTTTGAGAAGGTATATAACAGATCATAAATTTTGACCTTCATATAATGTGAGGCTGAACTAACATCTGAAATGCTGCAGTTGAGCAGTCTGCTAAAAAATATTTTAAAATAGCCAAGAAAACTATACATTTGTCCTTAAAGAAATGTCCAAATTTAGCCTTAATCCTGATTATGGAATCATGGTTACGGGCTCTAAAAGCCAATCACTTTACGGCCTCATCCCAAAACAAAGCCGGGACCACAACAATCTGCTCCCTGCAGGGAATGTCATTTAATTAGGCTCAAACTGGCAATACTCAGCATGTCTCACCGTAAACCTTCTAAAGAATTAAAGCACAGGATAAATATGCCAACAGGAAACTGATACGTCCTCAAGGTTTTCAGAGAGAGAGAAGCAATACTGGATTGAGCTATTATCTGTTTACTTAGCTATACTAAATCTGACAAAACCCTGCCTCTTAGGATATCTGGGAACATTCTTAAAGGTAAAAATGATTCATAAATATAGTTAAAAAAAATTTAAATCTAAAAGAGTTGAGGGATAGAGTTCAAGTTGTGTAATAATTATAATTAGCTTTATATAAAAACAACAGAACTGTCGAAAGTTTTTGTGTCCATGTTTCTGTTTTAAATGGACAATTTACAGAAACCGTTAAATAAATCTACTGTAGGGGCAAACTGATTCATAAGCTAAGGCTTAAAAATTAAATATTTCAGAGCATCTGGGAGAAATAGAAGCTGTATAAATATTAAGGCAACACCAGCCAAAAACGTTAAGAATATCATTATATACATATTTATAATTAGTTGAGCAGATACCCTGTGTGTAGTACCTTTTAGTTATATTTAAATTATATACACTACCATTCAAAAGATTAAAAAAAATAATACTTTTATTCAGTAAGGATGCATTAAATTGATCAAAAGTGACAGTAAAGTGGGGGTGTAACAATATATATGTCACGATTTGGTATGATACACGATACTGATTTTCACGATACGATACTTCATGATACTTGTCTTTGAACAAAGCCAAAATGGAGTTAAAATAGTACATTTTTTTAAAATTAGTACTTCTAACATGCATGGTGATGAGTAAACAAAAAGTACTGTTCATTAAAATGCTAAATTTGTCATTACATCAGGGGTGGACCTAAATAGGTTTGAACTTTGACCTTGTCTTCCATGCACAATGCAATTGTGACATCAGAAAAGAAATATTCATGATTCTGCTTAGCTAAAAAAATAAATTATGTTTTACACATATGCTTGCACTCTGTCCCTGACTAAATACATTTTAAAAGTTTTAAATATCATTTTTTATTAAATCATGTATTTTATTTTTAATTTATTACTAATAATTAATAAACTTGGAAGCTCATATGTGTGACCTATTGTGTTTGTTTCCATATTTGATGTGCCATTACCATATCTGATGTTAAATTAAATCAGTCTAAACTTTTATTTTGGGTAAACTATATACGGCACATATTGTTGCTATCCATGATAAATATTTTTGCATTTTTGTATTGTGATATATTTTGACACGGTATATTGTTACACCCCTAAGGTAAAGACATTAATAATGTTTAATAATGATTTCTATTTCAATTAAATGCTGTTCTTATGAACTTTCTATTCATTAAAGAATACTGAAACAAATGTATCACGGTCTACACAAAAATATTAAGCAGCACAACTGATAATAAGAAGAAATGTTTCTTGACACATTGTTTCTGCAGGACACTGAAGACTTGAGTAAAGGCTGCTAAAAGTTCAGCCATCAAAGATATAAATTACATTTAAAAAAAATAGAAAACCATTATTTTGAATTGTTTCACAGTATTACTGTTTTACAGTATTTTTGATCAAATAAATGCCACCTTGGGGAAACATTAAAAACAATAACAATTCTTATAGGCCCCAAACTTTTGAACGGTAGTATATGTTTTTGTAAATCTGAAAACGGAATTTAATGTTCCACAATGCCTCTTACCTGTCACAGCTTGAACCGTCCGCACCGAAGGTGTCGCAAGCGCAGGGCAGACAGCCGATGGTGCCGTTGGTGAAGTGATCTTCCTCACACTCTTCACACTGCAGCCCAGTGTAACCCGGCATACAGTCACACTGGCCCGTCTCACGGTCGCACTCATCAGGGTCCGACACTCCTTCACCGCTGCAGTTACACACCAGCTCTTCAGAGGAGACAGACAAAGGATTCCTTATAAATATTTGACAACCAAAGAGGGGCAATGTTAAGATCATCAAATATTGATATAAAAATACAGACAAATTCACCCTGCACACTCTAAAAAAATAAAGGTTTCTTTAGATTATTAAAATATTCTTCACAAAGAACACAAAATGGTTCTTCTATGGCATCACTACTGAAAAAAAAAAAAAAAAAACCTTTTTAAATTATTATTATTAATAAGAGTGTATATCTGCTCTCCCTAATATCATATTGGTTTAAGAAAGCTTTTCCCAGAATCTCATCTTACAAACCCCCCAAAGACCCTTGAATAAGGCTCAAGAATCACTTAATTAACATCAAACCAGAAATGTGGTCAAATTATGACATAACTTAAAAATGTTAATATTATTAAAGACATGTAAAAATATATACTGCAATGGATGTCATAAATTCTTTTACAAATTTATCATTGCATTTTTTTTTCCTTAAAAAGGAACAAATAAAAATATTACACAAGTCATGATTAGTTTTTTTTTTTTTTTCCTGTTTTGTACACACTTATGGCAATTCTAACTATTTTACATGGTGAATCGGTGGTGAATTCAAAAATTGTATGTTTTCATAAGACTCAAATCATACAAATTAATACGAATTTCTCCTATATTCACCAAAATGTAAAATAGTTACGTTTTCCCATTATATCTGGTTGGTTTTATGCACTGAAATAAATTTTAGCCTAAACATGTGCTTCATGGGATAACTTAATTTTATTCAAGTCAAAAATATTATTTATTATCACTGAATCAACTTAAATATATCAGGTTACAACAACAACAACAAAAAATTTAGGGTTATATCAGGTTGAAGTAGCTCCATACGACAACACTCGCAAGTGTTGCAAAAGCGAAATCTTTCCAAGTGCCCCCTTAGGGTTAACACAACCCTGGTTTAAAAACTGCAAATAATGGAGAAACCATGATAAACTGTCACCCGTAGAGCGTTCAAACATGAAGCCCTGTTAATGCAGCAATCCTGCTCTGTAGTAAATTTCTCTTTCAAGTTCAAGTCTGCTACGCATCACTCTACTCCATCTTGCTGATCTCTGCCAGCTGTAATGAATGACTCCCTCCAGCCTGATTCTTTGATAGCTCATTAAGTTGATATTAGACTGAGAGAGTGCAGATCTTTAGTATGCAGGAGAGGTTGTACAACACAACCTCTAAAGGCAAATCAGTGACATTATATCCCAACATGGCAGCTCAAGGGAACAAGTGAAGCTTGTGTAATTGCAAATCTATACCAACTGTGATCAAATCGAAGATGATTTTCCAACAATGTTGCTGTAATATTTAAATATTGATCTGAATTTAGTCTGGAAACTATTTGTCTCAGCATTATTGAGTTGACCAGCAACATCTGTATGTCGAGTCCAGCTGCGATTAGGCTTAGAATTGAATATAGTTGGTTGTAAATGTTCTTTTCTTATCACTACTAGGGAGTCTGATTTGATTGAACCTGCTTTTCCTTCATGAACACCACAGCTCTGTCTCGAGTATGTGCTAACTTGACACCGATTCTGTTTGCTAATGATCTTGTGTTTGATCTAAAAAGCAAAGAAGGCTGTATTTATAAAAATGTAAATCTGAAAGAGCACATTTGAATCCATCTTTCATGTAACACATGTTTTTATTCATCAGCCTTTGTTCATCCGCATATACCCAAAGCAACCCTTTTATCCCTTAGAGGGAACGGCTTATTCCCTTTGGTGGTCATTTAGTTCAGGGGACAGAAATCAAAGCCAGGCGAGGTGTTAAAGGACCAGTTAATCCAAAATTTAAAATTCTGTCATCATTTATTCCCCGTCATGTTGTTCCAAATGCTGATTTCTTCCATGGAACACAAAAGGAGAATTTTGCTTGTCCACCAATTGCATGCAATTAGTTTCCATGCAGGTACAAACGCTTCAAGCTTCAAAAAATGAAGCAAAAACACAATAAAAACATCAAAAAAGGTGTCCGTGCAACTCATGCGCTATATTTCAAGTCTTCTGAAGAGATTCGAGAGCTTTGTGTGAGGGACAGACTGAAATGTAAGGTTTTATTTAATGAAAATCCAGTGAACTGTAACCGGATCATTGAGTGAACTCAAGAATCAGATGAGCTAATCAACTGATTCATTGAAAAGATCCAACTCAAAGGAGCAATTTGTTCACTCATGAACTCATGTACATGGCGTTCCACAAAAGAATACTAAGGGTACGTTTACACGACAACGATATGCTTAAAACGGAGAAGTTTTTCCTTTGAGATTTCCGCGTACAGACCACAGAAAACACCATTGTCAAAATCCCCATTCACACGAATCCGTGAAAACAACTAAAGACGCTGTATTCTGCTGGCATGCCATTAGATGGCGATGAAACACTATAGACTGAAAATGTAATTCACATGTACATGACGTCATCATTTTCACAGATTCGCGTTTTTTGTGGTTTACACGGAGACCGTTTTCAAAACCTTGCACTTTGAAAAGTTTGCGTTTTCAGGCACCCAAAACTGTAACGAACAGTCACAGTTCCATTGTCATGTAAATGAATGTACAAAACACATAAAATTTTTTACGTTTTTAGTTGAAAACGGTGTCGTGTAAACAGCCCCTAAGTCATATGGGTTTAGAATGATATAACACCCTAATGTTACTCCAAACCTGTATGACTTTTCTTTCTTTTGTAATTTTTTTTTTTTACAGGTGATAACTACGTTTTTTTGTTTATTTGTTTGTTTGTTTTATGAAAGAAATTAAAACTTTTAGGATATTTACACGACAACAATGTACTAAAAACAGAAAAGATTTACTTTGCTTTTTTAGGGTACAGATGACAACATTGTGAAAACGATCCCCGTTCACACGGATCCACGAAAATGACTAAAAGCGCTGTATTCTGCTGCCAGGCCAGTAGTTGGCGATTGCACCTATAGACACTAAGGGCCCTATTTTAACAATCTAAGAGCATGGTCTAAAGCGCACGGCGCAAGTGCACTTAGGGCGTGTCCGAATCCACTTTTGCTAGTTTAACGATGGGAAAAATGGTCAGTGTTCCGGGCGCATGGTCTAAAAGGGTTGTCCCTATTCTCTTAATGAGTCATAGGTGTGTTTTGGGCATAATGTGCAATAAACCAATCAGAGTCTCATCTCCCATTCCCTTTAAAAGCCAGTTGCGCTCATGCCATGGCAGATTCGCTACATGGCGGGATTTGCAAGTGAAAAAACTGAACGCTTCTCTAGCGAGGAAACGGATCTGGTCGTGCGCGAGGTTAAAGCACGTGAGCAGACCATCTACAAGCCAGATTCCACCAAAGCATTTTTATCTTTATGCACACAATAATAATATTTTACATTGTAATCCTTTTATTTTTAACATTTGGCATGTTTGTGTGCTGTTGCGCGTCCTTGTGTGTGTAATAAAAATGCATATTACTAAGTGTACGCGCACATATTACGCGCTCTTTAAATAACAAAAAATAAATAAAAAATATTGCGCCATTGACTTTAGACCAGGTTTCAGTCTATTTTAGTTGCCTCAAAATATCAACGTGCCGACAATGTGCCTGAACACACCAGCACGCCCATGGGCGCACAAATGGGTGCAAATACATTTGCTATTTAAACAACGTGGCGCAGGACTTGAAAATGCGAAAACTGTGTCGGGCTGAAACTAGCAAAAAACACTTGAATCGCACCTGCTGCTGCATTGCACCGGGTGTATGATAGGGCCCTAAACATGTAATACGCATGCGCATGACATCACTGTTTTCACAAATTTGCATTTTGGCTGTTTACATGGAGAAAATAATAATATTGTTTTCAAAAACTTGCACTTTAAAAACCCGTTTTCAAATGCTTACATTTTCAGGCCACCAAAACGCCATTTTTTTATGCCAATTTTCCGTTTTCAGTCAAAAACGGTGTTGTGTAAACAGCCCCTAAATCAGCAAGGATGCATAAAATTGAAAACAAGTGAGACAGTAAAGCCATTTAAAATGTTACAAAAGAAGTCTATCTGAAATAAATGTTCTTTAACTTTATATTTATCAGTGAATCATGAAAAAAACACTTTCCACAAAAATATTAAGAAGCAAAACTGTTTTCAACATTGATAATAAAATGATTTTTGAACACCAAATCAGCATATTAGAATGATTTCTGAAGGATCAAGTGACTGAAGACTGGAGTAATGATGCTGAATATTCAGTTTTGCTATCACAAGAATAAATAATATTTTAAACGTTATTAAAGTCCCCCTGTAGTCAATAACTTTATCTCTTAAAACTCATCTTTGATCACCAAAATGACATATTTAAACATTTTTTCCTTTTGAAAAAAAATTCTTCATTCCTTAAAATAGCTTGAATGTAACTCCACACCCTTGCCTCATTTAATATACGTGGATCATTGAATATGCAAATTAGCTCCACCTCCACTCACACAAGCTCAGAGATCCACTCGGTCAACTTACTGAGGTAAACGCTGCACAATGCTATCGCTCTTTACAACATTGAACACATAACAGTAATTAATATGTTTAGCCTTTTGCTAAAACCGCTAATAATGTGTTGCTAATGTTACACAAACCATGTTCCTGTTCGCCATGTCAGAGTCAGACAGCTGCCTTCATACAATCAGTATCCTTACAAATGCTTTGAACAACTCAGAACGTCAGTGGAGAAAGGCATATAGTTCATCATAACATCATAATATGCATCATACACCTGCCATATTGTTAAATCTACATGTTTTTTCATATCAGCAGAAAAATATACCAGGATAACCTGGCTTCTCTCGAGACTCCCTGCTAGTTTGCTGTTACTGATATGTTAAAGCCCGCCGGCACGTTGACGTAACTGGTTACAAGGTAGTTTGTGACGTCATGGACACCAGCGATTTCAAACCACGGGTTTGAAACTGTCTTTTTTTCACTGCAGTTTTAAGGATAAAATACTCAGCAATGGTATTGACATATGAATTTGCAAATGGTTTGTCTTAAAGCATATTAAAAACACCACATAGACATATAAACAACAACATTAAAAACTTGATTTTCACCACATTTCAAAATATAAAACAGTTTTTTTTTTTTTTTAAATGATAATAATATTTCACAGTAAATGCAGCCTTGGTGAGCATAAGAGACTTCTTTCAAAAGCATTTAAAAAATCTTACTGTCCACAGACTTTTGAATGGTTGTGTACAACAACACAATAATCAATGGACTCAGACACATCTATTAAAGAACATTGTCAATGTAATGTTACCAATAACATCAACAATGACATGTTCATCGTGCAGATTAATGCATATGACTGAAGATTCAGATCAATGAACTCCATTAAGAGCCAGACATCTTTCTGTGAATCTCTCATGCCTTCATCCCCAAGACCCCATTTTACCAGATTTACTGCAGTAGGTCACCCAGAGGGGCACCTGCCGAAAGCGAAAAACATCATTTGTATGCACCGACAGACACACCTTCTAACACACAGAGCTGTGGAGTGTGTACAAAAACACCTTCTGCTCCTGAGGGGGGCTGTGGAGGGTGTGGATAAGAAGCTTACACATCCCAGTCTGACAGATTATACATACATCCATGTAAATGAGGCTGCCGACCAGACTCATCGCTTTATGAGAATATTATGAAAATATTAAATATGACAGTGCGATTACAACTAAACCCATCTTGAGAGGATGAACCTTTGATGTGAGGTAAATGTGTTGTGGCTTCATTTGCCTCAGGCGTATGATAATGAACCATCAGTAAATAAAATCATGAACTAAACATGAACTTGTTTACTGTGAAGAAGCTAGCTCTTGTATATTAGGGGTCGTTCGATGTTAGATATGAATCTAAAAGACAATACAGACACTGAGTGTCAGACAACAAAAGAAAGAACACATGACAAGGGTGTCTCAGTGTGAAAGAGTCACATCTTTCAGAACAAACATATTCTTCTGTCCATTTGTTCCAGTGGAAATGGCACTCATCCCACTCGGGCACACAGACTCGAGTCGGGGGTAAAGAGAGTTCACTGGGCCATCTAATGCACAGCTGCTGGCATGTAGGTCAAACTCGCTCACCTCTAAAATCATACTTATCATAAAGGATTTATCTGTTTCCATTAGAATATTTCAGATGCCCCTCTAGCTAAAGTCCTATACATAAGAAGAAAGCTCTGACTACTGCAAATGCATCTGAACAGATGTCTTTTATAGGGTTGTGCAACATTCAGAAGTGGATCACCTTTGTTTTTAAATTAAAGTGAAAGAAAATGAAAAGAAATTACATCTTATTGTAGTTTTCAATATTGTAATATTGTAATAATTTCATATTTCTGTATGAACTCATACACAAAACGGAGTAGAGTATTTTCGGAAAAAATGAATTTAATTTATACATGTTATTTACATAGATACATTCACATTTTTTTTTTTCATTGATTGCAATACAGCAAAAACAATAAATCAAAAACATAAACTTAAAAAAACTTAAGTGAAAATTAGAAATAATTAAGAAAATAAATAAATAAAAAATTTGTTGCAATTAGTTATCACAACTTAAAATTTAGTGTTTTTTTTTTGTTATTGTTGTTGTTGTGACTCAAAAACCCATGTTGATTAAACTTAAAATGTTAAGGCAGCATGAGAACTTACTTTTAAGTTAAAACAACATATTATTAGTTATTCTAATGTTGAATTTTAAGTTGTGAAAACTAATTGCAGCAGTATGTTAATATACACAATATATGGATAATATATACACAATATATACAAAATAAATGGAGTATTTCATAACATATGGAGTATTATATACACAGAACATATAGTATATATAGGCTATATATGTATATGATCTGTTTCTGGAAATACTCCATATGTTTTGTGTATGATAACATGGGTAGTCCATAAATGAAATGATTATGTTGTATGCAATTTAAATTTCTAGAAAGTTAAAATTTAAAAAAGGTAATTTAAATGCATTACTTAAATAATAATAATAATAATAATAATAATACACTATGGTGAAATTATTTTATGTATTTCCCAAAGAGAAGCAGGACCATTTTGTTGTTGTTTTGGACTAATAAAATCTTTGAATGTCAATTCAGTAAATTCATCTTCAACTCAATGTAATTCCAGTTCAACATTCAATTTATGTGGCCAATTTAGTTCAAAATTCTAACTCATGAATGGAAAGAGTCAATTCTTAAATTCTGAATTTGCCCAACCCTAGTCTCTTCACAATAAAAATACCTTCTGGACATTTTTGGACACCTTTCTACAAGATGCCTGTTGTGTTGATTTGAAATATATCAATCTAATTGGAAGTAGTTCCATTCAGTGTCCACTTTCGATTTCCAGCCCACTTTCTCTGGCCCTGAGGTTCTGTTATCTGAAGGGCTCCCCTAGCACTTCCTGTGTCCTAATAACAGCAGGCTTAGACAGTCCATGCTTTTGTGGACATTGTCTCCCAATTATAACCTCACCATCAGGAACAATAGCAGTGGTATGTCTAATCACAATGGCAGGGCAGAGAAGGGTTAAACATCTGTGGTACATGTTGCCTGTTTTTACTCATCTTACTCATGTGGTTAGTATTTTTTCATTTGGTTTGGTATCATTTCTTTGCATTTTGGTTGGGAATGTGGTTGAAGATTAGTGCAAGAAAGCAAATTTAGCCAAAATGTTCTTATGCAGAAACACCCCTATGTGATCCAGCTGCTTTTCTTTGTCCCCCTGTTGTTCTTTTGAAAGTGAGTATAAGTTTCTAAATATCTACAATCATCTAAGCCTATGCAGTGTAAACTCAGTGGGGTCAATGACCCTTTTGTCAGTGCACTGGTTGTAATTGTCGGTTTTGTTGTCTTGGGGATTTAGCATTATTATGGAAAAGTAGGCCAAGTCTATTGATATTTCCATATGAACAATTGGTGCACCCAAACGACCATGCAAATGCAAGATTTATGTAGACCTCAGTCTCATTAACAGTGTGACCTGGTTCTTCTACACATACACACAATGGATAATCTGCAGTCCTTCTTTCCTACAGCTACTAGCAACATAGTAATGAAACCATTCCACTAAGAATGTTAACAATCCCAGATGGAAATACTGGCTGATATTCTGGAAATACTGGTTGATGATGTCCTTTAACTGATATAGCTCACAGCTCCTGAATCCCTTCATACTAAAGAGTTAAAGTCAGGACAGACAGACAACTAACTAGTTAGGACAAATACCCCGCAGTTCAATCAATAAAGAGCCCGGGCACATTATAATATGATTTGCCATATTATATCAATGGATAGGCCCATTAAACATAAGAGCCTGTTACATAATAATGATATGTAAATAAAATAAAGGTCAAGTTGTATTTTAAATCAATGCATTCAGATGGATGAAATGATAGATTTAGACTTGGTAGATCTTGATGGATGGATGGATGGATGGAATGATAAAGAGAATGATAGATAGATAGATAGATAGATAGATAGATAGATAGATAGAACGACAGAATGATAGATAGATAGATAGATAGATAGATAGATAGATAGATAGATAGATAGATAGATAGATGGATGGATGGATGACTGGATGGATTGATGGATGGGTGGGTGGATGGATGTACACACGATAGATAGATAGATAGATAGATAGATAGATAGATAGATAGATAGATAGATAGATAGATAGATAGATGTGCACTAGATAGATAGATAGATAGATAGATAGATAGATAGATAGAACAACAGAACAGAAGATAGAACGACAGAACAATAGATAGATAGATAGATAGATAGATAGATAGAGCGATAGAACAGTAGATAGAACGACAGAACAATAGATAGATAGATAGATAGATAGATAGATGGATGGATGGATGTACACATGATAGATGGATGGATGGATGGATGGATGGATGGGTGGATGTACACATGATAGATGGATGGATGGATGGATGGATGGATGGGTGGATGGATGGATGGATGGGTGGATGGATGGATGGATGTACACACAATAGATAGATAGATAGATAGATAGATAGATGATGGATGACTGGATGGATTGATGGATGGATGGATGTACACACGATAGATAGATAGATAGATAGATAGATAGATAGATAGATAGATAGATACTCTGATAGAGTGAGGTGAAGTGCTGTTCTTTCCCTCATCAATATATCATGTCGCATGACTGTGACTGCTAATGAAGTGATTTCTGAGAGGCAGACGGCGGACTGCAGGAATGATGTTTGTACAGTACAGGATTATGAAGCAGAAGGCAGGGAAAGGCCTGATGTTCGCACTGATTAGATATAGCTACTAAATGACATGCTTAATAAGAGTATTCTCATAATTTTTGTTGTCATAAATGTGATTTCTAAATTTTACTATTCAGTCATTTCGTTATCTATTTGAACTCACCTTGAGAATTGTCAGAGGTTGTGCTAAAATCGGGCACGATGCCTGATCTGTCTGCTTTATTATCAGAGATCTGCGTGTCTTTCATCTGCGTTTCAACAGAGCTGAGCTTCCTCCGATCAAACGCGGCCATGTAGCTGGGATTAGACAGGGATGAGGTGGTGGGGTCCGTTGTTGGTGGTTTAATGGTGGCTGCTGGTGCGGCGACATTTATCGGTTTTCTGGCGGACGCGATCGTGGGCGCTGGTGTTAATGCGACAATACCGAGCCGGTACCCTGGAAACTCGTTCGCGCTCGTATCTGGATGCTCTTCGGCGATTGTACGAGATTTCCTTAGTACTAACGGCAGCGCATCATAGGAATGAACTGCCTCGGATAACCCCATGCACACAAACACGATGAATGGGAAAGCCGGAGATGTAAACATCATTAAGGCAAGCCACCACATAATAATAATCTCAACGCTCCATGAAAACCTCCTCAAAACGGACTTCGCAATGCCCCCGTCTTCCAATTTCCATCGGGTTATTCCAAACCAGGTGGTTTCCAAGCCGCCCCGATGTAGCCTACTCCACCATATCCGAGAGAGACCCCCTTTTTCTCAATGGCTCTGAACCGACTGCAAGGTGTTTGATGCGCACCGACCTGTAGTAGCAGCGAAGCGCTTTAGAGTGGCACACGTACTGGCCAATCAGAATGCAGGATGAGATAACCGCTGAAGTACGATGTGTAGTTTTTCTCTCCGCTTGACAGACGGTGAGGCGTCTGATTGGTCAAAACCAGGCGCATCGAAACCTTGCTGGCTGGTTCACGCTGTCAGGCGATCATTAAAATATTTTCGTTTTATAGCCTATTGTTGAATCAGCCGTGGAGAAAAAAATAAGAAAACGCGTTTCGAAATATTTAAGGACTTTCAAAATTACATTATCACGCAATTCTACTTCATTCTGCGTCCGCGTGAGCAATTATATTCATGGATTATTGCCATTATAACTAAGGTTGTCTAAAAGGATTCTATATACACCACACTGAACAACGACTAGTTTAATAATTTCATTATTTTCTATTTTATTATAGTTTTATATAATTAATTGTATTATATATTGTTACATTTATTTATTATATCCTGTCTTTTATTTATTTATTTTTGTGGTGGTATTTGGAGCTCTGGGTTGATTTCCTGCAGTATCAGTTTCCAAGCACTGTCAGGTTATTATCATCAGCAGCACCATCTTCTGGTTGTGCAAAAGAATGAGGAACATCTGTGGTGCATGTGACACTATCCTGAGCCAGCCATACCAGCAAGATGGAGAAGTGCAATTGGAGAAGTGCAACCGGACTGTAATGCCAGCATTCTAAACAGTGTTTTAAAACAGAGCCTCCTTTACACCTCACCCACATTCCTGCTGTGTTGAGACCTCATCAAGGTGAAGGCCAACATCCATATGGACATTTCATGTGTGGATGAACACATGGGGCTCAGGCAGTGAGCTGTGACATTGCACAGGTGGAGACACATGAGATTGCTTTTGACACAAATCTTAAATGTACTAAATAAGGTAAAAAAGGTAGACTACAAAACAAAAAAGTGTGGGTAGGAGGTGATAGTTGGCTATATAGATATGTAAATATTGTCACTTAATGTTTCGTTAGGTTACCTATTTACATTTTTAAATATAGATTTACATTGATTTTTTTCCTTTAAATTTTAGATCAGTAATAAAACACGGATAGCCTACTATAATTCAGTATACATGTATTATTGGGAATTGACTAAGGGACACATAATCAAAATAGTGATTCTCCAAACATCTTCAAGGATTGTATAAGCATTTCTGTCCTCGATTGAAACAACATTATTTGTTTTTAAAATATTTAGAACTGAAAGGTGTTATAGTTATTGGGACAGGCTGTGATTATTACAATAAAACAATTAAAAGAGTCCCAAATGGCGTTGTATTATGCACAGTGTTAACAGAAACATCCGCTGAAGGACAGTGCTGTTTATCTGAATACTCATGTGTAAAAGGCATGGGCCAACAAGTGATATATGATGGCCAAAACAGTCCACATGGTTACACAACCAATATGAGAATATAACATCTTAAAGGACTACATGTGGCCAACCGTAAGTTGACCAAAAAACAAAAAACCCTTCAGCCCTCATATAGAGATCTTGAATGTCTTCTTTAAATAATAATAATAATGTTTTATTTATTTTATTATCTCCCCATCTTTTGTTTATTACTGTCATTTGAGGTTTGTTTGAAATGCTGTTATCAGTGTTTAGATGAAGAGTCATCTGTAAATTCATATTCAGTTGTCATTATCCATTTTAAGTGAGTTTTTGATAATTCCCCTATACATTCCACATGTTTTATGTAGGAATGTAATGAAATAATATTTAGTAAAAAACTACAAGCTATCATAACAAAACGATTTACAGCAGGGGTCTTAACTTGGTTTTTTTATGAAAAAATAAAACTATGCATTTAACAAAAAATAAAACATAAAAAAAACATTGTTCCTTCCAACATCATCAGTGTATTAAGTAAAATTTAATCAATACACTAATTATTAATTATTTATTATTTATAACCAGAATTATTGTTTTAATCTAAACATTTATACATTAATGTCTCATTATACGTTTTAATAATTGTATGCGTCTAATTTAGCAATGCTACTATACTGTGAGCCTTGTGTGAGTATATGACAGCTTTCATGTTTGACATGAAATCACGCGAACCTGTAGCCACGCCTCCCTCCTGTGGTGGTCCAATCAGCGCGGAGCACAATTGCCAAGTTGTTCCTGGAACGTCATCAGGATTCTGGTGACTGAAGATTACGTGGTGAAGTTAGTTAGCCAGTTGCTAGCCCCGACAAAAACAGCACGCACAGATGTAACGCCTGAAAAATATTTGCGTTAAACGTGCATTTCCATTACAATAATCATCAGTTCTTTCAGAGTTTATGGAGTTTTCACGGTAGGTTCACGATTGTCTGCTCAGTTGATTTAGTAATGAAGATGCACGAGAGCTAACATTAGCTAGCTTTGTTTACAATTATCTCTTATTGCTCCGCTTTGCGTTTTTTATTTGACAGTTGTGTTTAGATGTTGGCATGCAGTGGCAGCATGTGATGGATAAATGGGTTTGGCATCAAGCTTACGTGTCATAATCAAACCTGACACTGGTTAGCTTACTACAATGTAGCTTATCAAGCAGTGTAAACATTGAGTCTTTTTGGTCATGTAGTCTATTCTAAAACATTGAAACGCATCAAAATTTGGTTTTATGAGTTCATATTTGTATTTAACTCTACAGTATTGCTTGAAAACAACGTATCTGCTTTAAATAATTCATTAGTTGAGTGTCAGTATAAGTATAGTACTATTTTTGTACATTTATGTCACTTCCACTAACTATATAAACAGGAGTATATACACTGTCTAGCATACAGGCACATATGTATGCTAGACAGTGATGTATACTAAGCAATTCACTAATATGAAGCACAGCAGGCTCATTTTATTCAGAAAAGTATCTGCTAGTTAAAAGCCTTCTTTGATTGTATTAGTGTGTTCACTAGACCAAGTGAATTTCTTCTGCTAATGTAATTCTAGTGTTGTGATTGTCTCCACAGAGTTAAGGCAGCAGAGAGTAACCCCAGAATGAGATCTGCGTATGTCGTGGATATAACCAGTTCTGCATTACAAAGGCCGTAAAGTGTCCCAGAGAGTCATTCAAATCATTGCTTCACACACACGGCTATAGGCTACATCTACACTACGGAGATGTTTGCAAAGTTGAAGAAGAAGCTGGCAGAGGAAGCCGCCACTGCCCCTCGTTCAGGCCGCATCCCTCGCTCCATGAGCAAAGAGTCCATTACTTCTGTGGGCGCAGATTCAGGGGATGACTTTGTGAGTAGATCTTTCTCTTTATACTTTTGTGTAACTCTGAGTCCTCATCTTTTTGCGATCTCAATATCTTCATCATGCATTAATAAATCTTTGTGGTGTTTGGACCAATTAAGTTGCTTGCTCTGTTGCAAAATTTAAAAAAACAAAAAAAATCTTTATAATAATATCTGGGTCACGGTGTGATATTACTGTATTCTTCATGTTTGCTCTTTGCTTATTCCAAAAAATAATGTATTAAACTTTGATAAGATTGATAATGTTAACAAGATTTTTTTTTTTTTTAAATAAGTCTCTTATGCTCACCAAGGCTACATTTATTTGTTAAAAAATACTGTAAAAACCAAATGAAATATTGTGAAATATTATTACATTTTAAAATTGTAAGTGTTTTCTTTAAAATATTCTTTATTCCTGTGATGCAAAGCTGAATTTTCAGTATCATTACTCCAGTCTTCAGTGTCGCATGATCCTTCAGAAATCATTCTAATATGCTGATTTCTTATTATCTATGTAGAAAGTTCAAAAGAACAGCATTTGAAATAACATTATAAATGTATTTATTGTCATTTTTGATCAATTGAATGTGTTGAATGAAAGTATTTATTTATTTATAAAAAAAAAAAAAAAAACAAAAAAAAAACTTACTGACCCAAAACCTATGAAGGGTTGTGTGTATTCTTGGTCAAATAGAATTATGTATTAACCTAATTCTACAGTATATTTCTCTTATGCTTGTCTGAATGGTGGTACATCTATTCCCCCCCCCAAAAAAATATTATTGTGAAAATTGTTTTCAATTCTAAACTAAAACCTTCCAAGTGTACTTCCAAGTCTAGTAAAGTACCAGCTGACACATTTTGATTGGTGGACGTAGTAAATACCTAAATATTTCCTATTGCAAAAGTAGCATGGCCCTTGTAAACAGCTGTATAGTTATTCCTGTTTTAAATGACTGGCTTACCTACAGTATCCATTCTAGTGAAAGTCATATGACTGTGTACTGACTGTGTTTGTACAGTGCTTCACCTGAGTAACCTGGTAGTATGTCTAAGTTTATTACTAGAGGGCTGTGCTATGCTGCTTTATAGAAAGTGCTAAATAATATCACATGCTTTGACAAACCAGTGTAACCTGACACTCTTGTCCTCTAGCAATTAATGGCAACACACTCAGGGTTAGGTTCAGGTTGTCTATCGCCCTAAATAATTAAAGCTGCAGCCTTCAGGCTTGATGGAGAATGAGAGCATCAGTAACAGGTCTAAATCAAAGCCATACTTATAGGTGTTTAATCAAGAGAAACCAATAGGTTTGGACCCCAAGGACAATGTAAATTATTTAATGTTAAATGTTTTATTAAATTAAAAACCTAAATGATTCTGCATGTGCAATTTAACTTTTGGGAATTTCTTTTTAATATAAATAAATATTTTCTCCCTTTTGCATTATATAGTTCTTTTGAGGGATGTTCGATTTATATTGGTAATTTCTCAGATATTAGTGTTTTGTGTTTTTCTAATTAATTGCCTAATTTGTATATTTAATTGTTCATGCTCATTTCCACTGTTTTTACATTTAGATGATCTTTACTGTCATCTCACAATCAAAGTTAACATTTAAAACCCTGTTAAAGGGTTAGTTCACCCAAAAATGAAATTTCTTTCATTAATTACTCACCCTCATGTCGTTCCACACCCGTAAGACGTTTGTTTAACTTCAGAACACAAATTAAGATTTTTTTTTTTTTATCCCCCATAGAAAGCAATGTAATTACTACATTCAAGTTCCAGAAAAGTAGTAAAGACATGGTGAAAATGGTCAACGCAACTAAAGTGGTTAAACCTTGATGTTATGAAACAACGAGAATACTTTTTGTGCGCAAAAACAAAGCAAAAATAATGACTTTATTCAAAAATCTCGAATGAATGCCAGTAATTACGTTGCATTCTATGGGGGGGGAAAAAACCTCTAGGATTTCATCAAAAATATCTTAATTTGTGTTCCGAAAATGAACGAAGGTCTTACGGGTTTGGAACGATGCGAGGATGAGTAATTAATGGCAGAAATTTAATTTTTGGGTGAACTAACCCTTTAAATGCAAATCTCAAAAAATATTTCCATTTTCTTACTGTACATTATATTTTTTTTGTTGCCTAAATTCACTTGCATTTTAAAACGGTTGATTTTTAGTGTTTTTTAATTTTTACACACAATACTATAGAATTTTAATCTGCCATAACATTTGAAATAATAATTAAAAAAATACTACATATAATATATAATCTGTGATCAGTATTAAATGGTAAATCAGTAAATAATAAATAATACTAATCAGTATTGGACAGAATTTTAATATTGATGCATTCCTAGTTTTTTTTCTATAGTGCTGTTAAGATGATAAATGTCTTCATATATATCTTTCGCTTTCAGGCGTCTGATGGCAGCAGCTCCAGAGATGACGTCTCTTCTCAGATTCAGCGCAGAAATGATCAAATACGAAAGCTGGAGGCCAAACTCTCAGGTATCGCCAACACAATACATTGAAACTCATGTAAACACAACAAGAGAAAGAGACTGAAAGAAGGGAAAAAACACGAAAGGCCAACGTGACAAAATCAGTGAGAAAAGGAAAAACTAGAGGCAGGTTATTACGTGTACACCCTTCTCATCTGCCACTCTTATGTGGTGACTCTATTTTAGTCTGTATTCGGATACCTTTAAACCTTTTTATACATTTTGCCACAACGGAACTGTATAAAGCACATCGAATTTGACAGATTTGCCACATTTAAGTCAGGCATGAATGCAAATGACTCCACTGTAACAGCCTGGAAAAATCAGCATAAATAATAGATACCTGGCTCTCACTATCAGCCTGTCATGGTATGCAGTTACACATAGCCTGATCTAGAAACTCCTTTAACCCTAAATGAGCAGTGCTAGATAAGATGATTGCATAATTGACCTGATCAGGGATGATGTATTAGTTTAAAGGTCAAAGGTCAGCAGGAAAAGGTAGCTGTCTCTGTACAGCCTCATAGTCAGTCTGGTTTTCTCATCTCAGAAAATCATTCTGTTTTTCCCTCCATTTGTTTATCTTCTCAATCATGTTTATCCCTTTGTTTTCTCGTCCCTGTTTTTGTCCCTCCTCCCGCCCTACCCGTGATCCTCCCCCTCATCCTCCTCTGCCTCCCTCCGGTCGTGTGTTTGTGTGTCGGTATCCCATTCCCCAACCCTAGACTACGCTGAGCAGCTTCGGCTAATGCAGAAGACCAAGGAGAAGCTTGAGATTGCATTAGAGAAGCATCAGGATTGTACGTACCGTTCTTTTCCTCCCATTTTCACCTCTTCCTCCTTTTGGCTTTCTCTCCTTTGCTCTGTTTTCCATTCGTTTGTCTGATGCTGGCTACACATGATCAACTTATAGACAAGTAAGGTTGGTTCTTGATCAGAAACCAAAAAAAAAAAAAAAAAAAGAAAGAAGACTGTTAAATGTTTTATCACAAACCTCCTGCTTTGGGTTCTATGTAAGTTAAGCTCTATCAACAGCATTTGCAGTCATGAGCATTACCACAGAAAATTATTTCTACCCTTAGTTGTTTAAATAAGCTGACACGTGACTACTAAGGGCCGGTTCACACAGAACACGTTTTTGCTGTAAAAAAACGCAAAGTCAAATACATGTTTTTTAAAAGTTAAAGGGCACCTATTATGCAAAATCCACTTTTACATGGTGTTTAGACATAAATGTGTGTTGGCAGTGTGTGAACACAATCACCCTACATTGAAAAAAATCCAATTAAACCAAAGCAGTCTCATTAGACATGCCATTTTGATTCTCAGGCCCCACCCACAGTTGTTTACTGATAGTCCTGCATTGCCATAGTTTCCGCCCTTAGCGAGTTATACGCTGTCCGCCATTTTCTCTGCGCTTGAGCAGCTTTACTGACAACAATGTCTCGTAAGCAATCCCGGTGTTCTGTTGTTGGATGTAAGAGTCTTTATTTTCTCCCAACATCTGAGCCACTGAGGACGCAGTGGATTAATTCTTGAAGGTAATGCGCCCCAAAATATATCTAAATTCATTTATGTTTTGCCAAATCATTTCACTCCAGACTGCTTTGTGAATTAGGGTAAATGCAGAGAGACAATACAAAACAGGTTTTGCTAAAAAGTTGTTACTCAAGTATGGATCATTACCAACTGTTCGTGATCCAGCTTATAGTCTCCGGAGTGATACTGGTTACGGCAGTAATGAAAGGGAGAGCACTCGTTTTTTATTACAGTTCATCGGAGATATATAAAGTTTACCAGTTTATTAAGCACCCCCATCAAAAAAAAAGAACACGGTCTGTAAATATTTTTTTACTGTTAGTTGTAATGAGTGTTTTTGTGTAATTCGATCACTGTGTATGTTAGTGCAAGGGAGAGAGAGAGTTTATGGATAAGACTTCATCTTTTGTGTGACGTACAATAAACTTTATAAAACTCATCTGTAAAGTTTTGGCCATCATTCGGACAGGTTCCGCTACAACAGGCTTGCACTAATTGTGGATAAAAGCAAGATGACAACATAATTTATAACCGTAATAAACTATACCTGTTCTCTCTCCATGCAGCATATATTCTCTGGCTCTATATGCATCATTGTCCTACTCCGGTTCGAACTGAACACCATTACTGGCAGTTTCTGACATTTTCAGTGCTTGAGATTGTCCTGTTTGTTTGTTGCATGAGCTCTTGAAGCCCCACCCTCTTCTTGAAAGTGGGCTGGAAGCAGCAGCTCATTTGCATTTAAAGGGACACACACAAAAATGGCGTATTTTTGCCCACCCCCCTTAAAACTGGCTATTTTAACGTGCTATAAAAATTCTCTGTGGAGTATTTTGAGCTAAAACTTCACATACACACTCTGGAGACATCAGAGACTTGTTTTACATCTTGTAAAAAGGGGCATAATAGGTCCCGTTTAAACTTCTTTTAACTTGAGCGCCACGTTTTTAGAATGCTGTGTCTTACGCAAGACACTGCAAAAGATGTGAGGTGTAAGCGCTATGGTCAAACATTTCTGTTTAGTGCATGTTTATATAGAAAAACAATGGAAAAGCAGTGCATTGGAATGGAAATACACATTCTGTTTAAAAGGCCCATAAGTATTCTCACTTAAAAAAAAAAAAAAAAAAAAACATTGCTCAACAATAATATTTTTTTTTTTTTTTTTTGTATTTTAAGTGAAAATAGTTATTTGGGTAGATGAACATCTGATGTAACTTTACAAAGGTCAGTAAGTGATTCTATCACACTAGTCATTAGTAATAACAATAATAATAATAATAGTAATTTAATAAACAAAATATAAAAACAAAATATTAATATAATACCATTTGTTACTGCATATTCCTCAGTGTTTTTTTTTTTTTTTTTTTGGTAAATTAATCAATAATATGCCACAAATGCTGTTGGTGGAGCTTGACTTGAACCTGAAGCATTCTTTTAACCTCTTGCTTTGGGAGTTTTCTGTGCCTGGGAAATATGCGTCTTTGGGGTCATGGCATCTGAGTTTTAAAGGTGAAATCTATTGAGAAGTCCTCTAAAGTCCTTTGCCACTTTTTATGACATTTTTTTTTTTTTTCAGCAGTTTTAGATTGTGCTTATAGCAAGGTAATGTAAAATGCTGTTTCGCTCAGAAGTGCCATGATCTGAAAGCACAGACCCCATTTCTAGACCCAAATTAAGAGGATAAATGCACTGATTACAATTGATTAATAATAAATGCATGTACTAACAATGTGTTTTACAGCTTTACTACCAAGGACATCTGGAAATTATATAATGTTGTTCAATTCATTTAATGAAAATGTGTGTTTTTTCGTCTCTAATAACATTTAATGCAACACTAACAAAGACAAAATTAATATGTATTGATGTGTCTAGCACTTTACGTATATTAAGTCTAACATTACCATCTGTGATAACACCTAACCACTGAGTTACAATGTTATGTCTGTTTTAAAGCAGTTTTAAAAGTTACAGGAATATTCCGGGTTACTTTCAAAACATTTGAATTACTAAATAATTTCTTTATGTGCTTTAACAAAAATGCAAGCTGCAAATTTCTGCTTTTAAACCCTACAGATCTCTTTTCTGCTAAGCTTCCATTGTAAGTGTATTAACTGTAAACATGTTTGCTGTTTATTTACACACTGAGGGACGCATTTAAAGCATTGTCTGTGGAAACAGACTTTTCGTCACAGATGCGGCCCATAGACATTGTTGAAAATGATCTGGTGATTATTTCTCTAAGAAGGATTTCAGAAAGATTGAAGATTTTGACTTATTTTTGTTTTCAATCAGCATCCATGCGCAAACTTCAGGACCAGAACGAAGCTTTCCAAGCCAACAGAGCCAAGATGGCAGAAGGAATGGCTTTAGCATTAGAGAAGAAGGACCAGGAGTGGATGGAAAAGCTGGCTTCACTAGAGCAGGTAAAGATGCTTTGTAACATACTGGTTAAAGTTGCTCTAATTAGCGATTTATAAGTCTGCTTTGGGTTAAAAGCTTCTAATATCCCAATAATTTATGATTGTTATGTCCTCTTTCTCTCAAACAGGAGAAGTTGTCACTGACCGCTCGGTTAGACGAGATGACAGAGCAGAGTTTAAGTCTGTTCCAGAAGAGAGATGACCTGGATGAGCTGGAGGGATTTCAACAGCAGGAACTGGCTAAAGTCAAACACATGGTCAGCACAGTGAACCTTGAGTATTCTATTATTAGTTGTACATAGCAAAAAACATACACACTTCGAAAAATTACACACATCACCTTCATACCATTTCCTGCATTAAACAGTATTTTTTATTCCTTATTTTAAAGGAATATTTAATCTAAAACCAAGCCATGTCAGAAAACTCATATTCATTGCAATGTAGACAACAAAAACAAATGGCTCCCAAAGCAGCCTGATCATAAGTGGGCATTTCTTCTGCAGCTGCTGAGGCGAGAGGAACAGCTGAGTCAGCGGGAGAAAGAGCTCAAATTGAGAGGAGAGGAGCTGAACACAGCGAGACTGACGCTGAGTCAAACCCAAGACAAGCTGTATGAGCTGGGAGAGGAACACGAGGAGATGTGCAGGATCAACTCACAGCTACAGGCTCAAAGGTGTGTGAAGAAGTACAGAAGAACTTGACTTCCTTAATACAAATGTTTGGAATGTAAAACAAGGTTTGACTTCATTTTATCAAAGATCAGTGTTCTTCAGACTTAAAAATAGTGGTGTGCAAAATTTTCCTTCTGAAAAAGAGATTGCAGTCAGATTATTCTGTACATCTGTGAAGTTTGCTTATTTCAGTTTTTAGAAAATGTAGTTTTGTCTCGCTGTCTCTCTCAGGGATGAGTTGTTGAGTGAGAGAGCCGAGGCTGAGAAGAGGGTTGTGGATCTGGAGACGAGAGAGCAGGAGTTACAGGAGCTCATCCAGCAGGTCTCACAGGATTTCCAGAAGGTGAACACTTGACAACTTTCAGCTCATCAATACAGATGACACTCAGAAGCCAAGAAGGTTACTTTTGGGAGCATAGTTACATACCATCCCATATGAGTGTTTTCATTTCTTTCACTTTTATTTATACATTATATTTATACATTTATAACAGTGGTGTAACATTGCTCATGATGTATTTAATGAAGAAATCTTTATTATTATTAAAACCACTTGTATTCTGTCTTTATCTTATTGCTGACTGTTGTATAAATATTGCAATCTGACTGCAATCTGTGGTATAAATATTTAAACCCTTGCTTTCACTTACATAAATTGTCCCTGAAGTAACCATACACTCCTGAGGAAACAGTCAGTGAGTGCGTTTACATTCACGCTCTTAACCCGATTACACTTAATAAGCCGACAATTAATGTGGTCATGTAAACATGTTAACCTGTTTTCCTTTATCTGAGTAAGGTCATAAACGGCTTAAGCATAAATCGATTGCCACAGCTAGATTTTTGCCTCTTATTCTGATTTTGCCCAGCATGTAAACGCATTAACCTGATTTCTGTTGGCTTATTGAAGCACGCATGTGTGATATGTGACAGGAACGCGCCCTTACTGAGGATTTAAGTGCATCCAGACAGAGCAAATGTTTTGCAGTAAGGGAGGAGGAAATATATCACACACTCAGACTCTTTCTTGACCCAAAGAATTATAAAAATGTGTTCTCATCTTGTGCAGCAAAAGTAGAAGTCAAAATGCTGCATCTGTAACTGTATGAGAAGATAATATATAAGCTGTAAGTTTCCCGCTGACATGTTGCAAAACTCTTCTTCGCTTTTTAATACTTTATTTTTAATACTTTATTAATCACAACCGACATAACAAATTAAATACTCTCGAGTCAGATACGCAAATTATTACGTTTTGACGTCACTACCGGGAAATGTAATGAAGTAATTTAAATGCATTTTCTTGTGTTGTCGGGTTATCGGTTTGCATGTAAACCCGGACAACAGGTTATTTCAATAAGCTCGTTTTTGTGAGTTGTCAGCATACTGGTGTGCATGTAAATGTGCTCAATGTCTGTTTAAAGAAACTAGAAAATGTTTTTCAATATGTTTTCAGTTTTCCTTGAATGGTATGATACAAATCATTCCCACATTCTGTTGTTTCTTTTGTTTGCTTTCCAGGCACAAAGCAATGCAAAAGCATTAGAGAAATCAATGGAGCATCTCCAGTCTGAACACAATAAGCTAAAGCTACAGCATGAGCAGCACAAGAACAAGGTCTGATTGACTCAACAAAGAATTCATTGATGCTAATAATGTGAAGCATTCACTCGCATTTGCAAGTGAAAATTACTGTCTGAGAATGTGTTAAATTATTCGGCACACATGAGAGTAGCACCCAGTCAAAACCTGTAGGCTATAAAATTACATCAGAATAAACACTCCTTAATTACGCTGACTAATATGGAAATTACATTTGTCTGCTTTCTATACCATTCCATTTTATATTCAAGTTGTTTTTTTTAGATAGAGTGTCAAGGTTAAGATAGCCTTAACAATGCATATTGAGACCCTTGTGTTTCATTCCCTTTCATTGCACTCCATATACATATTTTTGGACACAAAAATGTGTCCTGTACCTACGCCCTAAAGCTAAATTATATATAGTGTGTGTGAATGGATTGACCTCTATTTCACTGTCACTTCGGTATAACTCTTCATACCATACTGTGATTGGTCAGGTTGCAGTGACAGAGGAGGAGCGAGAGCGTCTATTAGCTGATCTGCAGGAGAAGGCCACCTCCTTAGAGAGGAGACTAGAAGCAAATTACTCTCAGGATGAACACCTACAGGAACTGCTCAAAGAGGTCAGAGGACACACATGTATACATGCCTTTCATCTTACTGCTGTTTCATTCATCTAATATCCACATGTTGTGTTTGTGTGTGTAGAAGTCTTCATTAGAGCAGAGGTTAGAGGAGGCAAGAGGACAGTTACTGGAGGCAAGAACAAATCACACCACAGCAGTCAGTTCACTTGAGGCCCAGGTAAACAGCCAGCATCTAACCTCATGCGCTGCTCTACACTATTACATAATGTTTTTTTTTTGTTTTTGTTTTTTTTAAGATTTATTTTTGGCGATTTTTGCCTTTATTGTGATAGGATAGGGTAGAGTGGACAGGAAACGAGGTGGGAAAGAGAGGGGGGACAGGATCGCGCAATGGCGCTGTATGTCGACATGCTGCCCACAAGGCTATCGGCGTCGACTACATAATGTTTTTAAAATTACTTCGCCTTTGTTTTTGTTTTTTTTATGCAAAACACATACGCTTTTATTTAAAATTTGATTTTGATAGAAGTCTCTTATGCTCAGTAAAGCTGCATTAATTTGACAAACGTTTAAAAAACGGTAATATCGTGAAATATTATTGCAATTTATTGCTGAATTTTCAGTGTCACATGATCCTTCAGAAATCATTCTAATTTGCTGCTCAAGAAACATTTCAGCTCTGCTGCTTAATATTTTTGTGGAAACTGTGAAACTTTTTTTTTTAGGATTCGGAAGTTCAAAAGAACAGCATTTATTTGAAATCTTTGTAACATTATAAATATCTTTACTGTCACTTTTGATCAGTTTAAAATGTCCTTCCTTTTATAAAGTATTAATGTCAATAAAAGTAGTCTTACTGACTCCAAAACTATTGAACAGTAATGTAGAATGTATTTAAAGTATCCAATAAATGCATTTAAAAAAATTCAGAATTTAATCATTATTCAAATCATATTTCATTGTTAATTGAATCAAATTTAATTAAATTTTCCAAAACCCTTTACAAAAATCTATGGATTGTGAATCAAACTGATTCACTGTACTGTACTGTGCTACTATATTATATTGTATACTATATTGTTTTATAAAGCTATTGTACTGTAATAACATTAATTCAGTGAGAGAATTCCTGTTTCTTATTGGTTTCCAGATCTCTCGGCAGAACGCCAGCATCACAGATCTCCAGACTCTGATCAAGCACAAAGACGACTCATCCAAGGCTTACAGAGAGAGGACCGATGCACAGGTGAGAGCACTGCGATTCTTTAGTTAATGCACACATCACATGACTGTGGCTGAGTGATCTGAATGATGTGTGTGTGTGTGTGTGTGTGTG
Organism: Ctenopharyngodon idella; assembly: GCF_019924925.1. NCBI lineage: Eukaryota > Metazoa > Chordata > Actinopteri > Cypriniformes > Xenocyprididae > Ctenopharyngodon > Ctenopharyngodon idella. Next base: position 12,576,756 of record NC_067227.1, read on the forward strand.
TGTGTGTGTGTGTGTGTGTGTGTGTGTGTGTGTATTCTGTCAGATCTCAGATCTGGAGCAGAGGTTGGCTGACTGCGCTGAGAAGATGAAGAGTCTGCAACAGCAACTTGAAGACAGTGAAACGCACACAGAAAAACTGGTACATTATGTCACATTTTGTAAAGTCTCGCCAAACATCCCAGTAGCTGATTGAATTTTGTTTGTTGGGTTTCTCACACTTTCAGGCTGTTTTTACTGAAATGTCGCCCTCTTGTGTCAGAGATCTGTAATCTGGGATGCCAGCATTAGATGAGGAAAAGATATTATGGTGTTTATGGTTATTAAAAAATGGGCTTGTCAAACAGCTCAGTGTCTGTCTTACAAGTCAGCTTTATTGTTAATCCTTAAAGTCCCTTAAGCTTTGCCTTAGAGTTTTGACCTTTGGTCCCATAGCATGTGGAGTGGACAGAGGAGAGAGAGCGACTACAACAGCAGGTCTCGACACAGAGACAGAGAGGCTTGGAGAAAACAGCCAGACTGGAGGAGGAACTTCTTGCACTACAGCAGGAGAGAGAAACTGAGGTCAACAATCATCAGGACAACCTGGTTTGTGAAACATCACTAGTCTTTTTTTGACTATCATAAACTGAACATGGGAACATTATTAAAAGTTTGTCTGATGTTTGTGTCTTTCTCCCAAGCGGTTACTGGAGGAGGAAAAGGCCTCACTGTTGAAGAGCAAAGCTGAGACTGACAGCACTGTAGAGAGACTGACAGCAGAACTAGAGCAGTCTAGAGTGAGAATCATCTACCACATCTGCACAAACACGTTCACTTCTCTTCAATATTCACTAACAGATTCACTTTTTTTTTCAATATTATCTATGTAACACTACACTACACTACTTTGAAAGAAGTCTCTTATGCTCTCCAGGGCTACATTTATTTGATCAAATATATAGTAAAGAGTAGTATTTCAAATAACTGCTGCTTTAATATATTTTAAATGTAATTTTTTCCTGTGATGCAAAGCTGAATTTTCAGCATCATTACTCCAGTCTTCAGTGTCACATGATCCTTCAGAAATCATTCTAAGATACCTATTTTGGTGCTTAAACATTTCTTTTTATTATCAGTGTTGATAAAGTTTTTCTTGACAGTCTTTACTGTCAGTAAATTGAATGCATCTTTGCTGAATGAAAGTATTAATTTCTTTCTAAAAAAAATAAAAAATAAAAAAACACATACTGACCCCAAACTTTTGTTCTGTAGTTCACTATTATTTTGTATATTGTAAGTTTGAGTTATGTTGCTGACCAATATAGCATTTGTGTGACATATTTGTTGTTGTCACAGGCGGAGTTGAGCAGCAGGCAGACGGTCAGCGTTGAAATTGCCAAAGCTCTGGAGGAAACCAGAAAACAGAGGGAAGAACTCCAACAGCAGGTTAATTCACTGCCATATTCAAACATGCATATATTTTGTTCACTCTTAATGTCATGTACTTGTTTTAGATACTTAATTTATTGCTTGTCTTTTATAGGTCAGCAAAATGACAGAGTCTCTTGAGAAGGCGGAAAAGGAAGTGAGTCGTCTTTCTCAAGATTTAGGGGCAAAGGAGGAGGAACTAAACACGTTGAAGGAAGGTAAGGAGGCAGCAGGACAGGAACTGATTCAACCCCTCCAAAAAAAAAAAAAAATACTGTTTTGGTTACACATTTTAGGGCCAGGTTTACTAACAGCTTGCGTCAGCGCAAACCCTCTTTTGGCCTTAAAAGACTACTGTCAGGATTTACTAAAGACACGCAGTGCAATATTAGTGCTGAAAAGGCGTGGACTGAGTTGTCTTTGCAGCTGACCTTATTGCATATGCATTTGTAGGAATTTCCCTTTCAGACGCAAAACTTATGGGAGGAGAGTATTTAAACGAATCACGCAAAGTGTTTTACTAATGTTTATGCTAGTCAATTTACTGGTATTTCTGCCATTATTTAACATCCAAAAAATGTCTTAACCTGTTTTGCGACATGGCTACAGTTGTTGCTGCTAGGAGGAGACACCACAGAGAACAGAGAGCGCATGGTAAAAGGGAGAAAATATTTTCCACTCGTATTAATTTCTTTGGAATGCCAGAGGAAGATGTTATCCGTATATTACATGTAACAAGTTGCACCTGTGTCGACCCGCACCTGATGAGCATAAGCTCTGCTTATTTGTGACCCAACGCTAATTTGCACTGCTCTTGGTAGATTGTGTTAGTCATTATGTAAATGATTTGACTGCATCTGTGTTCTTTAATTTGCACGTCAGCAGTAGATCACGCGCAAAACTTGCCACTCATTTGCCCTGTTTAGTAAATCTGGACCTTAAAATATATATTAAAAATAAATGTATATATATATATATATATATATATATATAATATTATAATATTTTATATATATATATATATATATTGTATAATTGCCATTTATATTATTAACCTGTCAGTAATCATACTGATTTTGATACTAAACTGATAAGTTCATTTAAGCTTCATTTAATTTCTTGCTTCATTTCGAATTGGACATGATCAAAGGTAAAGTGAGTGTGTCAGATGTTAATTTTTGAGTTCTGCACTACAGATTAGATCCATTGATGCCAGAAATGTTCATGTGCTTTATAATGGTTTGCATTAAAAAGCTTCTGTTTCTTATTGTGTGTGTGTTTGTGTGTGTCAGAGCTGAAGGCAGCCCGTAGCAGTCTGTCTTCTCTGCAGGCTGAGTGTGAGTCTCGTCGTTTGGAGGCTGAGGAGAGAGAGCGGGAACACAGCTCTCAGCTGACATCGCTGCAGCAGGAAGTCGTCACAAAAACACAGCAACTCTCTTCTTACCAGTCACAGGTTGGTGTGTGCTTTTACCCACCTGAGCTGCCTGTTGCTCTTAGATACATTGTCTTGCCAATTAGATGTTTTTGTATTTACACATCTCTTTGTGTGTGGCAGGTGTCTGATCTCGAGGGTGAGGTGTTGAGATTAACAGCGCAGTCACATGCAGATGAGTGTGATGGTGAACAGAATGGGACGGTTACTGTAAGTGATCTTGACCAGTTACAAAAGGTCAATAAAGACCTGGAGCAACAACTGGCTGAAAAGAACAAGGTGAGAGCAAACAAAACCACTGAAATGAAAGAATATAATTTCTAAGAAGAGCAGCAGATTTTAGAGTGCCCCTATTATGCTTTTTTTTGGATATTAGCTTTCATGTTTTGTATAATATATCTGTTTAAGGTAAAAGGTCTGCAGAGTTTCAAAGGTCAAAGTGCTTAACAAATGGAGTTATTGTTTCCCAAAGGAATGAACCAATTCTGAACTACCTGAAACGAGTCGTTAGTAATTCCAGTCTTACTTCCTGCTCGAACCTACGTAGGTTTGTAACAAATTTGCATAATACCAGCCTATGGTCTTCTTTGGCTGCCCGTGAACAATGTCTACTTTGACCCTCAAACACTGTAGTTGTAACTGAGGCAAGGAAAGTTGGTTTGTGCTGTCGACATGTTGAACATGTCTGTTCTCTGCGATGTGAAAGCAAATAAACTTTGCATGCATTTCCAAAGGATGAGGACTCAGACTCAAATTTATATGGTAAAGTAAATCTGACACCATTGTTACCATTCGTATCACTGTTTACAAGTGCTGAGGAAGCTCTGGAGCTGAAATTCAAGTATGGTAATGGACATTTCATTTTCCGACACACTGTAAGTGGTAGACCAATCACAACACACTGTGCCATCTGACCAATAACTGCAGAGTAGGCTCTCAGAAAGGAGGAGTTTAGAGAGACTGAATCCTTTGAGAAAAGAGGTGATGCTGCAATGTATTTTTTGACCTTCCATGTAAATCTATTGTAGGAGACCTGCAAAACAAAATTAGGAGCCTTTTAAAATGGCATAATAGGGGCACTTTAACATTTTTATCAAAAATTATGAACTTGTAATTATATGTAAGAACTTAATTATATGGAGAACATATTTTACAGAAATAAATGATTTAAATTAATTACATCAGTTGGAGAATGTTTTTATGGGGTTTAAAATGTAAGTACTTTAATATGTCTAGTTTCATTGTGCACCATTCATTCATACATATTATTGTACGTGTAAAAACAGTTGTAATTAAATTTTCATTACATTATTCTCCACCTTTGAAACAACTTTGCTGACATAACCAAGCCTGCACTGAAGGCGAAAAATTATATTCACCAATAATATTACCCCATTTTATTTATAATTTGAAAACGGTATATTCTGTTGCACTTGACATTATAAAGTAAGTAAAGAAGTTTATAAACAAGGACATTTTGTATGATTTTGTTTCAATTTAATATTCTAAACAATTGGTCACATTTAAAGGGTTAGTTCACCCAAAAATGAAAATTCATCAAGTACTCACTCTCATATCGTTCCAAACCCGTAAGACCTTCATTCATCTTCAGAACACAAATTACGATATTTTTGAGTGTCATTTTTGGGTGAACTAACCCTTTAATATTAGGTGTCTTTAACTACTATGTATGCACAAAAAAATGGGTACAATGTACTTATTGTGTTTATATATTGCAAAACATTTTTGCTGCCATTGAGGTAGGATATGGGTAAGGTTAGGAACAGGTTTGGTGGTAGGGTGGGTTAAGGGGTAAGGGAAGGGTCAAGAGTGTAATTAAAGATGCAGTTACAGAAATTAATTACAGCTGTAATTTCATGCAGGTAATTTTTAAATAAGTGCAATATACAAACATGTATGTACACATTGTATCAAATGATTAATTTGAATGTTACTACATAGTAGTTTAAAGACACTTAATATAAAGTGGGAACAAACAATCTATTTATTTATTTATTTTTGTCAGACAATAAAGCAGCTACAGCAGAGGCTTGCAGAACTGAAGAGGACGCTACAGAAAGAGCTGGTGCGTGTGTTTATTCAGATGCATTTGTCTATGTATTGTATGCAACACAGCCCATGTCAGCTGTCAGTAAACATTTTCTCACGTGTTTGTGCAACAGAAACTGAAACCAGATCCTGACTCTGAGATGAAGGAGAGACTCCAGGAAGGAAGGCAAGAGAGATCGGCCGATAAGATGGTCTTAGAGACACCGATGCACTCCACAGCTCCAGCTCCAGCTCCAGGACTCCCTCAAACCCCCGGCCCGCCTCCCATCACCTCCAACACCACAGTCACCAACAGTTCAGACCTCACCGACACAAGAGAGATCAACTTTGAGTACCTCAAACACGTGGTGCTGAAGTTCATGTCATCCAGAGAGGCAGAGGTGAGGGCTTGAATGGTATCTGAGCTGTTCAGATGACATTAAAAAAAACAATGTACACTACCATTCTGAAGTTTGGGGTCAGTAGAGTTTTTTTTTTTTTTATAGAAATTAATACTTTTATTCAGCCAGAATGCATTAATTTGATCAAAAGTGACAGTAAAGACATTTATAATGGTACAAGATTCTATTTCAAATAAATACTCAAATTATAATAACAGTGATAGTAATAAGAAATGTTTCTTAAAAGAAGCTTTTCTGAAGGGTCATGTGACACTGAAGACTGAAGTAATGGCTGCTGAAAATTCAGCTTTGCCATCAAAAAATAAATTACATTTTAAAATATATTCAAATAGAAAACAGTTGTTTTAATTTGTAAAAAAAATATTTCACAATATTACTGTTTTACTTTATTTTTGATCAAATGAATGCAGCTTTTGTGAGCGTAAGAGACTTCTTTCAAAAACATTAAAAAATCTTACTGACCCCAAACTTTTTTAGTGTTCGTCCAATCATCTTGGATGGCATTTGATTTGTAATGCAGATTATTGTAGCCACAGTGTCCTATAAAATGTTTTTTGGTACGTTATTTACCCTAATAATCATCTTATTACTATCCAGTTGGTATGTGCAATTGTGCATCACTGATTTTTAAACACTAGAGAGTCCTCTACTCAACTCCTGCCTAGCGTACCTGTAAGTGATGCTTGAATGAATGCTCCAGTAAGATGTTTCCTCTCTCTGAGTCTCTCTATCTATTTGTTCAGGCTTTCCAGCTCATCAGAGCCGTTTCTGTACTTCTGCATTTCACAAAAGATGAAGAGGACATGCTCAAACAGACTCTGGAGTACAAGGTGTGTAAGAGAAACAAATCTTTTGATGGTATGATGGTAAGGTTCTTCTGTACCCTCATCACACCCAGCAGCGTTCTCCTCCGCACCCGTGAGCTAACTAGGCCACTCTGCTAAGGCAGCTAACAATGTGGGTCAGGATATCTGGCTCACCGCACTGAATCAAACCATTAGCACTCAGTGACACGGTCAGGAATAGCAGCTGGCAGGTATTTATAGCTCGACCCAACAGCAGTGCTGGAGAGCAGGGAAATCACTGCACATCACTGTGCTACATTACACTCGCTGCCCCTTTTCAATGGTACACTGGTTTGTGTAGAGGACTTGGGGAAAAGGTTTTTTTTTTAATATATATATATATATATATATATATATATATACAGAAGTTTAACTTTTACTTGAAACAAAATTAGGGAATGTACATTTAAAAAAAATTTTTGAAATGATTAGAAAAGCAAAATATTATCAGGTATTTATTTTTGTTCACTTTAAAACTGAAACTGTAGATTGGAGCTGTTGTGTTAATACTGTTTCTAAAAGCAGACATCATAGTATCAAAAAATCTGATTATATCATATTCGTTACTGGCCATAACAAAATAATCAATTAAATAATCAGCTATTGGCATTAAAAAGGTGATAATTATTGATTTCTTTGTTAGTAATTATAAAATCACCCAACTATTGTTAAGATTTTAATTAAATTGTCATCTCTTGAATCGCAGCATTTTAATATTATTTTCTGATGGGTACCTGGCCACTCAGGAATCTCTGGTAATGAGCAAAGCAGACAGTGCTGCCAAAGAAGCATTATCTAAAGAACCAGTAAAATGTTTTATACCCTTTACAGACCTGAAACCAGCTTTAAATACATACACCACAAACAAATGGCAATTGGAATGGGATCAGTGCTTAAACAACAAACTACAATAATTAAATCCGGATGTTGGAACAAAAAATATATTGCCGTTTAATAATCGCTGGGATCAAGTTGTTTATACAAGATTCCGGATAGGACACTCAAGACTAACGCATACATTTTTACTTTCAGGAGAAAATTATCCAAAGTGTCCATCTTGCCTGAATCCACTGTCCATTAAACATATATTTTACTGGACTGTAACACTTCTACCCTTTTTAAGAAAATGGTTTTATTCTGTTGATTCTTTTGAAGAATAAATCCAAATTTAGTTTTAAGGTTTTTAGAAAAAATGAATCTTAAAAATCTTCAGGTTTTTTTTTTTTTTTTTTTTTAACTAAACCTCTCTCGCCATGAATATAGCCATAGAAGCTGGCAGGCATTAAGAAAAGAAAGAAAGAAAGAAAGAAAGAAAGAAAGAAATTATAAAATTAATAATAATATTATTCTTGTTAATAATAATTGATTGAATGTATTGACTGTTAATCACTCTGAAGATTGTATTCTATAATTAAATTGGTTAATTTAAACAATAATATACACTACATGTGCAAAAATATTTATTATTAATAATAATAATTTTGAAAAGCGTTGTTCTGCTTAATATTTTAGTGGAAGCGTGATACATTTATTTTCAGGATTCTTTGATGAATAGAAAGATCAACATCATTTATTGGAAACCTTTTGTAAAATTATAAATGTCTTCACTATCCCTTTTGATCAATTTAATGCTTCCGTGATGAATTTAAAAAAAAAAATTACTGACCCCAAACTTTTGAATGGTAGTGTAAACGTTATTGTAAATGGTTAAATAACAGTTTAACCATTTATTTATTAAATAACAGTGTTTCTGTGAAAGACATTTTCAAGCTTTTTTAAATTTATTTAAAATTGAATTAATTTCATATTGTTTATTTATAAAATACTGTGAAATATTTTAGTATTTATTTTTGAAATGTCAGTACTCATTTCTGGATGGATGGATAGGTGGGTGGTTAGTTGGATGGATGGATCTATAGATGGATGGATGGATGGATGGAGGATGGATCTATAGGTGGATGGATGGATCTATCTATAGGTGGATAGATGGATCTATACAACCCCTGGCAAAAATTATGGAATCACCACACTTAGAGGATGTTTTGTTCAATAGCTTAACATTCTGGCTTCAGGAAACATACCTCAAACAAATCCACTTTTGTTATTATTATTAATGGCATGTCTTTTTCCAGAGCAAGTAGAGGAAAAAAGTATGGAATCACTCAATGTTGAGGAAAAAAATATGGAATCATCTGTTAATTTCCATTTTAAACAAACACTGGGACAAGTCTAAAAATGCTAATTAGTCAGTAGTTAAAAGGGAGTGCTTGCACCTGGGTTGTTTGACTTGGCTAATTGAAATGAAATATGGCCCCAAGAAGAGAGTTCTCAGTTGAAACAATGGAAAGGATTATAAAACTCCTTCAACAAGGAATTTCAATATGGAGTATGGCCAAAGAAGTTGGTTGCTCCCAGTCAGCTGTGTCTAAAATTTGGTGCAAGTATAAACTAAATGGGAAGGTTATAAAGCAAGACATACGGGCAGACCAAGGAAGACGCCAAAGCGTCAAGATAGAAATCTAAAAAAAAACCACAACAAAACAAAAGAAAAACAGACAGAATCAGGAGCCAGTTTTTGGGACAGAACTGTAAAAACCAGCTTGAACTTACATATAGAGCTTACTGAGCTTACATATAGAAAAGCCAAATGAAAATGAGTACTAACACTTAAACAAAAGAAAACAAGGTTACAGTGGGCTAAAGAGAAGCAATCATGGATTCTGGATGATTGGATGAAAGTGTTATTCAGTGAAGAATCGCGAATCTGCATTAGCCAAGGTGATTACACTGGAACTTTTGTCAGGTGCCGTTCTAATGAAACATAAAGATGACTGCTTGAAGAAAACAATCAAATTTCCCAACTCATTTATGATATGGGGGTGCATGTCAGGTAAAGGACCAGGGGAGATGACAATCATTACCTCAACAGTAAATGCACTGGTGTACATTGAAATTGTGGACACTTTTCTCATTCCATCGATAGAAAATAGGTTTGGTGATGATGAAATAATTTTTCAGGATGATAATGCATCTTGCCATAGAGCAAAGAGTGTTAAAGCTTTTATTCAAGGAAAGGCATATCAACTCAAAAACATGGCCAGCAAACAGTCCGCATCTCAATCCAATTGAAAATTTATGGTGGAATTATAAACATTGGTCCATGACAAGGCTCCACCCTGCAAAGCTGATCTGTCAAACGCTATTTGAGAAAGTTGAAACCAGCTTGTTGGGGAATATTGTTTTTCATTAATGAAGTCCATGCCTTAAAGAATTTAGGCTGTCAAAAGCCAGAGGAGGAGCAACAATTGTTTTGTTTTTTTGTTGATGATTCCATATTTTTTTTCCTCAACATTGAGTGATTCCATACTTTTTTCCTCTACTTGCTCTGGAAAGACATGCCATTAATAATAAAAATGTAAGTGGATTTTTTTTGAGAAATGTTTCCTGAAGCCAGAATGTTAAGCTATTGAACAAAATCTTTTTTGTGTCATATCTGTGATTTGTTTGTTTGCTATAAAGTAAAAAATCTGGGTGAACATCCTCTAAGTGTGGTGATTCCATAACTTTTGTCAGGGGTTGTAGATGGATGGGTGGATGGATCTATAGGTGGATGGATGAATTGGTTGGTGGATAGGTGGATGGATCTATAGGTGGATGGATGGATGGATCTATGGATGAATGGAAGGAGCGATGAATCGATGGATGGATTGATCGATAGAGATATATAAATGAATGGATAGATATTAAAAACTAAAAGAAAAAATGTTTATCTAATACAGTTCCTGAATTTTTATAGCAGTGCATTGCTAGTCACAACATTCTGTAAATATATCCTGTTCACTGACAAAATGAGGTGGGCCAGATTTTTAAACGGTGTATTTGAATGATAGAAGCACTGTTTGAGTCTAATGTTTTGTGTGTGTTTCAGATGTCATGGTTTCGGTTCCAAGCCCACACCCAAAGGAATCATACGACCTTCCATCTCAGGAACCTCAAGTTGGAGCTGAGAGACAAAAAACATCTCTGAGACAAAGTGAAAGAGGGAACAGTGAATGATCACAGTAGGAAACTACTGATGTTTGAAGAGAACAATCGCCGACTCTGCAGTTTCAATCTCTGCCTCAACAGTTCCTATGTAGCTCATGCCCTTTAAAGAATGGGACATAAAAACAACTCTGTCCATTTTTCACTAAAATATTGCAGGGACTAAAAACAAACGCTTTATGAACATCATCTTTCTGTGAACTGGGGAGTTTCATCTTTTAAGTAATGGTTAAATAACATCATCCGTCTCACTCATGTACTCTGTATTTTCATCCGCTTTCAAAAAACTACCACTGCTGTTTCCAACATCCTTCAACTGAAGAAGATCTTTCAACGCAAAAATGAACATTTTTTTCATTTACTTTTTTGTAACACCAGTCTGAGCTTGAGCTTGAGCTGAGCTTGAGCACCAGTCTTAAGACTATGATCATCTGCCCCTTTTCCTCCAATACTGGACGTCAATGAAAATCAGGAATGGGATGTCGTAAGATATACGGTTGTGATTTTGAATATGTGGACACATCTTACTTTAATCTGCCTTGTTTATGTGTAAATTACAATTGCATACATTCCATACAAGTATTTATATATGAATACCTGTATATAAGTGATAAGATGATTTATAAATCAGTGGATACTTAAGTTATGTTTTTGGTCATCATACACATGCATTAGTCTCAATGCTGTTCATGAGTGTGTATGTATATGTGTGAGATTCTTCACTGTGGGCTTGAAACTGTAACATAGAGGCATATATGCACAGACTGAGGAAACGAGCATGCATGCCTTATACTGAATGCTTTGATTGTACTTTGGTTCTGAGTGTATATTGAAGCATTTGAGTACACTTGAAGCCTTACCATTCAAGGCTGAAATACTAGCAACTGCATTTATATTTCTCTGAGAACAAGTCAATAGAAACATCTCTCCATTTTACCTGTGAAAACCAAGTTGTTTTCAGTCAGAGCCAGTGTTTTGCTGTCAGAACGATGTAATTTTGTGTGTTTTAACACTTTTAAGGCCACATCAGCACTAAGGTTATCCATTCTAAATGACAGACTCTTCTGGTAAAAACAGCTGAAGAGAGCCTTGAATATCTGTGCGGGATGCTTAACATTTGTTTCCTGTTTTTAGAAAAAGAAACCCAAAGAATTTCTGTTTTATGTAAAGACTGAAGAAATTCCTTCTGAAGCCTGAAACAGCTGATTCAGAGAATTTGTTGTGCCGTAAATGAAGGTTCTCTGAAATCCCATTGGATAATGCAGATAAAATGCCCTGTGTGTGAACACCTTAGGAATGAGATGGAAGATCCATAATGCACTTTTCTACAACTGTATTCATGTTTGTTTTGATGTTATGATACTGTAGCCATCACGACAGTATCCATTGCCTCTGCTTTCAGCAAAATACCACTACATCCTTACTTTGGTTTCACTTCATGGTATGTCAGGAATATCAAAACTTGATAAAAATTAAAATCTTTCTCAGTGAGTTTTAGTCTGAAGACTCGTTTGTGCTTTTGTGTGGTTACCAATGCTGACTTGTGTTTTTGTTGTAACAGTGGATCTGAAAGTGGTGAGACAATGCCTTTCTGAATCATTTTTGAGCAGAACTAACAGATGAATAATTAACGATGAACATTAACATTCAGTTTCACTTGAGAGATTATAGATTAGTTACTAGGTGACTACTGCATACAGGCCACATACACACTTCAGCTAAATTTGTGTCAGTTCACCTTTTAGTGCTTAATCCCGTTCTATACACACAGAAAACAACAAAATGGTGTTGTGTAAACACCCCCCAAAATAAACCTAAAAGAATCCAAGTGCTATTATATTGAAAATTAGACCAAAATAACGCAACCCACACTTTCCTATTTTGTTAACTCCATAAACTTGATGGCTTTATGAGCCAAGCCCAAACAAGCCCTTATAAGCCCTTATAATAATATGGACATGGCAACACTGTAAGAGAGTGCTCTTCCAATCATATACAAAACACAAAGCTTCTGTTGATGATGGTTTAGTTAAAATAGCATAACAGAATGAGTCTTTGGTTGCTTTATGTTAGTTTGGTCAAAAATAGCAGATACCATTCAAGATGCCAGAATTTCAAAGGTGAGTCATGTTCCGTACATCCATTCCATATTTAAATATGGAAGCCCGTTTCCGCCACAATTGAGTAAAAAAAATATAATTCTGTAAGTCATAATTATGAGAAACTTTCTCATAATTATGACTTAGTATCTCATTATATTGAGAAAGTTTTTCGTAATAATGACTTAGTATCTCATAATAATGAGAAACTTTCTCATAATAATGAGAAACTTCTACGCATGCGCAAAGCAGCGAAGCAGTGACACGCTAGCGACATCCGCTGGTCAAATGCGATAACTCCGCAACCATGGCACGTTCTGCAAAAGTGTAATCTATAATATCATTAAATAAGTAACATTATTGATAAATTATCAGTAGCCATATGAGACGGGATATAGTCGTTTATTCATTTGTATTTTTGTGTATGAACATTGTCCCAGGCTCTGTGTTGAGCAAAAATTTTGTCCTCCCCTTCTGAATTTTAGCAGCAGCCTCGAGTATCACTATTAGTATTCTTCATATTAGGATTCAGGATTAAAACAACTTCCAAGCCTATGTTTTTAGACTTTATGTGTAATAATCCACATGCTGTGACATGAATGATGCCTCAAATCACATTTTTTGAGGAGATATACAGTATACTATTACTCTTCTAACTGGACATACCAAAATGGGCTAAAAAGCCATACCTAGAGAACCATTTTAAAGACACTTGTGTAGGTAATCCTGGAAAACCATACATTTCCCTCAAAAAATTATACAAATCTAATTGCAATTGTAAAGGTAAGCCTATATGTCTAAAAATGATGTCCCTGAGAAGTATATCAAATGGGTTCCTACACATTATTCATTTCAAAATTCCATACTTTTCCAGACTCAAATTTCCAAACCTCACATTTTTCAGACCATATTTTACATAAATGGTTCATACAGCACTATATTCAGCTTTTTTGATATACAGTATAGTCATCAGTATTTTTTTTTTCATTGGTTTTCTCAAAGTGATAACATGCATTTACATGATAAGAAACCTAAAAACGCTTTATAACCAGCATATATTCACCTCTGTCACATGAGTTTGATACTGTAACCTTCGTTTGATGTTGCAAAATCACCAAACAGCAAAGTACAATCTGATTTAGATTATTGTTTGCTCCTTTATAGCACACAGACATTGTTATGGTAAAGACAAACAGTTTTGAGTAATGAAAATGTGCGCTTTGAATTTATTCAGTCGTGTTTGGTATTCAGTCAATAAACGATCACTAAGCTTTTACCATCTCGCAGTTCAAGTTTACATCTCACAATTCTGATATTTTTTCACAGAACTGCATTATATAAAGTTGCAATTGTGAGTTATATAGTCAGAATTGTGGGATGTATAAACTCGCAATTCTAACTTTTTTCTGGCAAGTGCGAGTTTATATCTCGCAATTCTGACTTCTTTTCTCGGAATTGTGAGATATACCCCCAGTTTCACAGACAAGGCTTAAGCTAGTCCTAAACTAAAATGCATGTTTGAGCTGTTTTAACTGAAACAAACTTGTACTGACAGATCTTAAAATATGCCAGTGCCATTGTTTTGTCTCAAGATGCACACCAGTAATGTTTTTTTGTAGTGTACATTTATAAAAGATACTTAAATATCCTAATTAAACTAAGGCCTAATCCTGGCTTAGGCTAAGCCCTGTCTGTGAAACCGGCAGCTGCATCCAAGCCTTACATCACCAAGTGCAATGCAAAGCGTCGGATGCAGTGGTATAAATCACGCCGCCACTGGACTCTAGAGCAGTGGAGACGTGTTCTCTGGAGTGACGAATCACGCTTCTCTGTCTGGCAATCCGATGGATGAGTCTGGGTTTGGCGGTTGCCAGGAGAACGGTACTTGCCTGACTGCATTGTGCCAAGTGTAAAGTTTGGTGGAGGGGGGATTATGGTGTGGGGTTGTTTTTCAGGGGTTGGGCTTGGCCCCTTAGTTCCAGTGAAAGGAACTCTTAATGCTTCAGCATACCAAGACATTTTGGACAATTTCATGCTCCCAACTTTGTGGGAACAGTTTGGGGATGGCCCCTTCCTGTTCCAACATGACTGCGCACCAGTGCACAAAGCAAGGTCCATAAAGACATGGATGAGCGAGTTTGGTGTGGAGGAACTTGACTGGCCTGCACAGAGTCCTGGCCTCAACCCGATAGAATACCTTTGGGATGAATTAGATCAGAGACTGCGAGCCAGGCCTTCTCGCCAACATCAATGCCTGACCTCACAAATGCGCTTCTAGAATGGTCAAAAATTCTCATAAACACACTCCTAAATCTTGTGGAAAGCCTTCCCAGAAGAGTTGAGGCTGTTATAGCTGCAAAGGGTGGGCCAACTCCATATTAAACCCTACGGATTAAGAATGGGATGTCATTAAAGTTCATGTGCACGTAAAGGCAGGCGTCCCAAAACTTTTGGCAATATAGTGTATAAACTTGATAAAACGCAATTGCGACTTATCAGATAATTCTTTATAACTTGCAATTGTAAGTTTATATCACACAATTCTGAGATGTAAACTTGCAATTTCGAGAAAAAGTCAGAATTGTGAAATAAAGTCACAATTACCTTTTTTATTTGTTATTCAGTGGCGAAAACAAGCTCCCATAGAACCAATCTAATGACCAAATAGATATGAAAAAAAAAAAAGAAATACACTCTTAAATGTTCTTTATTGCACCAGGCACTTCACAATAACCCTCCCGACCCGACCCCACACTACGAATTGAACCATAAATCCACCACCTAAATACAATATATTTAACATCATCCTCTTTCTGTACAATAAGAAAAACTGAGAATTTGAACTAAAGAAATGAGAACTACACATCTGAGAGTGCCAACTAAGTAAAACAAGCAAATACAACTTTCATATTCGTCACAGTATTTACTGCCCTGAAACTGCTGCTCAGGGCTAATACAGCAAAGTCTCTTCATGAGACTCATCGTCCTTCTGTCGCAGTTCACAGACTGTCACACAACCGCTCACCTTCATTAGTCGAGAATCTGGTCTTCCGTAATAACATATTGAAGAATCAATAATTTACATTAAATATCATACAATATCTCTGTTTTTGAGTGAAACAATCGCTTGTACTAGAGTGGTTTTCCCCCAGATAAGGTTGAGTTTTGAGAGAGGAAGCTGTCCACGTGTAAGAAAGAGAAGCAAATCCCGTGGCTGGTTATCTCTCTATTTCTTTCGGCTTCTCAGACAGATTTCCTTGCAGTCAGCACCCGTACAATCGACCCCAGACCCCCCACAGCGAAAGCCTGAGTGAGAATATGAAGACAAAAATAGACACAGACGTGTGAGATGAAAAGAAAAAGGCTTAAAAGAGATCAAACCTCTTTATTCCAAGACCGACCTTTTCATGCCACTGGAGCAGTATGGCACTGCTGTTGTCTGAGGGCTTCTCAAAGCCTCTGTAGATGTACTTCATCAGCAGGTCCACTCCGTTCTTGTCCAGAGACTTCACTGCCGGCTCAATATCGCTGCTCTTGAACGCAGTCAGCACTCGTAACACCACAGCCTGGGCCCGCTCCTGAGAGAGGAGGTGGAGGGAGCAAAAGAAACAAGTGTAGGTGGTGTAAAAGAGAAAACGCTTGGACTGTTTAAATGCATAACTAGAAGGGTTGCAAAATTCGAATATATGGGAATTAACAGGAATAAACTGGAAATTTGCAAAACTGCAAGTTAACCTATAACAGGGAACTTAAATGTAGTTGAGGAAAAAACATTTTGCAGCATTATCTTAGTTAAAACAACTAAGATTTAATGCAAATTCAGGTTTATTTGTACCCTGCACATTCCTCAATCACATGCAAACAGCGCAATACGTACCGCAGGGCTATTGCATTTATTACATTTTACATGGGACGTTTTTTGTTTTTTTTTTGTTTTTTTTGTCCATAGAGAAAATGTATATTTTACTCAACATTCATGCTTTTTGTTGTTCAATGAAAGAATCGATTAAAGTTCCACTCGCATTAAATCAAAGTCAGAATTTTTTTATTTACTTTATTTTAAATTTGTATTAGTTGCCATACATGTCTGCTTAAGACCAAACAAAATGTTTATATTTATGTTTGTATATGATACAGTTTGTATAAATTATCCCAAATTTCCAATTGATTCCCTTTAATTTCTGTAAATTCCCATTAAGTTTCCAACTTGGAATATTTCCAAAATTCCCCAGCTTCCCATGGAAACTTTCTGGAAATGTTCTGCCCCTTTGCAACCCTAATAGCTATGGATGCACCATTTAGACAAAAACTGAAAATAACATTTTGAAAATTAAATTTGGGTAACTGGATAATTGAACTCGGTATGCTGTTGTGTTCTCAGAAGATAAATTAAACCAGTCGTAGTACATTTCTTCAACATTGAGCTGGCTCTCGTAATTTTACATATTGCTGCTCCAGCATCATTTTTGGTTTTCTCGGCATCACTTTCTTGTTTACTTGTAGCTTATACACGTTGGGGGCACAAAATAGACATGGTCACCATCAAAAAGCACCATCAGAGGAGAGGATATTACATATCACTGTTTCGGTCAATCATTTAGACCATTTTTTCCCCCGTTTTGGACAAATTTCCTTGATTGGCGAAATTTTGGTGCATCACGCTTAACATTATTAAAGGAATATTTAATGTACAAGACAAGTTAGGCCCAATTGACAGCATTTGTGGCATAATTTTTGTACGCATCCCTTGTTTTATTTTTTTATTAAAAAAAAAAAAAAAAAAAGCTAAAATCAAAGTTATGCTGTGGCGCTTAGTATGGTAATTTTTGGAGGATTTAAAAGCAGGAATGTGAAGCTTATAATTTTGTAAAAGCACATACAGTAATTCTTCTGTTAAAACTGTACTATCTGAGCTGTAAAATTCAGTTTTTATAGTCATTTTAGGCATTCAGGGCAACAAAGTTGTAACTGTGTGTGAACAGCTTTATACAGAAAAGGTTAGCAAGCAATTTTTTTTTTCACACCAAAAACATTGTAAATGCCTCAGTGTAGCCCAAATTTTGCTATTTTTGAAGAAAAAGAAAGACAAGCGGAAATTAATTTTTGTGGTAACCAACATTTTGCAAATGCTATCAAATGAGCTGAACTTGTACTGAACCCAGAAATATTTCTTAAACCATCCAGAGAGCTGAATTTCACACCCCTCGAGGTAAAAGAACATCACATCGTCATCACAATTCACAACCTGTTGTGCACAAATAAGGCTCCTAATAGCACAGCGTGTCCAAAATTGCATACTGTCTGAGTAGATACTACTACATTTGAATTTACTTCATGACCGTTAAAATGTACATTATATATAGTATGAATATAGGTAGTATGAATGAAATTCAGATGCATTACATCCGCCATGTTGTTACTGTCAAGTAATAATTCGTCATACTGCCATTCATAAATCCTTTCCCATGGCCTCATAGGATAGTAAAGTGTCCATCGAATGTGCACTTCAAAATCTCGGTGGAAGTAGTAGGTCATGTAGGTACTTTTTGCCGATTTTTATTTTCTAAATGCTCTGTATTTAGACACGCTACTCTTTTGGCATACTATTTTTCGCATTCTATATAGTAGGGAAGTATTCGATTTCGGACGCTGACAGTCTTCTTGAACATCTTAAAGTGATAGATCAAACTGTCTGAGTAAAAGAATTGGCTCTTACTTTCACTGCTGGATTCTTGGAGTTGATTGGAGGATTCCTCAAGGCGATGTGAAATGCTGTCATCATGTCCCCTGTGCATCACAGTTAGTTAAGGAAAGCTGACCAACCAGTCAGTCACTCTCAAAGAACCCTGAAGAGCATTCCTTAGATAGAGTAAATCTTATTTTAGCATGGTTGAAATTTTTTTGATGAGCATTAGAAAAGTTTACAGAGAAGCTGTTCAGAAGTTTGGTTTGAACATATCTGGTGTTGATCTCACTGGCTAGTCATAACTTGTGTCTAAATCTGAAGATAAAATATGTTGATTTTAAAATACTTTCTTATCTCTCAGCCTAATATACAGAGACAACTATAAATAAATCATCTGTGGGTTGATTTCTCAGAAAAATGTAAACATTCTCCGTTTCTCTGTGGTCTATAAAAACATCATTCTGTTTATAAAAACATCATTCTGTCCATCTCGACACGGACTCAAATGATAGTCCCACCCCAAACTATCTAAAATAAATCAAATTAAAACATGTAACCTGCTGCCAAGGCAAACCTTTAAACACTAGAATAGTCCATATGCTGATGACATGGACATGCAATTCATGTCTTCATTTCATTAGTGAGGGTAAAGGAGGCATCAGGCCGTTTAAAGCTCCTACGGTCTAAAAATGTGCCTCTGAGCACCAAAAATGGATCATTCCAGTCACAAACGCTGATGACCTGATTAAATAAATTACATCACGCACAGTTGGAGGGAAAAGAGGGGGGAATTTTTTTCCCTCAGAAACAACTAAATAACTGTTTAGCTTTCTGATTTGGCAACTCTGGTGTGTCATTTAAAAACACACCCAAAGAGTAATGCTTATATCCGTCACACTTCAAAACTACATGAACTTATCATATTCAAGGTTATTCAAAGCTTTTTAAAAAATGAATGTAATTAGAAAAATTGAAACAAAACAAAAAAAAAAAATCATGGCACTAATGGCAATTTAAAATTAATGGCACAGTGTTAAAAATATGTGCATTAAAATATTCAAATATTCTCAGTCAATGTGTTAACGTAGCAGTCCATAAGGATGATTATACTATACATTAAACCTATATATAATCTGATAAAATAATTTATAATTGATGTATAACAGCTAAAAACTAACTAAACTAATATGAAGCTAGAAAAACAACTTACTTAAACTATTGGAAAGACAAATAAATTAGAAATAAAACCAGATTAAAAAGCTATAATAAATTAATAGAACAGAAAGCAATCAGCATTCAGCACCAGCAAGTTACTTCATATACAAAAACAAAATCCATAATTTTGAATAAACCTAAATTTGCCCCACATCACATTCATTGTTAAACTATTTGACAGGTTCATTATTATTAAATCACAGTGAGCTGCCTACCTAGACACTGGACAGCATTTCTGGACACCACTGGTGCTGTGATGCCTAGGTAGACAGCTGACTGGGGTTTTAAACACAACATGTGTGTAAATAATGTATGAGGTACATCTAAACTAGGACAATATTGTTATTTGGATGCCCTTAAGAAAGATTAACTTTTTCCTGGCATGTTTTCTAGAGGTAATAAATATTAAGATCCGTCAGCATAAGGCAGGCTATATATATAATCGATAATGACAGTGAAGAGAGCATCGCCAGCAGCGCTCATCTTAAGGATATTGTCTGATAAGATCGTCCACCTCACAGGCGTCCGGTCCCTGCTGCTCGGCCGCCTCGTCCTGGTCGTCCACGAATTTATTCTCGTCGTATTCGTCGATGTCGACTCCCCGGAATCGTGAGGACAGGGTGTTTTTCGCCATGAGGAGGAGCAGCTTCAATCAATCATGCGAGCCCGGGAATGTGCGATAATGGACAGATCTGCAGCTGCACGGATGCGAGTGTGTCTTCGCTTCCCTCAGTGGCAGTGCAGAGAGCCAAAGGCACGGACCGCCGTTAATGGGTTCATCTGTCAACAGGAAGGTGCGGCTGTTACCTCTCCCCCAGCGCGAGCATCTCCACACATTCCTGCAGAGCGGACAAAAATCCCGACTGGAGCGGAAACGGAATTACACACCATGGTTACGCTGTGACACGGTGTTTCCGTTTCCTGTGAGGCAACGATGGAACCTGCGGACTGACCACTATAGAGAATATTATTGAGTCGTTATACAGATCAGTGGGCTTGACTCAAGTGAAGTTGTCTATCAAGCCCTCGTTTGATATTTTTATTTTATTTAAAAGTATTCTATGACTCATTGAATGCAATTACAAGAAATAAGAAATGTACAAAAGCATCCCGTATTCTGAAAAAAAGTTATTTGCAGAATGTGCTTTACCTTGTATGAAACAAGAAAAATATGTAAATGGACAAAAAATTGTCTTCTGAAAACATGTGTGAAACATCTGTTACATCCCCCATGTCTATTGTTAAATGTTTATTTTTCTTGAAATGTAATTTATTTATTTATTTATTTTTTATAAAAAAAAAAAAGTTGCCTAATGTATGCATATTATAGATTATCTGTAACATAAACAACACAGAGAGAAAAGTTCATTCGTAATATACAAAGAACACTCTCACTCTATTTATTTATTTAGGCCTATTTATTCAAAATAATGACATCATACATGCTCTAATATCTTTTTGTTATTGTTGTTTTTATTTTATGCATATATATATATACAACCCCTCCAATAATATTAATAACTGTAGCCTGTGTATTTTCTATCCAACGGTTAATTTAATATATAATTATGACTTTTCCCAGTTGTACGCTGTGTATTTTCCTCTTTAATATATTTTCTCTCAATCTAAAACATATTTGCATATTATAGAATGAAGTTGATGGGACTTTCAAATTAAAATTTAAACACTGGAATGGTCCGTATGCAATTCATATCTTTTTTTTTTATTAGTGAGCACCAAAAAATTGCTCATTCAGTTGCAAACACTGATGACCTTATTAAATAAATGACACACAGTTGGAGGGAAAAGAGTTTTGTTTGTTTGGTTGTATGTTTGTTTGTTTGTTTTTCTCGGGAACTAAATAATTGTTAGCTTTCTGATTTGGCAACAGTGTTATTTAGAAACACATCCAAAGATTAATGCTTTTATATCACATTTCAAAACTACATGACCTTATTCAAGGTTTCTTTCTTTCTTTTATTGATTAACTGATTTGTTTGTTTGTTTATAATAATCATCACAATCATGCATGTTCTAATATTCTTTTTTGTTTTTATTTTGTGTGTACAAACACTGATTATCTCTTCATCACAGCACCTGTTAGTGGGTGTGATATATTAGGCAGCAAGTGAACATTTTGTCCTCAAAGTTGATGTGTTAGAAGCAGGAAAAATGGGCAAGTGTGAGGATTTGAGCGAGTTTGACAAGGGCCAAATTGTGATGGCTAGATGACTGGGTCAGAGAATCTCCAAAACTGCAGCTCTTGTGGGGTGTTCCCGGTCTGTAGTGGTCAGTATCTATCAAGAAAGGAACAGAGGTGAACCGGGGTCATGGGTGGCCAAGGGTCACTGATGCACGTGGGGAGCAAAGGCTGGCCCGTGTGGTCCAATCCAACAGACGAGCTTCTGTAGCTCAAATTGCTCAAGAAGTTAATGCTGGTTCTGATAGAAAGGTGTCAGAACACACAGTGCATCGCAGTTTGTTGCGTATGGGACTGCATAGCCGCAGACCAGTCAGGGTGCCCATGCTGACCCCTGTCCACCGCCGAAAGTGCCAACAGTGGCCATGTGAGCATCAGAACTGGACCACGGAGCAATGGAAAAAGGTGGAATGGTCTGATAAATCAAGTTTTCTTTTACATCACGTGGATGGCCGGGTGCGTGTGCGTCACTTACCTGGGGAACTCATGGCACCGGGATGCACTATGGGAAGAAGGCAAGCCGGCAGAGGCACTGTGATGCTTTGAGCAATGTTCTGCTGGGAAACCTTGGGTCCTGCCATCCATGTGGATGTTACTTTGACACGTACCACCTACCTAAGCATTGTTGCAGACCATGTAGACCATGTCTACAACTAATTATAACTGTACAATATGCCTTTTCGACCCAAGGGCCATTGATTAATTATATGACTTCTCCTAGTTGTAAACTTTTAATGTTCTCTTTATGAAATTATCAACCCAAAACATATGAATATGCTGAGCAGCAAATCAGCATATTAGAATGATTTTTGAAGGATCATGTGACACTAAAGACTGGAGTAATGGTGCTGAAAATTCAGCTTTACCATTGCAGAAATAAATTAATAGTTATTATTAATTGACATACAGTATCCTATCTGATGAATCTATATTGTTTCCCAAGGTGTTTGTAAATCTGAAATGTCAAAGTCTGGAGAATTTGTGACAAATACTGTTGAAATAATAAAAGACATTTAAGATTTTAAATTATATATCTAAAAGTGTGGTAGACAGATTTAGGGGAAAGGTAAGAAAGCTAGAAATTAGAATAAATATATATTCTATATAGTTATTGTATCTAGCTTTCAATGACACTTTTCCACAATTCAGTGAATTTAAGGAAGCGTTTTAAACCTTCAGAAAGTGACCACTAGAGGACAGCAAATGTTTTCAAGTAAATTTAATGTCTATTCAATTTTACAGATGGATCAAACCAGTACACCATCTTGAACAAATTAGTGTTGTTGTTGTTTTTTTTTACTGTTTGACATGCAGCTTGATGATGCTTTTACATTGTCTTATAATAAAGAATTTGATTTATTAAACTTTAAACAAGTAAATTAATTTGTCAAGTTCATGTAAATAGAATATATTAAAAAAGGATTAACTCAAATTTTACTTTAATGAAATAGCATGTAGATCACTCGGAGTATCTGACCCAGTCTGTTCCCATCATGATTTTCATGGCATGTATGTAATTACTTTTAGTGTTGTTCTGCATCTACATCTATGTTTTGGTTCTATTTTCTTTCTAATGAAAAATAACAGTTGTTCTTGCCTTGCAGCTAAGTAATGTGTATGTTCAGGCTTTATCAATACCCGGCTTACATCCTCTCTCTCTCATTTTCTGAGAGCAATACAAATATTTACTCTGCGTCTGAACTGGAAGGGAACGCTGGGAGACAGAGACCTCTGGGTATTCCACACAACCCTGCTGCTGTTTTATGAATGTAGTGTTCATTTAATCAGAAAATCTATGGCATTGATGAGAGCCTCAAGTTACACTCTTTGAACATATTCAGAGTCTGAATAATTCATTTAACATATAACAGTACAGCATATGGATGCAAAATGAAAGAGTATAAAGAATGACTGTAAACCCGAATAAGTTGGGCTAACTCAAAAAATTTGAGGTAATCAGTTACATCAGTTTTGTTATGATGTTCCCAATTTTAAGTAAGCAGAACTATCAAGTTTTGAGTTTGTAGTACTCATGCATGTTAATTGCTCCTAACTTTAAGTACCGAGTTAGCTAACTCATACATTTTGACAGCAATTAACATAAAATATTTAGTTAATTAACTTTTTTGTTTTGAGTTCTTGCAAATCAAATAAGTTATTTACTTCGCTATAAACCCTAATTAAGAAAATTCAGAAAATGCTAACTTGCTCATTTGCTAACATGTTAACAATAGCATGGTATAACACGTACTGAATGAGTACAGCAGCTTAAAGCATGTAACTTACTTGCTCTCAAACCAAGCCACATGCGTTACTTGTCACCATGATGATAACTCTCCAAAAACCCACATTAACAGAAACTCTTCTAAATTAGCATAACAAAACATTCATCACTACTAAATCTTCCTTACCATTAATCTTGCACAAAAAAAACAAAAAACAAAACATTATATAACACTTAATTTTAGCATTTACTCTCGCTTTCGAGTGCCATGGCCAAAGCATGCTGGGAAATAGAAATCCCAGCCCAGTTGGTTAAGCTTAAGTCTAAATTGAAAGAAATGAGTTCATACAACTCAAAACAATGAAACGATTCAGTTTGAAATATGTCAGTGCTGTGAACTCAAAACAAAAAGAAAGTTTTAAATACTCATAAAAGTTAATTTAACTGAACTAATTTGTTTAATTTAAGTTTGTCCTACTCAAACCAATTACGTTTTTTTGAGCGTTAGGGTTTAGAAAACTGTGAACTGTCATTGTGTTCTTTAGTGTCTTAAAAATGAACTGATTCTCAAGACACTTGAGAAACAGACAAGTATTTATGACGTTATTTTATTTTTTTCACGATACATTTACGTGGACCTTAGATAATATATACTACCTTTTTTTTTTTTTTTTTTTTTTGGAAAGAAGTTAATATTTATTCAGCAAGGATGCATTAAATTGAGCAAAAGTGACAATAAAGACTTTTACAGTGCTACAATTCTATTTCACATTAAAAATAACCCTGACATTTTTTTTTTTTCACAAAAATATTAAAGGGATAGTTCACACAAAAATGAAAATTCTGTCATCATTTACTCACCCTTAAGTTGTTCCAAACCTGTATACATTTCTTTGTTCTACTGAACACAAAGGGAGATATTTTGAAGAATGTTTGTAACCATTGAGGGGCACCATTGACTTCTATAGTATTTTTTTCTCCATGGAAGTCAATAGTGCCCCACAACTGTTTGGTTACAAACATTCTTCAAAATATCTTAATTTTTGGGTGAACTATCCCTTTAAGCAGCACAACTATTTTCAACATTGATAATGATAAGAAATGTTTCTTGAGCACCAAATCATCATATTATGATTTCTGAAGGTTCACGTGACACTGAAGACTGGAGTAATGATGTTGAAAATTCAGCTTTGCATCACAGGAATAAATTACATTTTAAAATATACTAAAATAAGAAACAGTTATTTTAAATTGAAATACTATTTCACAATATTACTGTTTTTACTGTATTTTTGATCAAATAAATGCAGCCTTGGTGAACATAAGAGACTCTTTCAAAAACATTACATCGTATCGACCCCAAACTTTTGAAGAGTAACGCATATGGATATACGTGGAAAAAAAAAAAAAAAAAAAACTCATGAAACTGATTTCAAAGTATCTGTAATTGACCTTTTAGTGTGCACCGTCTTTCATTGAAATGTGCATTTTATAGTTTCAAAATCAACAGATGTTTTTTTTTTTGCCTTGGTTCTTTTCTCTTTGACCTTCAAAAGTCTTATGTAATGCCATTCCCAAGTGCCAAAAGACAGTCACCAGACATTATTTTTGGATGAAAAAGTTACATTTTTTTATTTTTATATCAAGTCAGAGAGAAATAAAAAACACCAAAACCTGCAGGGATTCAAATTTCAATGAATCATAATAATCGATGTCAATACAGCTGAAGCACCATTCACTGAGAAACACCAGATGGGTGTCAGAAAACCAAAAAAAACTCTATTACTCCTCTTGGCTGGACTAAATTAAAGGAGAGAACATTGCAGCCGGTACCAAAGCCCTTCATCTCAAAGCCATAAGACATTTGAGTTTATTAAACCCAAAGTGGTCTAACATGCCAGTCTGAACTGCTTTGATTCAATCAAACAGCTTTTTGCAAAGCAGATTTTCTGTATTAGAAAGGCATGAAAGGCCACACACAACTGTGCCGTCACATCGCTCTCAGACTTAATCCAGGCTTCTCCACCTGTTCACATTGTCTTAGTCTCTTGGGGCCCCTCTGGTCCCCACAAAAACTTCTTAGTGGTTTTCATTTTATGAAGCTGGGACCCCCTGTCAGTGCTCATTATTTTGGGGTGGGGGCTGACTGGCGCTCCAGCCCTTGTTTTTAATGAGCAGGGATTTCCCTTTATTTCTATGGTATGCCGCATATCATTCATCGGCCGCGTAAATCTGTTGTCATCACAGGCTTTCCTGGACCTTGTTTTGGACCGGCAGGGCTCAGATGTCGTTCTGATGCGATAGCCAAATGAAGTTCCATAAAACGATGGCAGGATGCTAACAGGGGGAGAGGGATTTCTGTTCGTCAGGGTGGACGGGAACGTTAGAGCTGTAGCTGTGGCCGGATAACGTGTTTTGGCATCATACACTTTGTAAGAACTTCTATTCGATTTGGTCCTCCTATATATGCCTTCAGTCTTCTCTGTGATGTTATATTCTTGCTTGTCTTCTATGGTATTAAAAGATCTGTCAATGTTACATTGATTTTTTTGTCTGTTGTCATCTTGTTGACGTCTTTCCTCAATCTCAAAGGTTTCCTCTGGAGTGTCGTTCTGTATGTCATTCAGCCAGGTATCTGTAATATCATTTCTTGTGACATCTGTAAAATCATTTTTTCTTTCATCTTCAGTTTTGTTGATGATGTCTTGTTTTTGGCTCTCGTCATGCTCTCTGAGTTCCTCTGTGACGTCTTGGTTCTCGTGCACCTCTGAGCTGCTTTTAAGGAAAACAAATTGTCAGCACTTGAAGGAAAAAAGGTAAAAAACAGACTGTTTACATCACATCTTGTTTAGCCTAAAAAGAAAATGCTGGCCAAGTAACATGCAACGCACGTGGACTTTAAAGTTTACATATTTGTTCGCAGATTAAGAGACTGTTTGTCTGGAGGGCAAAATAATTTTACAGCTTATTACTTTTAAAACTATTTGGTTTCAGATGTACGAAAGTCATAAAGAGTGATTACATCCTGAGGCTAAGTAAACCAGAAATCCCTTCTCGATTGCTGCACCCTGGAGACCTATGTTCAGAGAAAAGAGTTTTGCTAGCCTGGAACATGAGCGAAAACTCCAAATGCCTAATGTGAAATGATATTTGCAGCCTGACATACAGCTGCTATAAATACTGAAAACATGCAGTGAACTGGGTAGTCATGGGAAACTGATAATATGTACAAGACAAAACGTACATATTTCCATTGTAATTTCAGTAGATTAAAGATTAGCTCTATTGGCACTCTGAAAATGCTTTTATGTTACAGACTGCATCAATACTTCATTAGGTTAATTAAGGGAACGATGTGATGCTCATTTGTTCTGATCTATTAATTTATTCAAAAAATACATTAAAATGCAATTCATACATAAAATGACTGGAATGCACCTCTTCCATTATGAGCATGTTTTAGTTTCTGTAACTAAAATAAATTTTATATATATTTTTGAGGTATAAAGTAAAAGATGTCAGTAATACAACTGTCTTGATATCATAAAGAAGAAAAAAGACTTATTAAAAGAATGAAATTCATGAAAGAAAAAAAAAACCTGAAAACTTGGCATAAACTTTTATTATTATCTCTCAATATCTGTATCTATAAAATGTAATGTGGTGTTACTCCCGAAAAGGTTCAATGTTTAATATTATTAATTTGTGATATTTATAGAACAAAGATAAAACAACACTGTAAAAAGATCGGTGAGATTTACAGTAAAAATTGAAGCTGTGGTTGCCAGAACTGTACTGTAAAAAAAAAATAATGGTAGCAACATTTTGACTTTTACAGATTTAACTAAGTATATTTCATTAATTGAAAAAATTCCAAATTACTAAAATCTGTCTTTTACCACATGGAGCCCGTAAAGGGACACGGTAATGGAAAAAAAATATGAGATGGGAGGAAAAATATGTCAATGCTTTTGAGTTCTCTCACAAATGCCTTGGTTCCCCCAAAAACTCACATTCCAGAGAGTAAAAATCGTGCACTTGGGGTAAAAATTGTGTTCCATTGAGTAAAAATCATGCACTAGGGGGTAAAAACCATGTTCTGGAGAGTAAAAATCGAGTTCCGGGTGGTAAAAATTGCATTCCAGGGAGTAAAAATCATGCACTGGGGGCTAAAAATCACGTTCCGGGAGTGAAAATCGAGTTCGGGAGGGTTAAAATTGTGTTCCAGGGAATAAAAAAAATTTGTTCTTCTCAGAGGAAGGCAAATGTTTTGGGAACAAACAAGTTTCTTGAGGGAATGCAAAAGTCTGAAATATATTTTTTCCTCCTGTAACATCATTTCCCTTTAGGGGTTCCTTATAAACATTGGTGGTAAAGAGAAGGCCAACATGATGAATCAAAGTTCATCACAAGTAGCTTTTCCACAAGCTGAGGTACTGTAAATACGCTACTAATGTATAGAAGGTGCACAATGTCACAAAATACAATACAAAAACACAATCATGGTAACACACATGACACTAAAACAATGCAATAAACATTCATTCAACAACATGTAACATAAAATGTTACATTACAAAATGTTATGTTTAATTTTTTGGAGGGTAAACAATGAAGATTATTCTTTATCATGAACACTCTTATTTGTCATTGCCCCAGTTACTGACTGTAAATTAATTGAAATTTACTTGTGCTGGGTTGCATTATGAATGGGCCCCATCTACCAAATGAATAGGCGCATAGAGGACCTTAGTGGGACCCCCTCACCACAGGAGCTGAGACAATGTTCCTACCCTAACGACGGCCCTGCTGCTCAGAAATGTCTGCTGAGTGCAGCTGATGAGTTAAATTTACTTCATCTGTGAGCATCAGGTTAATGCCATTCCTAGCATGAGTTACTCTAGTCTGGCCTCAACTGTTGTGAGTTTCCATGGAAGTGAGAACATCATACTGTCACGAGCTGAATGGCAGACACTAACCACACGGCTTACAATGTCACTTAACACTACCTCAGTGGCACAGAGGACTCATGATTTCACTCGTGTATAACCGCTCAAGGGGATGGATGAATGAGTCCATTATTTTTGGTATTCGAATATGCTAGCCATCTATTTTGTTTCATGTAGTTTTTACAGTACAAGGACTTTACACTTAACCTGTTCTCACTCCCAAGGTGTCCGATACTGCCGCATGCTGAAGAGACAAGAGGCTGGCAACCCATTGCTGTCAAGGAGAAACCTTTGGAATCAATAGAGTGCTGCAGGGTTGACTTATTTTTGTAGGCCAACCTGGAAGTTAGCATCACCCTGGTTATCTAGACAATAGGATTTTGTTCATCATGATAATCTTCACAAATGAACACAATTTTTTATGAATTTTAAAGCCTAAATACAATTGTTGGGCTTTTTGGTCTACAAAAATAAGTTATCCCTGTAGCACTGTGTGACGCATGCAAAGGGAAATTTTTATCATCGTTATTTCATGAATGTTGGGGAATGTTTTTTTTCACCATGACATGATATGTTGAGGTATAATTTTCAGTTTAAACATCCACAATAATTTTAGTAGCCATTTCACTATTATACTATTTTTGAGCACCTATCAATTTCTCATTATATAACAACATAACATAAAACACGTAACATATAGATAAAAATTAGCTACAGTCACAATAATGTCTTACATAAAATTAAAAGTATTTTAAATCCAAACTATCACATTGTGTAAGGCCTAACTACGCAAATATTTGATAATTGCGTCCATCCGCCTGATTCCGCCGTAACGCTCAAATTGCCGCCTGAAATAGCGTTACTACAATGCGAAATGCCATCGGCTCTCGTGTGCGAAATGTCATCGGCTCTCGCGTGTTTCATGATCGATAGCGAAATGCTAAAGTTCGTATTTATCTTAATGAAATGTGACTGCGTTCACGGAGCGAGAAGTTTTTCCTCTAACAGACGGTATGGCACTTTTCTCATGGATATTCAGCAGTATTGGACGGGCTGTTTCAATAAGTTGAAGTGATATTACGATCAAGTGAAGTGTTCTGTAAGTGATTTCAGTTGTCTATTCAATTGTGTGCTTGATCAAACCCTTTTTTATATTTATGAATTTGGCAGACGACTTACAGCCTACAGTTGCTTTCCTTGGGAATCGAACCCATGACCTTGGCATTGCTAACGAATGTAACGCCACGCCAGCAGAGGGAGCCCTCTCCCGAGTACTGACTGAATGCCGCTCCCTCTGCTTCACTGGTTACTTCCTGTTTGGTGGACATTTAAGCATGGCCTTGCTCCTTGTGCTTTGCGAAGTATTGCCAGCCTGTCTGCCTTACCGAGCGTTTACCCATTGCTATTATTTGCCTTATTGTGTATGATCATTGCCTGTTTCACCTGTTTACTGCCTTTTGGATTGCCCACTGTTCTGTTGCCTGGTTTGGACTGCCTTATTGTGTTTGTACCTCTGCCTGCCTCACGTTTACGATTATTTGCCTGCTGTTTTGGATTTGTTTGCTGTGGATACATTAAACACTGCACATGGATTCTAATGCCGCCTCAGCGTCCTTACATAATACTTCGCCCCCGAAGAATCCAGCAGATGTTACGAATCTACAGGCCGCGTTCGCTTATCAGAGCGACGTTCTCAAGGAGTACCGTGATCAACTGGCTAAAGCTCAAGCGGCTAATGACTACCTCACTCAGTATTTGCGATCGCTACCACCGCCTATGCCCAGAAAGGTAAGCTTTGCATTACCTGACAAGTTTAATGGTTCTGCTGAGCAATGTAAAGGTTTCATCCGCCAAGTAGAAATCTTTTTCATGCATCAGGGAAGTGACTTTGATTCTGACGAGAAGAAGTGTGCATTCCTCATGTCATTGCTAACGGGCAAAGCGATTGAGTGGGCCGCTGCAGTTTGGGAAACTGATCGCTTGTTCCAAACATCCTACCCGTACTTCATAAAACAACTTAGAGATGTGTTTGAATACCCAGCAGGGGGCAAGGATGTTTCCACTCGTTTAATGCAACTAACTCAAGGCCGCAAATCCGCCGCTGAATATGCTATTGAGTTCAGAACGCTTGCTGCTCAGAGTGGTTGGAACGATGTGTCACTCAAGGCCCTGTTTCGTCGCAGTTTGAATATGGAGTTACAGGCAGAGCTTGCATGTAAGGGTGAGGAGCACTCCTTTTCTGAGTATGTCACATTAGCCATCAAGATCGACAATCTCATGCGTACTCATCGCCCTCAAAGCAAGTCAACAAAGCCCATGCATACCTCGCAAACTACACAGATTTCCGACTCAAGCCACGCCAATGATCATGCCAGTCCTGAGCCCATGCAGCTAGGGGTCACGAGATTATCTACTGATGAGAGATCAAGACGATTGATTCAGAATCTATGTTTCTACTGCGGTAATGCAGGCCACCGCAACGCAGTCTGTCCTCTCAAAGCCCGGAGAAACTACGCTGACAACAGCCAAGTAAGTGTGGACAATATTTCCGTTACCAACGCCAAATCTCTCACTACTACTGTCACGATTACTGCTGAAAATGGCTCCTTTGAATTCACAGCGCTGATTGACTCTGGCTCAGCATTAAACCTAATTCATCAGGACCTCATTACAACATTCAACATTCCCGTCCAACACTGTAAAACCTCCACTCAAGGTAAACACCGTTAACAACAAACCTATCGGAGATGGCATCACTCAACTAACACTGCCCATGAAAATGCAAGTAGGACTATTTCACCAAGAAACCATCACTTTCTACGTCCTTGATTCTCCGTGCCATGAAATCATCCTTGGATATCCATGGCTATCTGTTCACGACCCAGTCATCTCTTGGCAACATGGTGAGATCATACATTGGTCACAATTCTGTTTTTCGAATTGCCTGAGTAACACCATTACCAAGTCTTGTTTTACCACCAGCATAGAGAGTCCAGAATGTAAGCTGGTCACCATACCATCATGCTACCAAGAACTTCAGGAAGTCTTCAGCAAAACCAGAGCCACTCAACTGCCACCTCATCGTCCATGGGACTGTGCCATAGATCTCCTACCAAATGCCATACCACCGAAAAGTAAAGTATATCCTCTGTCAGGTCCAGAAAGTCAAGCTATGGAAGAGTACATCGAGGAAGCTCTCAATTCTGGCTTCATTCGTCCATCCACTTCCCCAGCAGCTGCAGGCTTCTTTTTCGTCGAGAAGAAGGATGGAGGACTTCGTCCATGCATTGATTATCGAGGTTTGAACAATATCACAGTTAAGTTTCGCTATCCTCTACCACTAGTTCCTGCAGCACTTGAACAACTCAGAGAAACTAAAATATACACCAAGCTAGATCTTAGAAGTGCTTATAACCTCATTAGAATCAAGGAAGGTGACGAGTGGAAGACTGCATTTTTGACCACTAGGGGGCACTATGAATACCAGGTCATGCCGTATGGGCTAGCCAATGCACCTGCGGTCTTCCAGTCCTTCATTAACGAGATCTTCAAGGACATTCTGAACCAATATGTTGTGGCCTACATAGACGACATCTTGATTTATTCAAAATCTGAGGAGGAACACAAGGGTCATGTCAGAACTGTACTCACCAGGCTGTTAGTGAATCAACTCTATGTCAAGGCAGAAAAATGTGAGTTCCATGTCCAACGAACATCTTTCCTTGGGTACAACGTCAGTCATCAAGGTGTGGAAATGGACAACTCCAAGATCACGGCAGTCACTGAATGGCCCCAACCCACTACAGTCAAGGAGCTTCAGCGCTATCTGGGGTTTGCCAATTTCTACCGACGCTTTATACGCAACTACAGCATCACAGCAGCACCACTAACATCCCTACTGAAAGGTAAACCGTCAAAGTTGAAATGGACAGATCACGCTACACAAGCATTTGCCAACCTCAAGCACAGCTTTACGACTGCACCAATCCTAAAGCACCCCGATCCCAATTTACCATTCGTCCTGGAAGTCGACGCATCTGACTGTGGAATAGGTGCAGTGCTCTCCCAACGCCACGGACAACCAGGCAAGCTTTTCCCCTGTGCTTACTTTTCTAGAAAACTCACGGACGCTGAGCGAAACTACGATGTTGGCGACAAGGAGCTTCTAGCTATGAAGGCAGCCATCAAAGAATGGAGACATTGGTTGGAAGGCTCCACTCACCCCTTCCAGGTAATCACAGATCACAAGAACCTTGATTACATAAAAAGTGCAAAAAGATTAAATCCTCGCCAGGCTCGTTGGTCCTTGTTCTTTACCAGATTCCAGTTCACCGTGACCTACCGTCCTGGTAGTAAGAACAGCAAAGCTGACGCTCTCTCCAGGAGACATGATCATCCACAGGCAGAGAACCAACCTGAATCCATCTTGCCGCCATCCATCATCATCGCACCGATCACTTGGGATCTGATGGATGAAATCCAAAGAGAACAGAGCAATGAACCCACACCACAAGGCTGTCCTGCTAACAAACATTATGTTCCTTCCAGGCTTCGACTCCGAGTCATGCAATGGGTCCACACGTCACTGCTCTGGGCATCCAGGTATCTCACGAACACTACACCTCACGCAAAATTCCTTCTGGTGGCCATCTATGGTTAAGGATATAACAAATTACGTCAAGTCATGTTCAGTGTGTGCACAGTCTAAAACCCCCAAAGAACTTCCATCTGGTCTATTACAACCATTGCCCATCCCTCAAAGACCTTGGTCACACCTTTCAGTAGACTTTGTCACTGACTTGCCCCTATCTAATGGGTTTACCACGATCCTTGTAATCATTGACCGCTTCTCTAAAGCTTGCAGACTCATTCCTTTTAAAGGGTCTTCCCACAGCTATGGAAACTGCTCAAGCGATGTTCCACCACGTCTTCAGGGTTTACGGTATCCCCGAGGATATTGTTTCTGACCGAGGAACCCAGTTCACGTCTCAGGTATAGAAAGCATTCTGCAAACAACTTGATATTAATGTCAGTCTAACTTCAGGCTACCATCCGGAATCCAACGGACAAGTGGAGAGGCTGAACCAAGAGATCGGCAGACACCTCAGATCATACTGTGGGCGTGAACAGCATCGGTGGTCAGAGTTTCTACCATGGGCAGAGTATGCACAGAACTCATTGAGGCACTCATCCACTGGTCTTACACCATTCCAGTGTGTCCTAGGATACCAACCCCCTATGTTCCCGTGGTCTGGAGAACCGTCCCTTGTACCTGCAGTCGATGACTGGATTCGCCGTAGCGAGAGGGTGTGGGACAGCGCTCACGTACGTCTACAAAGAGCTGTCAGGAATCAGGAGATTCAAGCCAACCGACGACGTCGCCCACATCCTCCCTACCAACCTGGACAAAGGGTCTGGCTCTCTACACGGGACCTCAAGCTACGGCTACCCAGCAGGAAGCTCAGCCCAAGGTACGTAGGCCCATTCAAGATCTTGAGACAGATTAATGCGGTCACTTATGAGTTAGAGCTTCCTGTTAATTATCGCATCTCTCCCTCCTTCCATGTTTCCCTCCTGAAACCGGTCCACCCGGATGCTGACCCCAACGTCGAGAACCGAGAGCCACCTCCACCGCTGGACATTGATGGAACCCCGGCATATGCGGTAAAGGAGTTGTTGGACTCCAGACGGAGAGGGGGTCAGCTCCAATACTTGGTGGACTGGGAGGGATACGGACCTGAAGAAAGATCCTGGGTAGCCGCTCACGACATTCTGGATCCATCACTAATTGAGGAATTTCATCGAGCCAGACCCGATCGTCCAGCACTGCGACCACGGGGACGTCCACGTAGAGCGCCAGGAGTTGCTCCTAGGGGGGGGGATTCTGTAACGCCACGCCAGCAGAGGGAGCCCTCTCCCGAGTACTGACTGTATGCCGCTCCCTCTGCTTCACTGGTTACTTCCTGTTTGGTGGACATTTAAGCATGGCCTTGCTCCTTGTGCTTTGCGAAGTATTGCCAGCCTGTCTGCCTTACCGAGCGTTTACCCATTGCTATTATTTGCCTTATTGTGTATGATCATTGCCTGTTTCACCTGTTTACTGCCTTTTGGATTGCCCACTGTTCTGTTGCCTGGTTTGGACTGCCTTATTGTGTTTGTACCTCTGCCTGCCTCACGTTTACGATTATTTGCCTGCTGTTTTGGATTTGTTTGCTGTTGTAGCGTCTGGATAGATCTGGCTAGTCAATCAACTTTGGACATTTCAGAATGCTTTTAGCCTCCTGAACTGTGCATGTAAATCACGAATCGGCTCCGGCAAGTCCGGGACCAATTGCCCCATTGGCACCTTTGTTACCCCAGTAAAGAAAAACAGAACATATTCTCACCAGCTCCAGAGACTTCAAAGAGTCACCCTGGTGGGACTAAAGGACATATGGTCACAGACACTGGCCACAACCCCAATACACACACACATACAGACACTCACAAACACGCATGGAGATTGTGAATGTACATTTATCCTCCAAATATGACTGTGCCAATATGTACCCGTCGCTGTATTTAAAGGTGCATGTATTTATCCCTAGTATATAAGCTTAGCTATGACTGTAGTTGTATTAGTTTTCTTCTAAACGATAAAACTCAAGTATAAACTGTATCTCACCTTTTATGTCTTTGCCATCTGACAAGTTTGGTCTCATTGTAAAGCTTTCGTTATGCTCTAATTGAAAATGTATGTCACATGACTGTAAAATGCATTCTTCTATTTTTAATGGTACTTTGAAGAAAATGTACTCAGATCGGACACTTCGTAAACCATGCAAATTAGGTCATAAATGGAGACAAAGAAAGAGTTTGCCCGCCAAAATCGCACCCTCATCATTGGCTGATGTATCCCAGGAGGCGTTCTGGCCTGTTGTCCTTAAAACACAATGACACGCATCTCTCATTGTCTCTCGATTGTCTCTCGCCATTTAACACACGTCTCTCCCGGACGTCTCGGCGACCGCGCTTCCATCACGCGCCCCCTCTCTTCGGGACGACCATCTTTTGGCAACAAGTTTCTTGTCAAACCCTCTTCATCCGTCGCCCTAAGTCTTCACTCTTCATCGCCTAGGAGACGGACTCTTTTTCTTTATTTTCCGGTTATCTTACTCTTAAGTTAAACCCTTGTTTGAAAATCCCGCCGAAGAACACCTTCTCGGAAAAGGACCAATCGCTTCAGCCGCACGCACCGAA
This sequence comes from Ctenopharyngodon idella, assembly GCF_019924925.1. Taxonomy (NCBI): domain Eukaryota; kingdom Metazoa; phylum Chordata; class Actinopteri; order Cypriniformes; family Xenocyprididae; genus Ctenopharyngodon; species Ctenopharyngodon idella. The sequence continues at coordinate 12,612,567 of NC_067227.1, forward strand.
ACTCCTGCAGAAACACGAAACGACCACAGCATCTGAACCTATGCAAGTATAGAACCATTCTTTCCAAAGCGTTTTAAGCTCGATGTGTAAGCTGAGTTTCCTTGCTGGCTCTCAAAGGTTTTAACTGTTAGTAAGTTGCCATTCCTTTGATCACCTCTGTTTTCTTGACTTTACTTTCGCTTTCTATATATGTGTATTGTTTGTGTATGTTTAGTAGTATAGTCTCTGTATCCGTAGTTTCATATATATTAAATACATTATATTCATGCTCGATTGTCCTTTTTGCTCATGCAACAAACCCAGGTCACTTTAACGTTTCGATCCAGTATCCTTGCTTTACGCATTGATGCTAGAATAGGAAGTCTTTCTCGTGGCCAGAGAAAAACCTTCCTTTTATAATCGGCTATGAGGAGCTAACGGTTTGCTGGACAAACTAATAGTTTCTCTAAATTATTATCAAACCAGAACTAATCATATATGTGATTGATTATAATTCGTTGTAATTAATTCACAATATATGTATAATTCCCTCTCGGGTCGGTATATGTATTATAATTAATCAGCTTTATGATTTATTATATTCATATATTTCACCCATAAATTAATTAAATACCTGTACTGATTCGCTACACTGTGGATACATTAAACACTGCACATGGATTCTAATGCCGCCTCAGCGTCCTTACAACGAAAATCTTTTCGAAGTTGTAGCTCTGTTTTAACAATTTTTATACTGGTTTTCTCAGGATGGTCATTTGTCAGTTCAGTTTTAGTTAGTTTTACCTATTATCCTGTCCTGCAGCTGTGTCTTCTCTCTGCTCCTGCGGCTGGTATAAAGAAGGCAGGTAGAGATGAAGTGATGGAGTTAGATTGTCTTCAGTAAAATGTCCATCTTGAAGGACATTTTGTTCCTCTTTTCTTCTCCAGAAAATCTTACACATGGGAGTTTCTCCATAAAGAATGAAATTATTGAGAATTAGTTTGGGAAATGATGAGAATTATTTAGAAATGATGAGAGTGATCTTAAAATCTGCTGCTCTGTGTCTTGTAAGCAATTGACACTATTTACTTTGAGAAGGAGAACTTAGCAACAACGTTCTTCCGCTAGTTTATAACTTTGGTCATGAGGCCTTTGAGATGACATAAACAATTTATTCTGTCTCATATTAACAGGTGATTACACTTGTCTCAGATGCCATACAAAACTCTCAGTGTGCCTTTGCTAACTAAATAACTGTTGAATATCAGTAGACATACATTTCTGTAGGAGTTTTTGGAAAATTATCTTTCATTTTGTTATTAAACATTTTTTGCTTTTATTATATGAAATAGGATTCCAATTTTTTGAAAATGCATGTTCTGAATCAAGAGGTCAAATCGACGTAGACATTTTGTTCATCATGATAATCTTCACAAATGAACTTTTATAAACTTTTAAGCCTAAATACAATTTTTGGCCATTTTATTTGGTTTTGACTTACAAAAATATTGCCATCCCTGCAGCACTATATAGACTTAGATATGCAAAGAGGAATTTTATCATCATGAAATTATATGTTGGGGGAATAATTTTGTCACCATGACATGATATGTCAGTTTGGTGCTGCTTGTGGTTTTAAAAATGGTATATATGTCTTATACAGAGAGACTCCGTGAAGTAATGTGTTCCATAGCAGTACCTGGTGTGCTTAGTGCTCGGCGTCCCATCTGATTCTCCAGTGGGACAGTGGAAGGCCGGCGGGTTGAGTCCAGTGGGACTCTCCGTCTGTGTATACTGCTCCTCGCTCTCTCTCTGTCCTCTATTCTTTTTATTGCAGTGTATGATTCCCATACCTTCAGTTCACTCTCTGTTTCAAAAGAGTCTCTACTGCATTTCTGCTCCCTTGCAGAAGTGGAATGAGATCTGTCTTTCTCATCTTTACGGGGTGATGATGTGGAGCAGTTGGAGGGTCGTGGGGACAGGACACATCGCACTCCACATGCTGCGAGAACATAAACAGAGATCTTGATTAATAGGGTTTAAACGCCTTTAACTGCGGCTGCTGCCAACATCAGCTGAATATTGGTAAAGTATTAGGCATATTTATTTAACTGTTAAGTAGCAGAATACTAAGCAGGATCACAGGTTGACTGTACATTTCCCCTTGCATAATATACAGTAAGTAAGGAATAATTGATGACGGGCAGTTGAATTTTTAAACAATAATGCACACCCAAGGTGGCAATGCAGTCACAATGCAAAGCGGAGTCCAATAGATAATAAAAGGTAATTTAAAGGTAGGGTAGGTAATTTTTTATAAACACATTTTGTTATATTAGTTGAAAGTCTCTTTACATCCAGATATCAATCAATAATAGAAGTGGTCTAAATATACACATATCTTCTGTGGAAGTCTCATGACTAAAAAGTGTTCAGTCCGAATGCAATGATGCGATGTCCTAAGTGCCTGTACTGTAAAAAAGAATTGTTGGTTTAACTTAAAAAAGTAAGTTACCTGGTTGCCTTAAAATGTTGTTCATTGAAATTAAAAATTTGAGTTAACACAATGAAGGCGATTGGTTTAATCAACAGAAACTGAAAATATTATGTTATCTGAACCACATTAATTATTGAAAACTCAGATTAACATGGAAAAGATACCTTTTATCGCGTGTCGTCGCGTCGTGTCTGGTTAGAACACGGTGTTATGCTTTCAAAGCTAGCTTGCTATTGCTAGCCTCTCCAAAATTGCCTACCCCACCTTTAATTGCAAAAAATGGAAATTGGAATAGAAACATTTTTGTCCTATTGTTAGTTAAATTTATTTGCTTGGTCAGTATCTTTGTGGGCTTGGGTTCATTTGCTGTTTTAGGCTGTAGGGTCTTTTGAAATAGCTTAAATAATTTGGCAAAGTGATGTGGAACTAACTACAGTATAAAGCGTTTGTGTCATAGGTTCTTTGTTTTGTTTGTGTTCTCATGCTTTTGCTTTGTGACTTTTTGTTTGTCTTTTGGTTCCCTGTACTCTATTTTGTAGTCTCTTTGTAGTTTTCTTGTTGATTAGTTCCCTGATTGTGTCCAGGTGTGTCTTGTTAGTCTATTACACTGTGTGTATATAAGTCCCAGGTCAGGTCTTTATTCTTTTTCCTGAGTTCCTAGATATTCTGCTCCTTGTGTTTTTTTTTTTTTTTTTTTTTTTTTTTTTTTGTTAATACATGATTACTGCAAATGGATACTACACTCCTGCATCTTTAAAATTCACCAAACTTGTCAGTTTGACAGACCTGGAACTTTTGTCAACCAATCAGAATCAAGCATTCAACTGCCACGTGATATAATATAATATAATATAATATACACCACATCTGTTTAATTGGTGTATGAAATCCCATTAAGCATGTGTAATGTAGTGTTTAAATATATTTCTTTTCTAAACATTTTGCTCACAAAGCATTGACAAATGGTTACCTATGAGCAGAGCTTTTTTGGCTGTGAATGATTTCTTGGAGGTTTTCTCTGAGAGGTTTCTTGAATCTTTAAGGATCCTCCCCTGAAGCATGCTGTTGCTATAGGCACCAGTGTTTGGAGAAGATGATCCATGTTGATGTACTGGAAATGTTTTAAGAGGTGGGACCCCTCTCTGGTTTGTGACTTGGAGCTGTAGTCCTTGTTTCAATATAGAGTTCCATGCCATTGAGCCTGCTGTTCTGATGGATCCTGTGTGGTCTCTGAAAAGTCTCACGGGACAGAAATGCATCGCATGGCTGTGCCCATTTATGTTCATGAGTCAGCATGGGGCACCTCACTGAATCTGAAATGATTGCTTACAAGTTACACCTAGAGAATGTAAGAAGAAAAAACAAGGGAGAAAACACAGTCAATTATGAACATAAATCTTACTGTAATATGTGCTAGGTCTGTATTACCTTTCGAACTATGTACAGCTTCTTTAACAAACTCTGCATTTAATAACATATTTCTATGAAAGGGTATATCAGACTTCAAGAAATATGTTCTGGTCTAACTCACCTTTATTAATGACTGGATTATTTACACAATAGGAAGAATATGAACATGATGCAACCCAACAGGATGAAAATAAAGAGCTAAATTTACCCATTGCCTAGTGAGAGATTAAGAGTGAACTTACATGGGGACATCAAATTGAAATGATTTTTGATATTTTTAATTACCTTTTGAAATTTTACCATTATCATGTCCTACAGTATGTAGTACAGGTTTCCTCAAATCTAGCCCCGGAGGGCCAATGTCCTGCAGAGTTTAGCTCAAACCATGATTGAACTCACCTGAATGCAATTTTCTAGTATCTCTGAAGGCATTGACTTTTTCAGGTGTGTTTGACATTTGCGTTCTGTCACAAAACGTTTGCAAGCGATTGCAAAACTGGTGATGGAAATAAAATGAGATAGAGGAAAAACTACATTTCAATGCTTTTGAGAGTGAGCGCAAGTTTCTTTGGGGAACGCAGAACTTTTGTGAGAGAATGCAAAGTTTCTTGGGGGAATGCATTGGATTGAAAGTAAAAAACCTTTGAAATGATTACCAAATAAAATTAAAAAATCTTTAATTTCAAACATTTTGATTAGAGAAATGGGAAATGTGAAAAATTACCTGAAATATTTAATTAATTTCTTGTTTTTTTTATGTTAACAGTTAATTGCAGCACCCAGGGACATGGCAAAATTTGATAAAACTTAATTGTGCTATTGTGATAATAGAAAACTAAGATGATTTCTATATTTTAAAAGTGTGCCTTTCATATTTAATATTTCTTCCAATGTATCAAGACATAAAATGGGGTCATGAAAATGCACTACAATGAGGAACGACCCTGCTAAACCTGGATTATCTGTCAGTCCGTGCTGTCAGTATGACTCATTTAAGGAATGGAAGTCCCAGCTGCATCTGCTGCCTGCATGTAACCCATGTGCTCTCTGTGTCCAACCCTCTTGCTCAGCGTTTTGATGTTTTATGATTTTGGACAGTCAGTTAATCTCTAATCCCATGATGAAAAGGCTTCTGGATGGCATATGGAATGTGAAGTCAACAGTAACACCAATAAGGGCTTCATCATTAGTCTTTAATTAGCTCAAGTTGTGCTGGTTTATTTTTCTGTCCATGCCACATGTTTTAGCAAGATGTTCAGACAAGCTTTAGGCAATTAAGTGTTTCTATTCATTATATGTTAAACATGATAAACAACTGCTTTCCCAAAGAAACTTTTTTTAGCTGTTTTGCATGCATCCATATGCTCATCATATACATGTCTGAAGGTTTACCTTGCATTGATTCCCTTGTGAAAAAGAAGTACACATTAGCATATTTGTAAAAAGAGTACTTAAAATAATGTGCCTTAAAAACAATATACTTAAGTGCGAACTGAATGTAATGTTTTCAGAGACTTAAATGCATGTTTTTTGTGATTAAATGAAAAGTATAGTCTAAATTTGCCTTTTTAGACTTTTAAAACTTTTTGAATTTGAAGATCAAGGTAAATTGTACTTAATATGTCTTCTGGGAAACATGTAAGTATCTTCTGTTGCTTCCGAAGGGCAGTACTACATGAAAAAAATTTATATTTAAACGAAATAAGAAAAATTTGTACATCTTCATCCTGTTCAAAAGTTTTCACCCCTGACTCTTAATGCATCATGTTTCCTTCTGGAGCATCAGTGAATGTTTGAACCTTTTTTATTAGTTGTGTTTGAGTCCCTCAGTTGTCCTCCATGTGAAAAGATGGATCTCAAAATCATTCAGTCACTGCTGTAAAGGGTTCAAATATGCAAAAGATGGTGGAAAACTGAAGAATCTGCAGGACCTGGAGGACTTTTTCTGAAGAACAGAGCTCAGTTTATCTGCTCAGGACAAACAAGGGACTCATGAACAACCATCACAAAACAAAAAAACAGTCATAGATCATCCAGGTAACCACATTAAGAATCAATGGTTCACAAACGTTTGAATAGGGTAATTTTAATAAATTCAGCTATTTTTTTTTTGTCTTATGGATTATATGTAAACATCTTTTATGTAAAATATCTTACTCAGGACAGTACTAAATGAAAAAATAACATGCATTTTGTATGATCTCTCTTATTTTGTTAAAATTTTTCACATTTTCACAAATTCTGCAAGTGGTTCACATACTTTTTCTTGCAACTGTAATCCTTCAAATTGCTTTTCTTTTTCCCCCCAAGTGTCCTGATTGTTTATTTGTTTGAACAAATGTTTACAAGGAATGTAACCATTTACAGATCTCAGATAAGTGAAAGCACAAACTGATTACCATACTATGCAGTGAAATCCCAATATTTCCTTGAATATGTGAAAATAATGTTTGATGTTGAAATTTGGTTCCTTGTTGATCTATGAACTTGTTGGCACACAGCCATAACCATTGTGTTAGTTTGGGAGAAGGCACAAAACTGCAGTAAACAGTTGCCTTAAAATGTGAAATACTGCATTATGTTCTATTTTTTTTTTGTCAGATTGGATGTTTCTTATTATTCCTGGAGCAATTGTGACAATAAATGTTTATAAATGTAACACGTGTTTGACCATTTATTTAATATAAATTAAAAAATGTAAGGTAGTTATATAAAGCAAGTAAGAATAAATTATTTGAAAAGAGTAAGCTTTATGTATTACACAAGCTTAAATTGCAGTTTATCAGTTAACATAACCTTTATTTAATTCATTCAGGTCAACTGAACATGATGGGGAAGCTTAAGAAAAAGTTAACTTTTTTACGTTGGATTTATGTGTTTAAATTGGATGGAAATTTTATATGCAATTGAATTACATACGTTTTTGAATTACATAACTTTTAGGGTTAAATAACTCTATATGTAATTAGTAATGTAATTCGATAATTACTGTTGTCATTAAAATAGGTTTAAAGTGTACTGACAAGCATTTTGGCAACTAAAATATACTTTCATGTCATTTCTATTGAAACTTGTATGTCATGTATTATTAATACGTAATTACACATTTATTAATATGCAATTACACATTTGTAATGATGACGGTGCAATTTAAAAAATAAATTAATTTTAAATGTAAAACTACAGTTAATCAAGTACATGTCCTTTAGTCAACACATCAAAATAAGCATTTTTTAAAGCATGTCAAAAGATTATTAAAACATAATGATTTTACTTTGAGGTAAAACTTTTAATTTAACATTATTACAAAGTGCGCTTTTTAAAAGTTTGCTTAAGTGTGTTAAAAAACAGTCATGTACTTTTTTAAAAAATACACATATGTGACGTTTTATTTCAGTAATATTATATTATCTTTAAAAATATACTTTTTAGACTTAAGTGGACAGTCAACACAATAAGTGCACTTCCTTTTCACAAGGGTTGCTTTGAAATCATCTCCTGTATTACACTGTTTACACAAGCAGCTCACAATCAGAAGCCAAGTTTGACAATGTATCTAGTCTGTGATGTGTGGAATAGGCAGAAATACATGGAGAAGGGCCTTCATTACACCATTCTCACGCACCCACAAAATACACAACATCTGTAAACCCTTAAATGATCCACCAACCAGAGAGATATGTTCTATTTCATGCGGCCCAACCCTAAAAAAGGGATTGTTCATGAAAACCCCTCCGGTTCCTTTGAGAAACAGGGAAATGTGTAGGAAGATTTCCATACAGGCTTCAAAATCTGTTTGGTTGAGAAGGTTGCACTCTTACCTGCCAATAAAGTTTAGGTCCAAAGTGGCTCTTCTGCTTTTATACAGTGTTTTAAACTTCAGTTCAAAAGTACAGATGTCTCTTTGTTGAAGGTTTGACCATCTTTGGAGTTTCCTAGGGAACTTGCAGCTTTGGTTTGTTTTTTGTTTAGTGTCTGGTGGCAAAGGTGAATGAGCAAGGCCCATTATGTTGTCAGTGGATACAACAACAAAACCTTGTATGAGCTCTATGTAATTATGTGTTTCAGTGTTAAACCAGGGCACCGTTTCAAATCAGAATGCTCAGCTTTTTCGATGATTTTAGAACCTATTCCAGACAAATATTTATGCCTCTGTAATCCACATTCTGTGCATATTGTCATTCAAAAGCTTCAGAAAACTACAAAAAAAAAACCCTAAAGATTGTGAAACACATCGCATATGGATTAACATTCTACCCGTTCATTCCCGTTCCCAGCCTCCCACCCATTGTTAAACTGTCAGGGCATGATGATGGCTGCTAGCTAAAGAAAAGCATGTTTTCGATTTATAAGCATGTGTATTCATTCCAATAGCATGTACCTTTGATTCCAATAATAATAATGCTTTGTCCGTCTATTACAATTATTAGTAAGTGGCCTGATAGACTAAAGTCTGAATTGTGATTTGAATGTTAAGTCTTTTGTCTTATTCTTGAGTCTCAAATCTTGAGTTTCATTTACTCTACAAATCTGTCTTTCAGTACACTGGCCAATGCAAGCCCCCATGATCCTTTGGGGCGGCTGACTTATGTAAATTCTACAAACGTACATCACCTTGCAGTACAAGTGATTTCATCTCCTTTGAGAGTACGCTTGCAAAACAAGTTTGAATAGTTATACTGGAATATGAATTTTAAATGTTGGCATTTCAGCTAGCAAGCATAATAAAATCTCTCCGTCTGATGGGTTTTACAATGAAGGAAATGTGTTTTAATCATTTTAAGGTCTGGTTTTATTCTTTCAACATCCTAGATCAAATATAAACTGATTATTTAATATATATATATATATATATATATATATATATATTAAAGACAAATAAAATATAAATATGTATTAAATAAAAATTAAATGAATAAACAGCCTGGTCTCATTGTTAATACGTAGGTACGTAACTTTCAAAGACACAAAACGTACATTTTTGTAAGGTGCTAAAATTGACGTATTTATAGCACTAAAACATAAAAATACTTACGTTTTTACAGCGAAAAACGTAAAATATTTACAAATCTTTCATGTCATAAAGATATATATATAATTTACATTTTATCGTTTTGTAGATAAACATAAGATCCCTAAACCCCACACCGAACCTAAACATATCCCATTTTATACAGAATGTTAAAAGAATAAAACATAATGGACAGAAATGTGTAGGAAAATAACAATTTTTACTAAAAACATAACATTAAAACGATATTTTGAGCCGCTAATCCTACACCTACCCCTAAACCTACCCATAACCATTTCTTAAAACTCCGTACTGTTATAAATAAAACAATAACAGACAAACAAGCGTAATTATTTATTGCGAAAATGTCAAAAGTGGTACCAAAAGTAGTTTAAATGATGATGAGTTGCAGTTGCAGTCCTCTCTGGCGGTAATAGTTTGTTATGCGGTACAGAGCAGAATTTAACTTAAAGGGTTAGTTCACCCAAAAATGAAAATTCTGTCATTTATTACTCACGCTCATGCCGTTCCAGACCCGTAAGACCTTCGTTAATCTTGGTGTGCTAAAAAAAACCCAAAATAACGAATTATTTAGTGATGGACGATTTCAAAACACTGCTTCAGGAAGCTTCGGAGCATAATGAATCAGCGTGTCGAATCCGCAGTTCGGAGCGCCAAAGTCACGTGATTTCAGCAGTTTGGCGGTTTGACACGCGATCCGAATCATGATTCGACACGCTGATTCATTACGCTCCGAATCTTCCTGAAGCAGTGTTTTGAAATCGGCCATCACTAAATAAGTCCTTATTTTGTTTTTTTTGGCGCACCAAAAATATTCTTGTCGCTTTATAATATTAATATTGAACCACTGTACTCACATGAACTGATTTAAATATGTTTTTAGTACCTTTATGGATCTTGAGAGAGGAAATGTCATTGCTCCCTATGTAGGCCTCACGGAGCCATCGGATTTCAACAAAAATATCTTAATTTGTGTTCCGAAGATCAACGAAGGTCTTACGGGTGTTAAACAGCACGAGGGTGAGTAATTAATGACAGAATTTTCATTTTTGGGTGAACTAACCCTTTAATCCATGAAAATATGATGAATCCGGCTTCTTTCTGTGAAGACGCGAACTCATTTCAAATGTCAATCCACTGAAACACGGCATGTCGCAATCTGTGACGAAGCAGGTGAGAACCAATGAGCGTTCGATATCTGTGCCGTAAACCATGTCGTACTGCTTCTCGAGGGTGGCACTACTTTCAAATTTGAATCATAACGTGCATGGGCTTTAACTGTGATGGTCGTTGAGAATGAAGATGAAGATTGATGGATAAAAGGGCTGGATTCGGATCTGTTCCTTACAAACATATGGATTCTAAAGATATGGAGTACAGCAAACAAATAAAATGGATGTGATTTGTGAATTTATATTGTGCTCTGATGTATCTTATGGTTGTATTGTCAGTTGCTGAAAACGCCTTCTGTGTCGCACAGCAAACAAACTAAATATTACAAAATGGTTAAACAATTACAGAAATTTTATTCATAAGGTGTCAAATTGTAGTCTTGTTTAACGTGTAATCCTCAGAAACGAGTTTGCAGCACAAGTCACGAACAGAAATTTTATTTCATATTAAGTAGGCCTAGATGAGTAAACTAAATTAAAAAAATGCGACTAAAAACATGTATTGATATGACAATTGAATACATACAACAGATTTAAAACATTAATGCCAATTAATTGATTTTAATATTAATACATGGGAATTCATATACATTCACACTTTCACATGATTTACGTTTTATTTCTGTTAATACGTAAGCATTTTAACGTTTTAGTGCTATAAATACGTCAATGTTTTTGTGTGTATGAAAACGTAAGTAAATGTACATGTGGTAGAGCTACGCAAAAATACACAAGTATTTTCATGAGATCACGTTGGAATAAAATAAATATTGTATATATTTTTTTCCAAATGTCTCTCTCTCTTTGCTCTTTGTTTAATGGCAACATTCCCAACGTTAGCCAACACTAACATTAGCATTATGAAGTGAATGTCTCAACATATTATGGATGGACTTACAGTACACTTTATGCAGGGGGTCAAGTTTTTGCTTTACATCCAAATACTCTTTCTTTTCTTCACTCTTCTGTTGATTTTCACATATGGAGCCAAGCTTGCTGCTATATAAATATGCTATCATGTGTATTATCAGTACCATGTTGCATTGAAACTGCCCACTGGCAGCAAAAACAGATACTAACAGTTCTTCAGTGATCTTCTTTATTATTTTAGCAGTAAAGCATGATAACACATTCTTTTTTAATGTGATTTGCTTGGTTCTGTGTTTGTGTTGGATATCATCAACGAGAACCCTATTGCACAGTTTACGCTCGCTGTGTCAGCGGCTCACTCATTCTTCCTCTACATTTCAGATGGATCAAAGAAGACAGTTGGCGTTGGATTCACTGAGGGAAGTCTCAGGGTGAGGAATGCAAAAAACACTCACTATATCGACTTCAATATCATCTCAAACAAACAGTTCGGTGCTGTAAAATTCAAGCAGCACATATTACAGCCTGAGGCTTAAGATATAGATCTCTTATGAATGTCCATTTCATTTTTCAACACTCAGTTTGAGGTCTGAAGCACATCAGGCTCCCTCAACTGACCTCCTTGAATAGATTCAATATCCAGTATGTTCAGGCTCAGAAAGGAGCTCATAAGCCCTATAACAGTGTTTCCTATTCCTGCCCTGGAGGTTCTCAAACTCAGAGCCTCAAGGGACATGAATGGGAATTGCTGCCCTACACGATTTAAAACATACTTCATTAAGGTATTTGAATGGGTCATACTAGGCCACCATTAAAGGGGACCTATTATGCCCCATTTTACAAGATGAAAATGATGTAAAATAAGTCTCTGATGTCCCCAGAGTGTGTATGTGAAGTTTTAGCTCAAAATACCCCACAGATAATTTTTCATAGCATGTTAAAATTGCCACTTTTTGGGGTTGAGCAAACACGCGCCGTTTCAGTGTGTGCCCTTTAAATGCAAATGAGCTGCTGCACTCGGCCTAAGAGGGCGGAGCTTCAAGAGCTCATTCTCCGGTGTCAGGAGTCAGTCCACTATATTAGTACAAGCCAGTTTACCAATGAGTTTTATTATGTTTATTGTACTTCACACAAAAGATGAAGCGTTTGTTTTCACTCTAGAAAATCACTGTGAGCGCTTAATAAAACACAGTGCAAGTGTGCATTAAAATTTTTCCATAAACTCAATACACAGTGAAGTACACAGAAACACTCGTTACAACAGTAAACAAATATATAAAGACCATATGCCTTTTCGGGTGGTGCTTAATAAACTGGTAAACTTTATATCCGTAAATCAACTCCGATGAACTGTAATAAAGTGCTCTCACCTTCATTACTGCCGTATCCAGTATCATTCTGGAGACTGTAAGCTGGATCACGAACAGTTTAGTGATCTATCCTTGAGTAAAAAAATTTTAGCACAACCCCTCTGTTTTGTATTGTCCCTTTGTATTGACATTCATTCACAAAGCAGTCCGGTGTGAAATGATTCGCGCAGACATACACGAATTTCGGTAGAGTTGAGGGAGCATTTTCTTCGAAAACAAAATTAATCCACCTCGTTTTCAGAACAACTAACAACTAAAATGCTTGGGAGACATTCTCATCAGTGCAGCAATGGCGGACTGTGTAAACAGTGTCTGTCAACATTTGTGGGTGGGGCCTGTGGCTAATGTGACGTCACATTGCCAGGGATCTGGAAACGGCTTGTTCTGAGACACTGCTTATGATTAAAAAAAAAAGGATTGGTTGGATTTTATCATTATAGGGTGGTTGTGTACACACACTGCCAACACACATTTATAGCCAAACACCATGCAAAAGTGAATTTTGCATAATAGGTCTCCTTTAAAGGGTTAGTTCACCCAAAAATGAAAACCATGTCATTTATTACTCACCCTCATGTTGTTCCACACCTGTAAGATCTTCGGAACTCATATTAAGATATTTTTGATGAAATCCGATGGCTCAGTGAGGCCTTCATTGACAGCAAGATAATTAACACTTTCAGATGCCCAGAAAGCTACTAAAGAGATATTTAAAACAGTTCCTGTGAGTACAGTGGTTCAACCTTATTATTATAAAGCGACGAGAATACTTTTTGTGCGGCAAAAAAACAAAATAATGACTTTTCAACAATATCTAGTAATGGCCGATTTCAAAACACTGCTTCATGACGCTTTGAAGCTTTATGAATCTTTTGTTTCGAATCAGTGGTTCGGAGCGCCAAAGTCACGTGATTTCAGTAAACGAGGCTTTGTTACGTCATAAGTGTTTTGAAATTTTAATAGTTCACATGACTTTGGCAGTTTGATATGCGATCCGAACCACTGATTCAAAATAAAAGATTTGTAAAGCTTTGAAGCAGTTTTTTGTGAAGAAGTGTTCTGAAGATGAACGAAGGTCTTACGGGTGTAGAACGACATGAGGGTGAGTAATTAATGACAGAATTTTCATTTTTGGGCGAACTAACCCTTTAAGTTTCAATTCATCAAGACAGTCTTGTGAATTTAATATTATGTGATACAAGCACACTTTTCTTACGGAAACTCATAGGATAATTATTATTTAGAATATTGTTGTTTATTATATTTATGAATATTATGTTTGGCTCATGCCATTGACTTATCTTTAAAAATTATATTTCCTAAAATATTTGCAAAAACTGATTTAATATTTTGTATCCGTAAAATAGACGCTATACAAAATGCATTTTCCTGGTGTTATTGTACACGAATTATCAGTGCACATTTTAAATCTTTGACGTTTTCTTAACAAAGGGTCAGAACTTCAAGAAAACATTTTCTTTTCAGTCGACATTATGAAGTTTTCTAGCATTTTTCAATTCCTTAACAATAGTCGAGTGTTATTTTCTTTGAATATACTGATTCACTCTGCAAAAACATCACATTTTGCAAGTAAAATATGTTGAACATGTTTTTTGACATTGACTTTAATGCTAACTGGAAATTTTAGCTTTTAATCCTACAGATATATTGTTTTCAGGTCAAGGTAAATTGACATTTCTCTCACATTCAAATCATTCTGTATATTACACATCCTTTGGATCACTAGATACAGGTCCTGCTTTCAAACATGTGAGGTTTATTATGACAGATACATTTTAACATGGTTTGAAGCTGGATTTTGAGTAGTGCTGAAAATGAAGTGGCTGTCTTTGGCTAAGTGGAACATATTTAATAAACAGTACACGAACAGCACATATTTCAAGTTGTCACATTGTTTTAAATTTATGCTTGTTCACATTCATCTTCTCGGCAACCTCAGGGCAGTGGCTCCATAAAAATTCAATTCATATTTGCTACAGTTGGCAGTCCGTAAGTGATAAAAAACAGGTGTAATCAAAGAACAATTTCACAGCTCTTTCATGGCTTTCCCCTCATTAAGACAAACAATGAAAGACAATGAACTGAAGGCCTATGTATCCAATATAATGCATCCACTCTTGAAATAACTCTCTGGTGCTCCTGGATTCAGAGATGCTGCTATTTCCTTCATAAAAACCATACAGGCAATTCCATGGAATGAGCGTCTAGGAATTTGCCCTGGCTCTTTGTCTTCCCGCTCGACTTTTACAAGTAAAATGGAGTTTTGCCCTGCCAACATCTGCTCTGTGGAAGACACCAGTAAATCCACTTTTATATTGGCTCTTTATCTTTCTACCCAACACATGCGGATACTGCTGTCCACCTCAGCCAGTGGAGGAGGCGTGTGAGTGAAATAGAGATACTAGAGTTTCAGAGCTTTATAACTTTGTGTGTTTGTAAATGAGGTGTATAAGCTGCATCAGTTCCAGTGTTTTTGTGTTAAGATATAGATCACCCACATTAAAAGTCATCCTTATGACTAGTGCGCTATATTCCAAGTCATCTAAAGTCATAATTTGTGAAAAAGAGTACACTTTAGCTTTAAAAATGAGAATAATATACTTCAAAATAACATACTTAAAGGATTAGTTCACTTTCAAATGAAAATTACCCAAAGTTTTACTCACCCTCAAGCCATCCTGGGTGTATATGACTTTCTTCCTTCTGATGAACACAATCTGAGATATTTTAATAAATATCCTGACGCATCTGAGCTTAATAATGGCAGTAATTGTTACCAAATGAGTATGAGCTGAAGAAAGTGTCTCCATCGACATCCATCCATCATAAACGTACTCCACACTTCTCCGGGGGGTTAATAAAGGCCTTCTGAAGCGAAGCGATGCATTTGTGTAAAAAAAAAAAAATCCATATTTAACAAGTTATGAAGTAAAATATCTAGTTTCCGCCAGACCACCTTCCGTATTCAACGTAAGAAGAAAGTGTAAAACAGTTCAAAAAGTTTACTCTACGTCCTATGCCTTTCCTTCTCAAGTTATGGAAAAACTTAACTGACGCAACGCCAGTTTACGCTTTCTTTGTAAGTAGAATACAGAAGGCGGTTTGGCGGAAGCTAGATATTTTACTTCATAACTTGTTAAATATGGATATTTTTTTTACACAAACACATCGCTTCGTTTCAGAAGGCCTTTATTAACCCCCCTGCAGAGCCGTGTGGAATATGTTTATGATGGATGGAAACAATTTCTTCAGCTCATACTCATTGAGCTCACTGCCAGGTCACTCTTTTTCATGCAATTACTTTCCATTTGGACTGAGATTTTAAGTTTCAAAAGTACACAATACACCATAAGTATCATGCAAGTATTCAAATATTCAGAAGTCATATAATAGCTTTCTTCTCAGTATTCTTTTATATTCACATTTTCTTCTTTTGTGCTCGCCAGACGTAAGAAAGTCACACAGATATGGAACATGAGGGTCAGTTAATGGCACTGATTTTTGAGTGAACTATCCTTTTAACCTGGGTTTTGGCATGATAGATAGCTATTCTTTCCTTATCCACTCTTCCCAAACACCAACGCTCACAAACATCAACGTTCTCCAATTCAGTTCCGGGTGATAGTACAGTTTGCTTTTCGAAACCTTCCTTTTTACCCCTTGTTTGCATTGGCGCAGCATCTGAATATCATTGGCTTCAAAGTCAGTTGCAGAACGAGGCATAACAATCAGTTACAATATGACCCACAACCATCAGAGATGCAGGGTGATCTGATTTCACAACATATGGCATCACCTGTTCTCTGGAGGCGAGTATAACGCTCATCCCACTCAAACATCTGTGGCTAATTTATCATTCTCACATTAAACAGAGGATTTTTCAGATGCCTGACTGAATCTTCTCTCATACCCATAAGGCACTAAATCCTGCTATATCACTCACAGCAAATTTCAGCATGTCATAGAGAGAAATGAAATATTACACAATGTGTTTTGCCCAGTTTTTGGAGGGTTGGTTGGTTAATGTTATTCAAACAAGGGTCAACATAATGAAGGTAGAAGTGAGTTGTCAGGTGCTTTAAATGTTATACATTTATAAAATGTATTATTAATAAACAATTTTATATTTTTGTAAATTAGAATATCGTTCAAATGTTTGGGGACTTTTTTATTCAGCAAGGACACATTAAATTGATCAAAAGTGGTCGAAAATATATTTATAATGTTACAAACGATTTCTATTTCAAATAAATGCTGTTCTTTTGAACTTTTTATTTGTTAAAGTATCCTGAAAAAAATGTATCATGGTTTCCAAAAAAATATTAAGGTGCACAACTGTTTTTAACGCTGATGATATTTTTTGTTTGTTTGTTTGGGCATCAGATTAGCATATTAGAATAATTTCTGAAGGATCATGTGACACTAAATACTGGAGTAATGGCAGAAAATTCAGACCTCAAAACATTTTTACCATAGAGTAGACATGTGCCGATATTCGGTAATACGATATATCGTGATAATCATTATGCACGATATTGTTATCGTGGGTTCTTCAAAATACCAAGAATAATTATTTATTATGAATTATTCAAAAATATGTAATACATTTTAAGAATACTTTCCCCAGCAACCGTATAAAATGCACAACACCGCTGTATGCGTCAAAGGGACACGTGCAGTCAGATGTAAACAAGCCCAACGTGCACGAGAAGCACATGGTGGAACGATTAAAGGTGATGCGCTGAATAAAATTGCACATTCACTCTCTGACAGCAGAGGGCGCTGATGAAACAGCAGAAATGCAGCAGTTACCCCGGAAACCCGTAAACAAAGTAGGTGCACTACTCCAATATTTAAAATGCTTCAAACAGCCATTCAGTTTTTTTGTATTCGCAATGTTGTTCATCACAGCACCAAATACTTAATACTTAAAGACTTAATAGGCTATTTATTTTCAAACTTAATAAATGTTAAGCTGAAAATAAATATCACTACAGTGAGACCTTATTAGTGTTACCTGTTGTTCTTTATAATTCTTTTGCACTTTAATCTGTTTGAAACATTTTACTTTTTAATTTTTTTTGTATCGCATTATTGTATTTAAATGTTCAGAGTTCTTTTTGTTATAAGAAAGAGTTCTTAAAACTGTTATACTATGAAAACACTTTTTTTTGCAACTTATTTCAATATCGTTTCAGCAATTTGCTTCAGCAATTATCACAACATGAAAATTTGATACCATCACATGTCTACCATAGAGCTTGATTTGTAAACTAATACACTTTGATGTTTGCATCACATAATTAGCGCCGTACATATGGATTTTCTGATGTAGTAAACTTGCTCTGTAGCTCACCTAGTACAGCACTCAAGTACGACTATTTATTTCACAATATTTCTGTTTTTGTGAGCATAAGAAACTTCTTTCAAAAAAGTCTAAAAAGTAAGTGATCCCAAACTTTTGAACTATAGAGTACTTTTCACATTTTTGTATGTGTGAAATCATCTTTTTAAAATAAACCTTCCTAAAGAAATATTCACTGGAGTAAAAAGTGACAATTAGTTTCCCCTGTATAAATATACAAATGCCCTCCCACAAAATTCAACTCTCAGCTCAACTGAGTGATGCATCACACAAATAAAAATAAACAAAAGCTGAAGTAAGAAAATAGTTGGTCATGTGTGTCATTTGAAAAACAGTTGGCCAGATGAAGGGTTTCATTTACCTAAGGCCTCCGCCTTTTATGGCTTGTATCAGCATCACTCGGGGCATTGGGTGATGTCATCAGGGCTTTTTCTGAATGTCTCTTAAAGGCATTAGTTAGAATAATAAATCTAAGTGCATGTTATGGGTTCAGGTTACTGGGCTGTTTCCTCATGTTGGGTCTGGACAGGAACAGGGCCAGAATAGGAAACAAATGATTAGTGTTTTTGTCCAATATTGTACACGCACTCTGACCTTGTACAGGAAATTAGTCTTTAGTGATAGAATGTGTGAGTTTTTATGTGCGAAAAAGCTAAAATAAGATGTAATAATAATTGGGTGCAATAAAACTCTATTGCATAATATTTATTGCTGGAGATTCAGTGTTGTTTTTCTTTTTAAAAAGATGTTCAGAAACATACTTATTCACAGCATGAGTGAAATAATGCTTTTTATTAGAAATTTGTGGTGCACAAGAGAATAAAAGAATCATTCTAACAAATAATTTTTGTTTTATGGCAGAGCACATGCCCTTGGGAACAGTTGTTGTTGACAACGGCATTTTCATAAGCATTTTCCCAATCCTTAGAGCAAAGATACTTTTTGATATGAATCTGATTACTCATGGCTTCCAAGAATCTGGAATCTCCTTAATCTAGAGAGAAAGCAAGAAACAGAATCAAAATATTTCAACATTTGACATTAAGTCCACTTCTTTCCAAACAAATGAAAGTATATTTCTGCTAAGGAATAACACACATCTGTACAGGGCTGCTGATAGCGACACATTCTGCCTTTATTGTCAGTTATATTAATCAAACAGTCCAATATTCATTTCTACAATGTTTCAGCTCTTCCTAGTTCCCACAAGATTTTTTTCTTTTTAACTGCTCAGGAGACTTAATGCTGTTCTTAATGCAGTTACATTTAAGTATCAACTTTGCTAACTTATCTATTTACATTTGTTGCAGTACTCCTACTTCAAACTCCAACTTTTCATACAAATTATGACTAAAAGGGCAAATTATCAGTTACTTATTTCCAAACAGTTCCTTGCACAATACTATGCTATGACCTCAAAACACTTTTACCACAGAGCTTAATTTGTAAACTAACACATATCAAATCCTGAAGATGTTTATTAACTTTTTCATGTGTGTTTGATTAGGGTTGCAGGACAGTGGCCCTCCAAGACCAAGTTTGCCAATGGTTTAGGGTATTAAATGGACATTTCATTTTTGAACTGCTACAATAAGTACAACAACCAGCTTAATAAAACATTGCAAGATTCATGTTAATCTGTTTTAGATAAAACTGAATGCACTTTTAGTTCAGTAAGAATGTTTATAGTGAGAATGAGTTCATATCTGATGGCTGATTGCAGACTTTAGATATTTTGACAAATCTATAAGCACACATGTTGAGTCATCTTCTGAAATTCTAGAGAAGATATTATCATCATTTCTAATTACAGTCTATAAAGGTCCATTCACACCAAGAATGACAACTAATGATAACTATATATTTGGTGTGAATGGGTCTTTAGAGAAAATGTTGAGATATTGTGTGAACATTTTTAAAATATAAAATACTACTTTAAGATGCAGAAAAAAATACAAGTAGACCATTTGTAGGTTGATTCCCCACTAAGGGTGTAAACACTCGCTGCATATGGCAAGCCATTTTGACTTTTATTCATTCTCAGGATGAATTCTTGATATCAACAATCCAGTTCTTGATATCAGGAATTACATTTCCACTAGTAACAATGTTAATTCTTGATATCAACAATTCAATTTTCACTAGTGAAATGTCACCATAGACTGCCATTCAAATTCAATTGTTGATATCAAGAATTGATTTCTTACTAGTTGAAATTCCAATTTCACATATCAGAAATACAATTCTTACTAGTGAAAATCATAATTTTTTATATCATTAATTACATTGTTACTAGTAAAAATACAAATTTTTTGATATCAAGAATTCAATTGGCACAAGTTGAAACGCCAGTTCTTGATATCAACAATTGAATTACTACTAGTAAAAATGTTCATTTTTGATATCTGAAAATATATTTTTGATATCAATATAATTTCAGATATCTAAAATGGCTTTCTTACTAGTAACAATCACATTCATGATATCAGAAACTAACATTGTCACTAGAGACAATCAAATTATTGATATCAAAAATTAACATTGTTACTAGCAATTCAATTGTTGATATCAAGAATAGATATTTGCACTAGTAACAAAGTAATTAATGATATAAAAAATTATGATTTTTACTAATAAGAAGTGTATTTCTGATATGTGAAATTGGAATTTCAACTAGTAAGAAATCAATTCTTGATATCAACAATTGAATTTGAATGGCAGTCTATGGTGACATTTCACTAGTGAAAATACAATTACAGATATCAAGAATTCTAGTTTTTACTAGTGGAAATGTAATTCTTGATATCAAAAACTAGCATTTTAACTAGTGAAAATTGAATTGTTGATATCAAGAATTAACATTGTTACTAGTGGAAATGTTATTCTTGATATCAAGAACTGAATTGTTGATATCAAGAATTCATATCCTGAGAATGAATAAAAGTCAAAACGGCTTGCCATACGCTGCGTCTGAAATCGAATACTTCCCTACTATATAGTATACCAGTGGAGTATGTCTGAATACAGTGTTCGAAAAACAGTAGGCGAAAAGGATTTATGAATGGAAGTGAAGCGACGCATCTGACTCTGGTAAGTCATGTGACAGTAACAACATGGCGGACGTAGTATGTCAGAATTTCATTCATCTTACCCACATTCATACTATATAGAACATACTCTTTTAATGGTTGCAAAGTCAATTCAAATTCAAATGTAGTACCTACTCAGATAGTATGTGATTTCGGATACACCGACTGTCTTCTCTGTGGTTCTGTCAAAACATTTTATTGTTAAAGGATCCTGTAAGACTTTATTTTGATACCTTCTACTAACTATAAGTACCTTTGCAACTACAAGTTAACTTATTCTACTAACCTTGAACCCTAACACCTAACCCTAACCTGACAGTCTACTACAGTCTACTAATACTCTAATGAGAGTTAGTTGACAAGTAGTTGCAAAGTTACTCATAGTTAGTAGAATATCTAAAGTGGACCATCAAAATACAGTGTAACCGATGATCCCAATTAGTTTGACCCAGCTACAGCTCAACCAATTGTATTATTTTGGGGCGGGGCTATCTGTTTTATGACCAATCGCAGCCAGAAAGGAAACATGTTTGAAAATAATCATTATTTTCACATTGTATTCCATTCTGTGACACTAGTGACACATAAATTACACACTTCACCTTTAACAAATGTTTCATCTACATTGCTTATTGTATCAGCCAACTCTGAAACATTGATTGAAAAATATTACCTCTTTACCTTGTTTATTGTGCTTGTCTGACCCCGTCAATCCCTGCATGTTGAAAGAGGTACTTTCACAGCTGAGTGACTTGAATCACAAGGTTTATTTACAGCATTACGTTGTCTTCAATGGTGCTGAACTCAGTCTGGACAGCACGCGAGAGTTGATTATTCTGGCATTTGACAGCACGCTTTGTGTGTGCATGCGTTTGTGTGGATGGATGGGTGATTGAGCGTGTGTTTGCGTGTGCTGAGTGTGTATTTTTCTGGGCTGTTTGCCACACTGTTGTGTTAAACAGAGCAGCTGGGTAACCCCGTCACCGTGTTTTGTTACATAGTTTTGGTCTTTCAAGCGCCATTGCCCACACTGCTGAATCAATAAAAACTGTTTTTGCATCATTAAGTTTTATGTGTTTTGTCTTATGTGTTTCTCCTAGTGTGTCATCTCTGTATGTGTCTGGAAGTAATCTGTTCTGTGCTTGTTTGTAGATTTGTCACTCTTTACAGTACATGGTACATGTGGAATGTTTCATTGGAAAGTACCAATTAGTTTTATTTGTGACAACTTCCCTTGTGAAAAAGAAGTGTGCTTAATTGTAATCATTGTGCATGTAGTGTACTTTAAATCTTAAAGAATATATTTTTAAAAAAACTGTACTTGCGGATAATGTGATATTAAAGGGGACATATCATGAAAATCTGACTTTTTCCATGGGATTTCCTTGCATCTACCAACCCAGAAAATGTGAAAAAGGACAACTCAGTAACTTTGTTTTGATAAGCCTTTCTCTGCAAGCATGTGAAAAAATGACCCGCTCAGATTTTGCTCCCCTAGTGATGTAGGAAGGGGATCTTATTATAATATTACCACCCCTTAATCTGCGCGTTTCCATCCACGGCGCCGCCATTTTGTTTTCTCAAGCGACAACCGTGTACCACTTCTAACGCCATGGCAAAAGTTTGAGCAAAGCATGCTAACTGTTCAGTTGTTGGCTGCACAGACGAGCACAGAACACTATTTAGAGTCTCGTTAGCTTGGATAGCCTGCAAGTTGACCCTGGCAAGCTCGATTGCTAAAAAAGGAGCGTTTCTGTCCAAGCGATATTTTAGAAAAAATATTAGACCATTCACAGCATTTGATATCAATCATAAACGTTAGCCTTGGCAAACATGTACGCTGTGTATAGTGGGCGTCCATACAGGTTTTGCATAAAAGATTAACATGACGGCACATGCTAGTCAATGAGTTGAATCAACTCCACAACAACTACATAAATTTATCCACTAACCGTTCAGAAACATCCAGACACATTCTAAAAGTTGTAACTTCTTCCTGAGTCTCTCCATCAGTGTCCGACTCCGGTTTGAACAATGTAAGGCTGAACACCATTACTGACAATGGTCATTTTGGCTGCGTGAGATTCTCCAGCTTTGTTGTTGTTGAGCAACTGAAGCGCGAGCTGTTAAAGCTCCGCCCTCTTTTGGAAAGCAGGCCGGGAGCAGCAGCTCATTTGCATTTAAAGGGACACACACAAAAACGGCATGTTTTTGCTCACACCCAAATAGGGGCAAATTTGACAATCTATAATAAATGATCTGTGGGGTACTTTGAGCTGAAACTTCACAGACACATTCTGGGGACACCAAAGACTTATATTACATCTTGTGAAAAGAGAGATAAAAGGTCCCCTTTAATGAAATAAAAAGGCCACTTAAAAAGAGTACACTTTCATGTTTCTTAGCACATTAAAGTACACTTTTTAAAAATGCACTTTGGAATAAAGTAAATAAAATGTTTTACTTTAAAGTACATTTTAAATAATTAAAAAATAATTAAAAACCTTAAGGTTATGAATAAGCTGGTGTGTTCCAAAACAATGACAACATTTTTCTCTCACTTCCGCTAAAATGGATCACGGCACTTCAGCTTCTCATCAAATCTTCTGTCCAATCAAATGCTCTATAGAATCTGAAGTCCCACCCCCTCCTACACTATCAACAGACACTTAAGTTGCGGCTGAAATCGGTCAGTTGTTCACACATTTACTAGTTTCTACATGGTGAATGGCACATAGTACACTATATAGAGAATAGGGAACAATTCAGACAGTGTAAATATGCTTTCCACTGATGCGAATGAAGTCCATTTTCGCGTTAGTATAACGTGAACCTCTGCAGCATGAGCACAGTCTGCTCTGGCCCAAAACTGAATTTAATATAAATTTAAACTATAATACATTCTCATCATATTGGAATAAATGTAATTACGTATCTAAAAATACATTTAATTCGCACTTCAGTATACTCTTTTAAAGTATATTAAGTACTCTTTTAAAAGTATGTTAAAGTGTACGTCTTTTTCACATTAGTTACAAATGTTTTTACCTAAAATAAATAAATAAAAATGTGTGATATGTCTGACCTCTGTATAAATACATATCACCACATACTTGCCCTGGGAAGTATTTCCTATTGCTTTCCAACACTGATTTATTAAGTGCTTTAATGTTGCTTTGTGATGAATGTGCCTCTTGTGGTTCAACGTATTATGAAATATGTCCTTAGCTTCCTGTATACAAACCTTTCTTGTCATTTCTGTTTCCTCTCAGCCTGAGACTTTGAATGCAGTATGTTAGCCTTTGTGACTGTACTTTACATCACAGTCTGAATATGTTAAACTTTTTCTGTCACAACATGGGTCATTATTCTCTCTCTAGACTCTCTTCCCATGGCTGACATTTGCTCTAAATGAAGACAAACTGCATTAATTCAGCTTCCTGTTACAGCTGAAACTCTCAGCACTGTGGTTGATAAGTGTTACACAAAGGCCCACTTAAATACAGTGCACTTTTTTATGTGAACAATCAAACTATGATTCCCAGACATTTTCTGAGTCTATAGACATCTCTTCACAAACAGCATGGCTTGGGGCGGTCATATTTCTTGTCAGGGTCAGAGTGAGATATTTCTGCTATCTGCCGTGCATGCTTTTTTTATTTCAGGCAGTGATTAAACTGAATTACAGAAGAATTTGAAGCTTTACAGAAGATGTGTGTAATACAGACTGTGCAGTTATCAAGATGAAGCATCAGAACATCAACCTCTCAATTGCCATCTTGAGTGGGAACTCTGCATTCTTCTTCACATTTCTTGACCCCATCAGTCCTAAAGACTGCATTGTGTTTTTTACAATGGCTTCCTACAGTGCCCTTTCACCGTGTGTGTGTGTAACCGAAGTCATGAGGGCAACTCCTTTTCTGATTAGGGTTGGTTATACCCCTCACATCTTGTTAGCAAAGCTTGCACTACATGACAGGACACACCAAATCTATTACTGATAGAGTCCAGCCTCATTGACTATTTTTTTTTTCAGCATATGACTTTAATCAGTGTTGGGGAATCTATTTTGCAACTGTAGCTTGTGACTTATAAATTCAATGTATTTTATAGCAGTATATATAAAAATAGTTAAAGTATTAGTTCACCCAAAAATGAAAATTCTGTCATTAATTACTCACCCTCATGTCGTTCCACACCCGTAAGACTTTCGTTCATTTTCAGAACACAAATTAAGATATTTTTGATGAAATCCAATGGCTCAGTGAGGCCTCTATTGCCAGCAAGACAATTGACACTTTCAATGCCCAGAAAGCTACTAAAGACGTATTTAAAACAGTTCATGTGACTACGGTGGTTCAACCTTAATGTTATGAAGCGATAAGAATACTTTTTGTGTGCCAAAAAAAACAAAACAATAACTTTATTTAACAATATCTAGTGATGGGCGATTTCAAAACACTGCTGCATGAGGCTTCGAAGCTTTATGAATCCTTTGTTTCGAATCAGTGGTTCGGAGCGCCAAAGTCACGTGATTTCAGTAAAGGAGGCTTCGTTATGTCATAAGTGTTTCGAAATTTCAATGGTTCACCACTAGGGGGCGTGACTTTGGCAGTTTCATACACGCTCCGAACCACCTATTTTTATTTTTTTTTATTTTTTTTTACAAATTTAAATTTTTTTCACCATTTTGTTAACAATTACAGTGACAGCATAAAAAATAAATACATTTACACTGAATATAACAAAAAAGGAAGAACTAAAATACCACAAATTAAATTTAATAATTTTCTTGTAGTCTGTTAATTTACGTGAATTGTTTGAATGAACTGATTCACTGTAATGAATCAGACTTTCCAATAGGTGTGTTCGACTTGAAGCGGCGCTGCGCAGGCCGATCAGTGTATGACATCAAAGTACTGCAAGAACGATTAGAGAGCAAACGGCTCCATATGCTTTCAAATCGCTCTCACGGTACTTTAATGTCATACACTAATTTTTTTGTGCTTTGAAAGAGAGGATAATTTACTAAAATGAGTGTGACTTTCCAGTGCTCTGAGAGAGAGATTGTTTAGGACAAATTGACTCACTA
Source organism: Ctenopharyngodon idella (assembly GCF_019924925.1). Classification (NCBI taxonomy): domain Eukaryota; kingdom Metazoa; phylum Chordata; class Actinopteri; order Cypriniformes; family Xenocyprididae; genus Ctenopharyngodon; species Ctenopharyngodon idella. The sequence goes on from NC_067227.1 coordinate 12,638,465, forward strand.
AATTAATTCAGATGTTCCAATGGTACATATGAGAGAAAGAATCTTTTAGGATGAATTCACTAAAGTGATTTAGTAGAATGATTCAGTCTTTCCAACACTACTTATGAGAATCGCTTAGAATGAACCAATTCACTAGATTGGTTCTGACTTTACAACACTTCAGCTGCGTCTGAAATCGTATACTCTCTACTAAGTACTTATTTTGAGTAAGTAATTACTTTATGACTGCTAAAAAAGTATGTTCTATATAGTATGAGTGTGTGTAGTATGAATGGAATTTGAACGTAGGGGAGAGCGGGGCAACAACACTTTATGACTTTCTCAGTTTGTGTAAATTCACTTGGGGTTCAGAGTATTTATTTTTTCCCACATTAATTTCACATCTCTAGTACAATTATGTGTTTTTTTGTATTAATACAGTGTGTACATTTTTCTTCATTTACCCCAAAAGAATGGAAGTGAAAATATGTTCATTAATATCTTTTTTATATATATGTATTTTTGAATTTTGGCACAATTTTTTCTCTATGATGGGCCCTATTTTAAAGATCTAAGCGCATGGTCTAAAGCGCACGGCGCAAGTGCACTTAGGGCGTGTCCGAATCCACTTTTGCAAGTTTAAGGATGGGAAAAATGGTCGGTGCATGGTCTAAAAGGGTTGTCCCTATTCTCTTAATGAGTATTGGGTATGTTTTGGGCATAACGTGCAATAAACCAATCAGAGTCTCATCTCCCATTCCCTTTAAAAGCCAGTTGCACTCGCGCCACGGCGTATTCGCTATTTACATGATGCAATTTTCAAGCGGAAAAACTGAACACTTCTCTAGCGAGGAAACGGATCTACTCATGCGCGAACATAAAGCATGCGAGCAGACCATCTACAGGAAAAGCCAGATTCTACCAAAGCATTTTTATCTTTATGCACATAATAATAATAATCTTTTATATTGTAATCCTTTTATTTTTAATATTATTTGACATTTTTTGTGTGCTGCTGCGCATCCCTGTGTGCAGAGTAGGCGCATATTACTAACACGCTCTTTAAATAACAAAACCAATATTGCGCCATTGACTTTAGACCAGGTTTCAATTGGTCAATGGCGCAGTCTATTTCAGTTGCCTCAAAATAGCAACACGCCAGCAATGCACCTGAACACACCTCGTTTTCAGACAAGCATGCCCATGGGCACACAAATGGTTGCAAATGCAATTTGCTATTTAAACAAAGTTTAAAGCTGAAACTAGCAAAAAACACTTGCGTCGCCGTATGATAGAGCCCATAGTGTTTATATGGAAACTAGTAAATGCACTAAGATTTGTCATGCTGGCATGTGTGAAAACTTTTAAACCATGTGTGTTACAACTAGCCCCGTGTTAAGTTGTGCCCCGCTCACCCCAACTACATTCGTCATGTTGTCACTGTCATGTGACCTACCAGCGTCAGTTGCGTCACTTTCATCCACAAATCCTTTCCTGTGGCCTCATTGGACAGTAAAATGTTCATTGTATGCACAGAATCTTGCCCGGAAGTAGTAAGTCATCTGGGTAAATTTTGCCTACTCTTTTATGAGTAGTGTGAATTTGTACATACTACTCTTGTACTGTTTTTCGCCTACTATATAGTAGGGAAGTATGTAATTTTGTATGCATCCTATACTGTACGTATGAGAGAGAGGATTGTTTAGGACGAACTGATTCACAAGAATAATTATGAGAGAAAGAATAGATTAGGATGAATAGATTCACTAGCAGGATTTCAAGCGCTACATATAACGATTCACATTTTTCAGTGCTACATATGAGAGAAACACCCAATTTAGGAAGAATCAATTCACTAAAATGATTTGTATTTTTTCTAAATGTCACATAGAGGAATAGCCAATTAATTAACTATATAGCTTGTTGCAAACTTCACACATTTTCTTGTTTTGATGGGTTTCCATAGAGGAATCAAATCGCTGCTTTAAACAAGTTCTCAGTATTGTAATGCATAAAATATGAATTGAGTCAAAGCCAGACATTTGCAAATGCAATTGCTTAATCAACGCTTATTTGCTCAGTGTCTTGCGTAAGTGAAGGGGACTTCTGGGGGCTTCTTGCAGTGTTATTGTCATAATGAGTTTCAATCCTCTTGCGGTCAGCCTTCAGGATTTTGTTTTGTACGCCTTAACTGCATTCAGAGAGCACTGAATTAAGGAAAACAACCTCAACAAACTCAACAAAATCCAGTTATGCCTTTGGTAAAGGTCAAAGCCTCTGCAGGGCAGGAATGGAAATCCCCTTTTTGAGTGAACAGACATGTACAAAATTCAAGAATTTATCAATCATCTTGACATGTAGTTCTTGTACCTCTGGGACTAAGTGTTCAGTGGCTTCAAAATCTGTTTATTTAATGTTTTTATAGGAATAGATGACTCGAGGTCCCAGCACGGTGATTTGGATTAGGGTGTGTATTGGAAAGGGTGAGTAGACTCTCGATATACAAAGTGACTTGTAGGCAAGCCAAGAGGACCTTTAGGGGGTCTGGGACACTGGAGCTGCACAACACTAACCCGCCACGGCTCATTTGTCTTCTCAGTTTAATCATATTAATGACATCCTGCACCAAATATGACAACCTGCAGCTTTTATTAGGGTTGCTAGTGAGGTCTCATGTATTGATGCCCATATTAACAAAGAAATGTAAGTATCCAAGTGTGGTTTTCACATAAAACAAACTCCTATCCTGCTGAGCATTTGAGCTACAGTCTGACAGATAAATGTGGTTTATTTGTGCATCATTGATGGAGTACTGATGTTGGCTTGGAATTCTGCTGTGCAAGGCTTTGGCTCATGAGTAAGTGTCTTGTGGGTTAATTCAGATGCGAACCCCCCGCACATTAAAGCTGAACCTCCGCCCTGTTCTTCCGACAATACTATACCTCTCCTGAGTTCATCTAAGCATACACACCCTGTCATGTCAGTCAATCATCACCACACCCAGACCTCCCAAATGTAACAATGACCTCATGAAAACACAGTGTGGTTTTATATCTGAGTTTCCTTTTTCCTGCTCAGACAGAATGAATGTAACCTCAGAACTGGAAGACAAGAAATCTGCATGTCATTTACGCATAAACACCCACTGATTTTCTGACTGGAAAAAAAAAGTGTTATAAATGGGTTTGAGCGTGTAACTAGGGTGTTGTGTGTTTTTATTGCTGTTTTTGTCAATAGACTGAAAGTCAATGGGTTCTAAAACGAAACTGGACCCCATCGATTTTCATTGTGGACAAATGATATATCTCAAATTATCATCTTTTATGTTTATGAGCTAGAAAGATTTGGAACAATACGAAGGTGAGTAAATGATGACAGAATTATCCTTTTGGGGCGAACTAACCCTTTCAACTCTTGGTATTCACCCTAGTAAAAAAGTGCACTTAAATTTGAATTTGCATTTGTATAGTGTACTTCAAATCTTAAAAGAATATTCTTAAATATCTGTACTAGCAAATAATATAATATGAAATTAAAGTGTGCTTAAAGAGAGTACACTTTCATGACTGCTTCTTATTCCTAGAATGCATAAAGGGGGTCAAACTGACCCGGAATGCTGCAATTTTTGAAATATTTTACCAATGGAAACATTTATTTATTTGATATTCCATGAATTCTTCAAAAAAAAAAAAAAAAAAAAAAATGTTTCTGACCCTCATCAATGTGATTTTCATATTTCTTGGTCATAGGATGAAAACATTTTTTGTATCACTACCAAAAGAGTGCATAAAGGGGAGTTAAATTGACCCGTAATAATTTCTTATGGAATTCTGACTCAACACAGTATTTTTGGATACATATTTGTCAATAATAATATGTATTTTCTTAAAACTTTATGGAATACTTGAAAAGCTTTTATTTTGCTTTTTATTATACATTTTTATTTATTCGCTGTTGACATGCAGAAACATTACATTCAGTTTGCGCTAATGTATATTCTTTTAAAGTATATTATTTTCATAATAAGTATGGCTAAAGTGTACTGCTTTTTCACAGGGCTAAAAGGATTAAAAATGAAAACAAATCTAAATCTTACTGTACGCTCTGACCTAAAGTTATTTCCCACTATGTAAAACGTGTCTTCAATCATATATTGCAACATTTTAAACATGTCAGACATCTGGAGATGGGGAGTTGTATGTCAAGTGACAATGATTTACTGTATCTGAATCATGTATGGTTGCATACTATATTATATACCACATAGTGAAGTACAGTATACAAACATTACATTGTGTGTTAGCAAATTCAAACACAGCAACTGATTTTAGAAAGTTTATTTGAACTATTTTACACAAATAATGTGAAATTTTACACATACTGTAAATGCAACATACAAAACACTGTAACTCATCCAGGAGTAATCATACATAACCACTTATGTTGAGTGACTACAAACTTAAATATCTGGGGATGATAAATCTGAGGTTTATAATATGAATACTGTACCACAACTTATTCTTGAAAATATTTACAATAAGAATTTAATATTTTACAAAATGTTAAAATAGCGAAAATAATGAAATTTACATAACATTTAACATCCCACCCCCCAAAAACTGATATTACGTTGCTGTTAAATGATATTACTATACATTTTGTGAATCTTGAATGTAAGAATAAACATTTTGGCATAAAGCTGTGTAAAACCATTCAGGTTACACTTTATATTTGTTCAGTATCCTTAACTGTACCCCTATTTACAGTGGTAAAGGTTTGGGGACTGGTAATGAACTACATAAAAATGAGACATGCAAGTCCTTAAACTCTTTAGTTGAGGGTAAAAATATACTTTCAAACAATGCTGAGTCAGTTTAGCACCTTATCTCAATCATTATACCAATAAAGAAAACAATGTGCTCATATAAATGGTCTATTTCCCTATTTACCAGGCCCAATTAAGAAGACGCCCACCGCGTCCAGAATTTCATTGGCCAACAAAGTGAATATTGTAGGTCAGCTGATGGCCATTGTCCCATGCATACAGCACCTTATCTTTGGGATTGTAGTCCACTTGGGTCACAAAGGCGTACTTATTCGTGAACGGCAAACGTGGAGTGGCCTCCGTGTTGGTGTGCGTATCGTAGGCGTACGAAACCTCGCCCTCTTTCTGGTTGTAGACGTCAATGGCGTACAGCACGCCACACACGATGAAACAGTTTCCGTACGAGTTGCGCTTCAGCCCAGTCCTCCATGTTGTCTCCTTCTTCATAGAGAGGTCGCTTGGGTCCAGCTTGCTGATGACGATGACTTCGTGTTGCGAGTAGTCGTAATCCAGCGCTGGGTAGATCACCCAGAGGCCGCTCTCGTCTACGGCGAAATCGATGTCTGAATGGCCTCGCCATTTCCAGGGCGTTGTGTCCTCGTAGACCGCATCATGAAGCTGAGTCCAAGCTGCCACGTAGCGCATGCGCAAGTCATATTTGATGATGTTTTTGGTGAAGGCTCTGTTATAATAGAAGGCACCGTTGTAGACCACATGACCAGTTCCTATCCAGTTGTAGGGAAGCTTGTAGAGGTTACTCCAGCGACCTATGATTATGAAGATATTCAAAAAATCTTGATTATTTGTTATACAATTTATTATTACAGGGGTTGGACAATGAAACTGAAACACCTGGTTTTAGACCACAATAATTTATTAGTATGGTGTAGGGCCTCCTTTTGCAGCCAATACAGCATCAGTTAATCTTAGGAATCACAGATATAAGTCCTACACAGTGGCCAGAGGGATTTTGAGCCATTCCTCTTCCAGAACAATGGCCAGGTCACTATGTGATGCTGGTGGAGGAAAACATTTTCTGATTTGTTCCTCCAAAATACCATAAAAGAGGCTCAAAAATATTTAGATCTTGTGACTGTGCAGGCCATGGGAGATGTTCAACTTCACTTTCATGTTCATCAAACCATTCTGTCACAAGTCTTGCTGTGTGTATTGGTGCATTATCATGCTGATACACGACACCCCCTTCAGGGTACAATATTTGAACCATTAGGTGCACATGGTTCCCCAGAATGGTGTGGTAGTCCTTGGCAGTGACCTGCCCATCAAGCACAGTAAGAAATGCCATGGCAGAACTCTCTGGGCAGAAACAGTCCAGGTGTTGAAACTCTTTGGGGCTTCGCCACGTCGTAACTCCCACAGATGTGGGAAATACAGTGAAGGTGGACTTCTCAGAGAACAATACATGTATCACATTGTTCACAGCCCAAGATTTGCACTGTTGGCACCATTGAAACCAGTATTTGGCAATGACATGGGTGACCAAAGGTTTGGCTATAGCAGCCCGACCATGAATATTGACTTTGTGGAGCTCCCAAGAACAGTTTTGGTGTTGAGGACACCAACAGGAGTCGAGGTGCACATTTAATTCTGCAGTGAGTTGGGCAGCTGTGGTTTTATGTTTTTTGGATACAATCCGGGTTAATAGCTGGACATCTCTTTCAGACAGCTTCCTCTTGCATTGACAGTTAATCCTGTTGGATGTGGTTCATCCTTACATGGTGGGATTCTGACATTACCCTGAATACCATAGCTCTCGATACACCACAAAGTCTTGCTGTCCTGGTCACAGATGAGCCAGCAAGATGAGCACCATCAAATTGTCCTCTTTTGAACTCTGATATGTCTCCCATTATGTTGTGTGGATTGCAATATTTTATGTACTAACTATGTGCTTATTCAACCTTCACACTTTGGTCTTACTGATAGAATGTAAATTTAGTGAAGACTGGCCACCAGTAGTGCATTTATAGGCATGAAACCTCCAACACTATATTGGCCAGTGTTTCAGTGTCATTGTCCAACCCCTGTAGTCACACAAAACAGGCCATCATGGATATTCTCATACTTATTCTCAACTGCATTCAACTGAAACCATTATGGGGGAATTTACTCTCTGCATTGTTTTAATGCCTGATTTACTAAAGAAATTATACAAATCAGTAATAAAATTTGTTTATGAATCAACATCTTCCTGGAACAACATTCCAATCAAATAATCAGATTTGAGGATTTGAAATTTACAGTTTATGTTTAGGCTTAACAACCAAGGTTAGATGCTTCTACTTCAGTGTTATTCACCTCTCATTTCCCTCTGATTTTAGGGATAACTTATGGGTAGGGTTAGGTTTAGGGGTAGGGATATAGTTAGGACTACATTTTCAGACAGGAATGTGTTCCTGGGTCAACATATTTTGTTGATCCTGGAACAACGTCTAACTCTGCAAAAATCAGGATGTGCAGTAAACAAGCCCTGAACTACCACTCAAAAGTAGCACAGTTGTTTAGTGAATTCACCTCTTTTTGTTTAGCTCTTTTTACCTTGTTTGAAATTCTCCAGGTTGCGGAACTCCACCAGGTTATTGCCGTAGTAATAGTTTGTAACATAGATCTTGTTGTCTTTGGCCACTGGGTCTTTCATCCAGGCTCCTTCATTCCGTCCATAACTGTGATGCTTCTCTGGGATCTCAACTGAAGCAAGGGTGCCCTCACAGTCTAGAGATTTACCTATTCAAATAATAATTTTTAAAAAATCCATTTAAATCATTCTAATATGCTGATTTGAAGTATTTTTTCTTATTATTAGTGCTGTCAAATCGAGTAATTGCGATTAATCGCATCTAACATGAAAGTATATACATACATATCTATACATATATAGCGATTTCAAAACACTGCTTTGAAGCTTTACAAATCTTTTGTTTCGAATCAGTGGTTTGGAGCACAAAATTCACATGATTTCAGTAAACGAGGCTTCGTTTATGTGATCCAAACCACTGATTCGTAAAGCTTTGAAGCAGTGTTTTGAAATCGGCCGTCAGTAGATAGTGTTTAAAAGTCGTTATTTTGGTTTTCTGGCACACAAAAAGTATTCCCGTCGCTTTATAATATTAAGGTAGAACCACTGTAGTCACATGAACTGTTTTAAATATGTCTTTAGATCCTTTCTGGATCTTGAGAGAGGAAATGTCATTGCTGGCAATAGAGGCCTCACTGAGCCATCGGATTTCACAAAAATATCTTAATTTGTGTTCTGAAGATTAACGAAGGTCTTACGGGTGTGGAATGACATGAGGGTGAGTAATAAATTACATTATTTTCATTTTTGGGTGAACTAACCCTTTAATTAACCCTTTAATAAGCTCAAAAGAACAGAATTTTAACTTATTTATATATAAATAAACTGTACCTGCTTTATGCAAGTGTGTCTTTCCTCCACTGCCTATTGGTTTCTCTGGTGCTGGTGATGACAGGGTTGAATTCATGATGGCCACATCACTAGTGGTTGCTAGTGTGGTGCTTGTTGTTGTCACAGAAAGTGTAGTGGTGGTTGTTATTGGTGGTACAGTCGACGTTATTTCAGAGGCTTCCAAGACCTTTTTGTCCTCGGTTTGGTGGCCAGTGTGGGTTTTGGCTGGGTTTTCTGAAAACAGCAGAAAGAGAAAGACAGGGAGGGTTTGAAATGAGGATTACAACTCTTGGCCTAAAGTTTTACCCCAAGCATTTCAGATTCCTCACATCAAAAGAATTATTAATGAGATGTTGCACTCGAAGAAACTTCCTGCATTGTAACCCAGTCTCTGCCTGCAATGCTTGGATTCGACATTCCTACACTGAGCCCATTTCATCTCATGCCATGTACAACAGATCTCCGTAAGACAATGTCAGTGGAGAGACCCTAATCTGAGCTTTCTCTTCCTGCACTGTGGGAGCGTCTGGAACATTAAACATGTGGACATGAGCGCAGGAGAGAGGGCCAGACATAAGTACATCAGATATTAATACACACTCCATCACTGTGATCTGTCATTCAAGGACACAGGGCCATTACTGTAATAGTTTTGGACACCTCAATAAACGTTTGATTATTTTCACTTCCCTGCATGTCACTGTTTTATATTTGATTCTGGACAGCATTGTAAATGATTTCCTGCCAGTGGAAAGTTCTTACTGATATTGCTGATGAAATAAAGAAATACAGACCAGCATTTCACTAAAATAACTAAAGTTTCTTACCACCTCTCAAGAGATGCATTTAAAACAAGAGCAAAACTTATAAAACGACTATACCGTAGATTTCAGGTCCAGATTCACGAGAAGGAAACCCCTTTTCCTAACCAAGGGCTATACTGGTGTTCACCATTACTAAAGTGTTTTAACAAGAAATAAAATATAAGAGGTAAGGGATTATGGAGGAATTTTATAGAGGATATGTCAGAGATCCAGTCTCACAAGAGGTTTGTGGAATATAAATAATAAAATGTTTCTCTCAACTTTCTGCTTGTAATGTTTTATGTGCAGGTTCGCTGTTTCGTTCTCATAGCCTTGGGTCACAAAAAGGTACAGGTGCAAACAACATGTCCTAAATCTCAGCAAAGCAGTACATAAATATGAGGTCAATCAAAACTACCATCCTCAAGTCTCTACGATGTTCAGGTATATTGAAGTGTTGTACCCATTTTATCGCCCACAGTAAAGCCAGCTGCTTTTGGCTCTGGTAGAACTATACTGATGTGGCTTTCAGAAGACATTAATTGAATACAGATGTGATGTGCACGTCTCCATACCTCTCTCTCCTCTCCCTGCTGAATGTGATTCAGAGTCCTCTGTCTTAGACGCTTTGTAGAATGTGGTCCCTCTGATGACTCCCTTCTGGTGGATTAAGGTCTTGGTTTTGGTGGTGGGGTCTGGCTTTCCAGGTTTTGATGCTTTAGCAGGAGCCTCATTCTTGGTCTTGGCAGGTTTCTCTTTAGGCTGTTTGGGTGGAGGTTTGACAGCTGGGGGTTTCTTGTTGGGTGGTTTTATGACCTCCTTGGACTTTTTACTCTCTGTGCCCTGGAATCATACAGTTTTGAATTACAAGGCTGATCTTGTGCAATTGTGTGTGTTGGAGAAACTGTGTGTTACCTGTGCTTTACTGTCAGAGGCTGCGTCTTTCTGCAACAGCTGTAGTCCCAGGCTGGAGATCTCTTTCTTGATGCTCACCATGATGTCGGAGTAGTTCTCGTAGCGCTTTAGCTGATTAGACAGATTCACTACACTGTCTCTCACAAACTCATTTTCCCTGGTAAGGTTTGTCTTTATGGTCTATGAAGAGATTATCAAAATAGTGTCATAGTTCTGGCAATTTTCTTGAAGGTTTCACATACAAGTTTGATCAATCAGATGGTTACCTCTTCTAATGTGTTCATCTGAGACACAACCTTGTTCATGTAGGCATGGACCTTCATTAGATCCATACTGTACAATGTTCCTTCCAGAAGATCCACCATGGAATGGAGCTAAACACAAACAGAATAATAAAGAATGGTTGTTTGAGTCAATATGATATTCGATATGAAACTACACTGAGTATTTATATCCAGAGAAATATATATATTGGCATGGCTCTTGGACACTGCTGTGTTAAGCACTGTGGGCAGCATCTGCATCATGCTGCTGATTACCACAGAAAATAATTTTGACTCTTTCAGTTTGGAAAAACAAACTAATTCTGTCAATGTGTTTTTTGTTAGTTTTTACCAGTTGAATGGTTAAAATGATTTTCTGTTGTAACCAACAGCATCTGTGTCATGCTTTCCATTAACAGAAAATCATTTTGATTCCCAGGAGAGCTTATCTTTTGTTTGCACCTCTTACAAATTCAGCTCTAAATATCTAAAAATGTCAAAGTAAGGCCTAAACATCTTTAGAAAATGCCAGATTCTAGGTGTATATGACTTTCTTCTTTCTGATGAACACAATCGGAGATATATAAATAAATATCCTGACGCATCCGAGCTTTATGATAGCAGTGAGCGGGATCAACGAGTATGAGCTGAAGAAAGTGTCTCCATCCACATCCATCCATCATAAATGTGTACTCTACACGGCTCCGGGGGGTTAATAAAGGCCTTCTGAATCAAAGTGATGCATTTGTGTAAAAAATATATCCATTTTTAACAAGTTATGAAGTAAAATATCTAGCTTCCATCAGACCGCCTTCCATATTCAACTTACGAAGAAAGTGTAAACTGACATCGCATCAGTTAAGCTTTTTTTTTTCCGTAAGTTGAATAGGGAAGGGAAGTTACTTCATAACTTGTTAAATATGGATATTTTTTTACACAAATGCATTGCTTCGCTTCAGAAGGCCTTTATTAACCCCCCGGAGCTGTGTGAAATATGTATGGATGGATGTGGATAAAAGCACTTTCTTCAGCTCATACTCGTTGGTATCGCTCATTGCCATTATAAAGCTTGGATGCATCAGGATATTTATTAATATATCTCTGATTGTGTTCATCAGAAAGAAGAAAGTCATATACACCTAGGATGGCTTGAGGGTGAGTGAAGCTTGGGGTAATTTTCATTTGAAAGTGAACTAATCCTTTAAGGTCTGGACATCTTAAAAAAATGCCAAATTAAAGCCTTAAAGGGTTAGTTCACCCAAAAATGAAAATTCTGTCATTTATTGTCATTTATTTTTGTTTAAATCCGATGGCTCCGTGAGGCCTACATAGTGAGCAATGACATTTCCTCTCTCAAGATCCATAAAGGTACTAAAAACATATTTAAATCAGTTCATGTGAGTACAGTGGTTCAATATTAATATTATAAAGCGACGAGAATATTTTTGGTGCGCCAAAAAAAACAAAATAACGACTTATTTAGTGATGGCCGATTTCAAAACACTGCTTCAGGAAGCTTCGGAGCGTTATGAATCAGCGGTTCGGAGTGCCAAAGTCATGTGATTTCAGCAGTTTGGCGGTTTGACGCGCGCTTCGAATCATGATTCGACACGCTGATTCATTACGCTCCGAATCTTCCTGAAGCAGTGTTTTGAAATCGGCCATCACTAAATAAGTCGTTATTTTGTTTTTTTGGTGCACCAAAAATATTCTCGTCACTTTATAATATTAATATTGAACCACTGTACTCACATGAACTGATTTAAATATGTTTTTAGTACCTTTATGGATCTTGAGAGAGGAAATGTCATTGCGCCCTACGTAGGCCTCACTGAGCCATCGGATTTAAACAAAAATATCTTAATTTGTGTTCCGAAGATCAACGAAGGTCTTACGGGTGTAAAACGGCACAAGGGTGAGTAATTAATGACAGAATTTTCATTTTTGGGTGAACTAACCCTTTAACGGTAACGCCCTTAAAGCCAATAAAAACGGTAAATGAAAAGAAGTTAACCTTCATAAAATGTCGATGACCAACCTCAAGTCAAACTAAATATATGAGCTTTTTTATTTAAACTTATTTTATATTCATTTTGCATTTTTTTTTTTGCTATACTGTTACTAAAATGTGTCTAAATACTGTTTAAAACATTACTTTTTGGACTGATTGAATATAAATTTAACAGATTTGTTGAGGTGGTGGTACGATCCAAATCCCCATTTCAGTTCTTTTAAAAAAGTACTTCAGTTTATATCCTACTGGTGACTTAATGCCAAAAATTTCATGTATCTGGAACACTCTTTTAAAGGAAAGCTCTAAAATAAAAATGCTATTTAGATTCAAATACAGAATCTAGTCAAATACCAAAATCAAAAGAATTACACTTTTTTTAAAAAAAATTTTTTTTACCTTGAGTAGTTCAGGAGCTTGTTTCCTGAGTTTTTCTGTTCTCCACTCATTCTCACAAGGGTTGAGTGAGGAGGGAGGAGCCGTGCAAGAACATTTACAGTCAGAGCCTGAGCTCACCGTCTCCACAGTGTAAAAATCATCCACTCGCAAGCTTCCGTCACGGAGCCTCGTGCACGCCTCAATACTCAACGGTCGCATCACGCACTTACAGCGGCAGTCTGAACCCTCAGATATCATCTTGACAGGCTCCGGCTCACCAAAAATCTGACAGAGATAGACAATGTGATAAAGTCAAACGTCAAAGAAAAAATATAAAACACATTTACGATAAAACTTTAGTTCAAAAGTTTAGGGTCGGTAAGTTTTTTTAAAAAATGTTTTTGAAGGAAGTCACTCTTGCTTACCAAGGCTGCAGTAAAACAGTAATATTAAAATATTAAAATTATAGAAATATTATTACAATTTAAAATAACTGTTTTCTATTTTAATATATTTTCAAATGTAATTTATTCCTGTGATGGCAAAGCTGAATTTTACCACTCTTAGCAACGTAAACTGTATGTTCTCAATTGATATTGTTCATTGCTGTTTACTGTATTATGTAGTGTACTGTATTGTGAGAAAGAGATCGATTGAGCGAGTTTATTACCTGCATTCAGATTTAGCATTTTCCTTCAGGTCAGTCCTATGTTCATAATAAAAAAACTGTTTAAATGTCCGATGTATTATCTTGTCCTTTTAACATTTAAGGGGTTTTCCATGACTGACAGCGGTAGTCAAAGCATTTGTCAGTTGCGTCTTGTTCCGTGTTCACAACAATTCAGTCTTTTCAATGTAAAAATCTTCACTACTGACTGGCACACTCATAAAGACAGTCTCTGCCGCCATCTAATGGCGTAATAATGTCACTTTTGTTACTGTTCATGGTCAGGGACTATTTTTTCTGGCAGAAGGAAGGCTTTTAGTAAGAGTTTACATCATAAAAGTTGCATTGTTACATATTTTTGGCTTCAATATTTGTATTGTGTGGTAACTGTTTTATAAAAGCAATAAGGTACTTGAGGCTAGTGCTGCTCGTGAATAAGTCACGGCTGAAGGTCGCTTTGCGTCATGCCTAACAACGCTCTTCAGCCGTGACTTATTCACGATACAGCACAGTCTCTCTTACCTTATTGCTTACTTAAATGACTGTCATATTCATATAATATGGTGTAAACATTTATATGTTTTTTTATGGAATTATGTGAAGTACAATATATGAAATACTTCTTATAATATCCAGCCTGAACATGAAGATCAATATAAATCCTTCAAGAGTCAACGGAATGACACGTGATGCAATTGCAAACAAAACAAGAAGTTTAACCCTTTCACGTCCCTCCTCAATCATCAGATTAAAGTCTTTCTGCACTTTAATTTACCTTGAACACCGTAACAGACTTCTGAACCCTGACAGGCTTGAACCCTGGTGCTCTGGAAGTGATCAGCCGTTACACTTTGGCCTGTGAGGAACCCACTAGTGAAACTTTACCAAGCCCTATAACACTTGCCCACAATTTGAACTCCCTACCAGACCTTCATAAACACATACTTTTACTTGATGGGTCTGTGCTATTTTATATATGTTTAAAGTCTTATCTGAAGTACCAAGTTACACAAAACACAAAAATCTATCTACATTTTATGAATCAAAACTACTCACTTTGGAGATGATACAGAAAACTACTCTTTTCTCTCTCACGCACACATCTGTTGTCAGTTAGCGCTAGCTTTTACCATGGCACTGGCTTCGAAGACAGCCTGGGGCTTGAGATTCCCATAAATTCAGCACAGTGATGGGACCTGAGTGGATTTGCACCTTCTCCCATAAACAACTTGTTTTTAAACCACATCCTGCAGCACTCACAGTTTGACAGAACATCTCTCATTTCTCAATAACAGCCTTGCATGACATCCAGTGAGATACATGTGAATATCATTTACAGAGTATGTACTTGCGCCATAAAGCAATAATTGGATTGATATGATGCATCATGAAAGCCAGGTGTTGTTGAATATGGAGGTTGTCCATATATGGTACCGCGCTCTCGGAGACGTCGGCCACATGTACTTCAAAAAGCTGAGGAGTTCTTTGTCTTTGTAATACCTGCCTGTCTCTGACAGCACCAATAAATCGAGCTTCATGAACAGTAGCAGTAAAAGCAAAAGGAATATGTGAAGCCACAGGGGCAGAACCCACAGAACGGACAAATGCGCAATGATGACATACTATTAAGGAAGAAGTAAATGATGCACAGATGTGCTGCTTTTTTCTCAGACTGCCAAAACAACTTGCTGCTTTTGAGTATGTACTGAAGACATGGTTGTAGGAATTATCTAAAAACTTACAAAACCTTATTTCCTTGGCTCATGAATATGAATTAGGTTGCATTCTACTGATTGACAGAAGCTCTGCTTTGTCTTAAAGGGGACCTATAATGCCTCTTTTACAAGATGTAATATAAGTCTCTGGTGCCCCCAGAATATGTCTGTGAAGTTTCAACTTAAAATACCCCACAGATCATTTACTATAGCTTGTCAAATTTGCCCCTATTTGGGTGTGAGCAAAAACACACAGTTTTTCTGTGTCCCTTTAAATGCAAATGAGCTGCTGCTCCCGGCCTGCTTTCCAAAAGAGGGTGGAGCTTTAACAGCTTGCGCTTTGGTTGCTCAACAACAACAAAGCTGGAGAATCTCACGTAGCCAAAATGAGGATTGTCAGTAACGTGCTCAGCCTTACATTATTCAAACCGGAGTCTGACACTGATGGAGAGACTCAGGAAGTTACAACTTTTAGAATGCATCTGGATGTTTCTGAATGGTTAGTGGATACATTTATGTAGTTCTTGTGGAGTTGATTCAACTCATCGACTATCATATGCCGTCATGTTAATCTTTTGTGCAAATCCAGCATTGAATTGACCCTCGTTTGTCATAACTTTGCTGATGTTGTTTATGCTCTAACAGCAACATTACACACTAACTAAAGTTAAAAAAAGTGAAATCATAATCAACCACCCCTTTAAAGGGACAGTCCACCCAAACATGAATTATTTACTCACCCTCATGTTGTTCCAAACCTGTATCGCTTTCTTTGACTGTTTATGTCTATACAGTGAAAGTCAATGGGGTCCAAAATTAGTTTGGAACAACATAAGGGTGAGTAAATGATGACAGAATTATCATTTTTGAGTGAACTCTCTCTTTAAGATCTCTACAGTCTCAAGGACTAGTGCATCCTTTCTGGTTGGAATTAATACATAAAGACAGTATGACCCTGCATAAAAGTCAAAACACTATGACCTACTGTATTTGATTGACATCGGACTCCGCCTCCATCTAACAGTGGCCTTTTTGCTCTCTGACTGTTTGCCCAAAGAGCTTAGGCCTGTCGTCTATCTATACTGAGATTTAGAGGTCTCTATAAATGCCTAGCCATAGCACATGTGGAACTGCTTACAGGCAGTGAAAGATTTCAGCCTTTCAGAAATTCTTCATTATAAGATATGCTCCATCTTTGAGACATCCATTTGTCTGATCTCGCACTGCCACGTAGTCGGGTATAATGGGTCTAAAGGCTTCGCGGGGTAAAAGGAGTTCTTGGGATTTTTTCTCTCTCAAAACAATAAATAGCAACAAAAGACACAGAGATTCCCTAAACACCTGTTTGTTGTTATGTGCTGTAACATTGTCCTGATCCATGAGGTCATCATGTGCGATGTCTAAAGGTTGTTTATGAGGGAATTTGAACATTTCATCTATAACATACATTATGAGACAAAAGCTTGAAGAAAAAATGCCATAAAAACACTGAAAGAAAGAATAATAACTACTTAAGAGGTACTGGTACAGCATTTGCTGACATGTTTTTGTTGTTGTTGTATGTACATAAATACTACTTAAGAACTTTTAAGAACTTTTTTGTCCATTGCTCTTTGAATTTTCGGTCTACATCATTGTCTTCTGTGTATCAGAATAATTCCTCTTGTCATCGCATTCATGATCATGATGTCCTTATTTGCACATATATTTCATTTGAAGAAGATGTGATTAAATATATTTCATACATGGTGCTTAGAGCACTAGAGTATGTGAAATATGTCCATAAAAACTTTTAACAGGCTTACTCCAGTCCGTATATGATCTTTGATCCGCGTTGCGAGTGTTGTTAAACTCATTGCGGCGTTCCGTGCTGAAACCGCTTATGTTATTACATGTTGTTTGAATTCTCCACTGTAATGGGATCTCATGCGTAATACAGCGCAGTGATTAAGAGTTAATTCTCATGAATAAATGCAGAGAAGCGCTCAAGAACCGTATGACGTAGATTTGTGCCGCTCCAGCCCCAGCAGCCAATCACACACTCCGGAGGCATGCTTCTACATCAGATTCAGTGACGTTGCTTCGACTTTGCTTTTCAACCCGGAAGAACAAAATTGTTAGGAAAAATGCAAAAATAACCAATTTACACTTTTTGGTTAAATTTATGAGTGTTTTTAGTGTCTTCACTGATGTGCAGCCTGTGCATACCTGTTCACATCTCAAAAAATGTGTTTTGGGGTTTCATGATCCTTAAAGTAGCTTAGCGGCTGACATCACGTTGCATCGTGTCAAAAGCAAATAGAACCCATTATAATCACGGACGCTGTCTACACTGGATACAGTATACAGATGCGTGTTCAGTTTCTGACATACTCCACTCCACACGCGGGACAAATGGAAGAGTAAATGGAAGCATAAATGAACGTTCACTTTGACGCACCCTGTTTAAACAGCTCAATTCTGTAGAGACTTCAGAAGGATACCAGCGTCAGGAACAAGTGGATGGTTTATTTTTAATGGCGTCATGGATTGCGTCGGAGGATTACATGCTTGTTTGGAGAATTTGATTGTTTTGTCAGCACGGCACATTGTAATGGAGAGTTCGCAAAGAAACTTTAGTTGACAGATGAATCAGTCAGCTGTATTTGATCTGACAGCAGCTACATTGCAAACCGTAAGGAAACGATTTCATAAAGCTTTGTCTGTAAATGAAGGTTTTATATGGATAATGTAACTCACATGCAATAGAGAGTGGGCGTTGATACTGTTTCCTATGCAATGGTGTTAGCCAATCATAACAGTGGCCATTTACTGACAAGCTTTAAAGGATCCGCCCCTTAAAAATGAATTATTTTAGACAGAGGGTCAGAATGAGGGTTGAAAATAATGGTTTTTCCATATATATATATACACACATATATATATATATATATTTGTTTGTTTGTTTGTTTTTATTAACATTATAAGTGAACCTCAAAGAACATGGATGGAAAAATCCATGTCACGACCCCTTTAATATTTATTCAAATTGAGCTAATCCAATATTCAATAAAAAATTAAATTCATACCTTTAAATCATCATTTCCTTGTGAAGACTTTCATTATGTAGTTCCATGACAACCACACAATAACGCACACAGGGTGCCACGCAGAAACTGGGCTACTGTCAGCTTGAAGTGGAAGGATTTAATAAAGCTTTGCTGTTCTTTTGTTTAAGCTCAGACTGATAGGGGCTGTTAAAAAGATTTAGTCTGACAGTAATTTGCCAAACTTCTCAAAAACACATTTTATCCTCTGTTAAAATTACCTTAGAATGGCTAAACGAGTTAATTAGGTGAAAAGTCTTGCAAACACTAGCAAACATACTCTCTCTCACACACTCAGTGTCTATAAGGCCTAGTGGGCTTTGACAATAAGAGCCCTTGTTAACTGGAATGAAAGAGTGTGTTATGGTCATTTTGGTGTGTGCATCAGGCATCAAGGCATACTCAGTTCTTTGTAGGCTCTACATAGCTTCCCAAATACTCTCTAATACATGCACATATGCATTATATCTAGCACACCATTCAATGAGGGAGTGTTTTTAGTAAAGTTCATATCTTGATGATGAAAAATGACATGGAAGTAAATTAATGACAAATGTCTTTAAAACTAAATAGCATGTTGAATTGCACTAATTGAAAAAAAAATTGTTAACATTGTGTTAACTGCTTGCATTTGAATGCATTGTATTTTCAGGGTTTGCATTTTTGGGGGCAGAATTTTTTTTTTGTTTATTTCAAAGACATTTGTCGTTATTTTCTTCCATAAAAATGAACTACTGCGGAGCCCTGCACATGACATGCAGGAAGAAATAGTAGGCTTAATTGTGCGCACAATTTACTAATTAGTTCCCTTGATTTACTAAATCATGCGCATGATTTATAAATTGAGGGAACAAAATAATAAATCGTGCGCACAATTTAGCAAAACGAGGGAACAAAACAGTAAATTGTGCGCACGATTTAGCAAAAACGAGGGAATTAATTAGTAAATCGTGCGCACGATTTAGCAAATCGAAGGAATAATTCAGTAAATCGTGCGCACGTTTTAGCAAATCGAGGGAACGAATTAGTAAATTGTGTGCACAATTTAGCTAAATGAGGGAGGGAAACAGTAAATTGTGCACACAATTTAGCAAATCGAGGGAACGAATAAGTAAATCGTGTGCACGATTTAGCAAAATGAGGGAAGGAAACAGTAAATTGTGCACACAATTTAGCAAATCGAGGGAACGAATAAGTAAATCGTGTGCACGATTTAGCAAAATGAGGGAACAAAACAGTAAATTGTGCGCACGATTTACGAATTAGTAAATCGTGTGCACGATTTAGCAAAACGTGGGAATTAATTAGTCTGTGCATGATTTAGCAAATCGAAGGAACGAATAAGTAAATTGTGCGCACGATTTAGCAAAATGAGGGAACAAAACAATAAATTGTGCACACGATTTACGAATTTGTAAATCGTGTGCACAATTTAGCAAAACGAGAGAATTAATTAGTAAATCATGCGCAAGATTTAGCAAATCAAAGGAATGAATCAGTACATTGTGCGCACAATTTAGCAAATCGAGGGAAAGAATAAGTAAAGTGTGTGCATGATTTAGCAAAATGAGGTAACAAAACAGTAAATTGTACGCACGATTTAGCAAAACGAGGGAACGAAACAGTAAATTGTCTGTTCCCTAAATTGTCTGCATTATTTATAAATGAAGGGAACAAAATAGTAAATCATGCGCGCGATTTAGCAAAACGAGGGAACAAAACAGTAAATTGTGCACATGATTTAGTAAATCGAAGGAATGAATCTGTAAATCGTGCACACGATTTTGCAAAACGAAGGAACAAAACAGTAAATTGTGCGCACGATTTACGAATTAGTAAATCGTGTGCATGATTTAGCAAAATGAGAGAACGAATTAGTAAATTGTGCACATGATTTATAAATCGAGGGAACAAAATGTTAAATTGTGCGCACGATTTAGCAAATCGAGGAAACGAATAAGTAAATTGTGTGCACGATTTAGCAAAATGAGGGAACAAAACAGTAAATTGTGCGCACGATTTACGAATTTGTAAATCATGTGCACAATTTAGCAAAACGAGAGAATTAATTAGTAAATCGTGCGCAAGATTTAGCAAATCAAAGGAATGAATCAGTAAATTGTTCAAGATTTAGCAAAACGAGGGCACGAAACAGTAAATTGTGCGCATAATTTAGCAAATTGAGGGAACGAATAAGTAAATTGTGTGCACGATTTAGCAAAATGAGGTAACAAAACCGTAAATTGTACTCACGATTTAGCAAAACGAGGGAACGAAACAGTAAATTGTCTGCATTATTTATAAATGAAGGGAACAAAATAGTAAATTGTGCACACGATTTACGAATTAGTAAATCGTGTGCATGATTTAGCAAAACGAGAGAATGAATTAGTAAATTGTGCACATGATTTATAAATCGAAGGAACAAAATAGTAAATCGTGCGCACGATTTAGCAAATCGAGAGAACAAAATGTTAAATCGTGCGCACGATTTAGCAAAACGAGGGAACGAAACAGTAAATTGTGCGCACAATTTAGTTTTTTTTTTTTTAATAACATGTGCGAGGCTCAGTAAATACTAAATTAACTGTCCAATAAGTGTGCATTAAAATGGGGTCTATATCTCACAGATTTAGGTCTAAGCAACTAAAAGAACAGCATTCCAACAGTTACAGGTCATGCAAACAAACACATTTGTTATCTAAACCTGCTACACTGACATATGGTCTAACTGTACCAGTGTTCCTCGATCTGACCAAACATGGAATGGGCTACTATCCTGAGATAAGATAGTTGTTTTTCCAAAAATACTTGGCAGGAGCAGTTGTCAACATTGGCCGTTTTCCCGAAAAAGCCTCTTAACCTAATAACCTCATGCCTGAAGTAGTTCACTCAGGTTATGAGTCTGATCTCTGTTTCAATGAGGTGTTGTCAATGGCCGGCTCATCTTCTTCCTTTAATCTAGTGCTTTGAAACAACAATAAAGCAAGTTTATGGCTAGAATTCAAGATGATCCCACACTTAAAAAAACACGTGAAACTGTCTAGAACATTCTGAAATTTCAAAGCTACATTTCTTTGATGTGCATCAGGGTCATGGTTCATATTAAGTTTGCCTTCATTATTCTGCTAAGAAAATAAAAAAAAATAAAAATAAAAAAAGCATTACTCCAGTCTTCAGTGTCACATGGTCCTTCAGAAATCATTCTAATATGCTGATTTGCTGCTCAAGAAAACTTAATATTTTTTATGGAAACCATGATTTTTCTCATGATTACTTAATAGAATTGAATTGAAAGTTTAAAAGAACATTTATTTGAAACAGAAATCTTTTGTAACATTATAAATGTCTTTACTGTCACATTTGATAAATTCTTGCTGAATACAAGTATTAATTTCCTTAAAAAAAGAAAAACATTTGAACAGTTGTGTATATATTTTCTATGTATATGTATGTATGTATATATATATATATATATATATATATATATATATATATATAACATGATGAATCAAGGACATGGCAAAAGAGTCAACACTAGCATACCAAGACAATCTAATCCCTGGGTTAGTTGAGAGTCTGGATGGCATTCCCGGGGTCAGAAAAGACGGTCAACCCCTATTATAAATGAAAACAAATAATAAATCAATGTAGTAACATATCCTAGCAAAACATATCACTGTAGAAGTATTGTATTAATTGAATCAACTACAGTTATCACAGCCTTGAAGACACTTTCTCATTTAGACTGAGACAGAATCTAAATGTGAAGACACAGACCTCCATCACTCCATTCCAACAGGACACACACAGACACACACATGCCATTAGGACAGACGTGTCAATTAGCCCCAAACTAGCTTAGCGAGCACTTGTTGATTTTGGGGACACACAGCTACATTCCAGATGAGCTTGTTTATGTGTCACAGCTCTCTCTGAACCTCAAACTCTTCATGCTCTCAGCACAGCCAAGAGATGTGAGACGTTTTGGCTGAGGAAGTCAAACAGATGGTTCACGCTTAACAGATTCTGTATCTCAAATACTGTGATTTCATTCAATGCTATCTGATTATAACACAAGTTTTAGTACACTTTAGCACACTTTTAAAAATAGTACTTTTTATGGAAATTGAAGAATATACTTAAGTGCGAAAGAAATGTAATATTTGATGACACTTGAAATGTATTATGAAAATGTATTATAGTTTACATTTACATTAAATAAAATTAGTTGAACTTAATAATGTTTTTGACCCACTTAAGTACATCTTTAATTTTTTTCATAATTTCTTCTATTGTCTGGTTAAAGTGTAAGCATTTATGTTAAACTAATATATACTTTAATGTCATTTCTGTTGATACGTCATGTTTTAAATATTGCACGTAATGATGATGTTGCAATTTAGCACATTTAAAATATATTTAGTTTAAATTTAATATTGAATAACACACTTCAGTTAAATTTATAATCAAGTAGTTTACATGTGCTTTAGTATTCAACACATCAAAATAAATGTACTTCTTTAAAGCACAACTAATGATTAATTATTTAAAATATACTTTAAAGCATATAATTTGACATAATTGCAAAGTGCACTTTTTAAAAGTCTTGCATTAGAAAACAATGAAAGTGTACACTAATGCTGCCTTTTATTTCATTAATATTATATTATCTACAAACAAATAAGATTTGAAGTACGCTACAATGTAAAAAATAGTTTCAACTTGAAAAATTAAGTGTTTGTGGTGCCTTAAAATTTTAAGTTTAGCCAACTTGAAATACTAAGTGACTAAGTTGTACTAATTGACAACTTGAGTCAACTTGAGTTGACTAAACTTAAATTTTTAAAGCAGCACAAACACTTACTTTTTTGAATTGAAAACAAGGGTTTATCTGCCTCTCCCCTAATTTCAAGATATCAAAACTTAAGTTGAAGGTGATAGCATGCATTAAAGCCATAAGTTATAGTAATTTTACCACAGACAGGTGTTCTTAGACATGATGCCAAGTTTTTTTGCTCTTTTTTCTGAGACGACAGCAACAGCAATGGCCCTGTCCCAAACGGAACCCTAAGCCCTTACGATGTTCCTCCGAGTCCACATTTTTGTGACGTTATTCCGCTTTGACTGTTGAGTAGAAGTCTGCTGCGGAGCTCGCAGGATCTGCAAAAGTGCACATCGTGGAGGAAAATCGGCTCTCGAGCACTGTTCTGAAACCTAAAATGATAAACAGGACACTCTGCGGTCTTGTGAACGTAATGGACATGCGCAAGCGGCAGCCATTGTAAGTCCACAAGACCGCAAGTGCGAAGTGTGCCATTTGGGACAGGGACAATATAATAAAAACCGCCAATGGTTTGATAAAGTGTTACATTTATTACTAAATAGTTCTCAGCATAACCAGCTATTTTGCCAAGTAATATATGACGTTTCTCTGCCTAGTTCAGTTCGGTATGAACATTCAGGCACCAGAAACGTTTTAACCACTAATCATTAGGACACATAATTTGTGCATTAAAACGTCACAGTTTTGTATCAACAATGCTATATATCACATGTTTTTGTTTATCATGCATCTGAGTATTATCACTAGTTTTTAAAGTGCATTGAGGAAATTTTAATGGAGCAAAGTTTCAGCGAACTGGAATGAAATTAGGACTGTCCTAGAAATGTCAGACTGCCTGGACAGTTCACTGACTGAACTAAGGGCCAAATGAGACACACCCATAGTTCACTAATCTAATGCTGTTTATGTAATCTGTATGCTGTTTATGGTTTCCAGGCAACTTGACACATTAAAATAGAGTGTTCAGTGGATAGAACATGGCTTATCCAATCAGAATTTAGAGTCAGACCTATCTGTTCTATAGAGTGCAACAGTGCCCACCCACTTTTTTAGTGGCGGTGGTTCCGAAAGTATTTTTTCCATTCATTACTCACATAGGGATTTTTAAAAAGTCTTCTTTAAAGCGTTAAAAGCCATGAACCAAGACAATCAGCTACGAGGTAAATCATAACACTACAAACTCGGACAAAAATACAAAGGAACAAAACTGTGTATTCAAAGGCTTAAAGGTGCAATAGGTGATTGTGTACAGAAACATTTTTTGTTATACTGGTTAAAAGTCTCCTTTTATCCTGATAGCAATCAATATATTAAACGGTCTAAATGTATTTTTATAAATATATATCGTCTGTGGAAGGTGTAGGACCATAAAATGTTCATCCAATCTTCATATTCGGTCCGAATAAAATAATATGATGTCCTACCTGCCTGACAGCGTATGTTTTTACATACCCTCGCGTACCTGTTCACGCAGACATCATATGTCATCAGCGTGTTTCATGCTATGCAGAGTTTATGTAGACAGATGTCAGTCGCAGAGCACCACAAACAGCAGCACCTTTTACAGTTCCTACCGAATCAAAACAACAAGCTGCGTTCACCCCATCCATATCTACTGTAATTAAGAGATGGCAACCCATGACGTTCTAACTGGAGCTGTTCAGTCAGACTCGGAATTATGCGTTTCCATGTCAACAGTATCAACACCGAAATTAATCTGCAGCAGTCAGGTACGAGCTCACTAAGTTGTTTACGTTCATTATTATTGTAATGTTATGTGCTTTTGAGACATGAGGTAGTTTAACGCCGTCTCTTGTGATGCTTTGCAGAGAGCAGTTGTGTGTGTGTGCATTCATGTGTTTTGGAGGAGGCGTGGCTTTGGACGACGATTTGCAGGGAGGGTGGGATCATATGCTTTCAATGCTAGCAGGCTAACGTTAGCATTTTCCAGATCACCTACTGCACCTTTAAGTAAAGGAAGGAACTACAAATCCATGAAGCATTGCGAAACAGCATAATCAAATTAAAAACGATGGAGAAATATTAAAGTATTTATATAAAAATGTTGATTATACATATAAAAACAATATATTTTAATTTTACTACAAAATATGCATATATATCCAAATATTTATGTAATTTGAGAGCGTAAGGAGGCCGACTCAATAGAGTGGTGCAGGTATGACGCCAGAAACCGGAAGACTAATTCGCCGTTTATTCCTTCGAGATTTTCCTATGGTGTTTTATAATGGGTTTTTCAATTTATAAGTAAAATAAAGCCTGTGGTAAACATAACTTGACAATACTTTGACGTTTTGTTCTACAACGTACACTGCACACGCACACACCCCAAACTGTCTTATCTAGTTACTTAGTAAAAACTTGGCTTTTCAAAAATGAACAGGTTCTAAATTTGTATTTTCTCTGTAGGTGTGTGTAATTTACATTGTAAAACAAAAAAACAAAAAATTCTAGTCAAGTTATGTTTACCACAATCTTTATTTTACACATAAATAAAAAAAAAAAACCATTATAAAACCCTATAGGAAAATCTCGAAGGAACTAGTGCCGAATTAGCCTTCCGGGTTCTGACGTCATACCTGCACCAATCTATTGCATCATTTGCAGTGCTTCATGGTAGTGGGCGGAGCTTAAGAACTCTTTTGGCACATTTTGCTTGTGACGGCTCTCTGATTGGTGGAATTTTCTGTACAGCATCATGGGTTTTTCACCAAGAATTCTGCTGTTAAACACAATTATTTTAAAAATAAATTGAATTAATGCAGACTGACAGCTTCAACAAACGCAAATACCACTGATTAACAACCTTGTAGCTCACAGTAGGTCTGTCTTTAAAGGTTTATAAGTTATCATTAAAAAAAATTCCCTATGGAGAAAATGATTTGAGTTTTTACTTCCAAACCTATTTAAAATGAACATCAAAAAACTACAATCATTTGTTGATTTTAAAAAAAGTGCAGAAAGCACTTGAAAATGAATGCTGTGAAACCCAAATGTTTTAAGCAAATGTGCTGCAAATAGCCCAGGTTCATCCTGGCAAATAAACATTAACCAAGCATCATCTGCTGTGGCAGACCATGAGTTATAACAGTGCTGGATGGTCAGTAGCTGCCAATAGAAGGGCCACCAAAGGTCCAGATTTTGCTCGCCACACAACCAATGTATTTCCTGTTCGTTCACTAAACACACCAAGGTCATAAGATCAACTCTTATGTAAAGGTCTATATAAAAGAATATTGGCATTGTTGCAGCATTTTGAGCCTCAGTGTCTGGTCTGGATAAAAATATGACAGCCCTTCAGCTATGATGGCCATCATTACCGTGACGGCTTGGTAAAAGATGTGACGGATTCAATGGGACACAGATGTTCCCGGTTACTCCTAGTTTAAATCTTGTGGTAGAAGTGTTACGACAGTTTCATAAACAGGAACTGCTTCAGTCTTTGATTGGCAATGTGTGAGGTAATGTCCCAAGAAACTACAACCGATAGAGTTTGATATTAACAAAACACAACAGCTGACCTTTCTCTGCCTCTGTTCTGTTTCAGCATCAACCCCATAATTTTTCATCCCTCCATCCTTGTCTCTCTGTGATATGGTAACTCTGAGACTGTTTATTCATCCCATCTTTCTCACCTGCCCTGCCTGGCATCATTTCCAAGACATATCCTCATGTTTGGTATGTTGTGCTAATGACAGTATATTTTATATTTAATGTTAAATAGCATGTTTTTTTAAATAGGATTTTAATTTTAAATCACTGCCATGACAAATCTAATCATGTGACTACAAAAGTATTTTTTTTTTTTATTAAAAAAAAAAAATTGATTTTTAAAAAATTATATATATATATATATATATATATATATGTACATGTTACTTTATATATATATATATATATATATATATATATATATACATTTTTAAAATACTATATATGTTTAAAAAATACTATATATTATACACACACACACACATATATATATATATATATATATATATATATGTGTGTGTGTGTTTAACATGATTGAGATGTATATTCTCCAGTATTATTTTAGTATCATTTACTATTATAGTATTTATTAATATTTTAAATATTTTGCTTTTGTCATTTTAATTAGTTTTTTACACTTTTAATTTACAGTTTTATTAACATTAGTACTTCAACTTCAACTTATTAATTTTTTTTACTTGATTTTTTACACCGCATGAGTTATTACATCAAAAAATGTTTTTGAAAATAAAAAAAAGTTCATCATCACCCTCTATACTAGGTGACAGATAAATGCCTAAAGAACGAATACATTTGGCTGTTTGGTTTGAGGGCATTTTTAACATACCGATTTTTAGTTTTTAAAAAATTTTCAGCTAATTATCCCACATTATTAACACATTTTTGTTATCACAGCCCTGCCTATGCTGTTTTAACCTCTCCACCTTTTCACACATGTAACCAACAACAAAGACGTTTTTAAAAATTTCACAACATAACACAATTAGTTAGGGTTACTGAGTTGGTGACTATCATTTACAACGAGTCAAGACCTCTCTCTCTCTATCTTTCACACACACACCCACACACACACACACTCACTCACACACAGTCATAAGAGGGTGGGGCATGTTTCTGTGGGACCGACAGGGCTGCTCTTAAGTGCTACAGCTGTGTAAGCAGACATATATTGTTTTTAACCCCAGCAGAACTCGACTCCAATTACCATACTAGGCACCGAGCCCAAAACACACTCACACACCCTATCAGGGGCAGGTTTGAAACAAATGTCATGGTTTTCTGAGGAAATGATGGCTGTGCTGTCTGTCCAAAAAGTTTATTGAGGGACATCTGTCTCTGGTTGTATCAGCAGCCTCAGTTGCACTGTTAACACAGTTGAGGTTTGATATACTGACTCATCTGAGTCTAAAACAGGGACAAACAATACATTAGGAATATTCAGTATGGTGTTTTACAGGTGCACTGTCAAAGCATGCTGCATTGTGGTCGGTTCTCACAGTTTTAGCCTTAAAGGCCTGGACTGGATTTAGAGTAAGGTCAGGGGTCTAAAATGCCAATTAAATTATATTGCCATGCCATCCCAAGGATTAAAGACTGGAATGTTCTAGCAGTGCCAGGAGTAATTTAGGCCAAGGCATATATGCCAGAATATGTTGTCTGCCGCTCGGAAGGGGAGATTGTGTGAGAATGCTGATTTGTTAAGTGTTGTTTGAGTTATTCTGAATGATCTGTCTGTGAAAATGACTGTGAAAACTTTCCTTCTCCCACATGGGCTTTTCTGTTTAGTTGCACCACTTACATAGTCTGATTTGGAACACCGTAAACACGGACATGTCGAGTGATGCAAATCCCAGTGCTGTTGGACTAAATATCAGCACTCCTGGAAAGCAGCTTGGCCAATCAAATTCAAGGACTGGAACTAACTGTTGTATAGTGTATCTTTGTCACTAGAATGATTATTTTACATATAATTTAATATAATTAGAAATGCACAGATTCTAAATTTTTCTACCGATAGCCGATTAGTCAGAGTGATATCTGCCGATATCGATACCGATAATTTGGGGGTTCTGCCTTTTATACCTTCTTTTAAATTAATTATAATTTCATTATAATTAATAATCATTATATTTTTAATTATTATACTTTGAAAGAAATGCAAATAAAAAACGTTATTCTCTCTATTTCATCAACTTGTTTCGGAGTAACTGGTATCAGTTACAAACAAACACATAACTCAAATGAATATTAACACACATTAACTAAATTCTGAAGATTAAATTAATATTTCTTAACTTTCTGAATGTTATTAATTCATATAATTGCTATTAATATTGAACATCAAACTGGTTTCTTTGCATCTTCTTTACATAAAGCCCAAATGCAGTGTATTTTTCTGCCCTCTTTTGATTGACAGGATATATCGGCCCTGACTATCAGCTGTTTTTAAACTATATTATATTATATTTAGAGATGCACCGATATATCGGCCAATAATGCCGATTATTGGACGATATATCTCTAAATAATATAATATAACATAATATACCATTAAACAGTTTGGAGTTGGTTCATTTTTTATGTTTTTCTGTTATATTCACCAAAGCTGCATATAATATATATAAACAACTTACTGACCTCAAACTTTTGAACGGTAGTGTATAATGACTTCATACATATTTCATGTTCCCGGACCCTTTATTAAGACAGATTAACATTATACATTTGACCTCGTGGAATTTCACGTTTCATTAACGCTAATAACATGACACGTCATTTCACAATCCCCAGATGAACTTCCATTTCAAAATCTCACGAATGCCACAAATACAGACACTCCCATCCAGTACTATTACAAAATCAAGAAAATGCTGTCTGCTCTTTATAATTTGGCTGGAGGTTTGATGTCCAGTCTTCAACTGCCAAAAAACACCACGCGAAACAAACGAATGGCATATCAATAATAAAGACAAATGAATCTAATCAGATGATAAGTGCACTTGTAAAGTAATCGAGTAAACGAGATCATACACTAATAATTATGTTTATTGCAAAACCGTATTAACCATTCCACGCTGTGAGAAATATGTGCGTAAAATGTAGCCTAAAGTGTGTTCTTCAAAAGAAAAAGAAATTAAATATGTCTTACCTTGTTCATAGCTCTTGCATCTCTGGCCAAAAGAAGCATATATGTTAAAATACTTGCGTAGATCCACATTTTTCATTAACTAGGCTAAACCAAGTCCCCCTTTTTTTTTTTTTTGCACCTTCCACCTGATATAATTTGGCGTCTCTGAAAGCACCTGTATCCTCAGCCTGGAATTATGAGCCTAGATCCACTATAACACAGGTTTACGGCTCCATGATTACAGGTCGGTGCCATGCAGAGTTGTGTATGTTGTGACGCGCAACTTCAGTTTAGCAGCAGCTCGAGCTTTGCTCCGCGCAGATCTGTGATGAACGCGCGCGCACACACCCACCCACCATCACCATCTCGGACACTGTCTGTGCCAATTCAAGGCGGGGAATCACTGGCACCACTTCAGTGCCACAAGGACATTTATGTTTTGTGCGTCTGTGTAAATATCAAAGGACATTTAAAAGTGACCGCTGACCTCTATAATTATATTTCTATAATAAAAGTTATGCGTAAGTCATACCTCGTGGTTAGCTAGATACATAATTTAAGACAGATTTTTATATGTTTCATATTGTTCTTATTAACAATAATCGTATCGATATTATTTATTTTAGTATTAGATATTTCAGTGACAAATAATGGGCAACATAAAGCAACCTTCAGGGTAAGTTTTCGCTGTTGTCTAGCGCCCTCTTTCGGTTAATAATGATTATGACGGGAAAATCTCGTGTTCCTAAAATGTTGTGTGAATAAAGTGTTTTTAAATGTGCCAGTTATGCTAGAATTAAGTGCTTAGTGGTTTAAAGGGATAGTTCACCCAAAAATAAAAATTCTGTCATCATTTATTCACCCTCAAGTAGTTCCAGACCTCTATAAATTTCTTTGTTCTGCTGTACACAAAGGAAGATATTTGGAAGAATGTTTGTAACCAAGCAGATCTCGCCCCCCCCCCACTGATTACCACAGTATAGCCATAGTATGGGGGGCGAGATCTGCTTGGTTACAAACATTCTTCCAAATAACTTATTTTGTGTACAGCAGAACAAAGAAATATTTTGCAGGTTTAGAACAACTTGAGGGTCAGTAAATGATGACAGAATTTTCATTTTTGGGTGAACTATCACTTTAACTAATGCATTAACTAACATTAACTAACGAACCATACATTTGTTTAAATGTTTATTAATCTTCGTTAAGTTAATAAAAATAGTTGGCAAATAAAAATGCAATGTTTAGGTCCATTAAATAATAGGCTATTAAAAGATACAACTTTTGATTTTAATAATCTATTGGTAAATGTTGAAAATAACAAAGATTAATAGGCCTAAATGCTGTAGAAGTAGGTCTATTTTTAGTTATGTATTATAGCTCACGTTACATAGTTAGCTCACGTTAAATGTAGTTAACTAATGTTAACAAATGCAACCTTATGTAAAGTGTTACAGTTAATATTAATAAGAAAATCATATATTCACTTTCAGAAAAACAAACGTTAATAAACATTATTAAACATTTGAATAGGCTAAATAAAATATCAATAAATAGAATAATTAGGAAAATAATACATGAACAATATGTCAGCATATGTGCATTAATGAATATTAAGTACTGCTTTCAAATTTCAGCCTGTTTTTTGTATAAACCTTCTCTACTAAAATTTAAAATAGCAGGACGACAAACTGAAGAAAATCTCTATTATTTTTCAGTATTAATGTGTTCAGAAGAACGTTCTTGCTATATGATTATTGTGATACTGTAAAAAAATGGCTTATTAAAGGGTTAGTTCACCCAAAAGTGAAAATTATCCCATGATTTACTCACCCTCAGGTGTATATGACTATCTTCTTTCAGACGAACACAATCAGAGTTATATTTAAAAATATCCTTATTCCTCCTAGGTTTATAATGCATCCATCCATTAAAAAAAGTAATCCATACGACTCCAGTGGGTTAATAAAGGCCTTCTGAAGCGAAGCGATGTGTTTTTGTAAGAAAAATATCCATATTTAAAACTTTATAAATTCAAATAACTAGCTTCCGGTGGACGACCGTACGCAGAAGTACAACGTAATGATGAACACGGAGGCGCAGAGGATAGAGAAAAACAAATCACCGGTCACAAATTTTAAGTCTAAAACGATCATTTTTAAAGAGAAATATTGAAGGATTTCGATATAAGAGAAGAGGAGCTTAAATTTGCTGCACAGCCCTATTTGTTTGAACCGCGAGAGTCGTCTAAGCTTACAATACTCCTACATCCTGCATCATACATCGCGTCAGAGGATTACTCATTTGGCGTAAGTCGATTTGTGCATTCTGTGTACGGTCGTCCGCCAGAAGCTAGTTATTTGTAGTCATAAAGTTTTAAATATGGATATTTTTCATATGGATTACTTTTTTTTATGGATGAAGGCATTATTTATTTTACTTCAAAATGTGGCCCCCATTCACAACCATTATAAACATTGGAGGGCTAAGGATATTTTTTAAACATATCTCTGAATGTGTTCGTCTGAAAGAAGATAGTCATATACACCTAGGATGCTTTGAGTACGGAGCCCCGGACATGCCATGCAGGAAAAAAAATAGTAGGCTAAATCGTGCGCCCGATTTACTAATTCGTTCCCTCGATTTACTAGATCGTGCGCACGCTTTACTATTTCGTTCCCTCGATTTATAAATCATGCGCATGATTTATACATCGAGGGAACGAAATAGTAAATCGAAGGAACGAAAGAGTAAATCGTGCACACGATTTAGTAAATCGAGTGAACGAATTAGTAAATGTGCGCAGGATTAAACATTTTTTTCTTGCATGTCATGTGCGGGGCTCCGCACTTGAGGGTGAGTAAATCATGGGATAATTTTCATTTTTGGGTGACCTATCCCTTTAAGCAATACATCAGCTATTTTGATGTCAACCTGTCACCCCGCCCCCTTTGACCAACGAGGAATATTATTGGCCAAAAGAAACCCGGAAGTAAAGTGCAGTGTTTTCAAAGCAAGTTATGCACATGTTGGGAATATGGTCCGATTCAAGTCAAGGTAATGAAGAAAGAAAGAAAGAAATATATATATATATTTTTTTAACTTTTAAACAATTCTGACCTTTCGTTACCTTTGGACCGTCTACAGGTATTTGCTACTCGAGCTTTGCGTCTCTGAACGGAGCAGTCTGCAGCTGTTGAATGAGAAAGCCATTAGCCAAACGTTGAAAGCAGCGGTGAACCGAGCACACGGAGACTACGGAACAGCGCACTTAAACATAGGGGTGTTGGGTAAACGCTGCTCTTGTTTTCATTTTGTGCTCATCGTGAAGATCTCAACGATATAAGAAATAATCCGACTGATCATTGTTTTACCGTTACTTTAACTCATTAATTTAATTCATTTAGCTCAGTCGTACGTCTCCTTACAGAATTTTAAAATCTTTTCAAATCTTCTGTAGTGAAATACCTGAATGCCCTCACCGGAGTGGTCTTCATACGCTGCAGGAAATGGAACTATCGACTCATCTGGTCTGCCCTTCCTTTCATCACCTGTCTTGAGAACAGAGGCCAGAATGTACCGTGTTTCTTCAACTGTTTACATGTTGGAGGTACTGGTCCAAGTTTTGATGGCTAGATGACAGCCAACTCCCCACAATGTCTTTACATGTATGTTCTTACAGCTGTTCATGTCTTTGCCTGATCTCCTCCACAGGGACGATTAGAACTTGTCAGAAGTTTCTTGTTAAGTACAATAAACAACAGCTCAACAGAATGCTGCTGGACTGCAAAACGGATGGTATGTTCTTTCTAAGTTGCATTATAAGTTACATGGTAAGTTATATTAGAGCCCTACGAGGAAATGTGTTATATTTCTTTCATGTTTTCTCGTGATCTAGACATAACAAATGAGATATTTTTTTGATTATCCAACAGCAATTAAATACCATACCGTGTCTGTACAGTTACTTCTGATGTAGTTGCATGAAATTCTTTATAGAACAATTCTATATAAAATAATAGTGGGTTTAACGTCAAAATTTAATGTCTATGCTGAAATGTATGTTTAAAAGGGTTAGTTCACCCAAAAATGAAAATTCTGTCATTAATTACTCACTCTTGTGTTGTCCCAAACCCGTAAGACCTTCATTCATCTTCAGAACACAAATTAAGATATTTTTGATGAAATCCAAGCGCTGTCTGACTCATCCATAGACAGCAATATAACCAACACTTTCAAGGTCCAGAAAGGTACTAAAGACATCGTTAAAACAGTTGACGTTACTGCAGTGGTTCAACCTTAATGTTATGAAGCAACAAGAATACTTTTTGTGCACAAAAACAAAACAAAAATAACTTTATTCAACAATCTCTTCTCTTCCCTGTCATTATCCTTACACAGTTGATGCAGTAAGCACAGTGAAGGCTTCCGTGTTTACGTCCGAATGCCGGCTCAGTATTGGCCAAAGCTGATCACGTGAACGTGTGTGATGCTGACGCAGGAGCCGGCCAATAATGAGTCGGCGTTCTGACATAGAACCTGGAAGCGCTGGACGTAAACAACGTATGAGAATGACACAGAAGAGAAGATATTGTTGAATAAAGTCATTGTTTTTGTTTTATTTTTGCGCACAAAAAGTATTCTCGTCGCTTCATAAAATTAAGGTTAAACCACTGTAGTCACGTCAACGGTTTTAACGATGTCTTTAGTACCTTTCTGGACCTTGAAAGTGTTTATTATTTTGCTGTCTATGGATGAGTCACATACCTCTTGGATTTCATCAAAAATATCTTGAATATCTGAACTCACAATATGATATTATTGTGATACTTCAAGACATATGGTAAAAGGTTAACAAAAAATTAACTGTTGATTAAAATTCTAAATTTGGTATTACATTGGGGGTGGAAATGAATAGGACAATGCACAGGACAATGTTGATACGTATGTTGATATTCATATGTTGATATGAATAAAAATATTCATGATTCTGAAGCTGAAAATAAAGAAAAATATGAATAGGCTTGCACTCTGTCATTGACTAGATGTATTTCAAATAATGTAGCCCACTTTTTACTGGTAATATAAGACATTTGGCATTATCAGGACCCACAAATACTCCCTTTGCATTATTATACATTATATATTCAACATTATATATAGTAGTTAAACGTAGCTCTAACACTAAAACTTGAATTTTTTCCTCACACAGTAATTTTCATTTTGGGGTGAACTATACACAATACATATTGTCTCTATCCAAGATATATATTGTTGCATTTTTGTATTGCGATATATTGTGACACAGACAAGTCAAGATCACAAGAAAATTACAGTCACCATGAAATCAAAATGGACACTTTTTCACAAAACCACTACATTTATTTCTGTTGGAAAACAACTCCCCCAGGTGGCAAACCATAAATCTCTGGAAATACAATATTATAAAGTGTTTTTTTTTTTCTTTCTCTAGTTTGTGATATTTGAGCAGGCAAGGAATTTAATCTGAAAAGTTTTCTATCTGACAAGTTTTCTCTTCCCTTCCACAACAGATGAAAAACAAGAGGTTAGGAGAGCAATCCTGAGCTGTTCCCTAGATTATCTTAGAGGGGAGGAAGCTCACGAAGACAGGAGTAATGATGATGATGATGAAGAGATCTAAAGCCCCTCATATAAAACTTTGTGTTTGTTGTGTAGGTCTTAAAGGCATAATGTTAACCATGCAGTGATCAGATGTTCTGATATTTTATTTTATACAATCGTTATAGTACATGGTTCATCTGGAGCCCTAACATTTCTGATAAAATAAAAAATATTTTTTGAAGCATTTTTAATTTCACACTGTAAGCGATTTGTAAATTGAGTATATCTTTACATTACTGCTATTATTGTATAAACTCTGGCCATGTGTTGTGTAGGTCACGTGTATATCATTTTTTTTCTTCTATACTAATTAAAACTAACTACTGTTTTTGTTGTTGTTTTTAACTGTCTTTAAACCTTTGTTTCGAATAAACCGAATATTAATAACAAATGTTTTGATAATAAAATAAAAAAAAGTATGCAAGATTACATATGCATTACACTACATCTTGCAGTCAAATGCACCAATGAGAATCGGTGAATCCGCGCATGCGCACCTCGTAAACCCTGCTATGCTTATAACCCTCATCCGGGTGTTTACGGTTCCCGTTTGGCGACCTGTCGCCATCTGCCTGACTTTATTTAGCTAAAGGAAAATTTGGGTTAAAACCCATTTATTCATCCGTTTTCCTCTTTTGGAGAACGGCTAACGCCTTGTGGGGCGCAACACTTCCCACGCCGAGGAAAAACTGCGCTTTTCAAGGGGCGAGGCCCCGCTTTTTGGGCACTTGTTTTTTTTTGTGTTAGCACACAGCTTTTTTAACTGAGACATTTGGATTGTGTCTCTGTTTTTCTTTCGGTTTGTTTGTGGTTAAGATGTCGCCGTAATGGGGTCTCCGCGTTTGACAGAAATGAATAAGGGCCTTCGTCGCCTGACCCGCATTCACAACAACCCGTTGTTTTCCCCGTTTACCCCGTTTAATGCTAAAGAGCTCCGACGCTCTCTCCCCGGAGTTCGGCCTCAAAATGGAGAAAAACCCAAACGCAAACAACAGCAGCAGCACGAAGATCCCGCCCCGTTCCAGCTCTACAGGCTCGACTCCTACAGACTCTAAAGCCAAAACAGGTACAGAATCAGCGTCTTATACACAAACAAACGCTTGTCATGGTCAAATGTGAGGGGGAAGTGTATATACGTGTTTGGGACTTGCGGCATGGTTTTGTTTGTGTCTGCCGAGATGACGTAGCCACGGCTAGCGATTGGCCTGTTTCTTGCATAAACAATGGAGAAACTCGTACAATATTAATAAAGATTAGTATTTAACGTGTCGATAATGAACTCCCATTCATTAAGAGGCAGTATTTTCCTCTGGAATTGTTTTTCAGGGATTTTACCCTTTTTTTAACCTATATTTTAATCAACATAGAATAAATCCATAGTAAACTAGATTTTCCTATGATAGAATATAAAAATAAATTAAATATTCTATGTAAATACTTATATTTTAAATATATTTAATGATTGCTGTTACATAAATTTAGTGGAATTAAGTTTGTTTTAGGTAAATGTTAGGTTAGTAGTTTATTGGAATTAAGTTTTGAATCAAATCTTTTGATATGTTTATTTATCTATATAGTGGAGTGACTACATGGCAGTACACGTGTTATCAGAAAATGAGTATATATGAGGTGGAATGGATATATGCACTGTACACCACAATAAATTGCATAAACATGTGCCGAAAGCTGTAAATTCTTGGAAAAGGGTGGAACTGAATTTATCAGCATTAAATTATGAGTATTATCAATGTTATTTAATACCATGATCATAAAATTTAAAAAAATAAAAAGGTGTCACATTTTATGAAGGGCTCATTTTATGTGTAGGCAAAGTGAGTTCCTCATTTAATAATCTGTTATTTAATATTTATAATTTTGTTATCCGGGTATTTAATAGCATTCAAAAATACGAGTTCCACATTTTCCCAACTTGATCAGACTGGATTTACTGTGTTTATGTAATTTATTTTGGTGTCCGTCTGTGTCAGTGCATATCCATTATCCACCTGATATAAACTAATGTTCTGATAACACAACATGGGTGTTGTGTGTGTGTGTGTGTGTGTGTGTGTGTGTCACTCACTTATATAGTTAAACCAATATCAAAACTGAATTCCCCTAAACTAACCCAACATTTCCGAACGTATTCCCCCGAGTGGAAATTCATATTTAGGTTTAATTTATCTGCTACTCCTCTTAGTAGCTGATCGGATGCATGAGGATCATGGTCAGGATCTATTCTTGTCAGCAGTCTGCCATGTGACCAGAAGAAAATCTTCAGTGCTGTGTTGCCCTCTAGCTTTTGGATGGACCCAAGAAAGCCTCCAGCATATCAGAACCAAATCACTGTAAAAGATAACAAACTTAAACAGTGTTGTCTATGTTTTAGTTATGACAGTGTTTTTATGTAGGCTTCTGAACTGTATGGGACAGGGATCTCTGCTGCCGGATGATAAGCTGTGCGTGTTTACACCCCTTGCTCTTATCATGGGGTCCTCTAAAACACTTTAAAGTGCAGCGTGTGACTGGATTGATTAGCTAAGGCCTGTGTGAATGTTGTCAAAAATATTGAAAAAATATCAAATTGTCAGTATTGCAATCAAGAAAATGCAATATTTTCCCGAAATTGCTGGAGGCACCTTCTTATCAAATAAAATGTTCTGCTTGGAGTCATATATTCATGTATTTTGACACAAATCCTTCTTCTTCCGGTTCTTTTAGATGGTAAGAATAATGGGGGCTCAAAGCGCTATAGCCGCAAACGTGAGCCTACTTTTGCCAAGGCCGAAAGCTTTCCAGGCCCACGTCGCCCCCAGCCACATAAAAGTAAGAATTTTGACAAGAGACCCCCTCAGAGAGGTGGCGGAGGCGGGCGACAGTATGGACTCGCTGGTGGTGGGAGAAGAGAAGAGGTGTGTTACATTAAGCCTTTGGATTATGATTCATTTGTGCTTTCATGAAGGGCTGTTTTTATGCTTCTTTATTGCATGTTAAATTGCAGTAATCATGTTGGTTAATGAACTACTAGACAATAACACAAAGTAAACAAACAGACCTGTAGTTACATGGAGTAACCAGGATAAACTGTTGGGTTCTCTCTCACTAGGTAGCAGAGAACCGCCGGGCAGAATTTAGCCCGGCTCAGTTTGCTGGACCCAAAAAGATAAGTCTGAACCACCTGCTCAACTTTACGTTTGAGCCAAGAGGAGGCCATTTTGGCTCCGGAGGTGATGGCCATTCCTGCTGGGGTCGCCGCAACAAGTGGGGTCACAAACACAAGCCCTTCAACAAGGAGCTTTTCCTACAGGCTAAGTGAGTACAGCAGAATGTGTTGCATACTTTTATATGAATAGGTATTAAATCGCACATAACAATATTTAGTGTACCGCAGTGTTATTTTTAGGATCATTAATGTAGTATTATATTATTTATTAAAGGGGTCATGACATGAGAAATCAAATTTGCCTTGATTTTTTGACATATAAAAGGTCTTTATACCATTAAAACATCCTGTAAGTTTTATAGCTTTAAGGGATAGTTCACCCAAAAATGAAAATTATGTCATCATTCAATCGCGTCGGAGGATTATATGTTCGTTCTGAGCTTTTTGTTTTGTAAAAGAGGCACAGTGTAATGGGGAATTCTCAAGGAAACTTGTTAAAAGATGAAGCAGCCAGCTGTATTGGATCTGATTGCAGCTACATCACAAACCATAAGTAAATAATTTCATGAAGCTTTGTCTGTAAATGAAGTATAATGCTTTCAAAACACTTTCTCGCGTGCATTAGCGAGTGGGCGTTGATGCTGTTTCCAATGCAATGACGTTATGCAATAACCAGTCCAGTCATTATAGTGGCCGTTTACTGACAAGCCTTAGCCCTTTGACGCATATGATCATACTGGTGTGATTAGAACCTTCAGTGCATCACATGATCAACTGCTAAATTCAAATGCACTTTCGTGCTTTGGCTGGCGCTGAGTGAGTCTGTT
Organism: Ctenopharyngodon idella; assembly: GCF_019924925.1. NCBI lineage: Eukaryota > Metazoa > Chordata > Actinopteri > Cypriniformes > Xenocyprididae > Ctenopharyngodon > Ctenopharyngodon idella. The sequence continues at coordinate 12,677,674 of NC_067227.1, forward strand.
TCTGGCTCAGTGCCTTGTCATATATCACAAATATTTAGTGTTTTCAACCACATAATGTTTATTTTTAATGTTTCAGACATTTAAATACACAAAAGTACTAGCAAAACAATACATTTATAGTTTGTAAAATACAAACTGATGTCTATGGAAGAGGCAATAACAATCCTTTCAACTATAAATTGACAACATGTTTTACTCATGTCAGATACACATTGTGTAGGTAACTATAAAGTTTACTCTATTCTTTTTCAACTTAACCGGCCACTTACTTTCATGTATTTCAGGAGAAATGGGTGAATAACTCACACTGGGGTGTCAGCTAGAATATTTTAAACTTGCGTGTGAAAGGAGCCACCCTTAAAAATAAATCATTTCAGACAGAGGGTCAGAATGAAAGTTGAAAATAATCATTTTTCCACATATATATAGTTTTTTTTTTTTTTGTTTTTTTTTTTTTTTATGCAAAGAACTTTTATTTTTTAGTTTTGATAATGAAAATTAGAAATGATGCCTTGGCAACTAACCAAAATATTTACTGAAAGTATTATCTAAATTGCTAAATTTGATTTCAGTTAACATTTATTTCAATTAACATAAATGTTTTTTAATAGTTTTAATTAACTGTAATAACAATGGTGGACTGTTAAAGGTGATTAAACAGTCTAGGTCTGCTCCACCTTTTTCCATTTGGCCAAACTGGATTTACAGCTTGCAGTCAATGTGATTGTTTAACTTGTTCTGGTGTTCTTTTGTGTCAGTTCATGTAACCAAAAGAAAAAAATGATTTGCTGATGAGTACATCTTTTTGTCCACAAGTTGCCAGTTTGTGGTGATTGACGATCAGGACTATCAAGCTCACTTCACTGATCCGGACACTTTGGTGGACTGGGACTGTGTGCAGCAAGTGGTCAGTTCAGACTTCACACTTCCTTGTATATGCTGTCTTGTCTTAAAATGTTGCTTATGACGTTGTTTTCATTCCACACAGCGCATCTACAGTCATGAGGTGCCGTCTTGTCCGATCTGCCTGTATCCCCCTGTGGCGGCCCACATCACGCGCTGTGGCCACATCTACTGTTGGCCATGCATGTTGCACTACCTCTCTTTGAGTGAGAAGAGTTGGTCCAAGTGCCCTATTTGCTATGAGGCCGTGCACAGCGCTGATCTCAAGAGGTTCATACCCAAATTGCCTGTTTATAATGCTTGTTTGCTTTTGGTTAAAGGTGCAGTAAGAGATTTCTGAGAAACACTGTTGATATTTGATATATATACGGCGATTAAAACGGTATCAATATTTATCGAAGGTACGTCTTAATCGATAACGATAGAAAAAATGTTCAATATAATTCTCGATATAATTTCACTTAAATGGATTAAAATGTAAACAGACATGAAATTCGGTTGCATGAACAACTCTCAAGCTCACTCCGTCCCTGGATCACAAACAGACGTGCTATGAGTGACATGCAAACAAGCTGCTGTGGAGTTCAGTTGCGCAATTGCCACGTGAGATCAGAACACACAAACACATGAAAATGAGTGCTGTACCTGCCGGCGACGAGGAGATTGTGAATTAAAGGACGTGGCAGTTTCATGGTTTCCTTACGTCTTACAGTTGATCTACTAGGCTACTTCAAAGTTCGTCTTGAGAGAGCAGTTGTCATGTCGGTATTAACAGCTGCATAAAGTGTTTTCAACCACACAGTATCTTTATTTCTGTGTTACAAATATTCAAATGATCACAGAAGTACTGAGATAAAAGTTTATAGTTCAGATAAAGTTATAGTTATAGTTCAGATTGTCTATGTTAGTTCAGATTGTCTGTGTTATCGATAAAAATAGAGCAAATCAGTTCGGAAACTTGGCGCCACCAGGTGGCGACAAGTGACTGTTAAAAAATGTATTTGTCATTGAATCTTCATTTAACAGATTTTCAAATACACTGATTCATCCAGTAATGAAACAAGAGAATTTATGAGCGAGTCATTGAATCATACATCCAAACAGATTTTTAAAAAATAATTAATTCAAATATATTTAAAATTTTAAAATAGACTGCATTAATTAATATTGTGTCAGAACTTCTAGTAAATTACGTTATTTGGTTGAATTCAATTATTTTTTTTTTTCACTAAAATGTTTTCAATAATTATCGATACCAATCAATATGAAACATTATATCGTGATAATTTTTTTAGCTGTATCGCCCAGCCCTATCGACACCCAAACAAACACACCCCTTCCTTCATTGCTCCGCCCCTAATATAATAAATATACTCTATGCACCACAGGCAACCACTAACAGCTGACATATCAGACAGCTCACACAAGTGTGGATGAATCAGCTGCAATTCTTTAACAACAACAACAGCATACGACAGCTTATCTTGGTTCTGTGAAACATTGGAAAAAAAGTGTCATGTATCAAGCAGAAATAAAGCAATCTTCCCGCTCTCTAACATCTCTCCAGCACTGGAAAGCTTTTCCGATATTAATGCGGGTCCTAGCTCTTACCTGACCGTAACCCTTCTTCCAATTATATTCCTCTGACCGCTCCATCTTTGGTAATATCTCAGCCATCTCTCTTTCTACACATGTCCTGTTCGCTCGCTCGCTCTCTCTCCTCCTCATGAACGGATTGCTGATTGGCTAAAAGACTGTTATGGTGCTCGGTCTGATAGGTCTGATCCACTTTTTTTTTTTTTTTTTTTTTTTTTTTTCCGTCACACACAGAACAGAAATCTAGCGCAAATTCACAAAATTGTTTGTTTAGGTGTTGATTTAAATTTACAACAGCACTTCTCAGAAATGTCTTACTGCACCTTTAATGTGAACACCATGATGTAAACCTCATATAACAAAAAGGGTAAAAAAACAAAAAACACCTAGTACATAAGTGTCATATACACTACCTACCAATCAAAAGTTAAATAAGAGTTTTTAAATTGTTTTTGAAAGAAATCTTTAATGCTCAACAGGGCTGCAATTATTTGATGAAAAATACAGTAAGAACAGTAATATTGTGAAATATTATCACAATTTAAAATGTCTCTCTTCTGTTTTAATGTATTGTAAAATGTAATTTGTTCCAGTAATTGTAAAGCTGAATTTTCAGCAGCCATTACTTCAGTCTTCAGTGTCACATGATCCATCCTTTAATATGCACAATGTTGATTTTTACTGTCTTTTTGATCAAATAAATGCAGCCTTGGTGAGCGTAAGATTAATTTAAAGGAACAGTTCACCCAAAAATGAAAATTACCCCATGATTTAGTCACCCTCAAGCCATCCTAGGTGTATGACCTTCTTACAGACAAACACAATCAGAGTTATTAAAATATATCCCGGCTCTTCCAAGCTTCATAATGGTAGTGAAGGGGGCGTGAGATTTTGAAGCCCAAAAGTAAGAAAAATATCCATATTTAAAACTTTATAAACTATAACAACTAGCTTCTGGCAGACGGCCATACACATTGATTTATGGTGAAAGAGTAGCCCCCTGACGTGATGTAGGAGTAGTGTAAGCTTAGGTGAGAGTAGACTCCTCTCGTGGTTCAAATAAATAGGACTGTGCAACAAACTCAAGTTCCTCTTCTCTTATATCAGAATCTTCTGACATTTCTCTTTAAAAATTCTCATTTTAGACTTCTAATTCATGACCAGTGTTTTGTTTTGCTCTCTCCTCTGCGCTTCCACGTTAATGCGTTGGGTCAGGGGTTACTCCTTCACCGTAAATCAGTCTTTTTCTTACAAAAACCCATCACTTCGCATCAGAAGGCCTTTATTAACACCCTGGAGCCATATGGATTACTTTTATGATGGATGGATGTGCTTTTTTTTTGCGCTTCAAAATCTCATGCCCCCTTCACAACCATTGTAAAGCTGGGATGAGCTAGAATATTTTTTTTTTTAATGTAACACTGTGTTCGTCTGAAAGAAGATAGTCATATACACCTAGGATGACTTGAGGGTGAGTGATTTTTGGGTGAATTATCCCTTTAAGATAAAAAAAAAAAACCTTAATTATTCCACTTTTGATCAGTAGTATACAAATTTACTCAACAAATTGTAATGTCTCATTTATGTTGTCATTGAAACCTATCTTGTCAACTTTCAGTGTGGTTGCCATGGAGACCCGTCAGTACGTGTCCGGTAACGTCATCACTATGCGTCTGATGCGGAGAGAGAAAGGATCACTGGTGGCTCTTCCCAGCTCTCAGTGGGTTAAAGTGGAGGAGCCCATTAATTTTGATGGTGAGGCATTCTGCTGTTTGCATGAGATTTTTGTGGTGTTGACTTTAGTATGTCTTATTTGACACTTTTTCTTTCCCCCCATTTTCTGCAGATGTGCATTTGCGCGCATACTCTAAGCTGCTGCTGGCGTCTCAGCAGCAGGTTTTGGGTTTACTGGCTGAAGAGAGGATGGCTCTCCAATCCCAGCTCAGCCAGGAGAAAGACGACCCACAAGCCTGTTTCATACAGAGCGCCCTACTGCAGCTGCAGGTACACATGCATTCACACCGGCTTATGAATGTTGGGTTGGACAAAACTAGTTAAACAAGCCACACTGCTGTTTTGAAAAGTAGTTGGTGTAAGTTACTCAAATGGTTTAGATGTTGACATTGAAACTATTCAAAGGCACAAAAACATTTGAATTTTTTAACTTGTATAGATTATGCCATTTATTTTTTATTTTTAAGTTTAATAAACATTTTCAGTTTCATTAGCTGTTTTATTTTAACAATGTGTCCGGGAAAAGCTACAAAATGTACAAAAAGCAGCGGAACCTTTATTATGCCGCAGTCGCCGGCGCCACTTCCGCTTTTCCGGTCATGAGTATGAGGTAACGCAGCTCTGTTTATCATATTAGATACATTTGAGTGTGTTGAAAATGTTATAACGTTACTCTGTGCGTTTGCTCGGTGGCTGCTGTGAGACACTTGTTACACACTGCTGTAAGCTAGATTGATTTTAGAATATCATATTAAATGCTGGGTGGCTTGTGTTGATAAATGGCATGCAATTAATTTTAAAACGTATTGTATGATGGAGAAAATTCTGTATTACTGTTACTAAAAATAAAGCTGCATCTGATTGTTAACTTGACAAAATAGTGTTTTTCTCTGAGGCATGGTAAAGCATGGTACTCTCGAAAAATCAAGAAAATTAGATTTAAACAATAAGACTAAACGTGTTGAGCTATATAACAACAATTAGTTTTCTGACTATAAACGTAATCAAACAGTTGTTCCCTTGTCTATTGAAATGTGTAATATATTAAAGCATCTTTGGTGTTTCCATGGTTTCTACAAAATAAAACCGAAAACCGAGGCAGACCGAGGGTTAACGTGGGTATGACGCAATTGACAGGCGACTCCTCACAGGTCCTGGAGTCTTGGTTAAAATTGCAATTTTCTTACGAATTACAAATAGTTGGAAACATTTGGGATATTGTAAGTACTCAAGTGAACAAAATATATAAAACTGGCCTAGTGGTTTTTGGATATTTTACTGCAAAATTCTTACATATTGCACCTTTAATAAACAAGTAGTTTGCTATATGTTACTCAAAAATATCTTAAACTACATTAAAGCCATTTAAGAGGACAATAACTTGTAATGTGTAATTTATTTTATAATCTATTATAAACCATTTGTGCTTCATGCTTTTATAAAAATCTGAATATATATACAATGTGACATTTAAAAAGGCTAATCAATTTTTTTTTTTTTTTTTAAACTGGAACAGCTACATGATTTAGAAAATCGTTGAGCTATTTTACATTATTGAAAGTGTTGTTAGATTTTGTTCCTCCCAAACACTGCACTCTAACATGTAACCCACACACTTTATCTCTGATTGAACAGGAGCGGGAAGAGGGTCTTTTGAAGTGTCGCCGTAAGGATGGCGGTTCTGTCGATGGGGTGGACATGAGGAAACTGTCTCTATCTGAGAACTCCTCTCCAGAGGTGGCTGTGGTCAAGAACCTCACTAACTCCAAGGTCAGTAGAAACTATGCTCCTTTCTTTTAGTACGACTCTGCTGCTCCACAGGCTCTGGGCTTCAGAATATAATGATCATGATGGTCTCAATCAAAGGCTAACGCAACAGCTTGAGGCCGTCTACACTGAACGTGACAAAGCACTGCATCCAGTATAGACAGCATTACTGATTAGAATGGATTATATTTGCATTTGTCGCGTCACGCTGCTCATGTCTGGTGGTAAAAAAGTTGTACTTATTATTCATATTGTATTGCAAAACACTTTTGCTGCTATTGAGGTGGGATATGGGTAAGGTTAGCGACAGGTTTGGTGGTTCGGGTAGGTCTAAGGTGGAAGGGAAGGGTCAACTGTGCAATTATAGATGTAATTACGGAACTTAATTACAGCTGTAATTTTTTTTTTTTTTCCCAAATAAAAGTACAATGTAAAACATATGTATACTTTAAGTGCATTGTATTAAATGATTCACTTAAATGTTAGTACATAGTAGATACTATGCACTTAATATAAATTGGGACCTGAATATTGACCAAATATCAGTGTGAATGGTTGGGCTTAATGTAGTGTGTCCCACCGCAGCCCATCCTGCAGTATGCCTCAGCTTTTGATGATGAGCTTCAGGAGGCTCATGAGGAGCCGGTGGAAGAGATGGCCGCTCAGAGTGTTCCTGAGGTGGCCGAAGAGATGCTTCAGGGGGCTATGGAGGACAAACCTGTTGAAGAGACCCCTCAGACCAGTCAGGCCGCTGCTCATGGCCCATATTACTACTTCTATCAAGGTTTGTGTTATTTGTAATGATGCTTAAAGCTACCAGTTAATTGCATTTTCCCCATTGCATTTTAGTTTTGTACACCATAACTCTGTGTAAGCGATGGAGAGTAAATATGACTCTATCTTTTATGTCTGTAGCTGAGGATGGTCAGCAGATGTTTCTGCACCCAGTGAATGTGCGCTGTCTGCTGAGAGAGTACGGGAGCCTGGAGAACAGCCCTCAGTCTATCACCGCTACCGTAGTGGAGATTGATGGGCACACTGTGTCTGAGGTACTCACAGTCTCACACATTTATGACAGTACTATCATACATTTTCACATGACCTCAGTGCCCAGTTAACATCCTGACATTAAAAATTGTAATTTTGCAGCTTTGTGTATATGAAGAATCTTTTACTAGGGTGAATTTATGCTGCTCTCAAAGGATCAGGTTTTAAGTAATGCCTACCATGATGAACTAATTAACACAGACCTCATTTGTAGGATATCCGCCGTCGACATCGTTACCTCTCTCACCTGCCCCTCACGTGTGAGTTCAGCCTCTGTGAGCTTAATCTTCAGCCGCCCATTCTCTCAAAAGAGACCTTGGACAGCTTCGCAGGTACAGGCATGCTAGTAATACAATACAGTAATACAGCTCCACTATAAAATAAGTGTAAATGACAAAGAAGTATTAAATAAGTTTACACTTGTAGTAAAATTAGTTAAAACAACTAGCTTTTATTTTGGTGGAAAACTGCCCTTTCTGTGAAAACAAACATTTACAAACTGGAAATGGGAAATGCTTTATTATACTACATATGTCATGATTCAATGTTTTGCTATACAAGTTTGGGGGAAAAAATAAATGGTGATTTGTATTTGCGAGTTCTACAAAATAGTTATTAAAAGTTATTTTTAACATTTTTGTCTTTCTGCCAGATGACTTGGAGAAACGGAAGCGCCTGAGACAGAAGAAAGCAAGGGATGAAAAGAGAAGGGAGAAGAGGATTGAGATAGAGGAAAACAGGAAACAGGGGAAATGTGAGGATTTACTTCCCCATTGCTTATTGTGTTTCTGAAGAAACAATTTTTTTTATTTTTTATTTTAAAATTAGACAAAATGTCGAATTGTAGATCATTATTGAACTCAATTCAGGATGTTGTATTTGGTTTGTCAAGGTGTGATTATTGAACACGTCTTGGTGTGTTGTTCAGATCCAGATATGCACATCGGGCTGGAGAACCTCCAGCATTTTCCTGCGTTTGGATCTCCTCCTCACAGCGGCTCACAGATGCAGCTCCCAGAGTTCCTGCTGGGACCCCCGTCTCCTCTGAGCAGCAGCCCTTCATCAGGTAACATTCTCTCTCTCTTGCCCTGGCCTTCAGTGCTTTGTCTTTTTTGCTTATTTCCTGCATTTATTTCAGATGGAGTGATGTTCCCTAGTCTGAGTGAGCACAGTCCGTCCCTGAGTGTCGCCAGTGTGGAAGAGGACTCTCACTGCATGTCCTTCGCTCAGGTTTGCCTAAAGCACTTTCTTTCATGTTTATAACAACAAAACAGTCAATATCATAGCCATCACATTAATTTCACTAAAATGAAATTAAAACTAAATTTGAATATAGTAAAAAAAAAAAAAAAAAATGCCATTGTGAGTGTCAAATTGTACCTTACTGATGATCTTCTCTGGTGTAGATGCTGAAAGATGGGAAAGCCCGTGTGGATGTCGGGCCTAAAAGCACCCAAAAGAAAGGTAAGCCTCCTGTCAACACTTCACTGACTGATACACTTGTTTCTTGCTGGCTCACTGTTAACTAACGTGACATGTTTTCCTCCATACAGACATGTTCTTGGCCCCTCCTACAGCAGACAGTGATGGAGAGAGTGACGGCTCGGATCGGGTCCCAGTACCCAGTTTCCAAAACTCCTTCAGTCAGGCCTTCGAGCAGGCTTTGTCACAGCTGGACAATGGAAATCAAACCCCAGCACAGGCTTTACCCATCCCTGGTGAGAAAAACATTTCTGTACACTACTGTTCAAAAAGTCTGGGGTCAGTAAGATTTTTTTTTTTTGTTTGTTTGTTTTGTTTTTGAAAGAAGTCTCTTCTGCTCACCAAGGCTGCTTGTGTTTGATCCAAAAATACCATAAAACCAGTAATATTGTAAAATATTATTTTAAATAACCGTTAACTATTGTTAACTGTTAATTACAGCAGCCATTACTTCAGTCTTCAGTGCCACATGATCCTTCAGAAATCATTCTTTTGTAGCATTATACATTAATGTCACTTTTGATTAATTTAATTCATCCTTGCTGATTTAAAAGTATTGGTTTCTTAAAAAAATCTCACAGGCCCCAACTTTTTGAAGTTTTGTAATGTCATAATTGTATGTAATTTATAAAAAAAAAATAATAATAATTAAAAGAATAAAAGAAGCGTTAATTTGGCAAAAAAATAATGGGGGTGACTGCATCAAACTCAGACACAAGTTTCCTTTTAAACACTAATAATAAAACATTTGTTAAATCATAAAAGTGCATAAAATGCCATACAGGGATCTTACATGATTCAAATGAATCACTAAATTCTTTCTTTGAACCAGCTGATTCATTCAAATGATTCATTAAAGTGAAACTGAGCTCTTAAAGTGAAACTCCCCTCATCTAGCTCACACTGAAACAAAGAAAAAAAAAAAAAAATACAAAGCAGGCATTTTTTTTTATTTTTTTTTTTTTTATATATATATAAATGTTTGTTACCTTTCTTTCCATTTTAGATGAGAAAGGAGGGAAGAAGAAAAAGAAAAAGCAGAAGCTTCTGTTCAGCACCTCTATGGTTCACACCAAGTAAACACTGAAGTTCACCCTTCACTCCTGTCACTATCTTCTGCCTTATTCCTGTCATATGCTTAGATTTCATTATATCCCTCAATAGCAGCTTCCTTCCTTTCATGCCCCAGTCGAACGAGACCCTCTCCAGACGTTCAGTGACCTGCAGGAAGTTCAATAGCAGCAGTGATTGTACTCACCATTGACTCAGTATTAGAGATCAGTCCCACAGTTCTCTTACAGAAGGGACTTTAATGCGTTGTACTGGAAGAACAGACTTCTGTAACTTCAGCGTATGTCTCTCTTATCAGCATTTAAAGAGGTCTAGATCAGTTCCATTTGACATGGCGCTGTAGTTCAGTACTCCATTACTGTCCAGAATGTGGATGGAGAAAAATGATATGGTTGTTGGTTATGGGTTGCAGTGATGTATTTTGGGGGGTCATGAGGTAGCAGTCAGCCAGCTGCAGAGACGTCCTGCCCCCCCTCTTCATCATGACACCGTTGTACTTCAACCTTCATGCTTTGAATCTTGGAATAAACCTTAGCAATGCTAAAAAAAAAAAAGAACCTAAAGTGAGGATTATATGCATTTGAGTTATTCTTCCTGTCAGGCACATGCGCACAAAACTATGCTGATTGTAACACATTCATGCTTGTTTGTTTACACGCCATCACACATTTTTCTTCCTGTTTAAACTCTGAGCTCTTGTTGTGAACTTCAGTTTGAATTCAACTTACCAGCTGTTATCATTATCAGCCTGAGAACTGCTTTTCACAATCAGACACATTAATAATACATAAAAATGCAAACAAGATCATTTTTCTGCTGGAATAGCTAAGAACTTAGTGGGTCTTTTAAGCACTTGACTTTTAGAACCTCCAACTATTAGACAGGGTAAAGAGCTGCTCATGTTCTATAGTGTTCAGATGTTGAGACCAGCTGACTCCACTGCTTGCTGCGTGTTGAGTGAACTGAATATGTAAAGACAAAGAAAGGCTATATAAAATTTTGTAGAGGGTTCAATTTTTTTTTTTCTTTCTCCCCCCTCTATATTTTTTTTCTGATGAAAAACCTGTGGTAAAGAACCTGCATATAGATTAAGTTGAATAAATAAAGGATTATTATGCACTGGCATTCTGTTTGTCTTATTTAAAACATTTTAATTTCACCCTTTAAAAAGACCATTGATATTTCTGTGGACATTTGCATATCACAAAAATGGTGCTTCAAAAAAAAAAAAAAAAAAAAAAATTACAGGTTTATATGAATTTTGATGTTTATATTTTTGCATTAATACTTTTTTTTTTTTTTTTTTTTTTAAACGTATGTATTCACCATCACTTCCTGTATAAAAGTTTGTTGAAAAAACAAAAATCTAATTTTATAGTTGCTTAAAGCCGCCTTTGCACATTCCTACATTCACATCTTGCAGTTGTCCATTATGATTGAAAGAAAAGCATAGTAGGTTTTCTATGGATAATCAATGTAAATAATTATGGAATAAGAATAAAATAATTATTTCTGTCATAATTAACAACCCATGTTAGCATTCCCATTCATAGCTGCTCACCTTTAAAGGTGCTCTATGTAAGTTTTTGACTGTACTAAAGCATAAAAATAGCCTACCTTAATATGTTTGTAGATATTTATTAAACATGCTCAGTTCACATGTTCATTTCTCTGAAAACCAATGCTACATCCAGTTATTTTACTTTGAAATTTGCGTGTCGGAATTTCTGTTTTTGGCTGTGTACGAAATCGCCCCCTATACCCTTAAATAGGGCACTATTTGAGGGACAGCCATTTGTAGTGGTGTCCGAAACCATAGTGGACGATGTTGAGTGCACTCATTCAATCCCACAATGCACTGCAATAACGAGTGTACAACCGATACACGCTCAACGGCTAGAGAATACCCATAATGCATTGTGAGAGCCACGCAGTTGAATCAATCATCCATTCATTTTCCAAACCGCGCTGGTCCAGTATAATATCATACAGGTATAATTTCCTTTTTAATTGATCATTAAATCGTTTAAGGTTTGTACATTCTAGTTTTCATGGCAGTTTAACATAAATATTCATCACTACTGGAGCTGCCAGATTGCTACATTTTAAGTGATTATTAAACAACAGCACAAACTATGCGAAATCGGCAGCCCTTCCGGTGCACTCAGTGTCCGAATTCACTCACTCGTTTCATTCACTCCTTCAAGTGGACTATGTTAGTGGACTAATGTAGGGAATAGTAAATGAGGGTTATAGGGGGTGATTTCGAACACAGCATTTGTTTCGGTCCGTGCAAGACCCATAGACTGTAGGCAAGACTGCACGTTGACAATTTACCCAATAGTATTTTGCCACCCCGGGTTGCCAGTTGGTGGAAAACACACGCAGCGAATTGCAGCCATGGAAGCCAGCGAACAAACTGGGTCAGAGATCGCAGATTCTACCCGACCTAAAAAGCCTCAGCACCCATCTAAAAATCTCTCTGCACGTTAGCATATTAAAACGTAATATCAACTCATCATAAACCAACTAATCATCTTACAGTGTGTAAGTCTCCTCACCTTCTAATGTCAATTGAGCTCGCTCCTGTTGCATGTCTTCAAACTGGCAACCCGCGAGAGCTTCGAGTCTGATGAGGAGGGGGCGAGGCAAACAATATTTTGAATTTGGACTGCAGTGCCCATTTCAACCACCAGCTGTCATTCTTACATAAAGCACCTTTAAAAATGATCACGCCCATCACTAACTTAAGACTTGTGACTATATAACTAAAAAATGTAAGTTCTCAATTTAAAAGTACAATTCAAGATAATTTGTTCATTAATTCATGTACTGAAATGTAGTTAAAACATCTTTTTTTTTTTTTTTTAATTTATACTAATGTCTGATTAAAACATCTACAAATGTATAAAATTGACCAGAGATCAGGTAAAATGGTAAAACCTATTATTTAGTCTACAGGTAAAACCCATAGAGATTTTGTCCGATCTTAGCGAAATCGCATGTCTCATGGGTTCAGAGATCACTGCCCCCCCAGCGGTGAACCACTGAAATTTCGAAACAGTTATGTAACAAAGCCTCGTTTACTGAAATCACGTGACTGTGGCAGTTTCATACACGCTCCAAACCACTGATTCAAAGCAAAAGATTCATAAGGTTTCAAAGCTTCATGAAGCAGTGTTTCGATGTCACCCATCCCTACTAAGCATTCCATAAACTTTCAAGTCATATTCTATTCAGTATTCAGAGACATTTATTCTTATGGTCACAGATCAACTGCTCCAGTTGGATACAGAAGGCATCATGCTCCTTTTGTTTGCCAAAATGATTTTATTCTCATATTTTGATTACACACAAAATTGTACTTATACAAAATGGGCGGTTACACAAATGCATTATTCTTCTCACAGTACTGCCAAACAAAGTCATAGATGCAATTCAATATCAAATCACTGGTTCAACTTCCTCACCCCCTCTTTATTGTCAGATCAACTGGAAAACTGTAAGGCTACAGGATAAGAACAGAAATGAAACGCTTTTGTTTGGTTAATCTCAGTAAATGCTTCTTAGATATGGAAAACCAGTACTAAAAAATGTGATAAAATGAGAAGATTATGTGTATGAGTGAGAGGAGCGCAGAGGTTTTTTAAGGACGTAAAGAGATGCATTCATGTATATATCGAGCGACAACGAACGGATAAAGATGGATGGTGTTCATGATGGAAGGATAAAATTGCCAATATTTGGCCACACTGCGTGTCAGACGGAGCAGATATGAAAGCTATTAATCGATAAATGGCACAGGATGAATTAATGAAGGAACAGAAAATCATTGGACGTATGTTTACAGCTGCAGGTACTTTGTCGCCATGGCAAGAATTGGGGCTCCTGTTGGGACACCAGGGAAAGGGCCGCTGGATCCAGCAATGTCGATATGGGAGTAAGGCAGAGGTTTGTCTGAGTCCACTCCATGCTGAGGGGGAAAAGGGGTAGATGGTTAATACATGCATTTTTGCAAAAATTTTACGTTTTTAACTTTTTCTCCATCAGCATTTTATTAAGTTGCCAGCACCAGAATCATTTTTTTTAAAATCATTTTTGAAAAAAAAAAAAAAAAAAATTACTAGCTTCATTCATTCTTTTTTTTTTTTTTTTAAATCAACACTTTAATGTGGGTAACATTTTGAACAAAAAGCTGAGAAAAATCAGACTCAGAGCCTGAGTCTGTGCAATAGTGAACCTGAGGTGAAACCGGGATTTATATAGCATCAAATAACTAACTAAAACAAAATTTATTGGGAAAACGAACACTTGAACATACATCTGTGTGATAAGAACTACCTAAAATGACAGACACCATCTTTGGAAAAAAAAATTGTGTGATTGGATTTTTGTTTGGCTCACGTCTCATTCGATTACATGGAGAGGGCGGGGTTTATGACCTATACTGCAGCCAACCACCAGGGGGCGATCAAAACGCTTTAGCTTCACTTTTCAGGTCGTGTGTGGCACACTTGAGCTGCGTCCCAATTCAGAGGCTGCATCCTTCGAAGGGTGCATTCGATTGGAAACAGTGCCCTCTATCAAATAACAGTGCAAACATGGATTTCCGAAAAAACTCATCAATGGTGGGGAAGTCTTGTGTCATAAATAACGGAAAAAAACTGTCAATGGCGGGGAAATGCTGTGTCATAAATAACGCAAAATCTCATCAATCTAAACTGATCTACTACATCAGGAAACTACATCAGGAATAAGGTTCTTCCCATAGTTCTCCACGCTGAGATAGAATCTATAGGTGAGTGTGTGTGCGTCTACCTTATCTAGTCCAGAAGCCATGATGAGGAAGGCGGCGGGCGTCTGGTGTCCCCGTGGTGTGGCAGATGAGGGCAGGTTATTGGACTGCAGGATCTCCTCATACTCAGACTTCCCTTTGTGGAACTCATAATCCTCCCGACGAATAGTGGACACCTCAAACAGATCTCCCAGCACCTCTCCCGCTGCCACACAAACAGATTTCTGACAAATGAAACTACGTTTATAGAAACAAAAACAAACGCATCTTAGCTCTTCTTACCTTTCTGCCACTGCAGAGCGTTTCCTGAGCGTTGAGCAGCACCGTTATCCATTATGATCTACAGTGACATATGGAGAGTGACACGGTCAAAATGAAAATGGTCACAGTAGCACTGATGTGTGATGAACATTGTTTTTTCTACCCTGGGAAGATATGTTGAAGTACTCACAGAGTAGTGCGGTCCCATGGCTCTGATAGCATGTCCTGTCAGAGTGGCAATAGTGAAGAGATGAGGAGACACCTCCTTCAACGCCTACAGAAACATACACGAGAGGTCCAGACCACAAAAAAACGATAATGTCATACTTAATATAATAACTTATCAATTGAAATAGAATGAAATAAAGACGAAATATTAGACGAAAAAAATTAACTTGAACTGAAATAAAATAAGTTTGGTTGAAATACCAATAAAATAATTAAAAAAGCTAAATAAAATTATTTAAAAAAGAAAAAAAAGAAAACTGAAAATATAAAAACAAAAAAGCAATTGGGTGCAATAAAATAAGCTTTAGAGCTGATTGATTCTGGTTAAATGGAGAATCTCAATTTTTTTGTTGTTTCAAACATAGATCATGATTCTCCCACGATTCCAAACAGACAACTAAACAAAATAACATGTAATTTACTAGAGGTTCTGAAAAAATGTTAATTGTTGCAGTCTATTCAAAATGTTTAATTAATCTAAATGAATTATTAAAAAAAAAAAAGGTTTAATGAATGATTCAATGACTCGCTCATAAATACTTCACTTGTTTCATTACGAAATGAATCAGCGTTTTTGAAAGAATCTCTTGAATGAATGATTTATTGACAAATAATTTTTTTTTTAACAGTCACTTTTCGCCAGCTGGTGGCGTAACAAGGTAATCGATACAATCGTTATTTGAAGCACCATGTTAAAAGGAACACTCCACTTTTTTTTAAAATAGGCTCATTTTCCAACTCCCCTAGAGTTAAACAGTTGAGTTTTACCATTTTCGAATCCATTCAGACGATCTCCGGGTCTGGCGGTACCACTTTTAGCATAGCTTAGCATAGTTCATTGAATCTGATTAGACCGTTAGCATCTCGCTCAAAAATGACCAAAGAGTTTCGATATTTTTCCTATTTAAAACTTGACTCTTCTGTAGTTAATCTTCTGCGTAATATCATTGCGCCTGCTGCAGCCATGGTACGGCAGCAAAGTTCCTTGATTATTACGCCGGAATGAGAGTATAGTTCCTAGCCATATCGGCCTAGAAAATTGCAACTTTTCATTTTCCGTCGGTCTCAGTACACGATGTAACTACAGAAGAGTCAAGTTTTAAATAGGAAAAATATTGAAACCCTTTGGTCATTTTTTAAGGAGATGCTAACGGTCTAATCAGATTCAATGAACTATGCTAAGCTATGCTAAAAGTGGTACCGCCAGACCCGGAGATCGGCTGAATGGATTCGAAAACGGTAAAACTCAAATGTTTAACTCTAGGGGAGTTGGAAAATGAGCCTATTTTAAAAAAAAGTGGAGTGTTCCTTTAAGCCCAAAGTATAGTTCAGTTTTTACGCGTACGCGAGGGTCAACGTACAGTGCGTGTGACACGAATTTCGTCATCAGAAGAGTACGTGCACCACCGAATTTTTGTAACCAGTTGCACAAGCGCATTTAATTTTTTTGTAGTAATTAGTTTATCCACAAGGTGGCAACTGTGCCCTGGGGGTGTCGATTCACAAGGTAGTCAAAGAAAAACTGCATAAACAGAACAGACAGGAACACATTCAAGCTACAGCGATAATGGAAGCCTAGATAGACAAGAGATTGTGCAAAGAGGTTAGAAAGTACCCTAATTTGTACAACTCCAGCAAAGATGTTAACATGGGTTGTAACTCGTGGCGAGAGATTGCTCAAAACAGCGTATGCGTTGAATGTATGGAGCTAGAAATATGACATAATGATCTGAATTTGAATTGTGTAAATTTGAATTATTGACAAGTGTCATTTAACAGAATTGAATATTAAGTGCCATTTTATATAGATTTGAATTTGAATTTTTTTAAACTTGAATCCTGGACATTTGAAATTGAATTTTTTTATGGCATAATTTTCTACATATGTATTTTCAAACAGCGCATTTTTTGTTCTGAATTCTTAGACTGCAACATAGTCTATGTTACTCCAATTAATTAACAGATTAACAAAACAACAACAAAAAAAAACTGCGTAGTATAGACTTTGCTGAATTTTGGTTCATTTTTGCGCTCCACAAACCTGTTCACGGAAATGATAGAAAGCGCATCCTGTTTGTTTTCTTTATTTTACAACAGCACAGTATTTTGTTTTTATTTGTAAGTGTTAACAAATAAACATAAACGCACGCTTTAAAGTTTCCAATGATGATGTGTTATCTGTATGACCATAAATGACGGAGGATTAATACAATTATAATTAATATAATTATAGCCTACTGCTGTTTAAGGAAAGAATCAAAGTGATCGCGCCGGCGCCTCATGCCTGTACAGTACACACAACAGGCTATCAGTTGGATTGTTAAATTGACATCACAGTCTGTTCATCAAAATAAAATGCAGTCGACCGAATATACCGCTTGAATTCACTGAGCTCCTGAGAGCGACCCATTCTTTCACAAATGTTTGTAGAAGCAGTCTGCATGCCTAGGTGCTTGATTCTATACACCTGTGGCCATGAAAGTGATTGGAACACCTGAATTCAATGATTTGGAGGGGTGTCCCAATACTTTTGGCAATATAGTGTGTTTTAAATGTAACATTTTAAACATCTTATTAAAAAAAAGATATGCAGAGTAGTAGGTGGTACACACAAGCAAATTAGAGTGAGAGTACAGTTAAAGGTATATTTTTATATAACAAGATGATTTTGATCTCATGATAGTACCCTTTTAAATCTTAAAATAGTAATGCATACTATTCTATATGCTGATATGTGTGTGTACCTGCTCCTTCATCTCACACAGCAGGTCCACCATGACCATTCTTCCTTCAGCATCAGTGTTTCCAACTCGGACTCTACGACCGGCACGAGACACCACCAACTCATCTGCCACATAACAATCTGCCAAAGGGTAAAAAAAAAAAAAAAAAAGGATGACAAATACTTCGTAACAGACACCCAAACCTGTCAACACATGCAGACAAAGCTGCTTACCAGATCCGACACTGTTCCGCACCATTGCCATCGCACCCACAACCTTCAGGTGTTTGGGCTTCAGTTTGGCTAGGATCTAAAACAACAACAACAACAACAATGATATTAGACTCTAATATTCTTCTGATCTTCAGTAATATGAGCAGGTGTGTATGGGATCAGTACCGTGAAAAAGCCAGCAACAGCCGCAGATCCACATTTATCTCTGTGCATTCCAGCCATGATTCCACCGGCCTTGATGTCCGCTCCACCGGTGTCATACGTAATGCCCTGAAACAACATACAATGTTCATATGGACTGGAAACTGCTCTGTCCTGGGTGTCCAAATACAATTAACCTAAATATTACCTTGCCAACCACCATGAGAGTCTGTTGAATGGGTCCTTCTCCACTGTAACTCAGCTTGATCACTCTGGCCTGATGGCGCGGCACAGCTGAAGCAGAAACATCAGCCTTTTAACACTTATTTAACTTAATGATACATTACATAACACAGTCACTAATGAGATCCAGAGTTGGAGTCTTGAGCTCTGGAGAACACAGAAATGTGGCCTTTATCTAGGTCTTATGCTGAATTTTCAGCATCATTACTCCAGTGTTCAGTGTCACATGATCTTTCAGAAACCATTCTAATATGCTGATTTGATGCTCAAAAAAAAAAAAAAAAAATTATATATATATAGAAAACAGTTGTGTTGCTTAATTTTTGTGGAAACTATGATAATTTTTTTTCTGAATTTATAATGAATAGAATGTTTAAATGAACAGCATGTATTTGAAATAGAAAACTTTTGTGACATTATAAATGTTTTTACTGTCACTTTTAATCAATTTAATGGATCCTTGCTGAATAAAAGTATGAATTTCTTAAATTTTTAAAAAAAATAAATAATATATTATATTTTTTTTCTGTGTTTGGAAAATTTTAAGATAAATTCAGTGTTTGAAATAAAATGTTATTATGAATTTATTTATTAATAAATCAATCAATCCTGCATTTTCTCTTTTTTAGTTTTCAAACTAGATGTTATGGATCAGTGCTTTGAGGGATCTAGTTTTGGCTCTAACTGATCTGAAGAGTGAAATCTCTCTGTAATTCCATATTAAATCCACATTACATTATATGGATATTATATCTATATATTCCATATTAAACTGTGCTCTTACTGTTAGCACAGCGGTTGACTGCAGCCAAACAGGGGTACTCCTTCTCCAGAATGTTCAAATTACTCACTACTGTCACCTAAGAAACACATGGAGATGAATGAAGCATATCAGTTCTTATTGGCATGAGATACAGCTTTAAACTGTATTAAATGTTCACTCAAAGACTCACCGTTACAGGACTATCCTTGAAGACTGCTTGAACATACTCAGCTACACGTGGGGCAGCCATTCGCTCCGGGTCAGAGCCACCGATATCACGATAGACAAACCTGCACCATACGCAAATGACCTTTTTTATTGCTTATTGTACACTGTAGGTCTTAGTCAAAATGATAGCTCAAAATTGGGGACACAATAAAGAACACACAATCATACCTGCCACTCTCCAGAGCATTAGCTAGCTCAGTAATGGCGGCTCCCTCTGTCTGGTTCTTCGCCCAGACGCCCAGCACCGCCACCTTATGAGGGGACGTCTTGGGCTCCCTCACCTCTAGAGGCTGACAACACAGATATTAACTAGGTTACGCTGGTACTGACAAGCATTAAAGTCTAAAACTAGAGAACAGAGAGGTAGAAATAATAGAGCAATACTTCTATAAGATTCAGTGTTACTTTAGTATTACTTGTATAGTATTTATATTTTGGATAAGTTTTTATTTTAATTTTAGTTTAAGTTTTAGTAATTTTATTGTGCTTTTGCCTTTTTTTTTTAGTTTTATTATTATAGTTTTTATTATATTTCTGTTTGGATTTATTTTTATTTCAGTTTTAGTCATTTTAACTTAAACATTTTATTTCAGTTAGTTGCTGAGGCTACATTTCTAAGTTTCGTTTAAGTTTTAAAGTTAATCATTTCATCATCTAATATATATATTATTTTTTTATTTCAGCTTAAAGCACCCACATTAGGCTTTTCAGATATTACCATTCATGTAAGTGTGTTAAAAAGCTATTTCTAATTCTGAACTGTAATTCCAGTCTTACTTCCTGCTTAAATCTACGTTGGTTTGTAACAAATTTGAATAGGATAGAGGGGAAGGAAGTTCAACACTCTTATTTCTAAATCTGTCAGTCAATAAATGTGAAAAAGTAACTTGTTTTAACTTATTTTAAAAAGTAATTTAGATATTTTGTTGTAAATTGAAAAAGTAATGCGTTACTTTACTAGTTACTTGAAAAAGTAATCTGATTACATAACTCAAGTTACATGTAATGCGTTACCCCCAACACTGCTCTTTGAGAAGTTGACGTGCAATGTATATTATGAGAAAATTAAAGTGTTTTTTGACCTTGGATGCATGTGAACCTATTGTAGGAGACCTCCAAAACAAAATTAGAAAACTTTAAAATAGCATAATAGGGGCATAAATTATTTTTTAATAGTTTTCGTTTACAATAACAACACTAGTTAGATCCAAAGGAGGAAGTCAATGTGCATTTTAGGGAAAACTGAATTTTTAACGTGACCATTTTAATGATTGAATAAAATAAAGTAAAAATGTACAATTAAAAAATAAATAATACATAAAAACAATGCTTCTCACCATGTAGAGAGCATGCAGGGCTCCCAGCACGGCTGCCAGGGTGTTTTTTGCATAGCTGTTATGTGGGGGACAAACCAGCAGAGGACGCTTCATGCCAGTTTTCAGAGCCCTATGACAAAAAATAATTCAGATCAATGAAACAAAACCTTTAGATGAGTAAAAGTCTTCTTCAAAGACAGAATTATGTCCTAGAAGAACAGCATGTCAGGGACATGGACATTAAAGACACAATATTGTTTTCACAGGATGTAAGTTGATCATTACGCATCGTGTTTGCATAAGCACCTCTTAATGCCATTAGCAGCAGCGTCACTGAACCGCCGGACATCATCATAATCCCGATTCACTGGACCAGTGCAGGCAAACACCAATCTGTTTCCAGGGAGACCAGGAGCCTTGACAACCACGACCTCTTCCCCGAAGCAACAGTCCACCTAAATGAGAAGAGTGACAGAAGTGTGCAATGAAAAATAAAAATACATTTAAAACTCAGTGCTGGTTAGATGTGTGTGGTGTTGAACTCACTGCACTGTAGTCCTGTAATGGTGCTTTCAAACACTCCAGCTCATCAGGGAGCTCCTCAAAACTTTGGGTTATCAAGATAATGCCATCAAAACTGTAAAAGAGAGGAATAATCCAAAACATCCTTTACGATATAGCAAATATTCATACTTTCGCTCTAATATACATACTGCAAAATATCCGCAGTAAATCCAAACAGTGTAATAGCTCACCATTACACAGCAAAAAAACAAACAAACAAAAGATATTCTTAATCTGTATTTTTTTTGTCTTTTTTTTTTTTATTATTAAAAATATAAAAACATCCTTAAAACCACATAAACTTGTGAAACAGAATTGTGTAAAAGGTTGGGGTTATATTAAGACTTGTTTACATGCCTATTAAAAATCATTTTCGTTCATTGAAATAAAGCTGAAATTAAAATACAATATAAATATTTGGGGAAAAAAATAAATAAATGAAAAATACTGAAATGTTGCCTTAGCAGCTAACTGAAATAAAATAAGTTTAAGCTAAAGTACTAAAATTAAATATAAATTAAAGCTAAATAAAAATATATAAAATTAAAAATGACAAAAATACACAACAAAATGACTAAAACTTAAACTAAAATGAAAACGCAAAAGCTAATTCAAAATATTAACAACCTCTATAATGGTATATAAATAAGCCGCTTTCGCTGGCATATTTTTTGTTCATTAAAGGGTTAGTTCACCCAAAAATGAAAATTCAGTCATTAATTACTCACCCTCATGTCATTCCACACCCATAAGACCTTTGTTCATCATCAGAACACAAATTAAGCAATATAATCAATACTTTTTTTAAGGTCCAGAAAGGTACTAAAGACATTGTTAAAACAGTCGACGTGACTGCAGTGGTTCAACCTTAATTTTATGAAGCGACGACAATACTTTGTGTGCGCAAAAACAAAACAAAAATAACGACTTCATTCAACAATCCCTGTCATTATCCTTACACAGCTGACGCAGTAAGCACAGTGAAGACTTCACTGTTTACGTCCAAATGCCGGCTCAGTATTGGCCAAAGCTGATCACATGAGCAGCACAACGCATGTGTGTGATGCTGACTCAGGAGCCGGCCAATGATGAGTCGGCGTTCTGACGTAGAACCTGGAAGCGCTGGACATAAACAACGTACGAGAATGACGCAGAAGAGAAGATATTGTTGAATAAAGTCATTATTTTTGTTTTGTTTTTGCGCACAAAAAAGTATTCTCGTCGCTTCATAAAATTAAGGTTGAACCACTGTAGTCACGTCAATGGTTTTAACAATGTCTTTAGTACCTTTCTGGACCTTGAAAGTGTTGATTATATTGCTGTCTACGGAGGAGTCAGATACATCTCGGATTTCATCAAAAATACCTTAATTTGTGTTCCGAAGATGAACTAAGGTCTTACAGGTGTGGAACGACATTTCATTTTTGGGTGAACTAACCCTTTAAATGTATTAAAAAAAAAATAACAAAATTTGTTGACTATGTTTAAAACAGGAATAAATGACTTGCCAAAAAAAAAAAAAAAAAAAAAACGTTACTTATTATATTACTGAATTTTGCTTTTTATGTATATGTTCAGGTATGTTGTTTTAAGGATGTTTAAGCAATTTTACTGAAAAATAAAGACAAAAATGCAGATGGAATTTTTGGGAAATGTAGTTTAGTTCACAAAGATTCAGACTTGACACAAACTATACTCTTACACATCAGTGATAAGAAAGCAGTCTAAAGTCTGAAGTCTGTGTATTGTTGATTGTAAAGCAGGCAATGATGAATGACAAATGGGACAGGGACACCATACTGCATGTCTGTGAGGCCACAAGATTTAGCACATTGAGTTTGAGACAGGGCTTTACTCACTTCTGATCCTTGCAGTCAGAGGTCCACTGGATAGGCTGGATACTGGATGGAATGAAAGACAGAAGATTAAAAACTTTACACATGTGCTGAGAAATTTGCTTTGTTGAAGGTTTAGTGGAACTTGCTTAGTTACCGTGTTTACGGTCATGAGAGGCTCTTCAAAAGTTAAAACATAAGTTGATGTTTAGCTCGACTCATTTCAACTGCTCTTATGATTTCTGATAATGTTTGATTGACATTTGAGTGTCATTTGGCAGTTAGGTACAGTGGGGTCCAAAGGACTGAGACTATGACAAAGGACAGTGAATATGCTTCTGTTTTTCTATTTAAGGACATTTTTTTAACTAATGGTAATATATACAGATTTGCTTATTTGATTGGCATCCTAGAAATTGTGCAGAATCTTAGAGGTCTCTTGAAACTTTTGAAAACTGCAAACGTTTGGCATTTAAATGACAATTCAATTCAAATGAATTAATGCATTGAAACATTTGCAGTAGTCTTCAGATTAGGGATGAATAAACCACTTGCAGCTTCCACAAGAACATTTCCTCACTGCTGACATGGCAAATTCAAATATTTATTTTTAACGATGTCAGCATTGAGGAACTGTTTTGCTGAAACTGCTATTTAATTAGGCTATCCTTCATTCGTACTCTAGATGGGGGCTGCGACAGGGTGATAGTGAGTATATGGAAAACTTAGAAAAGTGTTTTTTTTTTTTTTTTAATGCATTAATCGTCGATAAAAATAGCTGCCATTAAATTTGACCCCCTGCTCTGGAGCAAAGCGCAAAACCCGAACCAAATATAATTTGCATTATCCTGCAAAGAAACGGATGAATAAATAAATCTCCACAGAAAAGATTTTAACACGAGACCAATATCTAGCTTTTAGCAATTATTAATTAAAATAACTGAATTTGAAAAACAAAAATATAATCGTTCCAAACACAATATACCCCAAAAAACAGCAGTAATGATGGAAACTTATTTTAAACATTAACAATTATAAATAATCCTCTTACTTCACAGACATTCTCACGTTTCCTTCTCTCGCCTTGCGAAGAAAGTGAAGTCGTGATGTCAGCTGAGCTGACAGACTAATCACATGACCAATGGTGTCACGTGATGCATGAAAATGTAGTTTTCCCGTACTTTGTAATGAAATAAAATTCACAGAAATTGTGGAATTAATGCATTAATTTATTTCAAATGTGCGATTTTAATACGCATCTTAATGTTTTAACTCGCGTGTATTTTAATATGACGAATTCCTTAAATGACGTCCTTCTCAACAAATATTCCTTAAACTACAAAATACAAACCGGAAGTCATCAGTGATGACAAGCCCAACTCATTTCTGCGAATCGGTTCTTATGAACAGTTAATTACAAACCTGTTCAAAGAACAATTCCGTAATTCTTTTATCATTCTGGTGTGGCTGGCACATCATCCTCTATCTAGCCACATGTATCATATATGATTGTTTATTACGTTTTTATATTAAGTTTTATAAACAGGGAAGAGTGTTTATTGCAGTTATGTATCCCAGTTCAGTTTGTCACAAACGTGAAGTCATTTAGAATTTATTAGCTATTCATACTAGTAAAATTTAAATCACCCACGCTATGTATTATAAGCACATTTGTTTCGTATGCCTTTTGATGTATGGTCGTGAACATATATATATTTTTTTTTTTTCCTGAACAATATTTCTGAACGCTTCAAATCTTCAAATCAGTGAAATCCACAGTTCATGAATCGTGTGAACCGGTTCAACCGACACAATAAAAAGATCCGACTCAGAAGACGATTCTTTCACGTATCCGGACATCAGTACAAGTCACATGACAGCGACGACAGAGTGAGCGTGAGCTGTACCTGTATCAAAGTACAAAGACTGTGCAGTTTTAGTCGAATCACATTGAAATTTAGTGAATAACAAATTAAACCCAAGACAGATCATTTTTGTAATCGTTTTTTCTACGTGCGCGATCATACTGTTTTTTTTTGCACGAAGATCAGGTAGGATTATGAAGCACTGCAAGAAATAGAAAGCAAGGAAAAGTGGTCTCTAATCTACACTGCCTTGCTATCTTATTTCTAGCGATAAATAGGTTGTCTTAAGCAATACGTAATTTGACTATTGCTGACTATTATTGTTACATAATCGGAAAACCTACTAAAGTTTGGGTTGGGCTGCTTTGATGTCTTTATCTTAAATAATGCTGCCTTCAGGTGCACCTGGGAAACTCGTACCTCCGAATCGGGTATTCAAGTCAGAAACATAACAAGACCCTAAAAACTCTAAATAAAATATGAAATATTACGTTTAACTTAATTTATAATTTGCTTTTATATATTTCAGTGTTTATTATTTTGTAGGTAATTCATTGGTTTTTATTTATTTTGTTTTAATATTTATTTTTCTTGTCCAGTGTATGTTGCGTGGATTTTATTTCATTTTTGTTGAGCACTGATGCCTATAGTATAGGCAGACATGATGTCTGTTTGCTATTTGAAGAGGCTTAATAAAGGTTTAAAAACATGTTGTCTTGTCAATAAGCTGATCTGTACATCACACCTTTAAAAATTATTTAAATACAGCATGTAAAATTAAAATAATATAAAAATAATAAAATATAAAAGTTTCACTTTCAGACTTGATCTCTATATATATATGTAGATTAAAGATATATGATATTATCCATAATAAATATCAGAGCCTTTGCAATGTTTTAAATCAACACGCCCCTTCAAACATTACAATTAGTGTATGATCTATTTGAGTTTCCTCTCATAAATACAACTTTGCTCCTTAAATAATGCAAATTTATGTGCTTGGAACTCGCAATTACAACATTTCCGATTCCACTTGAAGGGCACTTTATTTATCCTGTATGTTTGTCCACTTCTCTCTTTCACTGCTGTATGTCCTTTCTTGTCTTTCTCTCTTTTCCTCTGTTTTAATAGATGAGATTTCTGGGTATCTCTCAGCTCAGTTTGAGGAGACTCAATGCCGTATTCTCCGCAGGCACCATCAGAGGCACCGCAAGCTCAGCCGCTATGAGACTAGTCCAGTTCTGCCACAGAGGCGGTGAGGGGAGCGTCAGAGTCGGGGTGGAGCAGGCAGAAGGTCAGGGGGTCATTGATCTGAAAGCTTTCGACCCCTCCATGCCTTCCACTATGAGAGAGTTTCTAGAAATGGGGCAAAAGGGAATGGACTGTGCTAAGAGGTATAAACCACTGAAACTCAACAGAGAGCACATACTTTACAGTCACCTGCAAGATAATAGAGCGGCCATTTTGTCTGATCTATTCATTTATTTTAAAAACAAATAAAAAAAAAAAAATATATATATATATATAAAAATGCAATTCATACAATTCATACTTCTATGATTTTTATTATCTGAATTACAATTCATTTGATGTATTTTTGGGGCATAAAAAGGGAAATAAAAAACGGGAAATGATATCAGAGGACTCCTGCACAAGAGTCTTCTCTCTCTCTGGCATCAACAAGGCATTTTCTCTCACAGAACTGCCGCTCACTGGACATTTTCTCTTTTTTGGACCATTCCCTGTAAACCCTAGAGATGGTTGTGAGTGAAAATCCCAGTAGCAGTTTCTGAAATACTCAGATCAGACCGTCTGGCTCCAACAAGCATGCCACATTTAAAGTCACTTAAATCACCTTTCTTCCCCATTCTAATGCCCAGTTTGAACTTCAGCAGATCGTCTTGACCATAGTTGTGTTCAAGTTGAACTATACTAGGCTTCCACCGATGGGTGAGATCGAACACTTTCTGATTTCTGTAGTGACACTCGCAAGATGTTTGCATACTTTATCACAGGTGAAATTGATTAGATGCAATATTTGTCAAATACACTGACGTTTCAGATGTTTTCATGAAGCAACAGAAACACTTTTTGTTCAAATTTTGAACTGAACGCTGATAACTCGCTGGAAGGTCTCCCTCCTCTTTAGCCCGGAGGACTCGGCATCCGTGATTTCCAACAAGAATGTCAAATTTGGACTCGTCTGACCATAGAACACTTTTCCACTTTGAAACAGTCATTTTGAAATGAGCTCATTTTGTGCATAAAATTGTAAAATTTCTCAGTTTAAGCATTTATGTTATGTTATCTATGTTCTATTGTGAATAAAATATTGGCTCGTGATCTGAAAGTCATTTAGTTTTCATTTTATTCAAATTTAAAAAACATCCCAACATTTCCGGAATTCGGGTTGTAGAAAACATAAGTTATTCATGTTTATATTACTGTCTCTCTGTCAGGGCTTTGTCCAGCGGTCAGCATGTGGTGTCGCAGTCAGATATCAGGCTGCTCTCCCCTGTGACCGGCCCAGAGAAGGTGGTGTGTGTTGGTATGAATTATAAGGACCACTGCCTGGAGCAAAACGCCCCGATTCCTAAAGAGCCCATCATATTCAGCAAGTTCCCCTCCGCCATCACTGGCCCTTATGATGACATCATTCTACCAGAGGAGAGTCAGGTGAGCTCTGGATCTTAATACAGTCTCAAACAGACAGTTGGTGTCACGTTAACCCAACAACGACACTCGATACAGAATAACTACTCTATAAGACTGACTCTCGTAATGTCAGCACATTCAGTTTTTTGTTTGCCATAAACAACTTCAAAATCTTATTTTATTCAAAAGTGAATATTGAAGATTTTGTACATGTAGAATAATACTAGTGTTTTTCCTCCCACGTGCGAGTTCAAAATTCGTAGTTTCACATTGAGATGGCTCATTTACAGGAAGTGGACTGGGAGGTGGAACTTGCCTTCGTGATTGGACGAAAAGGAAAGCATATTAAGGTAGTAAAAGAGTCATTTATATCTCCATCTGTTGACATATCTTAAAATGAAAATGTTCTGTTAATTGATTGATCAGATTTACTATACTAAACACTGTAGGTATCATTTCAACAGCACTAGTGGGACACAATCACATGTGAATGAGATGAATTTATAGGCTTTTTTGACAAACGCTAAATGTAAACAGTAACACATTTAACCCAATAAAATCTACTGTATTGATACACAAATTTCAAAGGCCTCTGAATTATCAACATTATAAAAACCTTGCTGAAAAGTCTGTTGTACACAGTCTTCTACATGCCTTCTGTCCTCTGATTGATCATATGTTCATATTTTTTTTAGCAAGTCAAAGGCCTTTTAATATCATTCTAAAAGGTTGTGGTACACGAGTCTTTTAGCTGTAAAATCTTAACAGATTTTTATAAAGTAAACGTAAGAATGAATTTGATATTGTTAGTAATATTAAGATGAACACTTAATGGACTGAAGCAACTTAAAATGTTAGTACCTAAAATGATACATATCTCTGTCATCATTGTATTGTATTATAAGTTTTGCCCCCACAATAAATTCTACAGAGCTTTGATAATAAAACTAAGCATTTAAATATCATCTTACTAAGTCATGGGAGATATAGAGTAACAACTGATATGTATATGTGCATTTTATGCAAGTAGTCTGTAGTGCTGTTATAATTCTCATTAATTTACATTACAAGATACCAGAATTTCGTCTTTTTGGCAATATAAATAACATCTGCACCAAATTACACATTTTTTGGCCTCTGAATATTATTTTTTTTCTCCTCAAGTGTGAGCTCCATTTTCTCCAATATCATACTATATGAGCCATTAGGTATCAAATATGATACTCAACAAAAAACATGCTTTTTTAAAATTTTGCCTTATTCTTTCATATGTCAAGGCTTACAGTGTTAAAGGGGTGGTTCACTGTTTTTTTTTCTAGGCTTGATTGTGTTTATGGGGCGCAGATTAACATATCTTAATGCTTAGTTTTAAAAAAAACGTATTTTTCATATATTTTACTTTAATTCTACACCGCTGTCTCCATTGTCATTTGAACGGCCCATTCACTTCCTGGTTCTATGATACCACTCCCTCCGAAATACGCAATGGGCTCAGATTGGTTAGCTGGCCCAGTGTATTGTGATTCGCTGAAGCATCTAGGGCACGTCGTACAGAAACGCCACGGCGCTTACCATTACGGGCAATAGTTGCATGCTTTCAGTGGAAATGTAAATAATGGCATCTATATTGCTGTATCAATTTGAGCCCGAATCAGACCCAGATAGCAGTAATGAAGAGGGTCAAGCAGAACCTCTGCAAGCACGGCTTTTAAAAGGACATTTCTGAATGACACAAGTACAAAAGGAAATGCTTGCCAAAGTGTTTAGATATGCTGTCACTTGTAAATGTTACTGCTGTTTATGTTAGCTTTCAATATATGGTTTTATCCTGATTAAAGCTTTACTGTAGCTGAATACATGACTGAGTAGTAGCATGTTTGTAAAGGTATTGTTTAATTTATAGCACGTCTATGAACATGTAAGTTTGTTGGCGTGTTGGAGAAGTATGCAATATAATTTAACTAACTGGCTAGTGAAGCCAAACTGCGTTGGTCTTTGTTTATGTCCTTGATGCAACCAAAAAATAGCAACAGAACTATACATTTAAAAGACATGTACAAACAATAAAACATACTTACACTTTGGAGCACATAAACAACAGCTTCTGCTTTTAAAGTGTGAACTGCTTCATCTTTTAGTAATAGCCTTTGTGCAAATCCAGCATTGAACTCGTGTAGATTCTGGAAGCTGTCTTCCGCGCCGCATCCAGTGTAGACAATATCACTGATTATAATGGGTTCTATTATCTTTTGACGCATCGCGTCGTGTCGTGCGCATCCGGTGTAGACAACTCTTCCGCTTCCGTAATGCCATAATGCCGACATGGCCTCGCCCACTTTGTTGCATGTTCCTGGGGGGCAGGGTTTATGTTAATTGCAGGGTTTATGATGTCACCAACCCAGGAAGAAGCTCATTGTAATTCAAACCAGTCATTTTTGTAGGCATTAAACTGCCATAACTTTAAAATACAATATCTCCGTTTGCATTGAACTTTCACAGCTGTAACTTTGCAGATACTGTTTATGCTCAAGCAGCAACATTACACACTAACTAAAGTTAAAAAAGTGAAATCGCAATGAATCACCCCTTTAAGTAAATAAAGCGTCAAGTATAATTCAGTCTCCTAGCAGGAAAATCTTATACTGTTCCTATTGGCATTATCACAAATAATTGTCCCAACCTAATTCATGACAAATAAATGTGTCCCTGTCTCAGGAAGAGGAGGCCCTTTCCTATGTTGCAGGTTTCACTATTGCGAATGATGTAAGTGCTCGTGATTGGCAGATGAAGCGAAACGGAAAGCAGTGGCTGCTGGGAAAAACATTTGACACGTTTTGTCCACTGGGGCCAGCGCTGGTCACTACTGCAGCACTGAAAGGTACTTAAAAAGTGCAAAATACAAAAATGTGAAAATAGTAGGACATACATCATATTTGGGAATTAATACTTGTGATATTATTTCTGGTCTTAAATCAAGTTAATCCTACTCGTTCAAACAGATGTTCATAACCTGGGTATCCGCTGCCTGGTGAATGGGGCCGCAGTTCAGGACAGTAACACCAATCAATTGATCTTTCACATCGAGAAGCTGGTGGCTTGGGTCTCACAGTAAGCAAACTTACTCTGGTTTTAAATGTTTAATATAATATTTATTAATTTATTAAAGTCATTATGCTCTCCAAGGCTGCATTTATTTGATCAAAAATACTGACCTCAAATTTTGAACAGTAGTGAATATACTGTATAATTTATTGTGTGTTATATGCATGGTTTTATGGGCTGTTCTGGTCTACATTTTATCTTTGTTGCTAAGCAGTTATTTAAATTTATTTTATTAATTTAAGTACTTCATCAGTAATGCTGCAATTATTTTATTATCCAATTATTTCACATGTATTAAATTATTATTGAATATTCAATTAATATCCACCATAAAAAAGACAATTCTATAGGTTGTGACTTTTAAGAGTTATTATAAATTTGCTTCTCGACTCATTGTTTTTTCCTGCAGGTTTGTGACTCTTTGTCCTGGCGATGTGTTTTTGACCGGAACTCCTCCAGGTGTGGGGGTGTTCAGAAATCCACCTGTGTTTCTAAAGGTGGGGAAAATCAATGTATATTTCAACATTGCTGGGTTAACGTCACAACCCACAATCACTGCACCTGGCAGGCTGTTAACACCAGTTTAGAGCCTTCCCTGAAACCTTTGTTTTGCTACACAGATAAAGTCTGGTTTCAAAACCTCTGATTCCCTTCTGTTCAAACAGTCAGAACAGTGTGACTGATGCTGACACAATGAGAACAGCTGAAATGCAGAACAACACAAGACCAGCTGTAATGGCCTCATTGACGTTGCCGTAATGCCAGCTTTCACACAAAACCAAAGTTTAAAAAGAAAAGAGGCACTGGCTTCAGTGTTTAAGCTTTCTAATTGACTTTGATTCCAATTCAAGCTGATTTACAGACGGAGTCACAGGGCCGAACAAAACGCTGCAAAAACGCAATTACTGACTTATTGTTTTACATCTACTTAAGCTGTTTTTCCAGGTTTTCCTAGTTGTCCATAGTTGGATCACTCGCTTCATCAAGAAAAAAAAAAATGTATATAAAAGAATAATTCTTCATATTATCTAATCATATTTTCTAGGTGTAGACAGTTCAATGAAATATAATGAAACTACAAATAAGAAAACAGAATCAGCTGAAACGTCACAAAAAAAAGCCAGCAATAATGTTTAAAAAGAATGAAGGAAATAAAAGGTAACACTTTACAATAAGGTTTCATTTGTTGACATTAGAATGAACAATACTTCTAAAGCATTTATTAAAAGGAACACTCCACTTTTCTTTTTTTTTTTGAACTCCCCTAGAGTTAAACAGTTGAGTTTTACCATTTTCGAATCCATTCACCCGATCTCCGGGTCTGGCGGTACCACTTTTAGCATAGCTTAGCATAGTTCATTGAATCTGATTAGACCGTTAGCATCTCGCACAAAAATGACCAAAGAGTTTAGATATTTTTCCTATTTAAAACTTGACTCTTCTGTAGTTACATTGTGTACCAAGACCGACGGAAAATTAAAAGTTGCGGTTTTCTAGGCCGATATGGCTAGGAACTATACTCTCATTCCGGCATAATAATCAAGGAACTTTGCTGCCGTACCATGGCTGCAGCAGGCGCAATGATATTGTTGATTTATGTTTTATTACGAGCTCTGTCGCATTCTCTTTTTGCCAGTAGACTCTCCTCTGTTTGGCATTTTTTAAAACGGGTGATTCCCCTGAGGTTGGAGATTTAGCTGCTCCATGTCAACCTTTCTCGCTCGTTGTGACAACTAACCTATAAAACTCCCACACGTGTCAAAGTAGCCAGAGCAACTTTTCTCTATTTATGGTTATGACGAGACAAGCATGGATGAGTGACATAGATATGCAATTTCCCATGAAAACCATCCCATAAGGTCTAAAATATAAACACTTATAATAGGCTTACCATAGTAAATCAGGGTGAGACAAAAACACGTTTTGGAAGGATTGTTGATGTATAGAATCATTATTTACATATTCGTACATTATTTACCAATGAGCTGCATTAAGCAGTCTATGTAAATGTCTAAATAATACCACTTAAGATGGAGCTTCTGTGCCACTTCTGCAGTGCAAAGATTTTTGATTATTTATTTTGATAGGTAACAGTCTGATTGGGTCTTATTGTTCTAACTGAATTTATTGTTTAACATTTAAAAACAAATTTTCTATTTTAATTTAAGAAATTGACAAAATATGATGCATACTTTATAAGATTAGGGGAAAAATGCTCTTATAATGGTAAAAATTCCTGTGGAAATTAATTTAAAGGGGCAAATATCGCCTTGTAATGGAAAAGTTAGCCTCTGTTATTGATCAGAAAGTGCTCCTAAATTTTTGACTGTGTTCCTAATTTTTTTTTTATTAGGAGCAAATGTTAGCGTAGAGTCCTGATTGGCAATTTTTTGGCAGTTAAAAAATAAAATTGCAAGCATTTTGTGGAGAATATTGTTTTGGTTGTGCTTCGGCTCTGCTCAGATAAATGTGGTTCGAGGCACCAGTGCTCACAGATACGATACGATACAAGGCATCAAATCAGAGCAGATGTGATTTGCCATTTTGAATTACCCATTTTTTCTCATTCATTGTGACAACAAACTTTAAGCTTCATGCTACTGACGACCAGAGCAACCTGTGTACAGATGACGTGACATACGCCGAATTAAATTTTCAATTTCTCGCAAAATCCGTCTTGACAGCTCTAACATATAAAAAATTATTATAGGTTTATCAACATATATTTGGGAACAGACATGGTTTGGAAGATGGACTTTTCTTTGCACCCTCTCCTTAACATTATTATTTAATAAAATAAAAAAAAAGGTTACAGTACCTTTAATAATAATAGTAATAGCAGAAACGCAGCAGCTGCTGTTCTGAACTTTAACTCTTTGTTTGAAAATCAACCTGAATAAAAAGTTTATCGTCATCCTTCATTCATACAAACACTTTGAGCGTGCAGCATGCCGTGCCCAAGAGAAAAGCAGCCGCCACGCCACACGTCATTTACACCAAATATGAGCTTGTTAAGAAAATAACTAACATTAATCCTGTGTGATTAGAAATGCAATTTACACAACAGAAAAGTGTTAGTTCCTTTAGAAAACTGTTGCATTTGACTAATTTGAGTGGCTTTAAATATACTAATCACATTTAAATTCATCTGGTCCACTTGGGTTTACAAGAAAACATGCCCTACTGGGTAAAAAGCACATTGTTAGATCATCTGAGATGCTGTTAACAGAAACTCTACTGTCCCAAAAATTATTATATGTATTTATATAACATGTGTATTAAATCTATGTCCCAGTAGATGTAGTTGGTTTATTTTTCTGAAATAAAAAAGCTGCCGATTTCCTATTAATTGT
Organism: Ctenopharyngodon idella; assembly: GCF_019924925.1. Lineage (NCBI taxonomy): Eukaryota > Metazoa > Chordata > Actinopteri > Cypriniformes > Xenocyprididae > Ctenopharyngodon > Ctenopharyngodon idella. The sequence continues at coordinate 12,711,582 of NC_067227.1, forward strand.
TCACAAATGTGTTATCCTTTCAGCAGCAGATATTATTTTAACATTTTCTCTTTGTATTGCATTATTGTTGTATTTACTGAAGGTCAGTATATTGTAATGAACGAATTTTAATGATCTGTTTCAGAGGGGAGATGTTGTGGAGTGTCAGATTGATGAGATTGGATCGATACGGAACACAGTCGTGTAACAAGAAGATCTTTTATCTATGTAGAAGTGCCAATACGGAATCTAATTATTTCATGCTGTCATAAAACAATGGGGTTTTTTTTTAGCTGAAGTAAATAAAATAAACATTATGCTCTGGGCCACTTCTTAAAGTTTTTTTTTTTTTTTTTTTTTTTTTTTTTTTTTAATAATGCAGCAATTTATTCTGAATCAGGCACATGTATTTTTCATAAAGTATTGAATTCCATGTAAATGTCAAACTTTTCATGCACAGGATACAGAATGCATCTAGTTTCCAGTAGAGGGCATTACTGACCTGTGTACGATAGCTTTCACCATTTCATGTCCATCTATTCTCAGCTTGAGATAGATAGGCTTGGTTCCCAGAAACTATTTTTATGTGTCTGTGTTGAATTATACCGTCATTCAAACTAAGATGACTATGCAGGATTCTTATGGAAAACCTTTAAAATTGTGATTCTTAAATCTGGAAAATTCATTAAAATAAATAAAAACCATAAAAAGTCTTTAGTGATTTTGTTGTTGCTATTTTGCTAGTTATGATCAGCTATAAAATATTTGATCAGCACTGAATGAGCCATTGAACATGTCCTGACAGGTTATTGAACCAAAGAACCGGTTTGTAATGAACAAATAAAAAAGTATGGCTTAAAAAGACCCGAAAGAGCTGTTTCTGTCAGTTTTCCTGGGGTTATCCTCTGAAAACTGACAGTTAGAACCGGCTCATTTGGTTCTTTTTGAGTTGGGCATGACTGAAAAGCTGACTTTCAACTCTGCCTGTAGGTTTGATTCATTCATTTCAAATCTGTTCTTTGGTTCAATAACCCATCTGGACATACTTATAAGCTCATTAGGTGCTGCGCAAGGAGCACGCATGCTACAAATGACTATATACGCCGATCAGGCATAACATTTGCCCCTTTTCCACCAAAGCAGTTTGATTGCTGGTTCAGAGTTTCAAATCAGTTTTTTGTCTTTCGACACCCAAAGCACCAGCTTTGGTTAATAAGTAGCACCAAAACATTGTTGGTCTAGAAGTAAGAACCACTTGCGTCAGGGGCAGGGTTAACATGAAAAACAAGAAACTTGTGACCGCCGTTTTTGAAATAGCAGCTAATCGAGCTAATAGCAGCTCGATTGTAATCTCCGTCTATAAAAATTACGGCTAGCTGCACGAACACGTTGGATTCACCGTGTTCGGATGCCGATGTAGTTTCGCAAAGCCATAAGCATCAATAGTAATGCAACGTCTGCCATTGTTGATGGAAGGCTTGTTTGAGATGCATCGGTGCTTCGCGAACCGATCGGCGTGTGACATTGGAGTGCCGCGGGAGCATTTGTTGAGCATATGACTCCCACGGCTCTCACGCTGCTTTGTCATGCGCCGATCGGTCTGCGAGAAGCCGATGCATCTCGACCAAGCTAGGTGTGTTTGTGTTTGCCGCTGCTACGCTAGCATTGCTGTGAAAGATGAGACGTATACAATGTCGTAAGACCTGGCTTTGTGCTGGCTATCTAGCAAGTGGAAAGGCAAACCAGTTCTTAGAAGGCTCGTCAGTTGAACCAACTCTGAACTGGCAATAGCACTAGCTCTGAACTAGAACCAGCTCTGAACTATCACCTGGTTCGTGCTGGTGGAAAAGGTAATTATGATCACTGACAGGTGAAGTGAATAACATTGATTATCTCTTCATCACGGCACCTGTTAGTGGGTGGTCCAAAGAAGGAACAGTGGTGAACTGGCAACAGGGTCATGGGATAAAGAGAGGTCATGGGATAAAGAGATAATTGCCCAAGGCTCATTGATGCACGTGGGGAGAGAAAGCTGGCCCGTGTGGTCCATTCCAACAGACGAGCTACTGTAGCTCAAATTGCTCAAGAAGTTAATGCTGGTTCTGATAGAAAGATGTCAGAACACACAGTACATCGCAGTTTGTTGCGTATGGGGCTGCATAGCTGCAGACCAGTCAGGGTGCTCAAAGCGCCAACAGTGGGCACGTGAGCATCAGAATTGGACCACAAAGCAATGGAAAAAGGTGGCCTGGTCTGATGAATCATGTTTTCTTTTACATCACGTGGATGGCCGGGTGCGTGTGTGTCACTTACCTGGGGAACACGTGACACCAGGATGGGAAGAAGGCAAGCCAGCAGAGGCAATGTGATACTTTGGGCAATGTTCTGCTGGGAAACCTTGAGTCCTGCCATCCATGTGGATGTTACTTTGACACGTACCACCTACCTAAGCATTGTTGCAGACCATGTACACCCTTTCACGGAAACGGCATTCCCTGGTGGCTGTGGCTGTTAAGTTGTTGACTTGGCCTCCAAATTCCCCAGATCTCAATTTAATAAAGCATCTGTGGGATGTGCTTAACAAACAAGTAAGATCCATGGAGGCCCCACCTCACAACTTACACAGCACACCTTCAGGGGTCTTGTGGAGTCCAAGCCTCGATGGGTCAGGGCTGTTTTGGAAGTAAAAGGGGGACCAACACAATATTAGGAAGGTGGTCATAATGTTATGCCTGATCAGTGTATATACAAAACCATGTCCCAAATGACGCACTATACACTATGTATTCAACCGTGTAGTGTATAAACTTTATAAGGTTATTTTGTCTTTCAACAACTGAGTCTTATAGCCCCTCCCCCTCCGTTACATAATTAAAGCGGGGACAGTTGAAAGCATGATGTGTCTAACATTCCACACTGTTTTTTCGATTAAATAAGTGCATTATTCGGGTATTTAATGTGCACTTATTCTTATTGGAATTTTCCATGAACAATAGTGATTTAGTGCACAAGTACGCAAATTGGGACGCATCTAAAGACTGTGCACTCCTATTACTTATGAATGGGAGAAATGTGCAATATGGCGGAATACATCCCGCCTTCTAAATAAAAGAGCCAATCGCTGATTGATAAAGTCATTGCATCACTGCAGCTGCCATTAGAAGCTCCGGTTCCCATAGAAACCTGAAACTTAAGGACTGCACATGCGCATTTGTTGGTCTAGCCTGCAAAACAGACAGAAGAAACAACATTTATGGAACAATTCATGTCAGATTTTGTTGCTGTTTGAAATGTTATTTAATTGCGAGTTCGACAAGTTGTTTTTGAGATTTCAGGATTCCCCTATTTAAATAGATGGGACTTGGACTTAAGATGCCCAAAATATCTGCCTGGAGGCATTGCAAATATGGCCACTGAGTGAACAGACTTTCCTTGAAAGGGACTTTGGTGTTACTTCGTCATCAACCCGGAAATAAAGTTTGATTCAGTGTGAATCATAAATCTAACACAAAATTGAATCCAATAAAAGCCCATGTTTAAATGCAATTTTCAGTGTATCTTAAAGCCATGATAATGCACAAGTAGCGACAGATCTTTTCTACCATATTGTGACACACGAGTGTGTAACAGATTATCAAATAAGAAAAAAAGTGATTAGGGTGGTGACTTGAATCAATTCATCAGTTATTTATTGGATTGATATTGCACTCAAAAACAAATGTGAGTTTTCAGTCGATTGTAAGAAAGTGGTGGGGTTTAAGCAGACTAAAAGATTGGAAAAGTCCCAAAGATGCACAAAAAAAAGAAGAAAATTGTTCAAAATAAGATTCATTCACAAAACAGATTCTCTTTCATTCTGACTTTAAATCATTTTAACAAATGTAGGAAGGAAAGTGATTTTTTAGAGCATAGTGTTAATGAAGTGAATCGCTGAGTGTTGCGGCCAGCTGTTATTTCTCAACCCGTCTTGTTTCTTACCCTATTCTTTTACTTTCCCGCTCATCTAATGCCGTCTGTGTTATTGATAGCTGACTGTGTGTGGCGAGTCCGTGGGTCGATTGTCTGGGTGTCTAGAGAGCTTATTCAGCACTTCTGCACTTCAAGCAGCAGCTGTCCGTTAGTCTTTGTGTTTCAAACGAATATGTTCAAGGCCACTTACTCATGTGTTGCTCAGTATTAAGATACACAAGAATGATGTTCCTGGGATAACGCACATTTAGAATGGCTCTCATGTTGCATGGACGGGTGTTTATATATGAGATTGTCAAGTATTTGGTATATATAGAGCCAAAGTCATTTCCAGTGAGTGATAGTGCAGTGACCCCTCACACACCATCATGATTATTACCTATCAACAGTCCATTTGGTGATAACCTCCTGAAACTCAGCAGGACCACTGGAATCACTGATTGTTGACAGGAATTCATTTGGATTTACCTGTTCTGAAGTATTCATTTACATTTTGGTGCAAAAAAAAAAAAAAAAAAAAAAAAAGCTTCAGACTTTTTTATTTTTTATTTTTATAACTACATGTGTCAATGGCATCAGATACGAAAGTATTACATTCTCTAATGTCAAATATCTGTAAATCTAGTATATTTAACTATAGTTATGAATTTAGACTACAGGATGGTTTCAAAAGCTGATTTAAAGGGTTAGTTCACCCAAAATGAAAATAATGTCATTTATTACTCACCCTTCTACACCCGTAAGACCTTCATTCATCTTCGGAACACAAATTAAGATATTTTTGATGAAATCCGATGGCTCTGTGAGGCCTCTATTGCCAGTAATGTTACTGCACCTCTCAAGATCCATAAAGGTACTAAAAACATTTAAAACAGTTCATGTGAGTTCAGTGGTTCTACCTTAATATTATAAAGCGACGAGAATACTTTTTGTGCACCAAAAAAAAAAAAAAAAAAAAAAAAAAAAGACTTTTCAACAATATCTAGTGATAGCCAATTTCAAAACACTGCTTCGGAGCTTTACAAATCTTTTGTTTTGATTCAGTGATTCGGATCGCGTATCAAACTGTTAAACTGCTGAAATCACGTGACTTTGGTGCTCCAAACCACTGATTCGATTCGTAAAGCTCCAAAGCAGTGTGAAGCAGTTCCTTTTATCAGTTACTATATATATATATATATATATATATATATATATATATATATATATATATATATATATATATATATATATATAAATGTGGTAAAGGAAAGGAGTTGAATTTGGTATTGCTTTTTAAAATATTTTTAAAATAAAAAAAACTATTTTTAAATGTTTTCATAAACATCTTACAGTGAGTATGAACATGATTGTGAAACCTTAAAAACTATGTATTTTTTCCCACATTTTCACTTCTTTGTCAGAACATGACATATTCCTGTATTTTTTATATATTTTTAATGCAGAAGATGTAGATTTAAAGTATCAATCTTTTAGAACTGTAGTTTTTTTGTTTGTTGTTGTTTTGAAAGTGACACATTTTTAGATTTTTTTGTGTACATGAATTCTTCATATATTTTAAATGTACATCAAGTATTGTTTTTCTTTTTTTAAATAAGACATTTTTAGATTTTTTTTTGTGTATTGATCTGTTTTTTTATTTTATAGATATTTTTAGAATTTTATATTAATCTGTTTTTTTTATAGAATTTTATCATTTTGATTTACAGTAAATACGATGTACATTCTAATGATAATCTCAAATTCATTTTAAAAGTACAAATGTTGTCATTCTCAAAACTGATGACAGGTAAAAGCAGGACATGTTTTGTCCCATGTTTCAAGAAGTGAAATTGCACTTAATAGTGTTCAGTGTTTGTACTAAAGGAAGCAGAATATGCATAGGAAGGAAATGTGATGATTCATCTTAATGTTTTAGGTAATGAAGACAATGCAAAATGTCTGTGCATATGAACATTCATATGCAGTGCTGTGTGGCAAAACTATAAATCAAACCATGACAGAAACACTACAACTGGGTCAATTATCAGAAACTTGTGTACTGAACCAAGCGCATTACATATTCATTACAGTTGAACAAAAGAATCATTAAAAAAAAAAAAAAAAAAAATTGTTGATGCAATTTATCTGCTCTTTATAAACAATATTTAACCATCTGAATAGTCATCATCTAAACAATAACTAAATCTGGGCTCTCAACAACAACAACGAACACAAAAATCAACCTCAGTCAGCATCACATATATGTGAACAGAAATCAAGTGTGCTGCTAGGCAAGTATAAACACACACACACCAAAAAAAAACAAAAAAACAAAAACAATCATAATTAATTATTTAAACAACACTGAAGAACTGAATAGTAAACTCAGAAGTGCCTATTGTTATCATTCCCAGCTGAGACTGACTTCTCATTGAGTTTTCACTTTTCTCTTTTAGCTATGAACTGTTTGAAAAACTGTGAGAGTTTCTCTTTGTAAGCGCACTGGGAGAAGAGAGGACTGACATCTAGATACACATCTTCTCTCTGCCTGTCCTCAATCAACACCTGAAGTGCAGGAACAGAGAAACGTTGTTTAGTCAGGAGAGGCCAAATTAACTGTCCTTTATTACAACACCTGCTACATTTTGTTAGACTTTACGGTCCTCAGTTTATCTGGCCTTGTGTTTTTATTTACAGCTTATGTAGCGGTGTGTGTGGGTGTGGGTATATACAGTAAATCAGGATGTATAGAATCACTTACCCCAAGATCAATGAACGTACGAAGCGCCATTCTCACCAAGTCAATAGATGAGCTCTCTAAAGAAGATTCACACAAACATATCAAATATACAGCGCTGGAGCATCACATGACACGAAGACTTCAGTCTTGAAGTTTTATTTAATAATGCTGGAACACAATTTGATCTGCAGAAACTCTCTTATAAAACATCAAGGCTCTAGTCTTCAGCAGAGTTAGATTACCCAGTAACAGAGAAATGATTCATAAGTCTGTTAAAAACAGCGGGATTAATAATACATTAAAGATAACGCATCAGCAGCTGAAGTGAAGCTGTCAGCATCTATGTAGACTGTAACGGTTAAAGCCACTTCATTTATTCTCTATCAATGATCACGAAGAGGTGAGACACTTAAGTTATCTGCTTTGACAACAAAAATGTCAAAAAGTGGTCAGAATACATTATAACGTAATCTAGATTACGTTACTAACTACAATTTTCATCATGTAATTTGTAATCAGTAACAGACTATTTCGAAAAAATGTATGCAATTCAATTTCATTCAAATGATGCAAATTAGCAATTACATGAGTGATTTTCCAATACAATTCCTATTTTTACATCATTATGGCAAGTCTGTCAATTTAAGAAAAAAAAAAAGGATTTTGATTTAGCGCTGTTGCATTGTGACGCAACTGCATGTTTAAAAAAAAAATAAAAAAAATGAAGTGGAGAGGTCACATGCAAGGCTTGAAACTGCGACCATTTTAGTCACATATGCTCCCTAAATTTAATGCGTGCGACCTCAAAATATATATGTGAGCATGTGTGCGAGTGCAAATAATAGTTGCGTTGCGACCTGTTTTCATTTCTCTACAAAACGTTCGCTAATTACAATGTGCCTGCTGTGAGCTGATACAGTGACCGGTCCACCGTTCTATCACATAACCAATTAAACTTCAACTTTATGTTCTTAAGTTTAAAGCAGACTTTAGGCTGGTTAATATAGCCGTCAATGTCCCTTTCACTGCGCTCCGGTGTCACGTGACCGGGAGCTAACTAGCGTGCAAAATGTAAAGAGCTGAAGAGAGAAGATGAAAAGAACAGTTACAGCAGGGCTCGACATTAACACTTGAATGCTTAAAAAAAACTAGAGAATGACCAAAACGCGAGAATGACTCAGATTTTATTACATTTAGTGTAAGTGGCGACCGAAATAATAATATATAATGTACTGAAGGTAACAAGGTTGCGCAGCCTCTCGAGGAGAAATGGAAACAAATGAGCGCAGCACACACAAACTCAGTTAACATACTGCGGTAAAAATTCAAAATGTGGTGTTTTTATATTTATAACATATGATACAGTTAAACAACATCACACGACCAAGAACAGTTCTCTTCCAAATCCTTACAGGATTTGGGTTTTTTTTTTCCGAGTATAGGCCTGAGTAACGTAAACGGGGGCGGAATTCCTTGTACGGGCACTTCTCCCGGAAGGACGCGCACACACACGTCGACCAGAGCGAGAGAGCAAGTGCACGCGCGTTCGGCTTTACTGAAGTCGTCGGCAGCGCTGCACAGGTCACAGGACCTCACGAAATCAACAATGTCACCAAAGAAGTGTGTTTTTGGTTGTCAAGGAAAGATAACCTTGCTTCCCAAAGAACCCAGCGTTAAGTAGAGCTGAGATTTTTGTGCTCACGCAATACATTGATGCGCACTCAACATTTGTTATTAAAACTGATAGTTGCAATCACTTTTTTATTGGTTAAAATGAATGGAGAATATCTCGTGTTTTTCCGTGGCTGTTTGAGCCCTCGGGATCGGCGCTTATGGTTTCATAAACAAGGCCCAGTTCTTCGCTGGATTTACAGATCATTTGAAACTGAAGGATGGAGCGGTCACAGCGGTAATGATCCCGGTCATGAGTCGGAACCGCAGGTGGTGAGTAAAACTGCTTCAAATGTCTGTTTTGTTAGCAATAGGCACCTAAGTGCATATAATGTAAACAACACGAACGTAGTGAATTCATAAATTCATTATTCATCATTCACTGTACGCTATATTCATTATAGTGATTCAAAAGGGATAATGCGATGGTGTATTGCATGTGTTTAAATACATCTGTTTAGCTTGCAGACAATCTCTACACAAAAGCTGCGTGTGCTCGTGACAGCTCGTCACTATCTCCGCTCACACGACACGCCTCCAGCCGCTCGGCTGTTTTCGGAAAGACTGGGTAAAGCGTATGTATCTTTTATAAATATGATAAAACTAAAAGACTTTTTGGAGATATGAAGGATGCACTACTACTCTATAGGTACTCAAGATTAACATGAGATTGGCAGAAACTGTGTGTGATACCCCCCCCTTTAAATATGTCAAAGCTGATAGAAAACTGATGAGAATATTGCTTCAGAATAAATTATATTTACAACATAAAAATCAATTTTTTTTTTTCTGGGCAAGTAAATGACAAGACTTATATATATATATATATATATAAGGCTTGACATAAAGTCTTGTCATATATATATATATATATATATATATATATATATATATATATATATATATATATATATATATATATATATATATACACACACACACACACACACACAGTATCTCACAGAAGTGAGTACACCCCTCACATTTTTGTAAATATTTTATTGTATCTTTTCATGTGACAACACTGAAGAAATGACACTTTGCTACAGTGTAAAGTAGTGAGTGTACAGCTTGTATAACAGTGTAAATTTGCTGTCCCCTAAAAATAACTCAACACACAGCCATTAATGTCTAAACCGCTGGCTACAAAAGTGAGTACACCCCTAAGTGAAAATGTCTAAATTGGGCCTGAAGTGTCAATATTTTGTGTGGCCACCATTATTTTCCAGCACTGTCTTAACCCTCTTGGGCATGGAGTTCACCAGAGCTTCACAGGTTGCCACTGGATTCCTCTTCCATCACGGAGCTGGTGGATGTTAGAGACCTTGCGCTCCTCCACCTTCCATTTGAGGATGCCCCACAGATGCTCAATAGGGTTTAGGTCTGGAGACATACTTGGCCAGTCCATCACCTTTACCCTCAGCTTCTTTAGCAAGGCAGTGGTCGTCTTGGAGGTGTGTTTGGGGTCGTTATCATGTTGGAATACTGCCCTGTGGCCCAGGCTCCGAAGGGAGGGGATCATGCTCTGTTGGCATTCATGGTTCCCTCAATGAACTGTAGCTCCCCAGTGCCGGCAGCACTCATGCAGCCCCAGACCATGACACTCCCACCACCATGCTTGACTGTAGGCAAGACACACTTGTCTTTGTACTCCTCACCTGGTTGCTGCCACACACGCTTGACACCATCTGAACCAAATAAGTTTATCTTGGTCTCATCAGACCACAGGACATGGTTCTAGTAACCCATGTCCTTAGTCTGCTTGTCTTCAGCAAACTGTTTTCAGGCTTTCTTGTGCATCGTCTTTAGAAGAGGCTTCCTTCTGGGACGACAGCCATGCAGACCAATTTGATGCAGTGTGCGGCGTATAGTCTGAGCACTGACAGTCCGACCCACCACCCCTTCAACCTCTGCAGCAATGCTGGCAGCACTCATACGTCTATTTCCCAAACACAACCTCTGGATATGACGCTGAGCACGCGCACTCAACTTCTTTGGTCGACCATGGTGAGGCCTGTTCTGAGTGGAACCTGTCCTGTTAAACTGCTGTATGGTCTTGGCCACCGTGCTGCAGCTCAGTTTCAGGGTCTTGGCAATCTTCTTATAGCCTACGCCATCTTTATGTAGAGCAACAATTCTTTTTTTCAGATCCTCAGAGAGTTTTTTTGCCATGAGGTGCCATGTTGAACTTCCAGTGACCAGTATGAGAGAGAGAGAGAGTGCGATAACACCAAATTAAACACACCTGCTCCCCATTCACACCTGAGACCTTGTAACACTAACGAGTCACATGACACCGGGGAGAAAAAATGGCTAATTGGGCCCAATTTGGACATTTTCACTTAGGGGTGTACTCACTTTTGTGGCCAGCAGTTGAGACATTAATGGCTGTGTGTTGAGTTATTTTGAGGGGACAGCAAATTTACACTGTTATACAAGCTGTACACTCACTACTTTACATGTAGCAAAGTGTCATTTCTTTAGTGTTGTCACATGAAAAGATATTAATAAAATATTTACAAAAATGTGAGGGGTGTACTCACCTCTGTGAGATACTGTATATATATTAGTTGTGGTGCTCCTAAATTTTTGCTGGTGCTCCTAGCATTTTGAAGTTGGGAGCACCAGTGCTACCAAGCGAAAAAGTTAATTTCGAGCCCTGACATGCATTTTCAGCAATCTCAAAATGTGGTTGAAAAAACATTTTGGCCCCTGTTTACACCTGAATTTAGAGCTGACCACTTGGAAACCAGATCTCAATACGGATCTAAGGCGTAAGCTCTAGCAAATCCTTTAGCTTCATGGTGGTGAATGGAAAATGAAAAGCATGTTTTTGTTTTTTTACCATAGTGTGTTTTGTCCAGCTGAGCTCGGTTCTTCAAGTGTGAGTGTAGTTGGCTCAAACAGTCTGTCTCTAAAATAAACAATTTTTAGGTTATAAACACTCAGCTGTTCACACTCAGTGTGAATAGTGACAGCGATGCTGCCAAAGAACACTTGCTCATCACACATGGCAACAGCATTGTTTGGCCAGAGGTCAGAGTTTGAGTGTGTGTGTGTGTGTACTCACCTGTGATAGGTGTGGGGAGGTAATGAAGGCTTTCTAGTGCCCAGCACAGAGCTCTCAGCTGGACACTCAGTAAACTACAGAGAAAGAACAGCAGCTCTGGGCACTGAGATGGCTGACTCAACTAGAAAGCAGTGAGAGAGAGAAAAGGCAGCAGAAGGGTAGAGGACAGTGAGAAAACATGCAAAGGTTATTATTAGTTAGGAAACAGATGTTGTTTGGGCAGTAAAGACTTTTACATTGTGACCAAAAAATTCTGTGGAAAAAAAAAAAAAAAAAAAAACAACTGTTTTCAACATTGATAAGAAATGTTCCTTGAGCATCAAATCAGCATATTACAATGATTTCTGAAGGATTGTGTGACAAATTCAGCTTTGCATCAGAGGAATAAATTACATTTTAATATATATTCAAATAGAAAGCAATTACTTAGCAATTACTGTTTATACTGTATTTCTGATCTTGGTGAGCATCTTTAAAAAACATTAAAAAGATCTTAACAACCCAAAGTTTTAAACGCTGTTTTTGTTCATATTTATGTCTTATGAATGTATATAAATGCTCATTTTCAAATGTTGCACAAATTGTTTTTGAAATGCAATGAAATTACAGATTATTAATATTTGGTAACACTTTACAATAAGGTTCATTAGTTAACATTAGTTAACTACATTAGTTAACGTGAACTAATAATTAACTGCACTTATACAGCATTTATTATCTTCGTTAATGTTAATTTCAACATTTACTAATATATTATTAAAATCTTGTTAACATTAGTTAATGCACTGTGAACTAACATGAACAAACAATGAACAACTGTATTTTCATTAACTAATGTTTAACTAATCAACCTTATTGTAAAATGTTATCATATTATAAAAAGGAACACTTAATTATGATTAAATTTTATGCTCTTAATATGTATAATTTTAAAGTATGTATAACATTTATTTAAAAAAAAAATTTATATAATATAAACATTAAAAACAAATAAAATAATCATAATTAAGTGTTAATTTCTAAATAATAGTAAAAAACCTGTTCTGCGTAGTCTCTCAGTTGTAGCTAGAGTGTCCCTCATGTAAGTCTGTGCGATTGTCTGTTTTATTGTCTACCAGTTGAAAATAATTAGTCGGATCACAGAATCCAACCACATGAAATGAGGTATGATTCATGCTCAGTTATAGGGCGAATTCAACAGTAAGGGCTAGGGAAGTATGATCAATAGTAATAGTGATGCTTGTTTGTTTTTGATGTTTGGTAACAGTGATGCTAGCAAACACCACTTGAATAATCATTCAAAAGCTTCAAAAGGTAAAACAGAAATGACCCCAAAAGTTCAGTAAGGATAAGCTAAAACCTGAGGAAAGCCTAAACCTGTGCTCGAAATGTTTGGTTGAGGTTCTGATGCAACAGACAACACCAATCCACAGCAGCTCACACCATTGACATTCCCTTCTTGTTCTTTCTGCTGGATTCATCGCACAGATACAAAGAAAAGCAATTTGCAGACAGAAGCACACTTCAAGAGCAGCAGAACTGTCTGTCTTAGTTGTAGGGCTGTTTATGTCTGTCTGTGTGTGTCTGTAAATGATGAATGAGGTTTGCGTGTTAATGTTTTTCTGTGGTTTTCATCTCGCTGGAACTCTAGATCCAGAGTGTCCAGAGATTATGTGAGTACTATATAAATCTCAATATATGATAATAAACACAAAAATTCCCACTAAATGTCCATATTTTATTAATGATGGGTCTGTGGGTTTGTGTACCTTATATGAGTGTTTGTCTGGTTCCTCACAGTCTGAATCGCTGCTCTGGTCAGGGTTGTCTGAAGCAGCCCATGATAACACACCCTGCCTCTTCATGAAGTCACACACTGGTGTATCCTTCTGAACCTGCATACACACAAAATTCACATCTCTAAAGAGTAAAGACACATACAAACAATCAGTTTAGGGTTGAAATGACCTTTAACCACAGAAAAACAAAAATAACTTTCATCTCTGTGGGTGTGAATCAGTCAGCTGAAAACTATGGCGGCACTTGAAAATAAATGGGCACAGACCGAACGGTCAGTGTCAGAGATTAGATCGAGTCTGAGCTTGCTAGATGTCTGAGCAGTGGAGTGAAAACTGTATTTTTGGCCATGTCACTGTGAATTTACTGTTGTTGTTTTGATCTTAACATTGAAAACTTCTCATTGGAAATTATATATAAATTTTAAGTAATTACTGTGTAAAATGAATTTAATTTCAGCAACAATTTTGAGTATACAGTATATAGCTGTCAATCATAAAAAAACAAAACAAATTAATTGCACATTGTTTTGTAATTAATTGCGAATAACCACACCTAACATTGAATTTTTTAATATATTTTTATATTGTAATTAGGGCTGTCAAAATTAACACCTTAACGCATACAATTTTTTCAGTTTAACACGTTAAAAATATTTAACACAATTAACGCAGCATCGTTTTTTTCCGTCATTCTTTAGTTAGCATTACATTATATGATCACACTATCATTCATTCAAGTGCTAATAAACCATATAAGCACGATAAGACAGCCGCAGTGAATTCTCTTTCACAAAAACACACAAAAGTATGCCGAAATGCCCGCTTTGTCAAATATCCTCGTAAGCACAGTCTTAAATGAGTTAAAGTCTTAAATGACCGTAAAGAGTTGTGAGAACACTGGATGTGTGTCAGATCTGCATCATGTGCGTCAGATCTTAAAGTAACAGCAGCCTAATAAGCCTGCTGCTGTGATGTCTGTCATTAATGTTAAAAGAACAAAAGAAAAAGAGAAAATCGCTCACTTGAGTGAACTTTTGTAGCTTTAATAAGGATTAATCTATATTTAATTTATGCAGTGAAGACTGTGAAGTGTTTGATAACTTTATTCAATTTCTGTGTATTTCCTACCTGTTAGATTAAATATTTAAAATGCTGCTGTCACTTTAAGACCTGACACATATGACGAGGATCTGACACACATCCTATTTTCTCACAACTCTTTACGTTAATTTGACACCATTTACCTCATTTAAGACTGTGCTTACTCGACAAACGATACTCGACAAAACGGGAACTTTTACATAACTGTGTGTTTTTGTTTTTGTTTGTTGTCAGTGTCCAATCGGGTACTAAATCGCCACTAAAGTTTATCAGTTGCTGTGTTTAAAGCCTTGCAGAAATAACACGAAAGAGGAGTGCGCACACACAGAATGCCCCATCGCAAACAGTGCACAAATAGGCCACTGAATTTAGTTTTCTTTTACTTATTTTTGTGCTTCAATAGATAAAGGTCTATGATTTTGCATAAAATGACTTCATCTTGCTAGAGTTTATTACTATTTGTAAATCATGTTACTGTCCACCGGGTGTCTGTTAGATCACAACACTGGAGTAGAGAGTACTATGAATTGTTCTTCACACGCTCAGTAACTGAAATTTAAACGGTTAAAGAGAAAGGCTCAATAAACTGCATAGATCTAATACACCACAAATCAATATCTTTTTTGAACTTTCCAACAAGAAGCGCAGCGCGCTGTGACTCCATGTTTGCACCGCTCTGTATTGGAGCCTTTTATAGCCTACTATAATACTTTTGCGCAATGAAAGATTATTAATAGTCTATCTATAATTTGTTGTTGCCTCATTAAAAAGCTGCGCTATACATTTAAAAGAAATGTCTTTAAATTTTATAGTATTGATTTATATAAATAGCCTATATTTACTTGTTTTTCTGTAGATTTTAACATTACACATTTTTAACACAGAAGCCTAAAATACAAGCTGTCATCAGATTACTGATCTCCTGTGTGACTTGAATTTTTTATTTGTGGATGTCTTAATCAGGGTGCAGGATGAGAAATTTTCAATTAAATGTGTTATATATTTTGGCATGAGATAATAATGTAACCGGTTGTGTAAAATAGGCACATAATATAATATCAAGATATCGATCGATATACCTCTAAATCGAATCGTATCGTAATCGCATCACAGAATTTTCAGTATCTGCAAATATCGTATCGCTGGCTATGAGAATCGATATAGTATCGTGATGAACCGTCCGATTTACACCCCTAATCATATACTATAGCGCAAAGGATGACAGAACAACGGATGCTGCATTAATCACATTGAATATGAAATACGAAATGAAAAAAAAAAAAAAAAAATCATTTCATATACACTGCATGGAACACTTGTATTTTCAAAGGAATACTTTGAAAATACATCAGATCTCAATGGGGAAAAAATATCATGCTGGATGTCTATACTGATATGGACTGGGTAATGTGTTAGGAACGAAAGGATGCCACATTGTTTGATGGAAATGAAAATTATCAACCTACAGAGGACTGAATTCAAAGACACCCCGAAAATCAAAGTGAAAAAATGATGCAGCAGGCTAGTCCATTTTGCTGAAATTTCATTGCAGCAACTCAAAATGGTACTCAGTAGTTTGTATGGCCCCCACGTGCTTGTATGCATGCCTGACAACGTCAGGGCATGCTCCTTATGAGACGACGGATGGTTTACTGGGGTATTTCCTTCCAGATCTGGACCAGTGCATCACTGAGCTCCTGGACAGTCTGAGGTGCAACCTGGCAGCGTCGGATGGACTGAAACATAATGTCCCAGATGTGTTCTATTGGATTTAGGCCAGGCGAGCGTGGGGGCCAGTCAATGGTATCAACTCCTTCATCCTCCAGGAACTGCCTGCATACTCTCGCCACATGAGGCCGGGCATTGTCGTGCACCAGGAGGAACCTAGGACCCACTGCACAAGCGTAGGGTCTGACAATGGATCCAAGGATTTCATCCCGATACCTAATGGCAGTCAGGGTGCCATTGTCTAGCCTGTAGAGATCTGTGCGTCCCTCCATGGATATTCCTCCCCAAACCATCACTGACCCACCACCAAACTGGTCATGCTGAACGATGTTACAGGCAGCATAACGTTCCCCACGGCTTCTCCAGACCCTTTCACGTCTGTTACGTGCTCAGGATGAACCTGCTCTCATCTGTGAAAAGCACAGGCGCCAGTGGCGGACTTGCCAATTCTGGTGTTCAATGGCAAATGTCAATCGAGCTCCATGGTGCCGGGCAGTGAGCGCAGGGCCCACTAGAGGACGTTGGGCCCTCGGGCCACCCTCATGAAGTGTGTTTCTGATTGTTTGGTCAGAGACAGTCACACCAGTGGCCTGCTGGAGGTCATTTTGTAGGACTCTGGCACTGCTCATCCTGTTCCTCCTTGCACAAAGGAGCAGATACCGGTCCTGCTGATGGGTTAAGGACCTCCTACAGCCTTGTCCAGCTCTCCTAGAGTAACTGCCTGTCTCCTGGAATCTCCTCCATGCTCTTGAGACTGTGCTGGGAGACACAGCAAACCTTCTGGCAATGGCATGTATTGATGTGCCATCCTTGAGGAGTTGGACTGCCTGTGCAACCTCTGTAGGGTCCAGGTATCGCCTCATGCTACCAGTAGTGACACTGACCCTAACCAAATGCAAAACTAGTGAAAAACAGACAGAAAAGATGAGTAGGGAAAAAATGTCAGTGGCCTCCACCTATAAAACCATTCCTGTTTTGGGGGTTGTCTCGTTGTCCATCTAGTGCACCTGTTGTTAATTTCATTAACACCAAAGGAGCTAAAACTGATTAACAACCCCCTCTGCTACTTAACTGACCAGATCAATATCCCAGGAGTTTAACTGACTTGATGCTGTTCTCTGATTAAAAAGTGTTCCTTAAATTTTTTTGAGTAGTATATATATATATATATATATATATATATATATATATATATATATATATATATATATATATATATATATATTCCCAAAATAATAATATATGATACAATAAAGTATATGAAACAAAGAATTCGTACTATATAATATAAAATTTCATAATAGCAAACTTTGGCTACTCTATTCTGTAGAAATATAAGATTAACCATACAAAAAACCAATTTCGACTGACCACTGATGAGGATTTAAAAAATCCTGCATGTGTGAAGACTAACTGTGATCAGAGAATGAGTGAATTTTGTTTGTTAATGCAGGTGTCTTACCTCCTCCATAACAAGAACCCCACAGCGCACCATGCTGTCCACCACATCAAGAGCAAAGCTGTGAGCGTTCTGACATGGCTGAGAGCGACAAACAGATGGACAGACAGACGGATAAGAGAGAGAGCAGATAGAAAGGAGGAGAGATAATTAGTTGTGTAGTGTTTTTGTTCTTGTTGACATTTCACAGCCTTTACAAGTGTTTATTTGCTGATGCAAGTGTAAAATGTGCCTGCAATAATTACACATGCTATTCCCGCCGCTGAAGAACCCTTGAACAGGAAACTCGATTTAAGAGACATCGAGAGAGAATAATAATAAAAGGAACAGATGGGAGCAACTGATCGATTGGAAGAGCGAGAGAGAAATTGGGAGACTGTATGAAAAAATAAATTAGATTTTTTTTCTGACTGACTGAAGAGCAGGGTGGCTGTATGAATCACTACTAGCATCAACGTGGTTATAAACGTCATGTGTGCGTGTTTGAGTGAGACTCACCGGTATGTACCCGGGTGGTAGTAAATGTGAAAGTTGGAGGCTTTTCTCCGTCAGCTCCTCCTGACCCAAGACAACATCAAACTCCTGGTCTCCACCCCCTCCACAGCCTACAACCTCACTCAGCATGGCTGAGACAGCACACGCTTCACACAAACACACATGCCTTCAGGGTTAGCACTGTCAATAATCCCTGCTGTGGTGCAAACGTGACTCAACCCAAACACATCAACACCCTGAAGCGGCAGAAACATCAGATTATTTATCAGAGTGAATTTAAAAAAAAAAAAAAATTGTATCATATTACTAAAGGAATATTTGCACAAATATTGTTTGTTAAAAAAATGTCTAAAACAGATGCACTAAATTTGGAGAATCAAATCGGTCTAAATCTTCTGCAAATTTTGAAAGTAAAAAGAATTATTAAAATATTATTCAAGTTATAACATATATGGGTCAATGACATGACGGGTCATTTCTTTGTCCAAAGGCCTTGATAATAATAAAAAACAAAGATATGATATACAAAGTATGTAAGGTAGTACAACTAGATCTCTTTTACTGAATCCAAAAGGTTTTAATTATATTTTGCTACATATAAAGGTATTTTAAAGATTTTGAAGTGTCAAAAGGTCATTCGGTTTAACCGTCCAAAAGGCCAATACAGCCATTTCATTTGTGATTAACATATTTAAAAATGTAATAAATGTATATATTTTTTATATATATGATTTTATAACATCATATATCAACATAGTGGTATTAAAATTTTGTGTAGAAGTCATTGCTTTGTTATGAGAAACAATGTCCGGAAAAATGAATTTAACTGATGTCATTCGGAGTAACCAATATAAAGGGTTCATTTTGAATCAAGTCATGCGATCAATATCATGTGACAGGATGTGACATCATTCAGATGCCTGCAAAGAACCACATAGTCATGAAGCAAAGTAACTAACTCTCTTTTAACTAGTTAAAAAATTTTTGTTTTTACTTGCTCATACGCATGTCCCGAAACATCAGGTCATTCAGTACAACCGTTATAAAACATGGAAAATGTAATATTTTTTAAAAACTGTACTAAATATAAAATGTTTAATTGTCCTTTTGCTAGCTAGCTAACAAGCTAACTAGCTAGCTAGCTAGATATCAGCCTGTTAGCATTGTTTGAAAATATCATCATTCGGTATAACCAAAACTGTCATTCGGTAAAACCAAAATTTTGGTTAAAGCGAATGACTTTTTTTTTGGTGACAAATTTTGTCCATCTTGTAAAAAAATGACAAAAGCAGTGTTAACTGATTATAAAAACCACATAATCTCATTGTTTACACTTAAAGGGGACCTATTATGCCCCATTTTACAAGATGTAAAATAAGTCTATGATGTCCCCAGAGTGTGTATTTGAAGTTTTAGCTTAAAATACACCACAGATAATTTTTATAACATGTTAAAATTGCCACTTTTTGGGGGTGAGCAAAAACGTGCCGTTTCAGTGTGTGCCCTTTAAATGCAAATGAGCTGCTGCACTCGGCCTAAGAGGGCGGAGCTTCAAGAGCTCATTCTCCAGTGTCAGGATTCAGTCAGGACGCACTATAATGTCAGAAACTGCAAACATATGCTGCATGGAGATAGAACAGGTATAGTTTAGTTCAATTACAACTTATATTGTCTTCTTGTTTTTATCCACTATATTAGTACAAGCCTGTTGTACAGGACTCCATTAGACTGAGTTTTATGACGTTTATTGTACTTCACACAAAAGATGAAGCATCCGTTTTCACTCTAGAAAATCAGTGTAAGAGCTTAATAAAACACAGTGCAAGTGTGCATTAAAATATTATCCATAAACTCTCTCTCTCTCTCCCTTGCATTATCAACAACATACACAGCCAATTACACAGAAACACTCGTCACAACTAACAGTAAACAAATATATAAAGACCTTATGGCTTTTCGGGTGGTGCTTAATAAACTGGTAAACTTTATATCCGCAAATCAACTCCGATGAACTGTAATAAAGTGCTCTCACCTTTATTACTGCCGTATCCAGTATCACTCTGGAGACTGTAAGCTGGATCACGAAGAGTTACTGATCTATCCTTTAGTGACAAATTTTTAGCACAACCTCTGTTTTTTATTGTCCGTTTGTATTGACATTCGTTCACAAAGTCCGGTGTGAAATGATTCGCGCAGACATAAACAAATTTTGGTAGAGTTGAGGGAGCATTTTCTTCGAAAACAAAATTAATCCACCTCGTCTTCAGCGGCTCAGATTTAGGGAGTAAATGGAGAGAGCTATATGGATTAATCCATCCAGCTACAGAACAACTAAAACGCTTGGGAGACATTCTCGTCAGTGCAACAATGGCGGACTGTACAACTCACTGTGAACTCGCTCAGGGCGTTTCTAACTTCTATGTTAAAACGGCAGCGTCTGTCAACATTCGTGGGCGGGGCCTGTGGCTAATGTGACGTCACACTGCCAGGGATCTGGAAACAGCTTGTTCTGAGACACTGCTTATGATTTATGGGGATTAAAAAAAAAGGAATTTTTATCATTATAGGGTGGTTGTGTACACACACTGCCAACACACATTTATAGCCAAACACCATGCAAAAATGAATTTTGCATAATAGGTCCCCTTTAATAAAACTTCAAAATTAATTATATCTCTATTGTTTTTTTACACTTTTAAAAACCTTATTCGTCAATGACCCATGCATATAGATTTTCTTATTAATTCCAATCTTTGTTTGAATGATCGATACTTATAATCTCAAGATAAAATTATTCTAAATTACTTTTAATCGAGGATGCATTAAATTGATTAAAGTGACAGTAAAGACATTTATAATGTTACAAAAGATTTCTATTTCAAATAAATGCTGCTCTTTTGAAAATGTGTCATCGTTTCCACAAAAATATTAAGCAAAATTTGAACCCTGGTTGCTAATCAAAAACATAGACTAACATGCCTTATACATAAAAAAAACGACTAAGTTTTCTTTATCTTTAGTCATATCTTATCCCTCCAAAATAAGCCAAGACCCCCACTGGTGGCCCTTCAAAAAAAGACTGTTGCATGATGCCTGCCAACACCAACTTTCCTTGCCTCCACCCAATTTTCAACACATTCTGCCCACCTCCTACAGCCTCGTGTATGAAGACATGAGTGAGCAAATCACAGTGTTGACTCAGTGTGAGCAGAGACTCTGGATCAGGCCGTGGTGCGATGATGGGTTCTCCCGTGGGCGGAGCTGCAGCTAGAAGAAGATATGGGCGGAGCAGAGAGAGCGCATGATGCACCAGCCCGACCAGAGCGCCACCGAAACCTACGTCCGTGTTTCTGAACAACACCTCCTCCAACAGCCAACAGATGTCCCTGCACAGCATGGATACACGCACACCCTGAGAAAGAGGGATAAGGTTGTTACAATCATTCGCAAAATCATCAAAGCAAGCAGAGTCATGTTTGATGCTTGTATGAATCATCAACAACTAGTCGATGACTAATAAAACAATTAAAATACTACTATAAAATTGTTCTGGTCATAGATGTTAATTGGTCGAAACAGCAATCGGCAGTTATTAAAGATGTTTTATTTTATGGTATAATTATATATATATATATATATATATATATATATATATATATATATATACACACATATATACACACATATATACACACATACACACACACACACACACACATATACACACGCGCGCAAACACGCACGCACACACACGCACAACATTTTCAAGCTTTAAAAAGTTCAAAGAAACATAAAATTATTTCATATGAACTGAGCTGTTCTTTTGAAGAGACAAAATTTGCTTTATATGATGAACAGATTTAATTTAGGCTTTTATTAACATAAGTATAGAAATTGTTTAATGTAACAGTGTTTACATTAAGCACACAAGTTTTGTATTGTGAAGATTATTATATCTGTTATATAAACAGCAAATTAACTGCTTAGCCTGGGTCCTGGTAAATAAAAATATAATAATAATAAGAATAATAATAATAATAATAATAATAATAATAATAATAATTATTATTATTATTATTATTATTATTATTATTATTTGTAGATTGACAAAAAATTTGTATAATTTGTATAATAATATACAGTGGGTACGGAAAGTATTCAGACCCCCTTAAATTTTTCACTCTTTGTTATATTGCAGCCATTTGCTAAAATCATTTAAGTTCATTTTTTTTCCTCATTAATGTACACACAGCAGCCCATATTGACAGAAAAACACAGAATTGTTGACATTTTTGCAGATTTATTAAAAAAGAAAAACTGAAATATCACATGGTCCTAAGTATTCAGACCCTTTGCTGTGACACTCATATATTTAACTCAGGTGCTGTCCATTTCTTCTGATCATCCTTGAGATGGTTCTACACCTTCATTTGAGTCCAGCTGTGTTTGATTATACTGATTGGACTTGATTAGGAAAGCCACACACCTGTCTATATAAGACCTTACAGCTCACAGTGCATGTCAGAGCAAATGAGAATCATGAGGTCAAAGGAACTGCCTGAAGAGCTCAGAGACAGAATTGTGGCAAGGCACAGATCTGGCCAAGGTTACAAAAAATTTCTGCTGCACTTGAGGTTCCTAAGAGCACAGTGGCCTCCATAATCCTTAAATGGAAGACGTTTGGGACGACCAGAACCCTTCTTAGAGCTGGCCGTCCGGCCAAACTGAGCTATCAGGGGAGAAGAGCCTTGGTGAGAGAGGTAAAGAAGAACCCAAAGATCACTGTGGCTGAGCTCCAGAGATGCAGTCGGGAGATGGGAGAAAGTTGTAGAAAGTCAACCATCACTGCAGCCCTCCACCAGTCGGGGCTTTATGGCAGAGTGGCCCGACGGATGAAAGCCCGCATGGAGTTTGCTAAGATGGTGAGAAATAAGATTCTCTGGTCTGATGAGACCAAGATAGAACTTTTTGGCCTTAATTCTAAGCGGTATGTGTGGAGAAAACCAGGCACTGCTCATCACCTGTCCAATACAGTCCCAACAGTGAAGCATGGTGGTGGCAGCATCATGCTGTGGGGGTGTTTTTCAGCTGCAGGGACAGGACGACTGGTTGCAATCGAGGGAAAGATGAATGCGGCCAAGTACAGGGATATCCTGGACGAAAACCTTCTCCAGAGTGCTCAGGACCTCAGACTGGGCCGAAGGTTTACCTTCCAACAAGACAATGACCCTAAGCACATAGCTAAAATAACGAAGGAGTGGCTTCACAACAACTCCGTGACTGTTCTTGAATGGCCCAGCCAGAGCCCTGACTTAAACCCAATTGAGCATCTCTGGAGAGACCTAAAAATGGCTGTCCACCAACGTTTACCATCCAACCTGACAGAACTGCAGAGGATCTGCAAGGAGGAATGGCAGAGGATCCCCAAATCCAGGTGTGAAAAACTTGTTGCATCTTTCCCAAAAAGACTCATGGCTATATTAGATTAAAAGGGTGCTTCTACTAAATACTGAGCAAAGGGTCTGAATACTTAGGACCATGTGATATTTCAGTTTTTCTTTTTTAATAAATCTGCAAAAATGTCAACAATTCTGTGTTTTTCTGTCAATATGGGTTGCTGTGTGTACATTAATGAGGAAAAAAAATGAACTTAAATGATTTTAGCAAATGGCTGCAATATAACAAAGAGTGAAAAATTTAAGGGGGTCTGAATACTTTCCGTACCCACTGTACATATATAATAGTAATAGTGTTGGGGAAAGTTACTTTTAAAAGTAATGCGTTACAATATTGCATTACTCCTTAAAAAGTAATTATTTGACTTTTTATGGAAATTAATGTTGCGTTACTTCAACACATCAATACACCAACACTCTTATTTCAGCAATAAAAACAAAAAAAATGAAATGCATATGTGATGTTTAACTAAAGTCATTTTTGCTTATTAGTATGGTTGAATTGGATCACTGAAGGTCAGCAGCAAAGACACTGGTTAAATACATACATTCATTATTTGAATACATTGATTAAATAAGGATTAAATAAATAAAATACACTTGTGTTATTTAACATTTAATTACAGAAGGTTTGCGTAATATTCTGAGTTTGTATTTCCTTTTTTATTCATTTTGAGAACTACTGAATCTGTTTTTGAGATGTGTATATATATGCTCACATTTACTCTAGTCTAGAATTATAAACATCACATTCACTTCCGATTTCTCTCAACATGGGTACAGGAGAGGTGTCAGTCAATAAATGGGAAAACAAAGTAACTTATGTTACTTATTTGAAAAGTAACTCAGATATTTTGTTGTAAATTTAAAAGTACTTGAAAAAGTAATCTGATTACATACTGTAACTCGCATTACTTGTAATGCTTTAACCCCAACACTCTTAATAGTGATATATGCTGTATATGTGATGTCCAAGAGGAGTTTTTAAAACAAACCCTGCGATGCTTGTGCAGCAGCAAACAGGACACCAGACTGGTAGACATGACGGCCATACTTGTAGTTGAAGCTAAAATAAAAAAAATAAAACACACAAAACTTAGCCTCATAAATAGTACTACTAAAGTGCAAGAGTTTGATCTTTGAGAGCTTGCGTGTGTTGATCAGACTCACAGTACATTAAATGAAGAGTCAGTGCGATAGTCTGCTGTCTATCAGCCGGAGGCAGTTCAGACATGACAGCGGGTGGGAGAAGCCAGGAAACATCCTTCTGGTTGAAGATGGAGTCCATCCTTGTGAAATAAACCACATTTCATTTTATTACAACATACTTTGTTTAATAATGACGAATAGGGGTGTGCATACTGTCATTCTCTGAAATCCAAGCATTACATTTACATTACACTCCTCCACAAGCCTCACGTGACTGCATCACCTGCTCACTGTTCTCACTCCCTAACGTGTACAACAAAAGGCTTTACAACAATGCATTATTACTAGCTGTCAAAATGCAAATGTTGAGCCCTGCAGGGCTGAATCTTCATGATAAGGCCTCCCCGCTGTGGATGTTCCGCTTTAAACATATAACAGCCCCTGAGGCTCTCGGAAGAGACTGAAGAGCAGATGAGAAGCTCTTTGTAGATTTTCCAGGATATTCCAGCTCATTATGAGCCAGAGTAGGAATAACTGACTTCTCCTGAGAACCTGAGTTGCTTAAGATGAGTGCACTGCAGAAACATTTTATGCACTTGCCTCTTGAGTTCTGATTCAGCAGATTGGAGTCTCAGTTCTTGGTAATATGGCTACTATTCAAGATAGTTGATACCAATATCTAAAATGTCTTTTAAAATTTCATGATTCTCAATACCAATTTGTTTACCACAGTTTGAAATGAAAATACACTAATATGCTATTGAACACACTCCTTTAAATAGTTAAATATCAATATAATTATTAACAAACTGCATGAAACAATGAAATATAGTCTTCAAATACTTACACTATTGTTAAGTTTGTGGTTTTTATTGACAATAATGTATTGTTTTAGTACAATTAATAACATTTTAATGCAAATTAATATAAAATATTTCTATTTCAAATAAATGCTGTTCTTTAGAAGTGTGTTCATCAAACAATCCTGAGAAAAAAAAAAAAGAAAAAAAAAACTATCATGGTTCCCACAAAAATATGAAGCGGCACAACTGTTGATGGTATTGATAAGAAATGTTTTTTGAGCACCAAATCAGCATATAAGAATGATTTCTGAAGGATCATGTGACACTGAAGACTGGAGTAATGATGCTGAAAATTCAGCTTTGAATCACAGGAATAAATTATATTGAAATAGAAAAATTATTTTAAATTGTAATAATATTTCACAATATTACTGTTTTACTATTTGATATTTGATCAAATAAATGCAGCATTGGTGAACATAATAGACTACTTTCAAAAAACATAAAAAAAAAAAAAAAAAAAAAAAATCTAACCAACTCCAATATTTTGAATGGTAGTGTATGTAAATATTTCTTCAATTTCTCCAGTAACTGTTTAAACCAAGTGAAAAGTCAGTGATAAAATAATCACAAAACAAGAACTAGAACAAATAAAAACAGTAAGACAAAGATGCAAATAATATGCAAAATAAATATTAGATAATTATATAATAGTCATTCACTTGTTTCAAACAACTCGAGTTACACAAAGTTCAAAGAAAGTGATACGTTGAACTGGCTGAGGTGGACTGAAAGGTATCGTCCATCATCTTCAACCAGAATCCTCCCTTCACTATTTCTTCCTGTTATTTTTCTTGCTTTTTTGTCTTACCAATTTGGCACATCAGATAAATAACACAAAGGTGAAAAAGAACAGAACTGGAGGACCAGAACCCCAGGGACCTTCATGACTGACAAGAAAAAAACTAGGAAAATCTATAGTGAAAGATGCAGGATGCTTTGAAGTGAAACGCGTGACCACCATATGGGCAGACAGATGCTAGGGTGGCAAATAGGAAGAGATGGATGAAGAGTGGAATGCTGCAGATGAGATACAGGAACAGAGGGATTGAAGAGACCTGTTGTGCAGTATGGCGGTCAACAGCAGTTCCTGTAGGGGGCGCCCTCCATCCACACGACACTTTCCACTCTCGCACATCTCCTGAGAGAGAGAGAGAGAGAGAGAGAGAGAGAGAGAGAGAGAGAGAGAGAGAGAGAGAGAGAGAGAGAGAATGAGTCTAAAGACTTTTTCAGTGCCCATACATAAGCATCAAAAATTGAGATGTTGCATTAAGGCTAAACTAGTTTCGATTCAAGTCCCAGATTTTGGACATCAAATGGAAGTACCAGATTTATTTACTGTACGAAAAGTACTTCAAATCAATTTCAAACATGGAATTTTATTAATATTACCACAAACTGAATAGGTCCAACAATGTAGAATAGGTCCAACAAAACAAAAGGAACAGATCACGAAAGTACCGTATATATCATTACAATTCGATGCCTGAGTGCTGTTTGACATGTGGTCGCTTATATGGGTATCCATGCTATGAAGAATGCCCAAAATAGTGCATCTATGCATTAGGTCTTGCAGTGTAAATGCAGTCTTAACAGCTGTCATTCACACAGTTAATATTAAATCAAACAATAGTATTAGCGAGAAAGAAACGTCTCTATTCTTGGATGGATAACTTTAGTAGCTTTAATAAACACTGTAAAAAGACCTGTTTCTCTGTCAAACAGAGTCAAATCAGTATTATATCTAGGTAAATGACTATTACATTTATTTTGCATATTATTTGCATGTTTGTCCTACTTTTTTAATTTGTTCTATTGCTTGTAATTATAGCAATCACTTGACTTGTTTCAAACAATTACTGTAGAAATTAAAGCAATGTTTACTTAAACTACCATTCAAAAGTCTGCAGCAAGATCTCTTATGCTCTTATGCTCACCAAGGCTGTGTTTATTTGATGAAAAAAACAGTAAAAACACAGTGTCACATGATCATTCAGAAATCATTGCAATATGCTGATTTGCTGCTCAAGAAACATTTCTCCTTATCCATACTGAAATATCTGCTTAATATTGTAGAAATACTTTTTTTTTTTTTTCAGGACTGTTTGATGAACAAAGTTCAAAAGAACAGCATTTATTTGAAATAGAAATATTTTGTTTTAATTTGTATTACAATTGTATTAAAGGTGCAATGTGTAAAATTTGGGAGGATCTATTGACAGAAATGCAATATAATATACATAACTATGTTTTTAGTGGTGCATAAAGACCTTACATAATGAACCGTTATGTTTTTATTACCTCAGAATGAGCCATTTCTATCTACATACACCATGGATCCCCCCTCCATGTCAAGTCGTCATTTTGCGCCGCCATGTTTCTACAGTAGCCCTAAACGGACAAACACTCTACAGAGCGCGTTTCATCACTATGTTGTTGTTCTTCTACATCGTTCGTGTTTTTAGAGGCATGGACGATTTCAAAACACTACTTCATGAAGCTTTGAAGCTTTACGAATCTTTTTTTTCGAATCCATGGTTCGGAGCTCGTATCAAACTGCCAAAGTCACGTGAACCATTGAAATTTCGAAACACTTATGACGTAACAAAGCCTCATTTACTGAAATCAAGTGATTTTTGGTGCTCTGAACCACTGATTTGAAACAAAAGATTGGTAAAGCTTCGAAGCTTCATGATGCAGTGTTTTGAAATCACCCAACACTAGATATTGTTGAATAAAGTCGTTATTTTGTTTTTTTTGGTGCACAAAAAGTATTCTTGTCGCTTCATAACATTAAGGTTGAACCACTGTAGTCACATGAACTGTTTTAAATATGTTTTTAGTACCTTTCTGGGCATTGAAAATGGAAATGATCTTGCTGGCAATGCAGGCCTCACTGAGCCATCGGATTTTATCAAAAATACCCTAATTTGTGTTCTGAAGATGAACGAAGGTCTTACAGGTGTGGAACGACATGAGGGTGAGTAATAAATGACTGAATTTTCATTTTTGGATGAATTAACCCTTTAATTGTACTAAAATGAATACATTTCTTTCAAAACAAAATAGTGGTATTGAAATTGTGGTATTGCGAAAACTCCACTATTAGCCATATTACCAAACTCTGGATAAACTTGCGAATTTAAATTAGACAATTTATTTTTCTATACTTACTACGCATTATTTTATGGCTTGCATTTTACTATCTGAATTTAGTATTATTTTCCCTGCTGTCAGAACAGAACAATTTAACAGACCACCCACTAGCTGAGAACCACTGCGTTATGGCTCTGCATTTGTATGAAATGATTATATTTTATTTGCTGGTGTGTACGGATGAGCGAGTGTGTGTAATTCCTTGTGTGTGAGTCATACCTTCAGAGAGAAAGCCTGTGCAAAATGGATCCTAACACTTCCTCTATGATCACCCTTCAGCAGGGAGGCCACAAACCGCAGAGCAGACATCACGCCGGCCTAGAGACCACACAAACAAAAGAAAAAATACAATGCCACTCACACACGAGCTGATGAAATGACTTGGATCTAATTCGAAAAAACTATTCTGATCTTCACGGCACTCTAATGGTGAAGAGCCATTAGAGGAGAAATTAGTGGCTGTAATCACTATAATAACTGGCATCTATTTGAGATGGATGCACACAATAATATGGATTTCTCGAGCCCTTTATCTTTCTCTTCTTCTCTAAATGTGAGACGAAACGTTCTAGCTGTGTCTTTACCATTGCTCATTTAGAAAACCCATTTCACAATCTGCATATTAAAAATTATCAAATCAAAATGAAAAAAAACCACAGTGTCTGGTTTTAATTATCTGAATATTGCTGCTTATTAGTGTGTAATGAATCAGTTCACCTCAGGAATTACAAATACAAAACTACACGACTGCAATTCCTGTGCAAATCTTCTGTGGGGTTTATAGCGCACTGCTGTATGGTTGTAAGGTTGTTCTGAGCTGTTGTTATATGGTTGCTTAATGGCTTAGACATGGCTGGGTGCCCCACAAAACCCTGGCCCGACTCAAAAGCATGCTTTGATAGTGTGTTTTCAGTGGCTGCCAGGGTGTCACTATGCTGTTGCTAGGGCTGTTCTGGGTGGTTGTTACGACAATGCTAGGTGGTTGCTGTGTGGATGCTAGGATAATGCTAGGTGTTTTCTAAGGTGTTCTGGTGGTTTTGTGTGGCTGCTACTCTGGATGGTTGCTAAAGAGTTCTGAGTGGTTGCCAGTGTATAGTAAAAAGCACAATATAGAGCTCTATGATATTCACGATATCACAATATCAGATTTTTCACTATAGTTATCGTGGCCAAAAGAATTCACGATAACGAAATCTTGAATAAATAAATCAATAAATAAATAATGCTATCAGTCAAATGGAAATTAAAAAGAAATTTTATATTATACTACAGGGCTGTTAAATGCTCGAATCTGATTGGTTGTCAAGGTGTGCAATTATTTTCAGGGAAATGCAAGGCTAAAGTAGTTCTAGCAGGTCTTGACCGCATTGCATTTCCGTATCACTTCTTCAAATGTTTTCAGTTATTACAATAGGTTCTTACAGCCTACAACCGCAAAAGAACCAAAACCCACGACAAGCAAATAAATATAGTAAACAATAGGATGTAAACGACAAATTATTGTCATGTTTTTTGCCACAAAATACGTTTTATTGCTCTCGTGCTCTCTTTCAAACGTACACACGTAACGTTACTGTATAGTACGGACACACACTCGCACAGAAACGTTTTCTCAGCGCTGCTCTGACGAATTAATTAGTAAAATAGTTTAGCAACTTAAGATACATGACTCACCAGCAAGGTAATAACTGTCCGGTTCTCGAACTTATAGTTTCACTATTAGTAGATACACTGCTGCCATGAGAGACGCACAGACTCAGGTAGGCTAATTCACATATGCTGCTTATTCTCTCTCCCTCTTCTCTCTCTCTCTCTGCGTTAATAACTGTATCAATGGTATTCTATCAAGACTCAAGCCCTTCGTTACTAGTTCTGAAATGATGTTTTGGAATTAGCAACGGAGGCTTGGGATGAGATGCGTAAGAAATTAGTCCCACACACAAGAGTGTTTTAAAGACAAAAACCTGACAAATGTCTTGAAATACAACATTAGAACAGTGTCTAGGTGTGATAACCGTAGTATAAGCGGAATAATTGACTCCGGGCCATTGAATTCTTAGAAAATAATGCACACCCGTGGTATAACGGCCACTCTGCTTCGTGGAGAATTCAACGGCCTGTCGTCAATTATTCTTTACGTATTATATACAGTGATAAAGGCTATGTCAATTGGCATTGCATTATAAATATACATTATACTTATGAAAACACCCAAGATGGCTTGAAGAAAACCGATAAACCATAATACTGTCACAATGGTGTGTTAATACTCTTCATATTTAATCAGTCAAAATGTCTCTATCTGCATTTCAGCAACAACGATTGCTGGATGTCTTTGTCCATATTAGGCATTTCCTGGAACTTATTACTCATGAGTCTCACTTGTGGACTTTGTGTGATGGCGGTGTCCAGTGTCGAGTAAGAATGAAACAAATTACAATGCGAGAGTTTAGCACTAATGCTCACAATCACATTGTCCTATTTTGGGTAAAAAGAGAAAAAAAAATACTGCTCTCTAAAGATATTTGAAGTAAACATAAGATAATCCATAAGTTTGTATCTGAATGAGCACACTTTTGGACTAAAAACCCAGAGGGATGTAAATATAATAAAATACAGAAAGGCCCAGGCAGTTAACAGTTTAATGTAACATTTCCCGTTTCAGGACTAACAAAATAATGGCTCTGTACAGTGGCCAAAACTAAAGGATAATAGAGGCAGAGGTGGGTGAACAGATTGGTGGTTTTGCACCCTTTTGCACTCACTAGGGCTTTTCACACTTGAAATTGTTAACCCTGGGTCATTTTTAAATCCCGGGTAAATGAAATCCTGGGTTATCTTGCTTCACGTTTCACACTGCTCATAATTTACCTGGGGTTAACAATTGCTCCTGGGTATTTATAAGCGGATGTTTCACGTCGTATATTCCTAAACCCTGTGTTAACGTTCTTATTTGGGGTGTCAGCGTCATTGATTAGATAAACGCAGCACACAACCTATTAACATAAGCTCTAGTGTTGCACATCTTCAAATTGTGGACTATACTATCGAGTTTATACTGAATGGACATTTCGGACTATAAAGATAAGAGTGAAACAGTTTCTTCTTTACTCAAATTGTCATGTTCCCTGTCAGCATTAGACATTTTTCCTCTTAAACGCTGAATTTACTGTTTATTAGTCAGCTTTTGTTGGTCGGTGCTTGTTTTCGCAAATTGAAAGTTTTTAGGCATCACTTATATCGGCAGCACAATAGTGCATACTGAATTACATGACAAGTTTAATATAAGTTAAGAGTTTAAATAGTCTGTGATCATTATGCTCATGAGCACCATTATCATGTTTGCTTTTATCAGGAAAATGTGAATCTACTTCTGTTTGTAATTTGTTTATTGGTCTGTTTAACAGCCCCATGCACTGATGGTGACTATCGGGTCATTACGTAATGGAGTGTGCATTGTTAATATTAAGGTCGTCACCTGTGGACGTATAAAGTGGCGTGGTAGGCAGTCGTAGGAAACACCCACTGGCACGATTCTAACATCAGGCACTAGACCATCACTGATGGCCTGATGTACACGCGCCAGCCACTGCCCGCCGTGACCTCTAGCTGCGGTGATGCCCACGCTGAGAGCGGCCCCCTCTCGTAACAGCTCGCCAATGAACTGGAGTGGGACAAAAGAGGAGAAATTATGGATAAAAATGTTTGTGGAAAAACAGAGAGGTTGGACAGTTTTATGTGGAAGAGATATGATGCAGGGAATAAATGAACTGCAATATCTGCAAAATCAGTCCAATAAAAATGAATTGAAAGCCTGGTGAATATTTGAGGGAAGCGTCTTTATATGTGAGAGGAGAGACAGATAAAATGTGCTATTGCAAGAGACAAAGTGGCAAGCTGACATTTCTGTGGAATCAAATGGTACTTTTCTAATGCTTGGACAAAGCATTATGACGATACTGTCATATTTACTCACCCTCGTGTCCTTCTAAACCCATACGGCTCATACAGGGAGAAATTCTGGAGACAATTTTAGTGACGTTACATGCAGTGACAAGGGGCTATCAAGCTTGTCCAAAAAAGACAAGAAAATACCATAGAAGTGGTTCATGTGAGTCATGTGCCATATTCCTACTAGTGTTCTGTCAGACTGAACATTAAGTCATTATAAAAATATAGCTGTCAAATCTTAATCATGCTTGCACATATTCAGACCATTTTAATGTTATTTTCAGTATTATTATAGTATTTATTATATATATTTTTTTAATATATATTTTCAGTTTTCATTTTAAATAGTTTGAGCTTTAGTCATTTGATGTGGTTTTGTCATTTTTATTAGTTTTTTTGTCAGATATTTCTATTTAGCTTAAAATTATTTTAGTTTTAGTAATTTTAATACATCAACTTAAAATTTTGAAATGTTGCAATGGCAACTAACTAAAATAATATACGTACGTTTTTCAAGTTTTTTTTTCCATCTTATATTTCATGTTTCATCAAAGCTTTTTTTCAATTAACTTTATAGTTTTAGTTTAAAATTTAAAAAAATGATTTAAACTTGCTGTTTCAAGAGACGTTTTATGACAGTTATTGTTTCTTACATGCATTGAATAGGTTTTAAGTAAAATCACGATTGCACATTTCCCATACAGGTGTGAGGGCAATGCATTAGTATGATGAATAGAGCTCATCATTCTGAGAAGAGAATGATATATTACCCACCTTTAGATTTTATTTCCATATGTCAAAGACTCCACAGTTAACATTGTGCTCATCTGGCTGTTATTAGTATTTTGATTATTGTCTCTTTAGTATTTCAATTCCATTCTTCATTCATTCTGGCTGCTGATAGTCCATTAAATTGTCCCTCCACTGAAAGTCCATTCCATCAAAACGCTGATGTTCAAATGCGCTTGCTTAATGTGCAGGAACCAATGCGGTTTGTTCTTGCATGTCAGACAAGTATGGCTGAGCTTCTGTTTACCATATTTGAGTGCTCTATGTACTGTATGTGCATTGCTCAGTGTGTATGTGTGAATAAAAGCCTAAATTAAATCTGTTCATCATATACTGTTAAACGATCAGAATACTTGGATTAAACTGCTTGATTCATATGGATTACTTTATGAACATTTTAACGTATCAAAGTTTTAGTATAATAGACTTTCAATGGAAGGACAGAAATCTCTCAGATTCCATTAAAAAATGTATTTGTGTTTCAAAGATGAACAAAAGTCTTTTAGATTTGGAATGACATGAGGGTGAGTAGATGATGACAGAATTTTCTTTTCTCGATAAACTATCCCTTTAACAGCCCCTGCTCTCTGTCTATTTTAATATATGAGAAAGTACAACATCAACACCCTGCAAAATTGCTCCTTTTGTGATTCATGCAAGAAAGTACGGTCCCACTTTATATTAGGTGGCCTTAACTACTATTTACTTACATCAAAAAATAAAAACAACGTAATTAATGTGTTCAGTGTATTGCAAAACACTTTTGCTCCTATTGAGGTGGGATACGGGTAAAGTTAGGAACAGGTTTGGTGGTATGGGTAGGTTTAAGGGTGGGCTAAAGTGTAAGGGATGGGTCAACAATGTAATTATAAATGTAATTACAGAAATTAATAACAGATGTAATTACATGCAGGTATTTTTTAAAAAATAAGTACAATGTAAAAACATGTACACAATAAGTGCATTATATCAAATGATTCATTTAAATGTAAGTACATAGTAGTTAAGGCCACCTAATATAAAGTGGGACTGAAAGTACTTCATAAAGGTGAATAAATGACAAAATGTTAATTTTTGGGTGAACTATCCCTTTAACTCTCTCTCACACACACATACTCAAATCCCAAATCCATCTTGAGAAGCCTGATAAGCTCATATGCTATTCCAGGCATGACAGATTATTTCCTCTATTCATTTACGTCAGTCAGAAGTCGCACATATGCACATATCTAATCAAAGCCATTCATATTAAAACATATCAGCCTTTCTTGCAATCAAGATTCAAATGCAGTTTATGCCAAATCCTTTTTAAAACCCTACTTACAATTAAAACATCCAAATTCTGGTAATGTTTCTTCTAAACTGCTAATAAGATGCTCCTCTGAGAAATTCAGATAATAGTATGATCCTGTCAGTAAATCTGGAGGCAGAGGAGATTTATTATCCACCTCCAAGCATCAGTGAGGCAGAGTAATGGGTTCAGCGACTCATGCAACCTCCCAGCGAAACATCTGCAGTCTGCAGGTGCCCCATCGTCATGGGAACCGCTGTGCCCATCAAGGCCAGGTTACTAATGCAGCCTCACCCGCCCTTAAAACGCGGGTGACTGTCTGTCTTAAGACTAAAACCGGTATCAATGACATTCAAAAGCAATGTGCCTGTGCAAACATCTTAAGCGCCTGAAGTGACAGTCTGATTCACTTGTCTTATCGTGTGCTGAATCTGAGCAATTCAAGCAGAACAGCAAACTCAGCCTTTGTGGGGGCTTACAGAGGTCATGACTGGAGAATAGAGGCTGTCCATCTCCGCTTCTCGCTCTGAGCCAGTGCCTTCTGGGAGCAAGACGACACCCAGCCTCTGAAGGATGGACCTGAGAAGACAAAACGGCCTCAATTAACAGTAACTAATGGGACATTCCTTTAGGTTATTCATCCAAACTAATAACATAGAGGAGACTTAAAGGGGCCATATAATGCTTTTTCTCTTGATGTCTACTTAGAGACAAGGTCAGAATTTAGGGTGCGTCTTAATCCCTTCCAAATTCAGTGGTAGGTGCACTGCAAAGGGATTCAACCATTTCTACTCCCATTTATTACGTAAATAGTTCCACAACTGCAATGTTTGTTTCCTTCCTAGAAATTCCCAGAATGCACTGTAAAAACCTGCAAGGCTATACTGACTTGCAGGAAATGTCATCATAACTTCATCAGTGTCTTTCAAGTCAGGATGGGCAAAAATGTATGAAGTCAAGCCTTTCTTTTATGTTTCTAATCACACCACTGTTCAAAGGTTTGGGGTTAGTAAGATTTTTTCATGTTTCTGAAAGAAGTCTTTCATGTTGAACGAATGCTGCATTTATGTTATCAATAATACAGTACAAACAAACTATTGTGAAATATTTAAAATAACTTTTGTATTTTACAATTTAATTTACGATTTATGTGATGGCAAAGCTGAATTTTAAGCATCATTACTCCAGTCTTCAGTGTCACATGATCCTTCAGAATTGCTGCTTAAGAAATCTTTTGCAATATTGAACTAATATCTGTTTTGTTTAATATCTGAATTCTGTTATGTATGTACATTTCCTGCTTTGTTTAATATAAAAAAGGCAGGACAAGCACATATTTCATAATGGCACTTTATGAGATACTTTCTAACACCTACAACAAAGGTGTCAGAAATGTTGATGAATACCAGCTACGTTTTAATGCACGACCCTTATAATCGTGTCGCCGGCAGATCGCAGGTAATTGAGTCATGAGTAGACTGTTGTTTAGTGGATAAGGTCCTTGCTTGTGCCTGAAATTGTGTTTACTGATTCATCCATGTAAAATGACCATTTTCCACTTTTTTATTTTTTTGCTGCTGTATTGTTATGAATTAAGAATCCAGAAACCAGCAAAATTCAAAAGGTCTGGGAAGCTTAGCATTGAGAAAAGGGATGGAAATCATAAAGAAATCAACGATTCTTGATCCAACGGCAATTTCTTGTACTGATTCTGGTTCCCTTAACGATTCCATTAACAATTCTTTTAGTACTTGAAGTGGGTTAGTGCAGTTCAGTAAATCAAGAACGGCACCAACTCATTAGACCCATCAACAAGTCTTTTTTATTATTTCACCTCACGCAGTCATCAGATTCAATTCAGACTAAGCTCACAACACCACTAGAACGTAAATTTGGTAGCAGCACATAACCGACATTTAATGACACAACAGCAGGAAACACTGTCAAAGAGTATTTTAGTGGAAAAGGGCCCAGGGCCCACTAGGGGGCCTCAGCAAACCTCAAAGGAGGCTGAAAGATTACTTAAAAGGACATAAGTTAATAATTTATTAGTAGTATCTTAAAATAATCGAAATTAAAATGTTTAA
Source organism: Ctenopharyngodon idella (assembly GCF_019924925.1). NCBI lineage: Eukaryota > Metazoa > Chordata > Actinopteri > Cypriniformes > Xenocyprididae > Ctenopharyngodon > Ctenopharyngodon idella. Next base: position 12,748,317 of record NC_067227.1, read on the forward strand.
AAAAACTGAAACTGAAATAATATTGTTTCCCCTTTTGTTGTTCAAGAACATACAGTTCCTGTAACTTCTGGAATGGCCAAATGAATTGTGGTATATATAAATACTCCTAGTTTGTGTGAATAAACTTTGAAAACAAGCAGCTTTGAACAGCTATAAATATCTTAGCCTATATGGGGGGGGTCTTCAAATATTTTGTGGGACAACGAGGTGCCTTTAAGTCGAAAAGGTTGAGAACCACTGGTCAACAACATATTTGACTCTCTTTTCAAAAGAGCAAGAACAATCATGTTTGTTTGTTTTGTTCCCCAGTGAATTTGAGGCACATTTGCTTTTTTTTAGCAAATAAAAATTTAACTTTTCATTAAATTTGTATTCATGTGTGCTCCACATCAATCAAGCATTGCACCATAAGCATATCATAAATACATTAACAATTACTGACAGGGCAATTTGTATAAACAGCTATTAAGTAATTATTGATGTAGCCTTGTAAACAAAGCACAAACTTCCCCATGGCCTGGAGTCGAAGTCTTCCGTTACCTGCAGGAGGAAACTATTTACCCCCACCACTCCCTCGCCGCGGTCGACTGCCGTTTCCAGCACTCTATGTCATGATTCTTTAAGAATTGTACGTTTCATTACTTACCAAACCATTATGCCCTGTTAAATGCGTACAGGTGCTTCCGTTGGTTGTGTAACAGACTGAATAAGTGCACTGCGCTTTAGAAACTGCTGTGCTTGCACCAAACTAGAATGAAACTAATGAACAAGAATGTTCTTTTTAACAGTAGCAGTGCGGCTGACACAGAGCTGCAATGTAAATTTACACTATTAGAGGGCAGATAGGGAAATGAACTGTGGGGGTACATGGTAAGAAGATTTCTAAGCAAACTACGCAACTGTGGGTGCTCCATGGTGAGTGTTTTTATATACCTTAGCCAGGTTTGTCGGACGTGGGTTGGATAAATGGTGTAGGGAACCCTCAAGTTGTGGCAGAAAAGAGTCAGACAAATGAGAGCTTGATCGATGCTGCTCTGCCGAACACACACATAGACCATCGGCGCCTTCTACACACACACAGACAAAATTAGAGGACACTTCAGCGCAGGGAGAAATGAAGTTCAGTGCTAAGTGCGCACTTGAAAATGAACCTGTAAATGAACTGTTTTTGTACTTCAGAAAATGGCACTTTGTGTTTCTAGACCCTTTGTACCAACTGTGCTAATATCCCCAAACTGGTGCCTTCTTATTTAACATAAACACTGAGACCCAAGAGCACAGGTTAAAATCCACAATAGCCCTATGACAGCAAAAACAACATTGTTTATATTAACACATCAACATCTCGAAGGATTAGTTCACTTCAGAATTAAAATTATGTCTTTCTTTCGTCAGTTGAAAAGAAATTAAGGTTTTTGAGGAAAACATTACAGGATTTTTCTCCATATAGTGGACTTCAACGGCTACCAACGGACTGAAGGTCCAAATTGCAGTTTCAATGCAGCTTCAAAGGGCTCTACACAATCCCAGCCGAGGAATAAGGGTCTTATCTAGCTAAATGATTGTTTTTGTTTTAGAAAATGACCAAACAAAAAAAAAAAATATAATAATAATAATAATATACTTTTTAACCTCAAATACTCATCTTGCACTAGCTCTGCGATGCTCCATGCATTACGTAATCACGTTGGAAAGGTCACGAGTGACGTAGTACCGCGGTAGGGAAAAATTTTCTCCTCCAACTTCAAAGTCATCCAACACAGTTGTTTTGCCTTTTTTAGTAAAGGCCGTTTGGCTTAGTCTTTGCACGTTCGCTTTGTAAACACTTGCTCGGTACTTCCGCCTATGTCACTAGTGACCTTTCCAATATAGACTGCTCAAAAAAAATTAAAGGAACACTTTTTAATCAGAGAATAGCATCAAGTCAGTTAAACTCCTGGGATATTGATCTGGTTAGATAAGTAGCAGAGGGGGTTGTTAATCAGTTTCAGCTGCTTTGGTGTTAATGAAATTATCAACAGGTGCACTAGATGAGCAACAATGAGACGACAAAACAGGAATAGTTTTACAGGTGGAGGCCACAGACATTTTTTTTCCCTACTCATCTTTTCTGACTGTTTTTCACTAGTTTTGCATTTGGCTAGGGTCAGTGTCACTACTGGTAGCATAAGGCGATACCTGGACCCTACAGAGGTTGCACAGGCAGTCCAACTCCTCCAGGATGGCACACCAATACGTGCCATTTCCAGAAGGTTTGCTGTGTCTCCCAGCACAGTCTCAAGAGCATGGAGGAGATTCCAGGAGACAGGCAGTTACTCTAGGAGAGCTGGACAGGGCTGTAGGAGGTCCTTAACCCATCAGCAGGACCGGTATCTGCTCCTTTGTGCAAGGAGGAACAGGATGAGCAGTGCCAGAGTCCTACAAAATGACCTCCAGCAGGCCACTGGTGTGAATGTCTCTGACCAAACAATCAGAAACACACTTCATGAGGGTGGCCCGAGGGCCCGACGTCCTCTAGTGGGCCCTGTGCTCACTGCCCAGCATCGTGGAGCTCGATTGGCATTTGCCATTGAACTTCAGAATTAGCAGGTCCGCCACTGGCGCCCTATGCTTTTCAGATGAGAGCAGGTTCACCCCGAGTACATGGGACAGACGTGAAAGGGTCTGGAGAAGCCGTGGGGAATGTTATGCTGCCTGTAACATCGTTCAGCAAGAACGGTTTGGTGGTGGGTCAGTGATGGTTTGTACAGAGTACAATTTTGAGTTGCTGCAATGAAATTTCAGCAAAATGGACTAGCCTGCTGCATCATTTTTCACTTTGATTTTCGGGGTGTCTTTGAATTCAGTCCTCTGTAGGTTGATAATTTTCATTTCCATCAAATGATGTGGCATCCTTTCATTCCTAACACATTACCCCGTTTTTTTTTTTAGAAAATGACCGATCGTTTCGCTGGACAAGACCCTTATTCCTCAGCTGGGATCGTGTAGAGCCCTTTAAAGCTGCATTGAAACTGCAATTTGGACCTTTAACCCACTGAAGTCCACTATATGGAGAAAAATCCTGGAATGTTTTCCTCAAAAACCTTAATTTCATTTCAACTAAAGAAAGTAAGACAAACATCTTGGAAATAATCCTTTAAGTATTCTACCCAAAATATTCCACCATAAAGTATGTATACCTAGAATACAGAGTCTCCATTTCAAAAACTTTAGTTGCAAAAAAAAAACTGTTATTCACTAGAGGTAGAAAAAAAAAAAATATTACAAAATATGAACAGCTTATAAATAAAATGAAAATATAAAATCACGAATATAAAATCATTTTTCTAAAGTAACTGCTCAACAGTGACACCAGCAGGAAGCAGTGCTAATGGGAAGACTAATTAAAAAGTAAACTCACCAACTTCATCACTTTGTATCAGGTCAAAATCAAACATGAAATGACTGTGAGTGTTTTTTAGTGAGCAATCAGTTAGATGAAATTAAAGGTATATCTCAGTGTCTTTGACCATCATGACACCTGCAGTGTGTACCAAGCTTTGATGACTGATGATCTGAAAATAAGATGACTATTAAAGAACTGAGAAATTAAAGAACAGGTCATCCACACACACATAAGATACTCATATCAGCCTAAAAATATATATATTTAAAACAAGGAAACAATGCTGATAATGAATAGGATTTTTGCATTATATGTACTGAATCTTTCAAACTGTCTGTTTGTGGAGTTAAACTGAGTGGTGCAGAAATGTATTAGTGCTATTCAGGTGGGCGGCAAGTATCTGATCTGCAGGTGAGCTCAATACTTTCAGGAGTCATGCACATAGACTGAGGCCAAAGAGATGATTTCTGGTTGTGCTGCAGAATGCATGTTTAATTGCTTATAAAATCAGACGCTTGATGAGGTCTAATCGGTTCTCTGATATTTTGTTTCATATCGCACTTGCACCAAATGAAAGAATCACACAATCAAATGCTACAAAAAGCTTTCAAAATGTGCTTTTACTTCCATATAAAGGATTATGTGTGACCAAAAGCCTGAGGTGGAAAACCTGACTGCAATAAAAATAAATGTGTAAACAGGATAAATGGAGCAATAGGTTGAGAGAGGGAGAAAGAGAGAGGCTCACACAAAAAGAGCATTTTGATATAGAGAGCAGCCTTCAGCTTCATATATTTAAATCGCAATATCATACAGCGAAATTGAGAATAACTGAGTTTGGGTCAGAAAAACACTGCAAATGTAAAAAAAATATATATATTAAAAAAAAAAAGAGGAATTTGAAGAGAAATAATGGTGAAAGAAGAAAAGCAGTAAAGGCTAATGAAATAAGAAGAATGAAAGCATGCAATCCATGAACCACAGGATGCCTACAGGGAAGGAAAGCGGGTGATATGAGAGAATGGGGTTTAGAAATAAAGGCTGGATATGTGGTTACCAGTCGCGTGGCACGGTGTAAAGCTGCCAGCTGGTTGAGGTTGGTCTGTACATTGCAGAACATTAAACTGAAGAACTTCAGCAGCATCCAGCTCACCATCCTGAAAGAGAGTTTGGGGAGACATCAATTGAAAAGTTCAAAATATCTATCTGCAGAGGGATAAAGTAATTGACGAAAGAATGTCACGCTGTCCTTCATTAAAAGCTATACTATATTTTAAGTTCTTTGTAATCATATAGAGCAGTTATGCAGCCCTTCATGACCTCATATTAATTAAAAGGCTACATGGAATATTTTAAATTTGAAAAATTCATGTCACACTGCAGAACTGGAGAAAAAAAAAAAAAAAAAAGCACCTCAAAGACAATTGAAATGCTGAAAATACTTGTACAAATGAGTTCACATGGCCAATGTCCCAAGTTTTCATGGGGTGAAAATTTCTTCATTTGACAAATCCTTGAACTTTTCAAAATTCAAAAATTAGATTTTAAATCTCAGATTTTCAGTGTGGAACTTTGCATCTTAGCAAAGGATATTTTTTAACCTAAAGAAAGGTTGAACATTTTACATTTCTGTTAGCTAATTGAATGTTCAACATTCAATTAGCTAAGTTTAAAAAAAAAAATATTTAAAAAATAAATTCACCTTTAAGGTGAATGTTTAACCCCAAACATTAAGGGGTTCTGGCTGAACCCTTTCAGAATGAGAATTACGTTCAGACCTGAGAAAGCTGGGGGAGATGAAGGTCTGTGTGAGGGCCAGAAGTCTGCCTAAATGACCTGTGACCTCAGGCATCACCAGTTCCATCACCTTGGTCTCATCTGGGGAACATGCCGTTACCAGAGCGTGCCTCACTCTGGATAAAGACACACACAGAGTCACAGGACAACAGACCGCAGAGTAAACAAAGGGGATATTGTGTGATGGATCATCACATAAACACCACACAAACACACCACTTATGCCTGCAGAGTGGAAAAACACACCAATGCTGTTTGAGACTATAAAAGGTTATTTAAATGTTAGGGCCCAAATTGGGTTAGGTGAATAGCGGGAGGGTGTGGTAGCAGGGTTGAACCAAGGTGAGAAGCAAAAAGAAAAGTTAGCATGGCATATGGTTGACGGCAACATTAAAATGAATGCCATTCCAGTAGGAATGAGACAAAATTGTCCAATAGTGCTCTGTTAAATTGTTTTTGAATGCAAGAATGCATCTTATGTAAACGCATCCAGTCAGGGTCAGGTGACTGTAACTGTATACAGGGCTTTATGACCGATTAGTCTTTTAAGCAACCTACCAACTAGTCCAAAAGTTTTCAAGTTAGGGTCCATCTCTTTTACGAGTCTCCAGAAAAAGAGCTTTCACCAAATGTATTTTTGGGGCTGTCAAAGTTGAAATGAGACATTCAATTTAACATTATATTTTTTTAACACACTTACTCATTCAGCTTTCTGGGTCAGGAAGGGTCAGAAGGACAATTAAATGGATGGTGAAAAAATACTTAAATAAAAATTAGTTCACATGGTCACCGTTCCAAGTTTGCTTATTTGATTAGCAACCAAGAAATGCATGGGGTGATTTCTTCATTTGACATTTTCTTGAACTTTTCAAAATCCTAAAACTTTGGACTTTTAGACCTTACCAAAGGTTAATTTTTGAACCTTTAAATTTCTGCTACATTTTGAATTCTGAAATTAATTTTATTAACACCTACAGTATCTCACAGAAGTGAGTACACCCCTCACATTTTTGTAAATATTTTATTATATCTTTTCATGTGACAACACTGAAGAAATGACACTTTGCTACAATGTAAAGTAGTGAGTGTACAGCTTGTATAACAGTGTACATTTGCTGTCCCCTCAAAATAACTCAACACACACCCATTAATGTCTAAACTGCTGGCCACAAAAGTGAGTACACCCCTAAGTGAAAATGTCCAAATTGGGCACAATTAGCCATTTTCTCTCCCCGGTGTCATGTGACTCGTTAGTGTTACAAGGTCTCAGGTGTGAATGGGGAGCAGGTGTGTTAAATTTGGTGTAATCGCTCTCACTCTCTCATACTGGTCACTGGAAGTTCAACATGGCACCTCATGGCAAAGAACTCTCTGAGGATCTGAAAAAAAAGAATTGTTGCTCTACATAAAGATGGCGTAGGCTATAAGAAGATTGCCAAGACCCTGAAACTGAGCTGCAGCACGGTGGCCAAGACCATACAGCGGTTTAACAGGACAGTTTCCACTCAGAACAGGCCTCGCCATGGTTGACCAAAGAAGTTGAGTGCACGTGCTCAGCGTCATATCCAGAGGTTGTGTTTGGGAAATAGATGTATGAGTGCTGCCAGCATTGCTGCAGAGGTTGAAGGGGTGGGGGGTCAGCCTGTCAGTGCTCAGACCATACGCCGCAAACTGCATCAAATTGGTCTGCATGGCTGTCGTCCCAGAAGGAAGCCTCTTCTAAAGATGATGCACAAGAAAGCCCACAAACAGTTTGCTGAAGACAAGCAGACTAAGGACATGGATTACTGGAACCATGTCCTGTGGTCTGATGAGACCAAGATAAACCTATTTGGTTCAGATGGTGTCAAGCGTGTGTGGCGGCAACCAGGTGAGGAGTACAAAGACAAGTGTGTCTTGCCTACAGTCAAGCATGGTGGTGGGAGTGTCATGGTCTGGGGCTGCATGAGTGCTGCCGGCACTGGGGAGCTACAGTTCATTGAGGGAACCATGAATGCCAACATGTACTGTGACATACTGAAGCAGAGCATGATCCCCTCCCTTCGGAGACTGGGCCGCAGGGCAGTATTCCAACATGATAAAGACCCCAAACACACCTCCAAGACGACCACTGCCTTGCTAAAGAATGTCTCCAGACCTAAACCCTATTGAGCATCTGTGGGGCATCCTCAAACGGAGGGTGGAGGAGCACAAGGTCTCTAACATCGACCAGCTCCGTGATGTCGTCATGGAGGAGTGGAAGAGGAATCCAGTGGCAACCTGTGAAGCTCTGGTGAACTCCATGCCCAAGAGGGTTAAGGCAGTGCTGGAAAATAATGGTGATCACAGAAAATATTGACACTTTGAGCCAGATTTGCACATTTTCACTTAGGGGTGTACTCACTTTTGTGGCCAGCGGTTTAGACATTAATGGCTGTGTGTTGAGTTTTGAGGGGACAGCAAATGTACACTGTTATACAAGCTGTACACTCACTACTTTACATTGTAGCAAAGTGTCATTTCTTCAGTGTTGTCACATGAAAAGATATAATAAAATATTTACAAAAATGTGAGGGGTGTACTCACTTCTGTGAGATACTGTATTTATTCCATTGCAATTAATTTTGTTGACAGCCATCATTTTTAAAAGACAGTAAACTGACAGTTTTGTGAGTGCAGTGTTTTGTTGTATTTGTATTTTATACTAATATGATCTGTCAAAACTGTTATTATGTGTAATAAGTATTATACAAATTACATTTGAATTAAAAGGAAATGGTTTTTATCTAAATGTACACTAGCAATCCGTAGACAAAAGATAAAGTTATGTTTAATTATTTTACCTAATTATTTATTAAATATTTTACAAATAATATTTTAATAATATGCTTTGGTTTTAGAGCAATAATAAAATAAATGTTAATTAGTTAACTTAGGAAACAACATGTCTTTACAACACCATGTTTGCTATTTTGTCTCAGATAGTATAAACTAGTCTTTATGCTGCCTTTATATTTTACACTCTAAAATAATCATGGCATAATTTAAGTATTTGCATCTGTTTGATTTTATTTAAAGGGGTCATGAATTGAGAAATCAACTTTTCCTTGAGCTTTTGATATATAAGAGTCTCGACTAGTGAGCTGATGATCTGAATTAGGTGTGTTTGAGACATGGAAAACATGCAGTGTTGGGGAGGCTCCAGGAATGTGTTTGGGAACCCCTGCTATAATCAACACTTTTCACGATTAGTTAACCTTGAGAGCAGTAACAGTAAAAACATGCTAAAGGTTTGAGAGAGTAATACTTATTTTATATTGCAAAGATGTTAGCCAATCACAGCAGTGGGCGTTTACACTGAAGTCTCACAGCAGACACGCCCCTTAAAACAGAGTGTTCAAATAAGGTTAAAACCAGGGTAGGAAAAATGCCTTTTATTTCTAAATTATGACAATTTTTGATGCAAAAAGCATACTAACATTATAAGTGCACACCAGGAAACATTATAAAACAATAACACAATGCAGTTCATGACCCCTTTAAGTAATCTTATTTTAAAAATGAACTCGTTCAAAATCTTGATAATTGGATTAAAATAATTTATTTCAAATGGATGAGATATGCAATTTAAATACATAAATCCAAATATTAGGCCTACATTTTTTTTTTTTTTTTTAAATGTTAGAAAGGTCTCTCACAAAGGGAATCATTATATTTGAAACTCCCTGGAATCTAAAAGGTTGAAAACCCCTGTACTGGTTGGTATTGAAAATATGTAGGTTTTCTCATCTCTGCATGCGAGCTAATGTAATGCCAGATTAAGTGGCTACCAATCTTCTATATTAACAGAGGAGAAAGACAACCGAATTAAATCCCAATGGAAGCCTCACGGGAGTGCCTCTCAATCCTCAAATGAATCTTGCATCCTCTCTCACTCTCTCTCACTACACGTGGCATGTCATCTAATCAGAGAAGAGTGCTCAAGCGAGCCGCACCTCTCGCTGCCGTGGACTCTATGTCGTCTGTCTCCAGCAGGACTGGGGTGAACTTCACGACCACAGACAAAAAGCAAACAGCACACCCTCCTTACTAACCAGCCACGGTACCTGAAAACACACATACACACTTCACTCAAGTACGCTCGCTCCCTTTTACCCGATTAGCAAAATAAAAAGGAGCCCTTGTGTAAACAGATATTGTCTCACTCACCTTGGGACAATGAAAACAATCACTGACCAATCAGCAATAGGTGAATACATCATATTCTCAGCATAATCAGGCTCCAAAATGTTAATTAGCTCAACCAACGAAAGAGCAGGCTCTGATTTGGGCCTATTAATTCAGGACGAATTAAACGCTTCGGCAGGATTTCCAGAGCTCAGCTTCTGACACATTTTAAAGTGAGGGGTGATTGAAAAGAAGATAAACTGGGTGCTCACCGAGTCTGTCGCTGTGTGTTTTGATGCAGGAGAGCCAAATCCCATTTATTTGGCCTAATAAAGTGTTTTCTATGAAGTTAGAAACGCTTCTTCATGAGAGCCCTCTTTCTTTTCAGAGAAACAATGACTGCATCACCATACGTCAGGATTTATCAGCAATGGCTTGAGGGGCCATTCACACAGAATGCGTTTTTGTGGTTAAAACGTGAGATGCAGTCAGTGGAATGAAAAATGACAAATGAGAGGAAAGTTCGTCATTTTTGTGCTTATCTCTATTAACCTTTTGAGCGGCACGGTCCCACATATGGGATTTAGAAAGTTCAGAGACGTCACTTAACTGCCAGATTCAAACTGTGCTTTCGCGCTTTGGCTGGCGCAGAGCCAGAGACGGACGCGCTCAGCAGCGCTTGTCATTTATCCCAATTATGCAGTGTTTTCAACAACATGTTTAATTTAGGTTTCAGACATTTAAATATACATAAGTACTAGTAAAACAATACATTTAGAGTTTGTAAAGTACACACTGATGTCTATGGAAGCAGCAATAACAATCAATTCAAATATAATTTACCGATGTCTTTTATTCATATCAGATACACATAGTGTAAGTAACTATAAAGTTTACTCTATTTTTCTCCCAGATCACTGGCCACTTACATGGATTTCGGGAGAAACTGATGAATTCACGTGCTGTAAATCCGACTGACAGGACTCTCTGAACAGCTGCGCAAACAAACATCGAATTATAGATCAAAGATCATTTATAAACATTTTTAAACGACAAAACACACTCACTTACACATATTTGAGAATCGGAATATCAGATAGTTGATGACATGGTAAGCAAGTTTGTGAATATTTTGAATAAAAAAAAAAAAAAAAAACAAGGAGAAAGGAAATAAAAGCGTTACATCTGTCAAACAGTGTTATTGTGGCTGCGGTGTGACAAGCATGATGCGTTGCCATGGAAACAATAAGGGGAAACGTTCTAAAATAACGGTTGTGTAAAAAAACTCAGCTAGAATATTAATTTAAAATTTATATATAATAAATTATAATGCAAAGTGATAATATAATTGCACTTTTATTTTCCCTATTTGAAAGTTTTTAATGCCGTTATTTGATGTTATGCTTTTAAAATGTGACATTAATAAAATAAATTTTAATACATTTTAACAGTTAAACTTAAAGCCTAGTTTATTAACATTCTGTTGGGGCGATTGGGGACAGGTGGGGCTCGGAACCCTTCCCTACCTCCAAAGTGAGGAATGTGAGAAAAAGTTTGAGAAACACTGGTCTAGTGCATGTTTACATAAAAAGCAATGGAATGCAACAGAATGCAAAAACTTGTTTTGTGTAAATGGCCCCTAAGAGTGTTATATGTTTTTAAATGCAGGGGTGAATTCCCTAAATTATCATTCTCTGTCTGTGTGTGTGCGCGTGTGTTTTTGTGACATATCAGGACACAAATTTGTATAATGACATGGGTATGACATGGGTATTACAAGGAGAGGGTGACTTATGAAGACATTACCCCATGTCCCCATTTTTCAAAAGGCTTAGAAATCATACAGAATGAGTTTTTTTTTTTTTTTTTTTGAGAAAGTAAAAATGGGCACAGTTTCCTGTGATGGGTAGGTTTAGGTGTAGGGTGATAGAAAATACGGTTTGTACAGTATAAAAACCATTATGCCTATGGAATGTCCCCACAATTCACAAAAACAAACGTGTGTGTGTGTGTGTTTTGCATGGAAACATGGACAAATAGATGGGTCTGTTCGATTATACCCAGAGAAAAATTGATTATTGATATCAAATTAACAAAATTTAATAGAAAAACACTGAAGCCATTTTTCCCAGTTATTGTCACTCCCATAAATATATATTTTTTTTGTTTATTTGTTTGATTCTTTGTTTGTTTGTTTTTAACGCCATGTCAGCAGCAGGGCTATCTTCATGGCGAAAAAGAACAAACATGTCGTACAATTAACAAAATGCTATATAAGACATTTAAGGTTAACACTAGACAGAAATTCTAAAATACAATCAGGTGATACTTTTTTAAATAAATTGGTTAAACATCTCTGAATAATATTTATATATAGACATCTCTGAATCTATTTTAATTTAAAAAAAACAGTGCAGTTTAGGAAAATGTGTTTAACAAGGAAGGCATAATGGTGGTTCTTCACCTTTTAATAAATAGCCACGTGTAAGTCTTGTATGACCTACACAGCATCTAGTAAAAACAACTTGATCATAGCTAGATTTGAAATGAGTAAAAAAAAAAAAAAAAAAAGAAAACTTCTTATCCAAGTATTTATTTCATTTCCGTGGCTTTCATCCCATTCTATCTGCCACATGTTATTAATATAAGAGATTATTACTGGTCTGAGATCAGAGGGTAGAATTTGACACTGAAATATTCAAGTTGTGAGCCTCCTTTGCAGCGATATCTGCTTTCTCGTTACCAATATAACCTGGAACCCAGCAGAAAAAGATAATGAAGTTTTTCTAGTGTAAAAGATCTACTTTAGCTAATATAGTTATGGGATGATCATTCTTTACTGATTCAAGTGCCTGAAGGCAGGATTTTGAGTCGGTGAAGATTAAGAAATTACTTGTCCATTTTCTATATTTTCTACAGCTAGGAGTAAAGCACAAGCTTCAGCTGTAAAGACAGAACTCTGTCCTGGGATTCGCATGCCATGACATCAATCTCCAATTATTGCTGCAGCCTATACACGATTATCCGCTTTGTACCCATCTGTGAATAGAGGTCTATGGAGAGGAAAACAGCATTTTAACTCCAGAAATTTCTTCTGATATTCATGAGAGTGTGTTATTGTCTTTTTGTGTTGATTCAGGGATGATACAATATTTGGCCTATTCAGATCCCAGGAAGGAATAGTGCAAAAAAAGAGTCCGAGTCAAGATGAGGAGGTTCTCCAAGTAAGGTTTATCCTCCTTCCAAAAGGTCTAATATACCCAGGTCTAGCTTCATATAAATAAAGATAATCCGAGAGAAAGACTGGTAAGAAAGTTGGATTACTTTTGTTTGCTTTTAGTTTGACAGAATATTATTAAAGTCAGTTTCAGACATATGTTCTGTAGTGAAGGTTCTCTGACTTCTGTATAAAGACTATGAACAGGAGAGGTCCTAAAAGCTCCTAAGGCCAGACGTATCCCTTGATAGTATCCAGCAAACTTATGTAAGATTTCATTGCTGAGCCATATACAATGCTTCCATAATCTAAATGGGATCTGACTAGCACTTCGTAAAAGTGCAAAAGTACAGTGAAATCTGCATCCCATTTTGATTTTGCCAGTACTTTTATAATATCCAAAGTTTTAAAACTTTCCTTAACAGTTTTGACAGGTTCTCCTTCTATGGATAGTTTTGGATCAGGTTGTTGAGATTGGAGAAGGCAAAAATGCATACAAACTGTTTTATATTTAAATTTTATAAAATGTAAACCCATCTTCAATTGACTAGCCATTTAAATTTATGCACAATTGTACTCACCTTTCAATTACATTCATATATTTTCTTCCATAACAAATAGACAAATCGTCAACATATAAACTGTGAAAAATATGAGGATCTATAAAACTTAAGTATACTTTTTATTTTGATGCTGAAGAGAGTGACCAAAAGAATGCTTCATTGGGGAACCCCTACTTCCTTTCCCTTTGGTCACATCTGACATCAAGTCGGAACGTACCGACGAAATTGGGGTCTCGCCTGAGAGCCCTATCACCTTCAAGTGTAAACCAAACAAGCCAATGCACATCGGCGTGCAAGATTTGCATCGCGAGCTCTGCAATGCGCATTCAGCTTTTTGGCTTTGGAGTCGAGTGGTTCAATTGTTCCTGCTCTGCAATTCATCTGAGAGTGTTAATTCTATGATTTTTTTCTTCGGGAATACGCCTCTTCTACCAGTGTTGGTGTGACGGTGAGGCAGCGGTGATCGCGATCTCTTAGCATTTCCTGCTGTTCATGCAGCATTGAGAAAGAGCATTGTTGTGCCTTCAATGAGTTATTGCTGTTTATACAGCAGAGAAAGAGTATTGTTGCACCAGAAAAAGTATTCTCATCGCTTCATAAAATTAAGTTTGAACCACTACAGTCACGTTGACGGTTTTAACGATGTCTTTAGTACCTTTCTGTTGATTATATTGCTGTCTATAGAGTCATATACCTCTCAGATTTCATCAAAAATATCTTAATTTGTGTTCCGAAGATGAACGAAGGTCTTACAGGTGTGGAACGAAATGAGACATGGTACATGGTTGCATGGTTGGTTGTACTACAGAGGCGAAGGATTTCTCAAATTTGAAGTTAGGGAGCTTCTCAACTTCTTTGCTTGCTTCCAAATAGCTCACCTCTTTTTTTTTTTTTGGATCCAAGAAGGACAGTCTTTTGATGAAGCCTGTGCAATTACTGCATTTTGATGGTTTTGTACAAGTTTCTGCATGCCCTTCCTCTCCATGGTTACAACAAAAAGGAGATCACTTTGTAAGGGCCATAACAGTCGATGAAGACTCTAAAAGAATATATCTAACCAATTGTAATTTTTTTGGACAAACATGCATCTAGCATCTCATCATCATCTGAGTTTTGATCCAAAATTTGTTTTTTAGGCATTTGTTTGTTAGCCATGTTTATATGATTTTTTTTTTTTTTTTTGCCAAAAACTACCAAGGGCATGTCATGACCAGCCGCTTGATTGGATTGGGTCCTTCCAACCTCCCGTCTATATGAAGTCAGAGCTTACCACATCAAATATCAAATTGCAACTTACGACAAACAAGTTGCCCCATTCGTCGCCTTTTACAAACAGCAAGGGGAGTGCTAGGGACCTATTCTACCCCGGGTCACCACAGGGAGTCCCTCCCATAAATGCACAAAACCTATTTTGCTGAAAAGTGTACTGTTGGGGAAAAACTAAAAGTATTTTTAAACTACATTTTTCAGTAGCTCTTTTCAAAATAATGTAGGCTTTCTGGTAATTAGCTATTATTTCAAAAAGTATCACTGCAGCAGAACAAAATGCTCCATCGTTGGTTACATTTTGTATGAGGCTTTACACTGTGTCCTAACCTTATGCAATGCGATAAGATTCCAACGACAAGCAATTTGTCTGTCTACTTTAGAAGCGACATGACTATAAGATGTGAAATAAATCAATCAATCAATCAATCAATCAAAAATCACAACCAATCAGAAGAATGTGTGGGCGTGCACTGCACTCGCAACAAAATGGGTAAGTACATAATAAAATTCATAAATATTACAGCTTTTAACATTATTAAAATACATGAGTGAAAGAATCTTTGTCATAGAATACACATTAGTTACGTAATCAGATTGCTTTTTTCAAGTAACTAGTTAAGCAATGCATTACTTTTAAATGTAACATTGCCCATAACTGTATACTGAGTTTACAGTTTAAACGTTCTTGTTTCCTTTATTTTCAAGATATGAGGTGAATTATCTATTGTCGTTTTCACTATAAAGATCATGCCAAATTATATTCAAACTCACATTAAATTCTTTTAATATTAAATAAAGCACAAAGACAGTGCAGGCTTCTGGTTTCTACATCAGAACGCCAACTGACGCTGTTCACATGAGCAGCATGACGCATGCAGGTGATACTGACGCAGGAGCGGCCAATACTGAGTCGGCATTCTGACATAGAACCCGGAAGCCTGCACTGTCTATATACAACGTAAACAGCATAGGACAATGACGGGAGAGAAGAAATTTAAGTTATTTTTGTTTTTGCGCAAAAGTATGAATACAAAAGTATTCTCGTCGCTTCGCAACATTAAGGTTGAACCACTGTAGTCATGTGACTATTTGATGTCTTTACTACTTTTCTGGACCTTGAATGTGGTAATTATGTTGCTTTCTATGGGGGATATAAAATAAAAATAAAAAAAAATCTTGGATTTAATCAAAAATAATTTGTGTTCCGAAGATGAACGAAGGTCTTACGAGTTTGGAAAGGCATGAGGGTAATTAATGACAGAAATTTCATTTTTGGGTGAACTAACCCTTTAAGTAGCTTCAATGTACAGTAGTTAGCTACTTTTTGTTAGTAGCTTGAAGCCAAGTAATTTTTCAAAACAGTAGTTTTACTAGCTGACTACATTAAATAAGTAGCTTGTGCTTTTGAAAGCTGCAGCTTAAAAGTATCTTCCCTAGTTCTGGTGTGTGCATGACTGAAAGTGTACAAAAAGGGAACCCTTTTACAAAAGGGTAGTGGGATTATAGAACTGCACTCGATTGTGGGTCTGCGATGAAAAAAACAAAAAAAAAAGAAAGTTATTCTAGAGCTCTTTATTTCGCAACTGAAGTACATGTGCCAGGCTCGCGAGTCAGAAACGCAAACAGTAATTACACTCGAGCAGTTTGAAGCTGGAGTTGAGAGGTGCATTGTTATTTTAATGGCCCGGATGGGGAGGGCTTGAGTCGAGTGAAGGATGTGCACTTACCCGGTGTGTGTCTCGTTCACACACGTCAGGTTCTGAAAGCCCAGGGGAGGAGTGTTACACAGCAACTTCAGACCCTGAGAGCGGCAAGAGGATATTTGATCAAACTTGATGGAAAGCTTGCTAACCATCCTCCATCACAGTTCAGAGAGTCTGTTCTGCTGTCCTATATAGGCTGAGATAATGACACACTTTAGGGAAGCCTTTTAGTGTTCAAAATAGCACCCTATTAGTTCCACTATAAATCATAGACTGAAAGATGTTCAAAAATTGTGCCTAAATAAAATACTTCCAAAATAAAATGTTTCTCAAAATATGGTGACATGCAAGTAATTCTATCATGCAAGTTTCTAAATGATGCAATAAAACGTTTAAAAATGCTAGCTCCTGATTGTTTTGTTTTTGCCTCCTTTTATCTGTTTAAAATACATTTTAGTTGTACAAAGTAGAAAAAAAAAAAAAGTGTCTTTTAATCTCTATGACAGTTCAACAATTCATCACCAAAAAGTATCTAGAACAGACATATTTGAAAGGTTGTGAACATAGAAGTTGGAATAATGTGAATTTTTTGTACTGTCATTTTAATGCTTTGCTGCCATTTAGGTCAACCATAACTAACATGATCACAGCCCTTGCACCATCAGTGTTCTTAAAAGCTTTCAAACGAACGAACTACTTCTGCAATAAAGACTAATTTGTAAAAGTTTGTTGAAAAATTCTTTTCTGTGCAACAGCATAGAAAGCACTTGAAATTAAAAAGTTTCTTCCTCAACAAATTAAAACTCTTTATTTTAGTTTATTTACAGAATAAACTGAAATTTAGGTAACTATGTACTGAAAATCTTATTTGGGAAAGAGTGTTTGCATACACATACATATGTTTAAAATTTTGGGGTCAGTAAGATTTTTTTTTTTTTTTTTTTTTTTTGTGCTGTTCTTGCGCTGTTCAGCAAAGAATCCTGAAGAATCATCAATGTTTTCACAAATATATTTAGCTGTAGAACAGTTTTCAAAACTGATAATAAGAAATGTTTCTTGAACAGCAAATCAGCATATTAGAATGATTTTTGATGGATCATGTGACACTAAAGACTGGAGTAATGATGCTGAAAATTCACTTTGCCATCACCAGAATAAATTATATTTTTAAAATATATTCAAAGAGAAAACAGTTATTTAAAATTTTAATAATATTTCACATTATTACAGTTTTTGCTGTTTTTTTTTAAATCCATAAATGCAGTCTTCGTGAACAAAAGAGACTTCTTCAAAAACATTAAAAATCTTACTAACCCCAAACTTTTGATCGGTATTCAAATATGGCGAGTTTTTTTTGCCTAGTCCTAGACTTAACTGAAAGCAACTTGCACTTTATCTTAAAATATGTCAGTGCCATTGTTTTGTCTCAAGATCCACACCACTACTGTTTTTTTTTTTTTCTAAGGCACGCTTACAAAAGCTAATTAAATGTCCTAATTTAACTAAGACCTACTCCTGACTTCATTTAAGCCCTGTCTTTGAAACCAGATTGTCTCACAATGTAACTTACCCCAGGTTTCACAGACAAGACATAAGCCTAGTCCCAGACTAAAATGCATTTTTGAGCTGTCTTAACTGAAAGCAACTAGCACTGACATATAAAATATGTAAGTGCCATTGTTTTGTCTCAAGATGCACTTTTTTTTTTTTTTTTCTAAGGCACATTTATAAAAGCTACTTAAATGTCCTAATTGAACTAAGGCCTAATCCTGGCTTAAAGGTGCAATATGTAAGAAATTTGCAGTAAAATATCCAAAAACCACTAGACCAGTGTTATATATTTTGTTCACTTGAGTACTTACAATATCCCAAATGTTTACAACTATTTGTAAATCGTGAGAAAATTGCAATTTTAACCAAGGCTCCGGGACGTGTGAGGAGTCGCCTGTCAATTGCGTCATACCCGCGTTACCCTCGGTTTCCGGTTTTATTTTGTAGAAACCATGGAAACACCAAAGACGCTTTAATATTTACGTTTTAATAGACAAGGGAACAACTGTTTTGATATATTTGTAGACAGAAAACTAATTATTGTTATATAGCTCAACACGTTTAGTCTTATTGTTTAAATCTAATTTTCTTGATTTTTTGTGAGTACCATGCTTTACCATGTCTCAGAGAAAAACACTATTTTGTGAAGTAGCTAACATAGCATAATCAGATGCAGTTATATTTTTAGTAACAGTAATACAGCATTTTCTCCCTCATACAATACGTTTTAAAAGTAACTGCATGCCATTTATCAACACAGCCCATCCAGCATTTAATATGATATTCTAAAATCAATCTATCTTACTGCAGTGTGTAACAAGTGTCTCACAGCAGCCACCGAGCGAACGCTCAGAGTAACGTTATAACATTTTCAACACACTCAAATGTATCTAATATAATAAACAGAGCTGCGTTACCTCATACTCATGACCTGAAAAGCGGAAGCGGCGCCGGCGACTGTGGCATAAAAAAAAAGTTTCACAACACTCGGTCCTGCTCTGCTTCATACTACAGTAACGTTAATAATTGCATCCATGAACATGATTTCTTCCCGAGTCCTAACCCAATTGTTTTCCACCGCCTGTGAGGTATAGACCACATGTCCCAAGATTCCGCGCTCAAACTTGGCGTCATCAAGCTACGCCTTTGTTTTGAATAGGCCTCTAGCGACTTCTAGCGGACAGAAAATTCTACATATTGCACCTTTAATCTTAAGCTTGTCTGTGAAACCAGGCCTTTATTTCTTATTTTAAACTTTGTTGCAAATATATATGTATTTTTGTTTACTTCAAGACATAAACAGGCATCCATAGAAAAGAGATACATCCTGCTAATCATCTCCTTTTGCACTCTACAGAATGACATGACTGTGAGTAAATATCTATTCCTTAAAGGCACTGATTGTCAGTAATTATCTCAGCAAAACTAGAGGGGGGCAAATGCAGACAACTCATAAGTAAAATTATGGTGGCTGCTACATCCCTAGTTCTGTACAGATTTATTTGACAGGGCTGTTAAATAAAATCCATGCATGCTTTTTAAATGACTTTTAATATAAACACCAGATAGCTCAAATATGATTTATCTGGCTGGCTGGTCTGAGATTAATAGATTAGTCCAGGAGAGGTTCGATCCAATAGCCCTCTGATTACTGCTCCATTAGCCTCACATCCCAGCTCTCAGCACGATGTGCCCACTGGGACCAGTGCTGCTGGAAACAAGCTTAGTCATCTGCAGTTTTCTGAAAAGCCCTTCATAGCATGTGGGGAACTATGCTCTTGAGTGTTCATTATTTTTCTCTCCACTACTAATCCCTTTTTTCCTCGCTATTCCTACCGTAAGTAACACGTTTGCTGGCGCTCTGAAATCCCTTTGATCGTCCCTCATGATATGGGTTTGTGAAAGCAGTGTCTGAGGTTTTCAGGTGAGCCTAAATCTGTGTACTTCCCCATCTGCCTCTGGCTGTTTGTCCTTTTATTATGTTCAAATAATCCTTTCATCCCTCACGTTTTCTCACCAGACTCTCTGGGGTGCATTGGTGACAGCACTGTCCAACCAGCGGCCTGAACCTGCCCAGGAAAGGAGCCACGCTTTTCAACTTTCTCCTGATTTTCACACTCCATGACAGCTACCAAAAGGAGAAACACACACAGAAACATATAAAAGGGTTTGCCAGAAAACACAAAGAAAGGAATAAACTGAGGATTTGAAACCGGCACTGAGCGTGATAAAAGTGTCAGCACTTTCCACATATTTCAAGCGGAGATAAGAAACAATGATGTAGCCAATAGCGCTGCCCTTGTTCTCTGCGCCGGGATGCAACATGTTCCAATTTTATCGTTTCTATGATCACTTCATTTGTTTCACATTTTCCAACATCAAAGTGAGACGAATCAATGTTTGAATGCAAACAGAGGAAAGGAATATAAAATCTATTCATGAGTAGTTACTACAGCTGTGTCGCAATTGATGGAACAATTGAACCGCAATCAATTTGGGCCTTTGTGACAGAGTGCCGTCCCCTAAAAGATTTCCACTGAAGATGACATCAATTTAAATTGGTACTAATAATAACATTTTAGCACAGATGGATAAGAGACATGGCTGAAGACAGTAGGACTGATTTATCATCAATCAAAGCTGTATCAACAACAGACGCCATTACAAAGTCTCTAATCATCTGTGTGGGAAATATCACTTACAGCAATCAATTATTAAATAAGACTGCATAATGGATAGGGGGCTCCAGCACCCAGGTTAATTCTTTTAATCGCCTTTTCAACTGAAAATGATCTCTGCTGGTAATGTTTCATTAGCTTGGGCTCACCATAGTGTCTGTCTTTGGAGTGATAAAAGGAAGAGAATATAGTCTGACATTCAGAAGAATTGCATTAGGCTGTAATGTTTTATTAAAATTTACTTCAGCTCAAATTTCAGATCAGATAAGAATCAAAGGCTTTGGCTTTAAGAGTAAAAGAGAAATATTTTACAGATAATATATATACAGTATAAATTAGAAAGCAAATCATTCAAAGTCACTAAATATTTAAATGACTGAATGAGGAAAAAAAAAAAAAAAGGTTTTGTTCACACTGTATGGGAATCTAATTCTTAAATTTGCTTTCTCAGATCAACTTTTAAAACTGCAAGGAATCACTTTTGCTATCAGGGGTGTATTTCAGAAAGGACGTTCAACAAACACCGAGTTAAAATTTGAACTCTTGAGTTGACTTACCCTGAGATGGGAAATTCTGACGTAGCGTAAGCTTTTTGAACTGCAAGAGTTTTACACTTTTTGTATCTTTCTTCAAACACTGTTCTAAAGAATCCTTTCTGCAAAAGTCTGCAAGGCTCTGAACCCACTTGCATTACCTAGAATTGTCATGTCTCGGTGCAGAAAATGTTCTCTCCAACCTAACAGACTCAGGGGAAAAAAAAGGGGAAAATTGCTTGTTGAACCCTTGCTCAGAAAACTGTGTGCATTTCTGAGTAATTCAATAATTTGGTGGAGCTATTACTTGTACAACTATATTCTAATTTGACAAGATTTCAACCAGGTGAGTACATGTATATTTTGCATCAATTATATATATAAAAACAAAACAAACAAACAACAAAAAAAAAAAAAACGATATAACGATCCCACAAAGGTTCCAGATGATTGACTCATGACAGCGCGTGTGTGTGAGCTTTTTGGCTGTGTGCACGCATTCATTAACGGCGGCAAGAGTTACCTTACGTTTACCTGGTGCTGTGCTTTGAATCTGATTATGATAATCACCATCATTACAAACACAGATAACATTTTTCAATCTGATACAGCAACGCTAATGAACCAATCAAAAATGGAATACATTTCAGTTCATTTTCATCAGCGTTTGAGGGGAAGCAGCTTCTGAGAAATTTATCAAAGAGCTTTTTGACTTTGTTCACACTGCATCCAATTTAAGCTTGTTTTCAAACAATTTTGCAAGTGATGAAATCAGATTTTTTCATTTAGACAGTCATCATCTATAGAGGTTGCCATAGTAATAAAGTAATAAGCCCATCTAAAAGCTTTTGTCATCTTCGGTGTTCTTTTTATTGTCAACATTAGTATAATCATCAAGGACGTATGTCATGTGCATTCTTACATTTTTCCTAATTTATAACACAGTGCTTATAGTTGGGGACACATAATATAGTATTCAGCAATATTATTGATTTGACTGTATTGACACTATTGGATGACGTCACTGTTTTCAACAGAGCTGCTTTATAGTTGAATTGAATTTATTCCATATTTGATTATCTTTACACAGTTATTGAACAGAACTGAATCTGACAGTGTGAACTGAAGTTGCTTTACAGCAGAATTGAATTCTGTTAGCACCAGTGATCATTATCTTTCTGTTTATCACTGTAAAGCTGCTTTGAAACAATCTGTATAGTTTAAAGCACAATATAAATAAAGGTGACTTGACAGTAGCTCATTATTTGTGTTATAAATCCAACCTGCCCTAGAATAAAGGACTACTAGATGATCAAAGACCCAATAAAGAACCCTCAAGTGGACTGAATCATAGATAATCTACATATGAGCACTGTTCAGGTGAACTCAAAGTCAGCAGCTCTTCAGGGCTAAACCAACACTGCCAACAACAGCTGGGAGAAGATGGGATGGCGTTTAGACTAATCGTCTGCAGCTGGTCTGGGTTATGAATTTAATTATCTTCTAGAAAGTAGGTGGATTTGCAGATAGGAGGGATGAGTGAAAATGTGAAAGTCCTTTATCGTTTATAGATATTATGGCTTCTTTGTTGAGTATACTGTGCACTGACCAGGCAATATTAACACTGGATACATTAAATTGACCAAAAGTAAGACAGTAAAGACATTTATAATGTTACAAAAGATTTCTATTTCAAATAAATGCTTTTGAACTTTACATTAATCGAAGAATCCTGAAAAAAGAGGCTTTATTTAAAAAACCTAAAAAAAAACCTAAAAAAAAACCTAAAAAAAAAAAAACATACCAACCAAAACGTTTGAACGGTAGTGAGTGTATACACACATACACGCACATATTTACATATACATATATTCCCAAGTGTGCAGAGGCTTAAAGGGATAGTTCACAAAAGAAGATACTTTGAAAAATGTCAGTTGCTGGTCCCCATTGACTTCCATAGTATGGAAAAAAAAAAAAAAATACTATGGAAGTCAATGGGGTCCATTAACTGTTTGGTTAACAACATTCTTTAAAATATCTTTTTTTTTGTGTGTTCAACAGAAGAAAGAAATTCATACAAGTTTGTAACAACTTGAGGGTGAGTAAATGATGACAATTTAAATTTTTGGGTGATCTATCCCTTTAAGTTGCCACTGCATGGGAGACAATACATTAAAGGGATAGTTCACCCAAAAATGAAAATTCTGTCATCATTTACACACTCTCAGGTTGTTTCAAACCTATATAAATTTTTTTGTTATGTTGAACACAAAGGAAGATATTTTAAAGAATGTGGGGAAATGAACAATTCTGGGGAACCATTGACTTCCATAGTATTTTTATTTTTTTTTTTTACTACTATGGAAGTCAATGGTGCCCCAAAGCGGCCTGGTTACAAACGCTCTTCAAAATATCTTCCTTTGTGTTCAACAGAACAAAGACATTTTTACAGGTTTAGAACTTGAGGGTGAGTAAATGATGACAGAATTTAAATTTTTGGGTGAACTATCCCTTTAATGGCATTGTGTGAAGAAAAAAAAAAAGAGATTTCCAAAGAGATGAAAAGTACACAAAGATTCAGCTGAATGTAAGGAACAGCCGAGATAAAGTAACTTTTAACTTCCCCTCTTAGCCTGAAGTTAATTTAATCTACTGTAAATGTTCTGCAATCTTATAACATAACCCCATATATAACAGTGAGATGTGTCATATGAAATGATAAGTCTTACCGCAGGGCGTTTGGGCTGGAAAGAAATGGCAGTTTCACTGGAAGGATTTTCGCTGACTGGCTCCATGATTCTTCGAACCAAACTGCTACCTTACCATCAGAAGAAATCCTGAAGAGATAAAATGATAGATCATTAAAAATGCATACCGTTTTATCAAGAGGTGAGTTTCAGTAGCTCTGACACTTAAACAAAGACACACTTGCCGCAACCAGTAGGAAGAGGCAATGCACATCTTTAAATGAGAAAGAAAACAATGCAAAAGACCATACTCCTTTTATATTTGAGTGTTTTTTGTCCTTTTAAAGGGATAGTTCACCCAAAAATTAAAATTATCCCATAATTTACTCACCCTCAAGCCATCCTAGGTGTATTCTTTCAGATGAACACAATCAGAGTTATATTTAAAAATATCCTTAGTCCTCCAAGGTTTATAATGGTTGTGAATAGCCCAGATTTTGAAGACAAAAAAAAAAAAAAAAAAAAATGCATCCATTCATAAAAAAAATGAATCCATATGACTCCAGGGGGTTAATAAAGGCCTTCTGAAGCTAATTTCTGAAGCTAATATTTTAAACTTTATAAAGTAAAATAACAAGCTTCGGGTGCAACAGCCATAAGCATTCAATGTACTCGTTCTACACAATGACATGACGTACTACGCGTTATAGCATAACTTGTACACTATGTCACGTCGCGGAAGTTAATGCTTTTTGGACGTACATCGGATGCGTATGGCTGTCGCACTGGAAGCTCATTATTTTACTTTATAACTTGTTAAATAAGGATATTTGCCTTACACAAATGCATGGATTCACTTCAGAAGACCTTTATTAACCCCTGGAGTCATATGGATTCATTTTTTTATGGATAGATGCATTTTTTTGCCTTCAAAATCTGGGCAGCCATTCGCAACCATTATAAACCTTGGAGGACTAAGGATATTTTTAAATATATCTCCGATTGTGTTCGTCTGAAAGAAGATAATCATATACACCTATGACTTGAGGGTGAGTAAATCATGGAATAATTTTCATTTTTGGGTGAACTATCCCTTTAAAGCATAGTAGCTGTGGTCACTATATAAGAGCTTTGCGAAATCATATGGGTTTGGATTGTTTGGAGTAAATAATGATAACTTTCATTATTGGATGACCTCTATTACTGTATCTGAAAAAGATGAAGCTTAACATCAGTTCTGTTGACTGCAAAATTACTGATGACATCTAACTGCTGACCAAACATAAAACACAACAGGAAATGTAATATTTAATTCACGGTGATTACAATTTTTTTTATTTACATAGCAGCATCTATTTCATGAAATGTTTCCTTCTAGAACATTAAGGGAACACATGTTGGAAGTTTTCAACACTGCGTCTTCATAAATATTGAAATCCAATGAGCTTTCCTCTCTCCAATAATAACAGAACAAGCATAAACAAGACCAGGCCTAAAATCTCATTCTCCCCAGCACCCTCAAAAACTTCATTATCCCTATCTCTTTCCAAAGCAGAGTGTGTTCTGGCAAAATATTCGGGCCTGCTCGCTGTTCATCAAACCTTGCCCCTGTAGCTACAATTATTTCATGTCCAACCATCTCCATATCTCTAGTTAGTCCTGTTTTCATTTCTTACTCCTTTTCTCCACATCCGCCTCTGCGTTACCGAAATGGACGCAACTATGCTGGTTTAATTTTGGGCATTGTTGCATTACGAAACGTGTCAGAAAGCATAACTCAAAACAAGGAGTGCTATAACAAGCATTAGTGTAAACTGTATTTATGGCCAGTTTATATGTTTTCCAAACCTGCATGACTTTTTTTTTCTTTCTGTGGAACATTAAGATACTTTGTTTTTTTTTGCTTTTTTGGCCATTCAAGGGTCACCAAAACGGTTTCTTCACACCATTGTTCAAAATACCTTCTGGAACGACATGAGAGTGAGTAAATGATGACAGAATCTTCTATTCTGGATGAACTATCCTTTTAAAGTCAACGTTTATAGCTAGCCACCTGAATAATAACAAATCCACTTTAATGGCACAGACATTTGAAGCTAACTATCACCCCACTGAGTACTAAAGTTTGTTTCCGCCACAGCAACAGAAGAGTGCACTTTTAAGTATGTTCAAGGGACCTGGCATCTGCATACTAAAATGTTTCTGGCCTTGTTTCTTTCTCATTATTCAATTTTCATTAAAAACCAACCAAGGGAGGAACAACACTGCCAAAAAAAAAACCTTCAGGAACCTGATTTGAAAATTATGCACTGATATGGACAAAAAAGTCTGTGGGTCATTGCTGTAATGCAGTACCTTTTGAACTCGGTGGCTGTTCAGTTGTGTTTTTCACATTCCATTTAATTAGTAGCACTCATTTCACTACTAATGAGCACTTTGTATGCAGCAGAAATACATTTACTAATGATGACACTTTATAAGTTCACAAGAACACATATTGAAAAACTACTGAATCTATATAAAGCTACATAAACCTTACAACTAACTGGGGGTGTAAAAATATATCATTATATCGATATATTGCAATATAAAAATGTGACGATATGTTTTGGTGATGTAAACAATATGATTCACAACAGAGAATTAGTTCTATCCAAGACTCACTGTATTTATAAGGCATAATTCACCAAAAATGTAAATTCTGTCATCATATACTCACCTTCATGTCATTTCAAACCTATAAAATTTTCGTTCATCTTCCAAACACAAATGAATATATTTTTTATGAAACCTGAGCGATTTCTGGCACTTTATTTAAAGTCAATTTCCCTAAAGCTTAAAAATAGTCAGTCGAGCGGTCTAATCCGATCAGGAACAGACTTACAACGCACATACTGCAGTAAACATGGAACTTCAGAACAACTTGAGAGTGAGTAAATGGAATTTAATTTTTGGATTAACTAACCCTTTAAAGTTTGGGAATAGTCATTTTGACATGCTTTCCAATTATAACTGTGATAATTTGTACTGATCATCTGTAGCTCATACGCGCTGGAGCGGCTCTCCTCACAGTGAAAGCGCAAACATCATTTTAATCACCATATCGCATTTAGGTTTAGTAGTATGATAATCAAAAGTGTTTTAGATGGATTATTCTTACCATGTAAGTGCATTAATACAGGGAAAGACAGGAAATAGTGAGCACATGGCTGTGTAAGAGATTCAACGAATGTCTGCATTGAAAGCGCGAGTGTACGGCGTGAGAAAAAAAATGAATGTTCACAGTGGCAGTACTACATTACAATACTATATATAGCTAATGTTGAATATAATGTATAATAATACAATGGGGGAATATCTGTAGGTCCTGACAATGGCAAATGTGAAAAGTGAAAAGGGGCCTACATTATTTATATGTAGTCAGTGAGAGAGTGCAAGCATGTGTGTCTAACATTCTGTATTTTCAGCTTCAGAATCATGAATATCTTTATTCTGGTATTGCCCAGTGCACTGGGGACCAGGACCAAGTTCAAGTCTACCACCCCAAGTGCATACCAAATGTAGCATTTTAATCGACAGTTAATTTTTTTGTTAAAGGGATAGTTCACCCAAAAATGAAAATTTGATGTTTATCTGCATCCAAGATGTAGGTGACTTTGTTTCTTCAGTAGAACACAAATTATGATTTTTAACTCCAACCGTTGCAGTCTGTCAGTCGTATAATGCATGTCAATGGTAACAAAATCTATGAGTAAAAAAAACATGCACAGACAAATCCAAATTAAACCCTGCTGCTCGTGACGACACATTGATGTCCTAAGACACAAAACGATCGGTTTGTGCAAGAAACCGAACAGTATTTATATCATTTTTTACCTCTAATACACCATTATGTCCAACTGCCTTGAGCACGCGCACGGCATCCAGTGATCCAGTGATCTCTCGCAAGTATACATCGCTCATTGTTTACACAGTGCACAAACATTGTAGGTACGACGGCTAATCAAAATGGTACTTACTTGCGCTTATCCGGATTGTTCAAACCAACTTAAAACTAAAAGAATATGTTCTCTCACGCGAACTCATTCGGGAGTGGTGACTTTCCACGTATTCCCAACTTCTGAGCCTGCTCGCCTGAAGTTATGGTTGATTGCTCTTTGGCTGGATATCAACACACCCATTAACGTACTAAAGTTGTTGAGGGTCTGCAGTGATCATTTTTCCCCTGATGATTTTACATACCCAGGAGAGGATCACGTACGACTTAAACCATCAGCTGTGCCTATGGTTTTTCCACATCCAACTGAGGTATGTGAACAAGATCTTTGTATGTGTCCTTTTTATTTGTAAAGCTGCCCTTACGAAAAGTAACAAAATAAATGAAGTTTTGATGTAATAAAACCATGTGCCGTGCGCGTGCTCAAGGCAGTTGGACATAGTGGTGTATTAGAGGTAAAAAATTATATAAATACTGTTCGGTTTCTCGCACAAACTGATCGTTTCGTGTCTTAGGACATCAATGTGTCGTCACGAGCCGCAGTGTTTAAGTTGGATTTGTCTGCATGTTTTTTTTTACTCTCATAGATTTTGTTACCATTGCCATGCATTATACGACTGACAGACTGCAATGGTTGGAGTTAAAAATCATCATTTGTGTTCTACTGAAGAAACAAAGTCACCTACATCTTGGATGCCCTGGGGGTAAGCAGATAAACATCAAATTTTCATTTTTGGGTGAACTATCCCTTTAACTTTTTACAATATAAGTAATAATAATAATAATAATAATAATAATAAACTCTTCTTTATTTTGGCTTAAAATTTTGGAATATATTAGTATCGTATCATGAGTTCAGTATGGTGATTTGTATTGAATCGTGACGAGTGTATCTTTACACCCATACTAACAACTGTGTAGAATTTAAATTCATTAATTCTATGGGTATCATATCGATTTCCTTTAATCATCTTTTGAAATTCAGATTTGCGCAAAATTATTTATCAGGACAGAATAGTTTAATGTAAAACATCACTTCACAAAATGTCTCAAATGCATCACTGAGACTTACTGATAACTGTGCTTTAGTTTAGGATAATTATCCTTCCTGGATGATGCTCTAATTTACTCGCTCTCATGTTGTTCCAAATTCAAAGACTTTCTTTCTCACATGGAAAACGAAAGATGAAAATCTTAGTCACTACTCACTTTCATAACTTTTCAAAAAATGATTGTGGTGACTGAGAAGTTCCACAGAGGAAAGTCTTACAGGTTTGGAAAAACATGAGGGTGAGCAATTGAGTAAATGACAGAATTGTTATCTATGGGTGTTGGTGCTGCAACAATGTAAAATATGTGAAAAGTAATGTGTTTTGAAAATTTAAGCATGAAAGCCTATTCTTGTAGACCCAAAAACAAAATTAAAACGGCCTCTTAAAAGATTAAGAAGGCACATGAGTTTAAAAATAATAATAAAGATGTAAATAATTTGTAATAAACACAGCATTATTACTTAAAAATAATAACTGTCAATTTTGATTTCATGGTGACTTTAATATTTGACATGAAAACGTACTACATGACAGTAATGACCCGCGTCTTTTTAGTTTACCACGCAAGTGGCGTGACTCACCAAACCCGCATCACTCACGAGACTGATGAGCCGCGAGCACCTGAAGCTCGTGAGTCAGCTCTGCTTCACGCGCACAGATCATCAACGCGCATGCGCTCAATCAAAACACAGCAGCAACACGTGCAGCTCTTTTCTTTTTGATCTCTGACTCACATTTAAAAACTGCCGTGTGTCATTATAATTTTATTTATAAAATGAACAATATAATATAGATTATTTACTCACCCGGCCCCAAGAGTTCCATATGGAAGTGTATTAAGAAAAACATTCAGGGCACGAAGCTTACAAAAGCTGTCTGATTCTTTGACGGACAAAAGTAGAACAGCTCAAGGGTACGAACTCCTTTAAAATGTGGTTATCCATTATGCAGAAATAGGGCTAAGAGAAAAACAACAATCACTTCCCAATCGACCCACGCGCATTTAATAATATAAAAAGGCCTCAGCATTAATATGGGAAGAAATCACGCAAAACGAGGCTTGATCACCCGGTGCTTGTTAAAGTTCAGCAAAATCACCCAATATTTCACACTGCTCATATTAAAAGAGTTAAGCTACAAAATAAAATCGGTATTTCGAAGAAGTAAAGAAAGAATGACTGACATGCATCACTCACCTGCAGCAATTAAACTTGCTGTTACTTATGCAGCTCATCCGTTCATCGCCCCCTACAGGTGAGGACGTAAAAGTTCACGATTATTCTGCATTCATTATTATATTATATTATATTATATTATATTATATTATATTATATTATATTATATTATATTGCTGAGTTATAGGATTGATAAAAGAATAAATTATATTACATTTGATTTAAAATGCTGTTTATTATTTGCTTCAGTTGTTAACCAGCATCTGCATTATTTTTCTGCAGTCAGTCTCACACCTAACTTTAGGTCCACCGTGACCTTCAGTAGCCTATTCAGCGTTTCTATTATTCTCTTATTTCCTTTATTTTGACAAGCCCCAAAACTTCTTCACTCCCTGCTGTATTGTCTTCTTTTTATTTATTTTATTTTTTGACATTTTTGATTTGCCCTGCCTCTTGTCTTATTTATTTGAACAGGTTTATGCTGGTACAGACGTCCGGATGTTGAATAAGTCATCATGTTTGCCTACCTCTCCAGGAAATTGTAAAAAGTTCCCTTTTTGCTCAAAGGACCTCTTGAAGCCCAGGTCTCCATTTTATAACCTTTGTTCTGGCTTGGAAAACGTTTGTAAGGTTACCGTCACTTCATCTCACAACAATCCAACTGGTAATTTCATTATAATACTTTTAAAATGAAATCATTTTGAAAGGTTTTTGGATATGTTTGATTTCACGTCATGCAGATATCACCACGTCTTTTTCTTCTTTTGATACAGTGCCATCCTTTGGCATAAGATAATGTGACCTGATACATAAAAGGCCAGCTGCCTAGGTAATAAGAGATGCTCGCTGATTGCATTAGCAAACACTGTTTCATTTCAGTCCAAAAGCACAAACTCCATCGTAGTGGATTTATTATTACAGGCAAAACATGAATAAGTTGATGTAATAAGGGATTAGACCTGGTGATTTTTTCAAAAAGACTTTAAGATCTCCTGACATAACATAATTGAAATAAGATTTACATAAATCCTACAGATTTTAAAAGAATCTTGGCAGTTATAAAACAAAGACAGACAACAAAGGGGTTACATAACAGCACTAATACAGATTTGTCAAAAATGAATAATAATGGATTTTCAAAAATATTTTCAGCAGATAAAGATACTGAGAGTATAAACTCCTAAACACATTCAGAATCCTTTTAAACCAGGGGTTTTCGATCTTTTAGATGCCATGGACCCCCAAATATTTAGTTTCTATTATGTTACATTTTTTCTACTCACCATATTACTGTGCTTTACTGGAGATTTATTATCTATTTAAATGTAATGTTTATTTATTTATTTAATTGTTAAAACAAAATGATTTTTTTAATCAATATTTTATTATTTTATTTATCAGTTTTTCTGTAGACTTTTTCACGGATCATCCCTTGCAGCCCCCTAGGGGTCTCTAGACCCCAGTTTGAAAACCCCTGTTTTAAAGTACATCCCTTGTTTTTCTATATAGTTCAAGCATTCATACTCATTTTCTTCACACAAAGTCGACAGCTAAACCCAATCTATAGCCAGTTGCTTTGAATGGTGCTTACAGGGCGAAAGGCATTTGTGGTTCAAAAGACAAAAGCAGCACACAGATACTTAGTGCAGATAGTATCGACTGAAGAGGCCTCTAAATAGCTGAAGTGTTGTGAATAACACGGTGTGAGTGTAGCCTACATGTATGTTTTTATAGGTGATACTGTCAATTAACATTCATTCTGAAAGGAAATTGTGTGACGTCAATGTCAGACATTGTCAAAGAGGTTTATTTTTTGCACAGTGCAGGTACTCTTGCGCATCGTGTGTGTGATTACCGCACTGTTGTGCATGTGTGTGTGTGTGTGTGTGTGTGTGTGTGTGTGTGTGTGCACCATGTAGGTGTAAAAGTGGGTGCTTACAAATGAGATATGACCCTGTCTGTTGAAAATAACAATACAGTATGTTCTCTCTTTTGTCTCTTTTCTCTTTTTTTCTCCTCACCCTTGGACCTTTTAGTGATTTTTGCGTTTTTATGTATAGAAAAGCACTTTTCCGTTTTTCCACCCTCTCCAAAACATTCATCATCGCCCACATTTGTAAATATACACATATACACATTCAGGAAGAAAAAAAAATGTTTCTCAACAATGATTTTCACTGCTAGTTTTGGTCTGGGGGCTGTTGACTACATTATGGTGAGAATTTTTAATTATTATTATTTAATAATTAATAATATAACACGCGCATTAGCCTAAATAAGACTAATGCTATAGTCTCATAATTCAAACAATATATTGAGTAAATTATAAAAATCAAATTGATTTGAGTCTGCAGTATCTTAAAGGATTAGTTCACTTCAGAATTCAAATTTCCTGATAATTTACTCACCCCCATGTCATGCAAGATGTTTGTCTTTCTTTCTTAATTCAAAATGAAATTAAGGTTTTTGAGGAAAACATTCCAGGATTTTTCTCCATATAGTGGACTTCAACGGCTACCAACGGGTTGAAGGTCCAAAGTGCAGTTTCAGTGCAGCTTCAAAGCGCTCTACACGATCCCAGACGAGGAATAAGTGTCTTATCTAGCAAAACGATCAGTCATTTTCTAAAGAAAAAAAAAAATTATACTTTTTAACCACAAATGCTCATCTTGCACTAGCTCTATGATGTGCAATGCATTACATAAACACGTTGGAAAGGTCACGCGTGATGTAAGCAGAAGTACCGAGCAAGTGTTTACAAGGCAAACGTGCAAAGACTAAGTCAAATGGCCTTTAAAAAAAAGGTAAAACAATGATGTCGGTCGTTTTTGAAGTTGGAGAAAATGAGACAGAGTTTTTCGCCCTATCGCAGTACTTCCGACTACGTCAAGCGTGACCTTTCCAACGTGATTACGTAATGCGTAGTGCATCGCAGAGCTAGTCAGTGTTGACAAGTCCTGCTGTTTTCCCGCGGAATTCTGCAACTTTAATACTGTTGTCGTGGGTTGTTTTCATGTCTAAGGGTTGAAGCGACCCCAAATAACATGATATTTAACCCCTGGAATGTGAATTTCACCAGGGGAATCCAAAAACGTTGGGATAGCCAAAAACGTGGATTTTACCCCCCAGAAGACAATTTTTACCGGGGAACCCCCCTGGAACGCGATTGGGCTAGTTTTGATTAGCAATTGGACGAGTTTTGTTGTGAAAACCTGGCAACCCTGGAGCTAGTGCAATTTGTAGTTAAAAAGTATAAAAAAATATATTTTTTTAGAAAATGACAGATTGTTTTGCAAGATAAGACCCTTATTCCTCAGCTGGGATCATGTAGAGCCCTTTGAAGCTGTATTGAAGCTGCAATTTGGACCTTCAACCTGTTGGTAGCCGTTTAAGTCCACTATATGGAGAAAAATCCTTGACCGTTTTTCTCAAAAACCTTAATTTCTTTTCGACTGAAGAAAGAAATACATAAACATCTTGGATGACATATGGGGGTGAGTAAATTATCAGGAAATTTCTTCTGTGAAACACAAAAGTAGATATTTTGAAAAATGTATCAATATTGAAATCCAAAATGGTTTGGTTATCAATGCTCTTCAAAATATCTTCATTTGTGTTCTGCAGAAGAAAGGAAGTCATACAGGTTTGAAATGAGAGTGAGTAAATGCTGACAGAATTTTCATTTTTGGGTAAACTATCCCTTTAAATTGCATCTGTCAAGCCCCCCACCCCCTTTTTGTCCAAAATTTGTCCATAAAAAACTAAATTAATGAAATTAAACACTGCAGAGTAGACGCCTAGTGAATGAATTTCCAATATAGTCTGATGAAATACTCATAGTAAGACCAACAAAAAGGCTAATCTTAAGTCTACTGAGAGCTAAGGATGTGTTTCTGACACAGAGATTAATGAGTGTGAGCTTGCATCTTATAATAAAGACAGAATCGCATGCAACTCATTAATACTGAAGAGAATGTGTTTGTTGATCAAATTCCAGTGAGAACATACTTAATATATAATATATATAATATACTTGCCAGTAATATACTGGCACACGTAGAGCAGTACCCACACAATCAGTGATATGCAAGTCTACACGTTACCCTAAACACAGCAGTAGGTTAAAACAGTGCTCCTGGCATCCCAGGATACTTACAAACCCTATTAGTATTGAACAAGTTTCAGTGCAAATATGTGGGGGGACAAAAGGACGATAAACAGAGTCTGTGGATGTCTGTGTGAAGATAAGAGTTCCTGACACCACTAATACCAAATCAGCAAACTAATCCAGCCCTATTCATCATTATCCAGTCAACTGTTTCCTGAGCCACAATTCCTGTGGGCTCTGATGAACCATTGAGAATCAGGAATAGATTGGGAATGGGAATCACTGGCATGGAAGGTGGGTTGCTAATTGTATACCAGTGGTAATTAATGTGGGAAAGAGAGGGTGAGAGAAGCCCTATAACTGGAAGGGATTGCTAAAGGGACACTCTAAGAGGGATCTAATTACTGCAGATGACATGAGGGGATAATGACCAGTGGGTTACTGATTTTACTGCATCAGAATGTAATGAATGGCTTTACAGCAGTGTTTTCAGAGTTCTCAAAGTCTCATGTTGTATATAATCACGGTGTTAAACAAACTTCCTCTCAGGGTCAAAAACAGCAGCTTTGTTTTGAAACATGGTCAGTGCTTAATGATGGGTTGAGCATTTCATGTGTCCATGAAAAAACTTCCCACAGCATTGATCGCCAAAGGATGGATCATATTTAGAAATTTCTTCTATTTCCAGCAAAACTTCATTCAAAAGTATCCATCATGATAATCCATTTAATAAAATTAATAAAATAAATATTAATAAATTATTAAACTAGATGTGGAATTAACATAGAAATCATATACACAATTTTTGATACAAAACTAAAATGCGATCCAACAGCTACTGTAGTTACTGTAGCTCAAATTGCTCAAGAAGTTAATGCTGGTTCTGATAGAAAGGTGTCAGAATACACAGTACATCGCAGTTTGTTTGCGTATGGGGCTGTATAGCCACAGACCAGTCAGGGTTCCCATGCTGACCCCTGTCCACCACCGAAAGCGCCAACAGCATCAGAACTGGACCACGGAGCAATGGAAGAAGGTGGCCTGGTCTGATGAATCATGTTTTCTTTTACATCACGTGGATGGCCGGGTGCGTGTGCGTCGCTTACCTGGGGAACACATGACACCAGGATGCACTATGGGAAGAAGGCAAGCCTGCAGAGGCACTGTGATGCTTTAGGCAATGTTCTGCTGGAAAACCTTGGGTCCTGCCATCCATGTGGATGTTACTTTGACACGTACCACCTACCTAAGCATTGTTCCCTGGTGGCTGTGGCCTCTTTCAGCAGGATAATGCGCCCTGCCACAAAGCAAAAATGGTTCAGGAATGGTTTGAGGAGCACAACAACGAGTTTGAGGTGTTGACTTGGCCTACAAATTCCCCCGATCTCAATCCAATCGAGCATCTGTGAGATGTGCTTAACAAATAAGTCTGATCCATGAGGCACCACCTCGCAACTTACAGGACTTAAAGGATCTGCTGCTAACATCTTGGTGCCAGATACCACAGCACACCTTCAGGGGTCTAGTGGAGTCCATGCCTCGACGGGTCAGGGCTGTTTTGTTTTGGCAGCAAAACACAATAAAACAATATTAGGAAGGTGGTTATAATATGCCTGATAGGTCTATAGGCTACACACACTGTTGTTCATGACTTTAAGGAAAGACTGGGCCTCATTCATGAAACACAAAAGCAGAACAAATTTCTGTGTAAATCTATCATAAAAGCCTTCTTAAGTAATGAATGCACCACCTTACAAACGAATGCTTTTAAGAAGGAATTAACTTTATTTTTCTCATGTTTCATGAATAAGGTCCACTATTTCCTCTAAGTCATGAACAACAGAATGTGTGTAGCTCATATGTTGTACATGTAGGTTTTTTCCTTGAGAAATGTCCCTGGCTCACACACAACAGTACAAGTTTACATGTCACGAGGCTTGACGAATCAATTCCATTTAAAATGGTGAAAAAAACAAAATAGTCTTATTCAAATCTTCCACCTATCCATCAACACTAACCACATCACATGATTCACATCCATAATTTTAATACCTCCTTTTCTCATGCCTATTTGATGTATTCATTACATGGTCACAGCACTTCACAAGATGCTACTTTACAAACTAGCAAGACGTCTGTAGTGGCAAATGCTCAAATCTAAATAAGAGACTTGTGGAAAAATATCTATTTGTACATTTCAGCCAATAAAGCAAGAGACGTACATGGAATTTGATTAAGCCTGCACACAATTGATTTTCCTTGGGTGATTTCACAATGTACAGGCATTGGGGACTTTCCATTTATGCATTTTAAATGATCTTGGCCTACTCCTTTCAACTGCTTCCCAATCAGTCTTCTGAAATTCCTTAACCAGACAGTTGATGGTAGCCATTGACTTCCATTTTTTTTCCTACTGCTGTAGTCAATGGCCACCGTCAACATTCTTTAAAATATCTTCTTTTGTGTTTGACAGCAGAAAGAGACTTGTACAGGTTTGGAACAACTTAAGGGTAAGTGATGACAAAATTTTTGAAAAACAAGCTAACAAATATCTAGACAAGACATTGCTTTTGCAACTAAAGCATTTCCCTTTTTCCACTTAAAGGGTTAGTTCACCCCAAAATGAAAATAATGTCATTTATTACTCACCCTCATGCCATTCCACACCCGTAAGGCCTTCGTTAATCTTCAGAACACAAATTAAGATATTTTTGTTGAAATCCGATGGCTCAGTGAGGCCTGCATAGCCAGCAACGACATTTCCTCTCTCAAGATCCATTAATGTACTAAAAACATATTTAAAATCAGTTCATGTGAGTACAGTGGCTCAATATTAATATTATAAAGCGACGAGAATATTTTTGGTGCGGCAAAAAAAACAAAATAACGTCTTATATAGTGATGGCCGATTTCAAAACACTGCTTCAGGAAGCTTCGGAGCATAATGAATCAGCGTATGGAATCATGATTCAGATCGCGTGTCAAACCGCCAAACTGCTGAAATCACGTGACTTTGGCGCTCCGAACCGCTGATTTATAACGCTCCGAAGCTTCCTGACGCAGTGTTTTGAAATCGGCCATCACTATATAAGAACGAAGGGAGTGGACGGGTGTGGAACGGCATGAAGGTGAGTAATAAATTACATTATTTTCATTTTTGGGTGAACTAACCCTTTAAATCTGCAATGTCATGTTGTCCTATGGCAGGGGTGTCCAGACTTGGTCCTGAAGGGCCACTGTCCTGCAGAGTTTTGCTCCAACCAGCTCCAAAACACCTGCCTATAAGTTTCTAGTATGCCTAGTTAGACCTTGATTAGCTGGTTCAGGTGTGTTTAATTAAGGTTGGAGCTAAACTCTGCAGGACAGTGGCCCTCCAGGACCAAGTTTGGACACCCCTGTCTTACGGACAATTTCTTTTTTTAAAAAATAGCTTTGATTTTTGCAAGCGCCAAAGAGCTTCACACATGAGCTGAATACCTTTGGAAGTCTTTCATTGTGGATTGTGCACAGACAGACTTCACAGATCTTAACTTCACGGGTAGCCTACTTTAACGAACTTTATCTCATAAATTGATTACATTCCCACCCACCACCCCCTCTCCTCGTTGCTATTTACTTCCCTCTTACATCATCTATGATCCTGCTGATCTTCTTCAAGCGCTGATTAAAGCACTATGCTCATGTGAATGCAGAGGTTGAAGGGTGACCTTTTGGCCATATAGCATAAGCTGGGCAACACTTGACAATCAGCCATCCATGAGAGGCAGTGTAAAGAAACAGTCTTGCCTTTCTGTCATGCTGTCATACTGATTGCTAATGTATGCATGCCAGTGATATCACATTCAGCATAAGATAAAGACAACTTTCAACTGATGTTTTATCTGAACACTGGCTTGATAGTAGTCTATGTTTACTTTGAAGCTTTTAATCTTATATTCTGGCAGCATAACACTTTATAGTCTAGTGCATGTGTGAATCTATATTAAGTTTTATTGTAGCCATATAGAAGAGTATTCATATAGTGTCTGAATAGCACCAAGATGCTTTTCCAATAAAAACACTTTTTTTTTTCTTGATTAATTGTTTTGAATGACCAAGAAAGAGCTTAAAGAAGTCCTATTATGCTTTACATTTTCACATTTCTTTAGTGTGTAATGTTGCTGTTTGAGCATGAAAAAAGTCTGCAAAGTTACAAATACAATAGGAATGATTCTCTATATCATTAAGCATGATTTCTGAACACCTTGAAACACTTTGACTGTCTTGAGTTTTCTTCCAGGAATGTACACGTCACAATATTCCTCATATACTAATTCCCGCCCAAGGAATATGCAAAAAATGGGTGAGGCTTTGGTTGAATTGCGTTAGTAGTGTGTTGAAACTCACATTTATGGTAAGGGGTGTAACATTTCCAAAACACATTCAAAGTGGTTGACCAATCACAACACATTGATCCAGCCGACCAATCAGAGTACATCACATTTTTCAGAAGGAGGGGCTTTATAGAGACAGGACCTAAACAGAGTGTTACTGACAGACTGGGAAGAGAGGTGCTGCAACAATGTCAAATATATGAAAAATAATGTTTTTTTTTTTTTAACATTCAAGCATAAAATCTATTCTAGTACACCCAAAACTAAATCAAGGCTTTGTAAAAGCAACCACTCAACTGAGACTGCCTTGCTCTCGGTTATTAAAGCTCTGAGACTGGCAAGAGCAGCTTCCCAATTATCAGAACTCATCTTGCTGGATCTGTCTGCTGCTTTTGACACAGTTAACCATCAGATCCTCCTGGCAACCCTCATGACGAAGAGCATCTCAGGAACTGCACTCTAATGATTCAAGTCTTATCTCTCAGGTAGGACATTCAGGGTATCTTGGAGGTGTGAGGTGTCAAAGTCACAACATCTAACTACTGGGGTGCCTCAGGGCTCAGTGCTTGGACCACTTCTCTTCTCCATCTACATAATAACACTGTCATTCAGAAACATGGCTTTTCCTATCACTTCTATGCTGATTACACACAACTCTACCTCTCATTGAGGTATCTCTTATCCGACAGTAGCTGCTCACATCTCAGCCTGCCTGACAGACATTTCTTGCTGAATGAAGGACCATCACCTTCAACTCAACCTTGCCAAGAAAGAATTGCTTGTGCTTTTGGCCAAGCCAACACTTCATCACAACTTCTCCATTCAGCTAATAGGCTCATCAACCATAACTCCTTCCAGGACAGCCAGGAACCTTGCTTAGAGTTGTGATTGATGATCAGCTAAACTTCACAGACCACATTGCTAGAACTGCCCGGTCCTGCAGATTAGCCATATACAACATTAGGAAGATCAGGCCCTTCCTATCATAGCATGTTACACAACTCCTTGTCCCAGCTCTTGTTCTATTCAGGCTGGACTATTGTAATGCTCTCTTGGCAGGCCTTCCAGCATGTACTGTCAGTGCTCACATCAAATTCAATGCACCACTTGCTTACAGAACAGCCATTGGCTCTGCACCCCTATACCTAAATTCATGACTTCAGGCTCATGTGCCCCCCAGAAGCTTGCAATCTGCAAGTGAACGGCGCCTTGTGGTGCCATCCCAAACAGGCACAAAATCATTTTCTCTGGCCTTGACCTTAACTGTTCCCTGCTGGTGGAATGACCTGCCTAAGTCAACCCAAGCAGCTGAGTCTTTAGCCATTTTCAAGAAATCTTTTTCGTCAACACTTGACCCATTAATATAAATACTTTCTATTCTATTTCTATATATCTATATTATATATATATATATACAGTCAAACCAAAATTTATTCAGACACCTTAAACATTTCATTCATTAATTCAGTTTATTCACTATAGTTTAAAAAAATGGTAATAAAATATGACAAGATCTCAGAGTTAAACCGTGTCAGAAAAAAGTAATCTTAATTACGTCAGATGACACTTAAGCAAAACATGGTCAGGTCAAAGTGTCTGAATAATTTTTGGTTCTAAATTTTTTATCAATTTTACTGGTAGTCCACTGTATGAAGAATTTTTGGGTATAATATGTCACAGTTTATTTTGCTATCCTCACTTACATAAATAAACTATAGTGTCCTGCACTAGTAAAAATATATCAAAAATATCAAAAATGTCTGAATAATTTTTTGGTTTGACTGTATATATGTGTATATAAGGGATGTCCCGATCAGGTTTTTTTGCCCTCGAGTCTGAGTCATTTGATTTTGAGAATCTACCGATACCGAGTCCCGATCCCGATTAGACTTTGTTTTTATATTACATAAATACTTTGCCGGCATTTAACCAATAGCGTCTCTGCAACAAAGTGATGTCATGCCGCACGCGTTGCTGTTTCTGTGTTGAGGCAAAAGGGTCTAAAGCCTCGTTTACACTGCACGCGTGTGCACGCGTTACGGCTGCGACGCGGCTACCGGAGCTGATACGCGGCCACTCTGTGTTTACACCACCAAAGTCGCTGTGCGTTTTCGAAGCGTCCCAGAAGCGGCTCGCCGCGCCGCTTCGCTAAAGATAGGCGCCAAGCCTATTTTTGACGGACTCTGCGTCCAAGACGCACAGCTCAAATACAAAATAAAATCAAAATAATCACCCTGTGTAAACTCCCGATCATATTTCACATCACTAGGAGGCCAGAAACTGAAGACAATAGATTCGAAGTTGAAAAACGTGAATTTTTTTTGTCCTTGTCATCCATTGGACTTTTAAGTGTATAAACTTCGTCTGTAGGCTACAGCAAAATAAAGTATGGCATAGCAATAAACACAATTAAACCGGACAAAATATAACCATTTAGCCATTAAAAACACTAAAAGAATCAAGGAAAAAACATCAGACAGTCAAATCTCGTGGTCTCGCGAATTCAGCCGCTTTGCTTCTGAAATGCTTCTGGTGTGAGTTGACACTGCGCAGAAGACGGAACAAAACCTTGCCGGAGCCGTAACGCGCCGCAGACGCGTGCAGTGTAAACGAGGCTTAACGCCTGTTTCACACTGCAAGCGTAAGCGGCGCGTGAGCAGCGCGTATTTTTTTCGGCATGCATTATTTTAGTTATTACACAGACTGCAGCATACCCAAATTAAACCAGAGTTTGCTGTCTTGTAAACATGTGCACGCGGCAGATGATGCCATACACACAAAGCTTACCTCATTCGTGTGCAGCAATGGATGACACGAGGCTTTTGTTTATTTATTTTATTTATTTATGTATTTACGTTTATATGAGAATGTTGTACACCTCCCCATGTTAACAAACTTTCAAGACTATCAAGTTTATAAATGACCAACTTATAAAAACGAATGTATAGCTGTCTTTGTAAAGAAATGCTCACATATGTATTTTATTTGGCCTTGAAATGATGTATCCAAACTAAAATCGTTGTGGTTCACAAACCATGTGAACTACAGTCATATGTGGTCTAAAGCAGACATATAAGAATTTGTTGTCCAAAATAATTAATTCTATAAATAATTGAATTACACATAAATAAACATTATATAAATTATTAAATAAATATTTATGAAATCAAATTAAATGAACTTAAGTAATAAAAAATACATAAAGAAAATGTATTTACATCAATTATTTTTATGAAAAAATATCATATACTATTTTAAATCTGAAGAATGAGCTTGATTTTAGCA
Source organism: Ctenopharyngodon idella (assembly GCF_019924925.1). Classification (NCBI taxonomy): domain Eukaryota; kingdom Metazoa; phylum Chordata; class Actinopteri; order Cypriniformes; family Xenocyprididae; genus Ctenopharyngodon; species Ctenopharyngodon idella. Next base: position 12,789,836 of record NC_067227.1, read on the forward strand.
AGAAAATAAATCAAACATGGAAAATAAAACTGAAAATCGTAGTTTGGCTAAAACAAACCATCTAAACCTTTAAAAGATGTGATTATGGCAGTAAATTACATGGGTTGACCAGACATCTCTGTGAATATAATGGAGAACAGATAACAAATCTAGCATATTTTAAGTTAGCATCATCACAAAATGTGTGATCTTTCTTATCTTGATGATGTACATTCATTCATTATGATAACTTGAATTAAAGGTCTGCTGAACGTTATGAGAATTACATATGAATCTGTGCAGATTTGTACAGAATTTAAATGCCCACTAATCACCTAATTGTCCACGTTCTTTACCCGTGCATTTTCAATTATTCTTGCAGGCTTATGATAAAAGTTTCTGAATAAATATCTTTCAGCTACAAATAGAGCTATTTAAATCCTTATCATAGATTTTTTTTTCTTTTTCTTTTTTTTCAACAAATGGACTGGGGTGAGTCTACTTGTAATATGTACTGTAGGGATATGAATAGTAAAATATTTCATTAAATGAAAAAATCAAATTTTAAGTTATGCATACTGACTTTAATGTGTTATCCCACAGGTGAGCTAACACACAGTACAGTGGCCAAAAAGTTAGTTTAATATTTAAGAAGTCAAGTGATTATACATGAATTTCTAAGCAAACTAAGCGATGCATATTACAGTCTGTCAGGAGAATTCATATCTTATCATTTATATTGGTACGTTTTTTTTTTTTTTCTTCAGAAAAGTGCTGATATTCTTCTTTTACTAATATGCACTATTAAAACTTTTTTGGTAACACTTTACAATAAGGTTCATTAGTTAACATTAGTTAACTACATTAACATGAACAGCACTTATACAGAATTTATTAATCTTTGTTAATGTTAATTTCAACATTTACTAATACATTATTAAAATCTTGTTAACATTATTTAATGCACTGTGAACTAACATGAACAAACAAAGAACAACTGTATTTTCATTAACTAATGTTAACGAAGATTAGTAAATACAGTAACAAATGTATTGCTCATGGTTAGTTCATGTTAGTTAATATATTAACTAATGTTTAACTAATGAACCTTATTGTAAAGTGTTACTACGCTATTTTGCCCTCCTCACATACATTACACAACATGTGTTTTGCATCTTCAGACATATAACCATATACAGTATATAGCCCCTTTTGAGATTATCTGACAGGCATCAAAAGTCAGATCTCATATATGATTTACTTCAGTCTACTTCAGTTTCTGTTTAAAAAAACCCTCCAGTGTCGACTTTAAGCAAACTCCGACTGGGAGTAACTTTTTGATCAACTGAGGAGTCCAAGTTCAAGAGTTCATGAGTTCTAGAGTTCATCAGCAGCATATGGAGGGCCAATCATTCGGACAGGAATTTTGACCTCTGACCGTACAATGGCATGACAGGAAGAATGCAGTAATAGTGGGAGAGAGAGAAAGTGGGAAAGGGGATAAAACAAATTAAGGGGATTACAAATCACAGGGGCAGACAGTTAAAGGAATTCCGAAAGCACCACTTAAAAGTGTGAGCTGAAATTTAGATGGAGGTCATCAGGCTTTAGGTGTTTACTGTGATTAACATCAGATGGAAGAAAACTCACCATGGATGAGAAACATTGTGCAATGAGGCAAACAAGACAGCTTATGGTATGGATCTCAGGCAACAAAAAGTTAAAAAGTTTGGGGTCAGTAAGATTTTTATTTATTTTATGATAGTACTTTTATTCAGCAAGGGTTCACTTAATTGATCAAAAGTGACAGTGAAAACATTTATAATGTTACAAAAGACTTCTATTTCAAATGAATGCAGTTCTTTTGAACTTTCACCAAAGAACCCTGAAAAAAAATGATTACAGTTTCCACAAAAATATTAAGCAGCACAACTGTTGTCAACATTGATAATAAGAAATGTTTTTGAGCAGTGAATCAGCACATTAGAATGATTTCTGATGGATCATGTGACACTGAAGACTGCAGTAATGATGCTGAAAATTCAGCTTCGGCATCACAGGAATAAAATATATATTTTAAAATATATTAATAGAAAACAGTTCTTTTAAATTGTAATATTATTTCACAATCTTGAGCCTTGATGAGCATAAGAGACTTCTTTCAAAAACTTTTAAAAATCTTTCCGATCCCAAACTTCTGAATGGTATTTATGGAACCAAAAATGGTTATCCTGAACTACTTCCATTAAAAATAATACTGAAATCAAATGGCTTTTATAACATTTTGTGAACATCTGCATAATCATATTGCGGAATTAGAATTGAAACCAGAATAGTTCAGTTCCTTACAATTCCCATCCCTAATAACCTCTTTATGCAGAGATTCTGGAAAATTTCTGGAAAATTTTACTGGTAACTGGCATTTCATGTTTTTTTTTTTTTCTTCATTCGCACTGCCTACCCTACATGACATATCCCTATAATGTCAGGGTCTGATACCATGATTAAAAAACAGATTAAAATGAAAACAAGATTAAACTATCCGAAATATATATAATAAACAAACATGCAAGGGGCAGGGAATGTGTTGACGTTTGTAAATGACATTCAAAATATGTTTTTCATGCAGCCTAGTCATTGGGTACATGATATGCTCAGGGAAAAACAATTAAAATGAATTTGGAATGTTAAAGAAAAGCAAAGTCATAATGTGAGATGGCACCAATGCTTGAAATTACCCTCCCAAGACAAAAAAACTTATGGATGGGTGGCAGTTTAAGCCAGGACACTTTTAGTGGCCAGCCCCTTGTCACAGGGCACAGAACATTCCCGGGTGATGACCCAGGTGCGCTAAACTAAAAATAACGCAAACAACATTCCTTAATTCGGCTCCTCTGAAGAAACCACTCATTCATACTTTTAATCCATAGACACAAGTAATGGCTGCAATTAAGGTTGACTCGCTGAATGGCATCACATGCTGTGCTTGGTGTCTTCTTTATGTAAAAAGATAAAACATAACATAAAAAAAAAAAAAAAAAAAGAGCCTGTGGCCAAAGACACAACCGCATAAATGTCATTTAAAACATCTATTCTTTGTGTATAATCTTTAATATCAGCACAAACACTTTACTCGCATCAACGGCATTGCCACACTGTCTAGATGACATAGCCACCACTGTAATAAAAGAATCCCATCAGCTCTTACTTGACGGATACATCAACTGACCAGCAGACAAGGTTCAAATGTTACGGAAAAGGGAAGATTTCGTTGATCCAGGTCTTGTGATGGGCTCTATAAAACAAGGAGGGGTTGATAATCCTCTAATACAATCAGCCTAGCAGCAGACATGTGAGTTCCATCTTCTGCAGGCACAAACATTAAACACTGCAACAAAACAAGAGATAAAAATATTTTTCTTAATTCCCGGGAGAGAGCATGATATCAAGAGTTCAAGAAGGGCATCTATAAAGGTCTGAGCTGTGACATTAATTATCTGAAATAGAACAAGTACAGATCACACTGTAAAAAAGGTGAAAATATGGCAACCAGCTGCAAAGCATTTTTGAAGCAGCAGTTGTACAGTTGTGCATAACTAATTTTTTCAAATTTAGACTGGATGTTCACTCAAACTACCATTTAGGTTAAATAAACCTTCCTCAGCAAGTACATCTGAATAGTGATTCAGAATTTGTAAATAGAGAACTGATTGAACTACTAGAGTTTACAAGTTTTCACAACTGCGTACCCCTGAAGTCCATTAAAGGTGCTGTATGTAAGTTTTTGACTGTACTAAAGCATAAAAATACCATAATATGTTTGCAGATATGCTGAGTTCACATACTCGTTTCTCTGAAAACCCATGCTACAGCCAGTTATTTTACTTTGAAATGTGCGTTCCGTGTCAGAATGTCTGTTTTTGTTTTGCAAGACCGCACGTTGCCAATTTACCCAATAGTATTTCGCCACCCTGGGTTGCCAGTTTGTGGAAAACACATGTCGCGAATTGCAGCCATGGAAGCCAGCGAACAAACTGGGTCAGAGATCGCAGATTCTACCTGACCTAAAAAGCCTCAGCATCCATCTAAAAATCTCTATGAACGGGAGCATATTAAAATCAACTCCTCATAAATCAATAAATCAACTTACAGTGTGTAAGTCTCCTCGCCTTCCAGTGTCAATTGAGCTAGAACGGGGAATCCGTTTACTGTCGGGAATTTGCCACGCCACATCCAGTGTAGACAATATCACAGATTATAGTGGGTTCTATTGTCTTTTGACGCGTCACGCTGCTCGTGTCCGGTGTAGACACGGTGTTAGAGTGTTGAATTTACTCCACAGCAGGCTACCTTTTTATATCAAGTCACACTATGAGAATCTGCAGGGATGATTAGTTTTCTGTTTTATTTCTGTTCTTTTTTATGTTCAATACTTTCTCCTAAATACACAGAGACAACTACTGGCCATTTGTAGTTTGAAAAAAAAAACAAAAAAGTGTAACACTGTGGCTCTGTGATGTAGCAAAACATTACTCTGCTTCACTCCGACCAGCGTGGCATGGCAACAGCTCAACCAATGGTGTGAGTTTGTGGGTGGGGCTACCTGTTTGTCTGACCAGGCAGGGAGAGTTTTGTTAGGAAACCTGTTTGAAATCAGTCATTTCCTTTGGTGAAACAGAAAATTCTCCCTTCAGCTTTAAAGATTGCAGTATACGGTGGAGTTCTGTCATCATTACAGGTAATTAAGGAGTCTGATCAGGACTTTAATACCTTAGGTAGATTAACATTAATCATACGCACTCTTGTGAGACTAATAACATAATTTTTTAAAAACTACATATATGAACTCATATAAATTAATGAGTTTAGAATAAAGACTTACCTAAATGCTTAACATCACAGTGGAATGGATGCATGAGAGGCCAACTCGCTTCTTTTCTTGAACGAAGGCTTTCAGGTGTAAAATAGATCAAATTCTCTGGAGAGCTGCATATTGATGAGAAGCAGAGTAGAGAGTGAGAGAGAGAATAAGAAGCAGAGTGAGAAAATCACTGCTGCACTTTTATGTGCTCATTAAAGTAGCTTTTCAAGGTTGGTCAAACGTCTTGATTGATTTTTGTGGACCATGCTAACAGATATCTGTATAAATTGGGTCATATCTTACTGAATCAAACACATATTTCAACAGACCAATGCATGTATTCTAGCAATTGCTATATTTTTTGAAACATGTGATCCGTAAACAGAAAAGGCTTGGCAAAGAACAACACATAGCCAACATGTCCCAAACGATTAGGAGAAGTGTCTGAACATAACACCATCACACATTTCTAATGTTCTGCTCCAGAGGTGAAGCGAATGCATCACGGGCATACACAATCGTTTAGTCAAAACTACTCACCAACAACACTGACATGCATTCAAGCCCTTTCACGGCCTTCATCTAGTTAAACCACAGCAGCTAATGTACTGTGAAGGTGTAAACATGTGAGGCAAATGGAAAGTAAACACTGGTGCTAAGCCAAACTCGACAATTTTATCCATTGCAGAACATTGGGTTTACCCTGCTGAAAAGATTGGCTTTACCATGATTTTTATGCTAGTTTGGTGCTGGACAAACAGCAAAACAAAGCTAATTGACCAGCCTGGTACTTTTAATGGAGCTCCAATTATCTGAGCTACAACATAGACTAATATTAGGATATTATATCAAAATTTGTCTCATTTTTTTTTTTTTTATAAGCTTATATTGTATGTTTCCAGTAACTAACTTCCCTGTGATTCAGTGGAAATCTTGTCCTATTTATGGAGTGAATTCAATCCATTTTAGAAGACGACTGTTTTTAAACACGGCAGAAAAACATCATAGCCACCATGCTGAGATAATGACTGGAATTAATGCAACCGTGCTATTAATATCCAGGCTTTCCTGCTATGATCTTCACTAAAAGAGTTTCAGCACTGATAGAAACAGCTAATAATACATAACATGCTACGACTCCCACAGCTCCTTTAGAACCCGTAAGAGATAATCAAGAGCATCTTGGGGGAAAAGCAGTTTTGTCTGCAGTCTTTTTGAATAGTGCTGACTGGACAGAAAGATATTGAGCCATGTTTCATTCCTGAATATCCTAAACATGCAATAAAGCTCATCCGCACCCCGAGACAGAAAACTGTGGCGTTTGCAGTTCCATTCCTCAGGGATGGAACATCTCCCCAGCTTCCTGCTACAGTGCTTCTGATCATAAAGCTGTTAATTATCTGCCATTAGCCAATATAGAATGGGGCATGATTAATGTGCTGGGAATGGGAGAGTTCTGTTTTTGTAGGAACACCCACAATGCCACTGTACAACAGATTGCTCATTACAGCACTAAACCTGGAGACTATGAAAAAGAAGGATGATTGGTACAAAATGATATAGATACAAAGAAAAAGAGAAATTCACATTAAGACTATGCAGTGACTAAAATAGTAAAAAATTTATGGGTAATTTTAGTTAACTGAATTAAATACACTTAAGCCTTAAATTTAATTCTATTTTATCTCACTAGTTTATTTAGTTTGCCTGTCAACAATGTCCTACAGTGAACATACATGCATTACAGAATATTTAATGAACATGTCATTTCCATCACATATTTATTTTAAACATTTTTCCAAATAAAATGGCTTCAAAAGCTGTAACACTTAATTTATCTTAAATACACTTTACTAAATAATATTTTCAAACGTTAATACGGCACAATTACTGCTTGATAGTAAATTACGCACTATTAAAATAGTCAATTCAAGAGATATTTGCCCAGATTTGCCCAGATTTAAATTATTTTTACACAATAAATACTGAATTTTTAAAGGGTTAGTTCATCCAAAAATGAAAATTCTGTCATTAATTACTCACCCTCATGTCATTCCACACCCGTAAGACCTTCGTTCATCTTCAGAACACAAATAAGATATTTTTGATAAAATCTGATGGCTCAGTGAGGCCTGCATTGCCAGCAAGATAATTAACACTTTCAATTGCCCAGAAAGGTACTAAAGATATTTAAAACAGTTCATGTGAGTACAGTGGTTCAATCTTAATGTTATGAAGCGACGAGAATAATTTTTGGTCGCCAAAAAAACAAAATAACGACTTTATTCAACAATATCTAGTGATGGGCGATTTCAAAACACTGCTTCATGAAGCTTTACGAATCTTTTGTTTCGAATCAGTGGTTCGGAGCGTGAAAGTCGCTTGATTTCAGTAAACGAGGCTTTGTTACGTCATAATTGTTTCGAAATTTCAATGGTTCACCACTGGGGGGCGTGATTTTGGAAGTTTGATACACGCTCTGAACCACTGATTCGAAACAAAAGATTCATAAAGCTTCAAAGCTTCATGTTTTTTGAAATCGACCATCACTATATTGTTGAATAAAGTCGTTATTTAGTTTTTTTGGCGCACAAAAAGTATTCTCATCGCTTCATAACATTAAGGTTGAACCACTGTAGTCACATGAACTGTTTTAAATATCTTTAGTACCTTTCTGGGCATCTGAAAGTGTTAATTATTATGCTGGCATTGGAGGCCTCACTGAACCAACGGATTTGATCAAAAATATCTTAATTTGTGATCCAAAGATGAACGAAGGTCTTGCGGGTGTGGAACGACATGAGGGTGAGTAATTAATGACAGAATTTTCATTTTTGGGTGAACTAACCCTTTAATGTTTATTTCACTCTCATCTTAGTAAAAACTGAATTTTTTTTATAATAGATTTTTAAATGCCTAAGATTGAAAGTCTAGGTTTGGGACAAGGGGTAAAAAAATAATAAATATACTGTATATATGTGGTTGGAGAAACCCATAAATGTTTAAGACACTATACCAGGCATCAATAATTCATTGCTTGTAATCCTCAGTCTAGTAGTTTAACAAACACTTTGGGACATGAGGCAAATCTTTCTTCACCACTAACCTCCAGAAGCCTATAGCAGACATTCATGCCTGACATCTTACCCTTCATCCGATGACTGCTGTTTACTTCAAGATTCCTGAGGACTCCTTTTACAACCAGGTATTGTCTAGATCATTGAACCAAAACATCAGATCTCAAGACTGCATTTAGCCCTTTGCTGATAGACATTTCGTAATGGTCTGTCCAGAGGTCTGGATGGTCTCCAGTCTTGCTTTGAATTGGTCTGAGTGACAGCAGAGAAATACTGGAAAATACAAGAAAAGAGCTCAGCATCTCTGCAGCAGTCTGAACTGCAGTTTGAATGCCATTATGTTTTTCAATTTATAATGATAAGTATTATTAAGAATGGTTTATATAAAACTGGAATGAACTAGGAAATATCAGCTGTGGAAAAAGCACAACAACCCTTCCTGCTGAAATAGATTCTGGGAGGCTGAAGGTATCTGATGACAAATGAAAGCTTAGCTTGTAGTTTTCCTTTATGACGTTTGATCGGCCAGTAATACCTAAACACACCAGGGAATGTTGGCTTCCTACTGTGTATGTTATACAAAAAAGACCAAACCTAAATGGATCATGGCAAGGCGGCATTAAATATTTCACCTGCATTGAGTCTGCCTGTGAATTGATCTGCATGCAGAACAAGACAAAGTCCTAAAACATAAAAATAAATTAAAATCGCTTCCACAATGGTTGAGGGAAATTGTAACACTTGAAAAAACAAAAACAAAATTTTATTCCACTTTATCTCAAATAAAAACTTACCTCAAAATATTAACATCATTGCTTTAATTAAAATTAATATTACTGAATTTGCTTTTAATATGGTACTAATTATTTTAGAATGAGCCTTATTGAGACCCATTTTTTTTTAATTATATTTGAATTGTAAAATACGTATATAGAAGCTTTCAACTAAAAATGTTTATTATTTATTTTAAAGATTCAACATTAATTGTATTATTATTATTATTATTACTTTATTTCATAACTAGCTTTACACTGCCCTTAAATCTTGTATCCATCATCTGGGATTGTATCTGTTGTTCATGCTAATTAAACAAACTAGAGATAAAATACATACACACTGAAATTAAAACAAAACTTTAAACAGCAGAATAAAAAATACACCCAAAAGAACTGAATAATAATAATAATAATAATAATATTTTATTACTCAATGTGTTGCAGTAGACTTTTGGCAGGCCCGGACTGGGTCTCCTTGAGTCTACTGTGGGACGTGTTGAGGTCTAAAAAAAAAAAATCAAAATGATGGATCAACCCATAAATACTCTTTAGAGTATGGTGGTGTTTATTTACAAGTGCACCGAAAATCCAATAATCCAGCAGTGAAGATATATGCAACTGTACAGTCCCGTAAATCAAAGTACCAAACCACCACCACCACCAAACCACCATAGCTGTTCAAATATGTTCAAATGTAGGATACTCACAAATGCCTTAGCTGTTGGAGAGCGTCCAGATATGCAGTCTCAGGAGAAATGTATTTGTCAATGAACTGGTGGAAAGGATGGCATTTCTATGGGCTGCATGTCTGATTCTTGTATTGAGAATAATCAATGTGCCAAGTGTCTTTGAAGTGTATGGGTGAAGCAGAATGGTGATAGTCCTTAGTGGGGAAGCCAGACATTACAGAGTCTGCATGGGTGAGGGTTAATCTTCACAATTGTGTGTTTGATCGATCCAGTCATTACAAAAATATATAACTATACAAATATGTACCCAAACTCATCCACACTATACAGGTAAAGGGTTTTAGCATATTTTATTTAATGAAAATCTCTTACAAGGTGATAACTCTTGGTTTTCTCAGGTAGAGAGAAAACTTTACTGATCATCATAGCTTGTTGGTGACTGAAGAAATATATAGTGTTACAAGTGTCTTGTTACAACTGACACCAGTCTTCTATTATTTCAGATATTTGTCATTACTTCTCAACTGCATTAAATGAAGCAGGACATAAAAAGAAAAAATGTCCCCTACTGCCCATGATGCATTAAATTCTCAGTACTGCAGCTCAGTCCATTTGCAAGTAACCCCGTGCCAAACATGAGAACAATCCCAATCAAAAGAGACAGACAGAGAAAGTGATGAAAATGAGTGCAGACAACCATATGTAGGAGACCCTGACAAGAGAGGGAAAGCAGAAAAACAAGGACTTTTGATGCATTTAAACTATAACATCAAAAACCTTCCCCATCTAAAAAAAAAAAAAAAAGGAACAAAAAAGAGTGAGCAAGGGTTTGGAGGTGTTAAAATGCAGAGGAAAAGAGAAAATAGCACAATGTAAGAGATCCTGAAAATCTGTTCTGGTTCAGTCCAGCAGGAAGCATCCGGCCGCACAGCAGAGTAAGTAATGTTTAAATTGGGGCTCAGCGAGTGGGATCAACAAGTCATCACACACAACAAGCTTAGTCACGTACCACCACCACCACCACACCACAACAGATCTGATTCTCAGACAAGTGTCAAATGCAGAATACTTACAGACATTAATGTATTTCTGATCTGGACGGGCTTTTATATTACCTTCTATGTCAATGTTAAAAATTTGCAGTAATATATCAGAGATGGATCTTGCATGTTTACTTGCAATATTTGTTGTGTTGCTGTTATTGGCACATAATTTAAATCAAATAGCTCAGAGTGTAAAATAGTCACTGGTGGAAGAGGAGTACTGAGTATTGATTCTCCATCGATTCTGAGCTTTCTGATGGATATAAGCTTTTGATTTACACTGCATACAGTGGCAAGAAAAAGTATGTGAACCACTTGCAGAATCTGTGAAAATGTTAATAATTTTAACAAAATAAGGGAGATAATACAAAATGCATGTTATTTTTTATTTAGTACTGTCCTGAGTAAGATATTTTACATAAAAGATGTTCACATATAATCCACAAGACAAAAAAAATAGCTGAATTTATTAAAATAACCCCATTCATAAGTATGTGAACCATTGATTCTTAATACTGTGTGTGGTTACCTGAATGATCTACGACTGTTTTTTTTTTTTGTTTTGTGATGGTTGTTCATGAGTCCCTTGTTTGTCCTGAGAAGTTAAACTGAGCTCTGTTCTTCAGAAAAAATCCTCCTGGTCCTGCAGATTCTTCAGTTTTCCAGCATTTTTTGTACATTTGAACCCTTTACAGCAGTGACTGAATGATTTTGAGATCCGTCTTTTCACACTGAGGACAACTGAGGGACTCAAACACAACTTTTAAAAAAGGTTCAAACATTCACTGATGCTCCAGAAAAAAATATGATGCATTAATAGATGGGGGTGAAAACATTTGGAATTTGAAGATCAAGGTAAATTGTATTTAATTTGTCTTCCGGGAAACATGCAAGTATTTTCTGTTGCTTCCGAAGGGCAGTACTAAATGAAAAAAAAAATGATATTCAAGCGAAATAAGAAAAATTTGGACCTCCTCATCCTGTTCAAAAGTTTTCACCCCCGACTCTTAATGCATCGTGTTTCCTTCTGGAGCATCAGTGAATGTTTGAACCTTTTTTAATAGTTGTGTTCGAGTCCCTCAGTTGTCCTCCATGTGAAAAGATGGATCTCAAAATCATTCAGTCACTGTTGTAAAGGGTTCAAATATGCAAAAGATGCTGGAAAACTGAAGAATCTGCAGGACCTGGAGATTTTTTCTGAAGAACAGAGCTCAGTTTAACTGTTCAGAACAAACAAGGGACTCATGAACAACCATCACACAACAAAAAAACAGTCGTAGATCATCCAGGTAACCACACACAGTATTAAGAATCAAGGGTTCACAAACTTTTGAAATGGGTCATTTTAATAAATTCAGCTATTTTTTTGTCTTATGGATTATATGTAAACATCTTTTATGTAAAATATCTTACTCAGGACAGTACTAAATAAAAAATAACATCCCCTTATGTTGTTAAAATTTTGCACATTTTCACAGATTCTGCAAGTGGTTCACATACTTTTTCTTGCCACTGTATATGAACAGAGATACTAGTATGCCTATGTACAATTCAGTGTTTATGATCATTTATGATGAATCACATAGCTAACCGATATATAAATAATATTCCATTCATCCATTCATTCTCCAAACTGCTTGTTCTGGTTGCATTTCAGTGTCACAGGACATATAGTGAAACACCATAAATGTATGCTTATAATATATATGATTGATGATTTCCAATTACAGATATATACCAGCATAGACAGAATGGCTATAGTCCTTGAATTAAATAATTAATGAATATAATCCCAGGTCAGTAAGATTTTTTAAATGTTTTTGAAAGAAGTCTCTTATGCTCACCAAGGCTGCATTAATTTGATGAGAAATGCAGTAAAAACAGTAATATTGTGAAATATTACAATTTAAAACAAATGTTTTCTATGTTAATATATTTTAATATGTAATTTATTAATGTGATGGCAAAGCTGAATTTTCAGCATCATTGCTCAAGTCTTCCTTCACATGATCAAAAATCATTCTAATATGATGATTTGCTTCTCAAAAAACATTTATTATCAGTATTGAAAACAACTGTGCTGCTTAATATTTTTGTGAAAACTAATTATTTAATGAAAAGTAAAAAAAAAAATAATAAAAAAAGAAAGTTTAACAATAAGCTTTTTGTTTGCTAGTTCAATTGATGTGAAACACATACTGGTGTTTTGAACATTAAAAGGAAAGATAGAGCTATTCATGAAGTCTGTATTATGATGGTTTATGTCTTATTCAGAAAATGTTTCCAGGCAACAGGCAACAATATATAATGGGGAATAGTAGCATTTAGCATATAGACATTTGGTTCAGAAATTGTTTAATTTAATGAACTGGAAAGAGAGGCTACTTAAAGAAATAAAGGTTTACTGCAAATTATGAAATTAAATGGCCTTATCTAACCACAATAAACTGGTCTTTCATGAAACTATATTACAGAATAATAAACTTGATTACGGTCTTAAATCCTCTTTTCTCAAACAAAACATTTTTATGAAACTGCCCTATTAAAAAAAAATTAACTAAATTTCTAAAAACAACATTCAGGTTAAAGAAAATGTTGCTATTAAAAATAACACTGTAAATAAAGAAAAATTCAAACTAGATCATCATATCCATTGTGTCTCGTCTGGTATAGAGCTGTGGTGACTAATATTGGCGTATCTTTCTCTCGGCCAACACTGCATCTATTTCCCCAGCATCCTTTCCCTCCCTCCAACTCGTTCTCTTTTCCTCCTTCAGAGATAGATGATGGCACAGTGCCTTCTCTCTTCCTCTGCCAGCTGCATTTTACAGAGTGCCATGCTGACACCCTAAATGGGCACTGGCCTCGGAATAAACACACTTAATTATTGTATAAACCATCAGTTGCCAGTCTTCAATCACACACATACACACAGACGGTTGTTTGTCATTATTCACGGTGAGCTGGCTGCTCGCTTCCTGGGTCTTGAATTTAGATCATTTTGCAGCAGGATGACACAGACTATGTGCCATACTGAACCATTAATGTCAACCCCAATTTACAGTGTCTCACAGGGCAAAGCTGACTTGACCCTGCAGCAATTCATTCTGTAAACATCCCCATCAAAATAACTTACGTTCAAACTAATGTTAGCTTAAGTCACAAATACATATATCATTCCACAAAGTCTGTTGATGCAGACTGGTTTCTTTCTGAATGGGAACTCTACACTGCATCTGCTGACACTTTGGAGTATGTCATCAGCTTGACCGGTGTCTGAAGCACGTGTTTAAACTCGTCAATTTTATTGGCCGCAACAGTTCGTGACATAACTACCAGTGCACCTAAGAGTATAAAAGGCACCTGTAGTACACATCATCAGCTTTTTTTGTCTTCAGGAGCCATTTGTTTTTGTACGTGTGAAGGCAAATACAATGGGAAAGCACTCAGCCAAGCATTTCAGGAAGTGTGTGCCCTCATCAGAGATACTTGACACCTGAAGACACACACGACTTGTGCGTTATTTGCATGGATGAGGAGCATGCGCGTTCAGTTCTCGAGGGAGCTGAATGCACTTATTGTAAGAATTTCTCTATGAAGAAGCTCCATTCATGCCTGTCCCTATTCTTGAGGGATGTGAGGCAGGTGTCCGCACCCCGTGGCTCGGGACTGGCAATGGAGAAGGCAAAGTGGAGACTGAGTTTGTGGGAAGGTTGGAGGTTATGGTCTGCGCCACGGACAGATTAGACCTGGCTTGGTGGTGCAAGAGACGGGAGATTGCTCCTGGCAGACTTGACGAACAATTCCTTTCTGGACATAACTGTCCTGCTCCTGTGAGCCTTCTGTTTCCACCTGATCTTTAAGCTGAGGTAGAGAGATCATGGGGGAAACCATATTCGTCCTGCATTCATCCTTTCCATCATGCGAATTATGCAAATGTGGAGGGATTGTTGGAGCATTGATATGCGTCAATGCCTCCCACTGAAGAGACGCTCGCTCTTTCTCAGTGGGTGAGGTGTCCTCTTTAAAGGCTCTGACCCTGCCATCCAAGCCGTTACATACTACATCACACTTGAATGGCAGGGCATATGCGGCAGCGGGTCAGGCCGAGGGTGCCTTGCACACAATGGCGGTGTTGCTGGCATACCAGGCAGACCTGCTGAAAGATTTGGACCAGGGTCAGGGTCTATCCCCTGAGGCGGTGGCTGAACTGCACCACACTACAGATTTGGCTCTCCAAAAAAACAGCTGCTGCAATCTATCCATGGCAGCGATGGTAGCATGGAGAGACATCTGTGGTTGAACCTGGCAGACATTGGGGAGAAAGAGAAAAACTTTCCCCTTAATGTGCTAGTCTCATCTTCTGAGCTTTTTGGCACATCTGTTTAGACAGTGGTCGGGAAGTTCAGGGAAGTGAGGGTGCGATCGGCAGCTTTTTAAAAATATATACAGTGGCGGTCCCAATCTTCACCAAAAACCTCAGAGGAGCCTATCCTGTCATGGTCTAGAAGCAGGGCCAGAGGGTGAGCGTTGCCACTCGCACTCCTCCTCTTCCAAAGAGTAGGGCACAGAGGAAGCACGACACGAGGAGGAGGAAACAAGATCTCAGGGAAGTGATTCAGAGAATCTCCCCTTCTCAGGGAACCAAGGTTACATTTGTAACTCGAGAAGGACTTGACCCAGGGCAGAGCTCAGAGGCTTGGAATTATTTACCTAATGAAAAGATTCCGACCAGGAACAAAAAAGAACATGGCCTGTCACTTCATGGGGACTCTAAATGTCGACCCTTAGAACTGCCAGGGAGGCAGAATCTCTATAATTAGCCCTCTATCAGAGGCCTCCAATGAAAAGGTATTGCATAACGGCGATAACCACAACACAGTGGATTTCAGAGATGGATGCCCTGAAGAGCAAGACTCAACATAATTACCCTCCAAGCGAGGGGAGTGACACTGCTTAATCCGAAAGGGGTCTCCAGGACCTACAGAGCATAAAAATAGATCTGGGGAAGTTGAGTACTCTGCATTGTGACCCTCAATGAGGAAAGTACCTACCAAGCTCTTACTAAAGCAAGTCTATCAAGGAGGCTCACAAAGAATCCTTCAACCTGATACTACTTTTGCTTATAGGGAGGCCATAGGAATGCCTATCCTTATCCAGCCCTGGGTAGCAAAGTACTCTGCATACAGAACCTCTCAAACGAGGGGAGTACTATATAGGCTCAACCACGAAGACAGCTTCGACATAGCTAGAGGAGCGGAGTACTCACAATAACTACCGTCTCGTCCAAATGGGGGTACTGGCCAAGCTCTGGAACCAGTAATCAAGGAGGCTCCTGAAGAGCCCTACAACCTGATACTTATCTGCAGAGTTCTAGGGAGCAGAGTACTTACACATAACCAGTTAGGGGAAGTACTTCAACCAACACAACCTGAAATCTGCTTGTCAAGGAGGCCCAAAGAGGGCCAACAACTCAGTAGCAAATCTAAACTCTAGCAGCAAAGATCCATAAATGAGGTTAACACAAAGCTTACCAGCTTGGCATAACTCCTGTACATAGCCCCAAGGAGCAAATTACTCAGCATATTGACCCTCTAAATAAGGGGAGTACTATATATACTTATTCAAGAAACCAGATTATCAAGGAGGCTATAGAGAAAGCCTACTACACGAGAACTTTCATAAGCATGTGCTTATGAAAGAGCCTACAACTCTCAAAACTACTATCTAACAAGGCTCTGAGAGCAGAGGTTTCAGCCAGAATGACTCTCTAAATGAGAGGAGACCTACAACCCTCTAGCCAAAAAGCGTCTCCTAAGAAACTTCCAAGAGCTAATGTATTGATAACACTGTTGCACGGAGCTCTGGAGAGTGAAGTCAAGAGGATTCAAAGCTCAGGAGGAGTCAACCGAAGTTAACCAAAGAGGCTATCAGAGCTTACAACTCCAAGTATTGCCTATGCACAGCACAGGCCTTAGCAGAATGACTCTCCCAGTGAGAGGAGACCAAATGGGCTAAAAACTGATCTAGAACAATTTAATCTGAGGAGGCTCTATAAGGAGCCTGCACCTTCAGCCACTATGCGCACAGAGCTCTAGATGATGGGATCCTCAGCAAAACGTCTCTCCAAAAATAGAGGAGGCTCCTAATTAAAATGATCACAAGATAAGCGTCTTTATAACCCCTGACAACTTCCTAGTTATGAGGAGCTCCAGAGAGCAGAGGCCACAAATAAAATATTCTCTAAAAAGAGAGGTGGCCTAACAGTGCTCAACCTGAAAACTTGCTTAGGTAGAGGAGGCTCAAAAAGGGAGCCTACAACTCCCAAGCTACACTCTATGTGCCTGTAAAAATAGACTGAATCCTATTTTAACAGCTACGAACGAAGCTACAGGAAATGGAGGTTTCTGCAAAATGGCTCTCACAACTGAGAGGAGACCAAACCATGTTCACGCCTGTTACTTGAAGAGTGGAAGCCTCATAAAGAACGACTCAAAAAAAAAAAAAAAAAAAAAGAGAAAAGACCTACAATGCTCAATTAAAAGCTATAAAACAAACATCCACTAATGAGACCCGAGCTGGGCCATCAGAAAATTGTTCTATACAGAGAAGAACAGTAAAAACATCATTGGTCCTGCCCCAGGCAAGCATGAGGAAGCACCTTCACCGAAGTAGACAGTACGGTCTCTTCTTTTTCCTTGACTCTCGCCTCCTACGTGACCTGCTCCTCGGCGGAGGAGGGTCACAAGCAGCAACACTGGCCTTCTGGTCCTCAACATTCTAAACATCTGATATAAAAAACAAAACAAAAAAAAACATAACATGATTGCCAAAATCTGCACTGTCACACAAGGATTTAGCAGCTATATTTTACTTTGTCACACCAGTATAGCGATGCCCCTGGGTAGTTGCAGTCAATTCCAATGTACTCGGCTGTCAGCACATAGACTCTGAGGTAAGTGGTACAAATAGCAGCAGGTTTATTCAACAGTGATGGACACAACACAGGCGAGAGGACAGTCCAAGTAAGTGGGCGGGGAATGGGAAAGTCTTGTGTAGCTTATCTGAGACTGAAGGTGTCTTTGTGTGTCCCAGGGGATCCGGAGGGAGCTGAGGAGCATGGAGACGGTGGAGAACCGCAGCGGTGGAGAACTAGGATGTATCACAGGAACAACAGGTAAGTAATCAACAGGTAAATGGGTCAGGCAAAACAACATGGTAAGGTTGACGAGACCAGACAAGGGAGTGCAGGAGAAGTGAGCATTTATAGGAAGTGCTAATGATGATGTGCAGGTACAGGGAATCCATGAGATGATGAGCTGACTGGGTGCAGGTGTGGATCAGGAGGAATGCTGGGAAATGGAGTTCAGGGACGGTGGGACAGATAGTGACTGTGACATTGCCTCCAAGACAGAGCCGGGAACTCAGGGGGCCATGGCGGCTCGGGCAGCTCAAGGGACCATGGCAGTTCAGGCCGTTCGGGAAGCCATGGCGGTTCAGGGCGTTGGGGAAGCCATGGTGGATCAGGAGGTTCAGGGCGCCATGGCGGTGCAGCCTCCTTGGCCTCGGCCACTATGGCCCCCCCAAAAAATTCTTGGGAGGAGCTATGGGTCTCTGGGCTGGAGCGGGGTCTGGAGCAGGCTCACAGGCTGGAGCGGAGTCTGGTGCGGACTCAGGGACTGGAGTGGAGTTTGGAGTGGACTCCTGAGTGGGCTCGTGGGCTGGAGCGGACTCCTGAGCGGGCTCGTGGGCTGGAGCGGACTCCTGAGCACCCTCATGGACTGGAGCGGACTCTCGAGCAGACTCAGGGACTGGAGCCATCTCTGGACTCTGGGCGAGGTAGGGAATCGCCTCTGGACTCAGGACTAGGAAGGGAGTCGCTTCTGGACTCGGACGAGGAAGGGAGTCGCCTCTGGACTCTGGACGAGGAAAGGAGTCGCCTCTGACCACAAGTCAATTAGCCATAGGTCCTTCATACTCTCAGGAGAGGACTGAGGCATGGCGGTGGCCATCTTGACCAAGGGCTCGGGCGTCGCGGCGGCCATCTTGACTGTGGGCTCATTTTCAGCAGCGGCCATCTTAACCGAGGGCTCAGGCATGGCGGCGGCCATTTTCAGCGGTATGTGAAGGGAACCGGCGTGAGGTGAGCTGGCGAGGCCTCGTGTGTCTCCGATGGGACTGGATGAGGAGGATACTTTTTTACTTTAACTTCTTCAACTTCAAAATTAGAACCGTTTAGATAAGAAACAAGATTTATCAATTCGAGTAGGGAGAAATAACAAGCAGGTTCGCTATAACGAATAGCATTCTCATCCAGTCCCATCAGAAAACAGGCAAAGGCCCGCCATTCTGCCGCAGTTCGCACAGGCGGTCCTCAGCCAGGATGGTATTCGCTGCTGCAAGATCCATATGTTTTGGGTCTGGTCTTCTGTCAGCACATAGACAAGGGACTCTGAGGTAAGTGGTACAAATAGCAGCAGGTTTATTCAACAGTGATGGACACAACACAGGTGAGAGGACAGTCCAGGTAAGTGGACGGGGAATGGGAAAGTCTTGTGTGGCTTATCTGAGACTGAGGGTGTCTTTGTGTGTCCCAGGGGATCCGGAGGGAGCTGAGGAGCGTGGAGACAGTGGAGAATCACAGGAACAACAGGTAAGTAATCAACAGGTAAATGGATCAGGCGAAACAACATGGTAAGGTTGACGAGACCAGACAAGGGAGCGCAGGAGAAGTGAGTATTTATAGGAAGTGCTAATAATGATTTGCAGGTGTAGGGAATCCATGAGATGATGCGCTGACTGGGTGCAGGTGTGGATCAGGAGGAATGCTGGGAAATGGAATTCAGGGACGGTGAGACAGATAGTGACCGTGACATTGGCAAATGTGTTGTTTTTATTTTAACCGTGTGGTGGCGCCAGATACTCGTTAATCGGTAATGACAAATGGAGACATAATTAATTTATAGTATTAACAAGATGACCCGATGAATTCATTTTGGGAGCGATGACTGATTGAATGTATTTTTAGTCCAGTGCCTGTATATAAGATTTGTATTGACCAAGTTCAGAGGCTGTCATATGTGGATCAACTTACTTTGTTGTGTATTTTCAATAGTTTCAATATGAAAAATAACTTTTATATTGATTCAATGGATTAATTGCATTTAAAAAAAATAAATAAATAAATAAAAAAAAATTGCATTTTAGGGGAAAAAATAATCAGTTTTTATAATAAATCTTTGAAAATCAAAATCTGGATTTGAATTTTTAATGTTATTATAACCTAAAGATGCTATGTGAAAGTTTGAAACAGAAAATAGTGGTTTTCATCTTGCCACTTTCTTGGTAAAGAAAACACATTTTTACTCATATTAATCAAAATGGATTTATATCGTTTTGGAACCAAACTGTTAATATGTAAACATCTTTTATGTAAAATATCTTATTCAGGACAGTACTAAATAAATAAATAACATGCATTTTGTATGATCCCTCTTATTTTGCAAGGGGTATGAAAAACTTTTGAACACAAAATGAGGAAATAATTAATATGGTACAAACTGAACGTAATGTCCTTGAAATATGGTTCAAATGTACTGTTGAATGTACTGACAAGCATTTATGCTAAACTAAAATATACTTTAATGTAATTTCTCTTGCAACTTTCATGGCATTATTTAAATATATTTGTAACTACACATTTGTAATGGTGAAGTTGCAATTTAGTACATTTAAAATATATTTAATTTAATATTGAATACCTCACTACAGTTAAAATGATAAAAATGACTGTACATGTGTGTAACAAGTGTACTTCAAAGCACAACAAAATATTAATGTAACAAAGTTTAAAGTTCAGGGAAGAAGGAGGATGGAACCGGTAAATGATCAACGTAGCTTTAATCATAAAATATACAAACAACAAAACGAAAGTAAAGCAGCAGCCCCTCATGGACTACTGCCGCATATAAATATACTAAAACACAACATAAAGTCCAGGCCTGGTCTTCTCTCATCTTGCACTGTCTTCACTCCTTCTTTTATCCTTCCGGAGCTCCTCCATGAGACTCGAGACTGGTGTGGCATGCAGGTGATGCTCATTAGCACTCGTGCCACCAGCCTTGCTCCATTCCCACTGCTCTTAGCCCCACCCTGCTTGCTACAATTAAAGATAATGATATACCCCTGGTTTCTCAGACAAATATTAAGCTAGTCCTAGACTAAAATGCATGTTTGAGCTGTTTTAACTGAAAGCAACTTGCATTGACATATCTCAAAATATGTCAGAGCCGTTGTTTTGTCTCAAGATGGACACCGGTAAAGTTTTTTCCTAGGGTATGTTTATAAGTTACTTAAATGCCCTAATTGAAATAAGGCATAATCCTGGCTTAGCCTAAGCCCTGTCTGTGAAACCAAGCCTTAAAGTTAAACTTTTAAGCTGACACTAAACTTTTAATTTGGCATCATAATAAGTGCACTTTTAAAAAGTGCACTAGAAACATAGGCATGAAAGTGTACTCTTTTTTTTTAAGTACACTTAACTGGCCTTTTATTTCAGAAATATTATATTATGTGCAAGTGCCTGTACAGTTTTTAATAATACACTTTTCAGATCTGAAGTACAAAAGAAGTGCACTTTCAATACAATTAAGTACACTTCACAAGGGAAACCATGACATGAACTGAAAGAAAGCTTCGTCTCACTTTGTGCACTAATAAGCATGAAAGACACTCTAGAAATACAGTACCTACACACAACATACTGTATACCCTATTAAAATAAGATGATTTTCAAGTGTGTGTCATTAAATAAACTGACAAAACTAAACGTTTCACACTACTTGTTTAAAATCTTGTCATTATGGTGTAAATGTAACTTTTTATTTGAAAAAGCAATAAGTGATTATGTTACTTGTAATGCCTTACCGCCAATACTGATTGATTTGTTTTGAGTCAGTAAGACGCCAGCCACTGTCACGCCAGCCCTGTGAGAACCTGAATCAGGTATATCAAGTTCAGCCACCAAGGCTGTATAAGCTAAACAAGGTAAATAAAAGCTCTTAAATAAAAGACAAATAAAATAATTAAGAGACAATAAAACAGATCAGAGGTAAAAGTCCATTAATATTCTCACACCATCAAGGCAGAGTATGTGAATTTGTGTCTTGCATAAGGAGTCAGTGTGGAGTCTATTACCTTCTAATGGTCTGCTGTTAACCTTTCAGGCCTTAACACTACAGAGAAAGAAAAAGAGTGAGAGAGAGTAAGAAAGATAACACACTCAAGGCTAACCTTTCGAATTTTGGAGAGTATGAATAAGAGGAGAGAGATAGAGCGATAGAGAGGATGAAAGAACCCAGAAACGATGAGAGACACGGGGAAGAAAAGAAGAGTGCCAAGAAGGACGAAGTGAACGCTCTGTCAAGAGAGCCGCTCTCAGGAAAATAACCTTTTTACTATGGAGGATGGAGAGCTGCAGTGAGAAATGGAGAGAGAGTGAGCCTGTACCAGCTCTGATACAATACTTCTCCGATTGACAGAGAGAACAGAACATTTTACGACCCATCTACAATCATAATATAATAGCCTAATCAGTCTCATGGTGCTGCTTTCCCAGAAAGCTCCCACACATATCGCAGGGAAGTCATTTTGCCATGTGTGGTAAAATGAAGTATTCCAGTTTAGTTGGAGGACTTTGAACTGATGAAGAGTGAAAGCAATCACAGAGAAGATGAGTTTGGTTTCAAAAGCTCTTCCTTGTCATATTCAAAAAATGTTGTCTTTTTCCAGTCTATACATTTAATTATACATTATACATAATTACAAACTTCACAACTAGATATTTACATTTTTCTGAAGAAAATGTGAGGTGCCCACGTAAAACTCAATGTCATAATGTTGCTACAGTAAACACCTGTTAATTGATGTTAACTGTAATTTACCATTCCATACATGGTGAAAAATTGTAAATGTTTGCCATCACATTATATGTAATTTTACTGTAAAAAATTGCAAATTTATGGTTTCTTCAAGTAAAAACTATGAATTATCATATCTTTTACAGTGAGAAACAGTAAAAAGACATTCTCAGAAGTCCCTGTCACACATCACAAGATTTTTTATTTTATTTTATTTTATTTTATTTTATTTTATTGCCATGAGCCTCTCAAGCTAAACACATTTTATAAATTATGAAAAATATGTCTTTTTCCTATTTTATTGTGTCTGTTCAGTTTGGTGCCAAGGTTTGTGCTGCATGTTGTCCCTCAATAAGTTGCAGCCTTGGTCGCATAGTGGGTAATATTCAGCTGTGATTCATAGCAACTGGAAATGGGGCACTCTTGAGCACCTTCCTGAATCATGAAATTACAAATGGGACACTCCATAGCCTCGTGGACATCACAGATGAGCAAAAACCATGAGACCACAAGTCCATATCAAGTGAGCCATTTGGGACACGACCAATGATATTCTGGTGCATACAGTAAAGATGGCTTTGTGCCCCTACCATAGACTGTATAAAACATGGACGTAGTGTTCGTGACGTCACCCATAAGTTTCTGAAGAGCATTTTTGAAGCCCAAAGTGGGCGGAGCCGGACATCTGCATTTCGGCAGTCACCGTGTATCACTCTCCGGATAACCGAAAATGGGCAAAGAGACGGGACGTGGGTGGAGCTGAGGTGCCTGGTTGCTGAAACCACACCCGCCTAGCTCGGAGGATCAATCTATCTTAAATACTATCTAAAATATTAATAAAGAAAAATAATACATCATTTGAAAGTTCTAAGGGTTTACTGTCAATCTACAATGTCTGTTTTATGATATAGATTCTCCAGCAACAGTAATATTGTAATTTGTGTCGGGTGTGCAAATGACAACACGCAAAATCAAAACGGGACTTCATACCTTTGTAATGAAATAGCGATCGCGAGATGAATCCAATCCATCGCACTTGAGTAAAATGTCCATGATAAGCATCCATTGAAAAACATCCAACAGCACTTTTTGTCCACAAAAGCATTAAATCCATGAAATATTGATATATAGTCCATTGTTTGTGTCATATTTCTTCTGAATGATCTGCTCTCCATCATTGTTCTTCAAGAAATTATGCAATGTGAGCACCGTGTATGTTGTAAAACTGTATACGATCGTATACATTAGACTCTCACAAACAAATAAGCCCGCCCAAAGCCCGTCCAAAGTATATTTTTCAAAATAGTGCAGCATATTTATTTATTATATCCAAGCAGGGCTGTCGGATTTTGTGGTGTCTTGAGAGGCATATTCTCCAGCCATTATTGTAAATCTGATGGACGAAGACGATCCAACAACGATGCCAAGTTCAATGGCTGGAATTAGCTGAGGTGATGTGACGGCTAAAGCCCTGGGTATACCTCTTTTTTTTTTTTTACACGTGAGCTAGTGTACACGCACAGTGGAACGCACAGCCTTTGAAAGTATACTTCATTTGACTCGTACGTGTACACAGGTGTTGCCACGAGTTACAACCCTTGTAAGCATCTTTGTATTCTTTCATGCTAGAGTTGTACAAATGAGGGTACTTTATAACCTCTTTGCACAATCTCTCGTTTATGTAGGCCTCCATTGTCACTGTAGCTTGCATGTGTTCCAGTCTGTTCTGTTTATGCAGTTTTTTTTTTTTTTGACTACCTTGTGAATCGACGCCCCCAGGGCATGGTTGCCACCTTGTGGATAAACTAATTACTGCAAACAAATTTTTAAAAAATAATTAAGTGCGCATTTGCTCCCAGCAGGTACAAGTACACGCAGTTACAAAAATCCACTGGTGCGTATACAGTACGTGCATATTCTTCTGATAATGAAATTCACATCATGCACACTGTACGCTGACCCTCGCATATGCATAAAAAGTGAACTATATTTTGGGCTTACAGACAGCAGACAAACAGCTAGTAGTGACAGCGGAGGCAACCCACCTGTCACTCAAGTGGCCACGCTCTTAATTATGCAGAACTTTAAGGCTTAATTTAATTTAAACGGATGAGTTATAAAAAATTAACCCCCCTCACAGTTGTTGTGAAGGGCAAAATTAGCTATATAGACCAAAACCACTTTTTGTACCAGGCTGTAAACATATTTTTTGTCTGCTGTAAAGTTGGACATTTTAACATGGGGGGGGTCTATGGGATTGACTCCCTTTTGGAGCCTGTTTCTAGCTGTCACATGTCTGTCTGTTTTGCACTATGTTCTGGTAGTCACATGTTCTCTTTTGTTCAGTTTCCCGCCACTTGTTTGTATCCATGGTTACCTTCATTAGTTCATTTGTACCAGCTGTGTCTTGTTAATTAGTCTTGTTTGCTCCTGTTTCCTTTGTATATATAAGCACTCAGTTTCAGTTTAGTCTTTTTCCTGTATTGTTTATGTTACACAGTGTTGTATTTCCCCTGTTTCTTGTTCCTAGTGTACCATTAAATATCTTTGAAGATATCTCCTTCATCATGCATTGAATACTACACCACCAATCGTGACACTAGTGGCCAGTGGATGAATTCAAAGTCACTTCCGTGTTGGTTTTAAGAGAGAACTGAAGGTTGCCGCTTGGCTCGACTAAAAAAAAATTAACCTTGGATAGTTTTTCACTGGCATTGAATACTACACCACCAATCGTTACAGAATACAGGACCATTACAGAAGGTATGGATCTAACCGCACTGCCAATGTAAATGGCCACAGTGTCACCAGATCCAGTTATGGCAGTGAGGAATATGGACTTGGCTGGCCGTGATCTGACTGAATACCTCACCAGGATCCTGATGGAAAGAGGCCTCAGATACACCATCATATCCTCGGTTCTGGTGAGTGAAAGTCATCTGTGTCATCCCATCATAGCTACCAGTCCAGTATCCTTTCCTGAGATGGCTGCCATCCCAGAGCCTCGTCGTAAGATGGCCGCCACTCCTGAGCCTCGTCGTAAGATGGCCGCCACTCCTGAGCCTCGTCGTAAGATGGCCGCCACTCCTGAGCCTCGTCGTAAGATGGCCGCCACTCCTGAGCCTCGTCGTAAGATGGCCGCCACTCCTGAGCCTCGTCGTAAGATGGCCGCCACTCCTGAGCCTCGTCGTAAGATGGCCGCCGTCACGCCTGAGCCCTCGGTCAAGATGGCCGCCCACCTTTGATGTAATTTCTATTAAAACAGTATTGCAGTAAATAAATATTTGCTTAGTTATCACCAAAGCTCTCTCTGTTTTATCATAGATCATTAAACTGTTACACTGCCTTAGAAGTCTGTCAGTTTTGTGAGGGACCTTTGTTTGCAAACACTGCCTGCAAAGTCATTGCATGATAAGGCAGCGAGGCAACAAGTCAGCTGCCTAAGATTTCGGAAGTCTTTGCACTTATTTTTTTTTTCATCCACAAGGCAAACATTATTTGTTTGAAAGTCAGATTTTTTTTTATAAACGCGATAGCACAAGATTTGAGGTATCACTCATGTGTTGTCCATAGCGAAGTGGTTTCCAGATGAAGTACACACCTAAGTTTAGGGTTATAGGTTTATTCAGACCCTTAAAGGGTTAGTTCACCCAAAAATGAAAATGTCATTTATTACTCACCCTCATGCCGTTCCACACCCGTAAGACCTTCGTTAATCTTCGGAATGCAAATTAAGATATTTTTATGTTGAAATCCGATGGCTCAGGTGAGGCCTGCATAGCCAGCAATGACATTTCCTCTCTCAAGATCCATTAATGTAAACATTAAACATCTAAAAATGTAAACATCTAAAAACATATTTAAATCAGTTCATGTGAGTATAGTGGTTCAATATTAATTTTAAAAGCGACGAGAATATTTTTGGTGCGCCAAAATAACGACTTATATAGTGATGGCCGATTTCAGAACACTGCTTCATGGAGCTTCGGAGCGTAATGAATCAGCGTGTCGAATCAGGAGCGCCAAGGTTTCGTGATTTCAGCAGTTTGGTGGTTTGACACGTGATCCGAATCATGATTCGACATGCTGATTCATAACGCTCCGACACTTCATGAAGCAGTGTTTTGAAATCGGCCATCACTATATAAGTCATTATTTTGTTTTTTTGGCGCACCAAAAATATTCTCGTCTCTTTATAATATTAATATTGAACCACTGTACTCACATGAACTGATTTAAATGTTTTTAGTACATTATTGGATTTTGAGAGAGGAAATGTCATTGCTGACTATGGAGGCCTCATTGAGCCATCGGATTTCAACAAAAATATTTTAATTTGTGTTTTGAAGATTAACGAAGGTCTTACGGGTGTGGAACGGCATGAGGGTGAGTAATAAATTACATTATTTTCTTTTTTGGGTGAACTAACCCTTTAAGTATGAACAAAAGAATTGGAGATTCTTGCCTTAGAAAGCACAACTAATTACAAAAGATTTTACATAGTATCCATTGTTCTGTGATTCAATAGCAACTGTGAGCTAGAGAATAGAGACTGTCCGTGTTGAACACATTATCTGTCAGTGGTGTTGTGAGGTGCTGGCTGAAACAAATTTCATTTGTAATGCACGTCTCTAGAGCAGAGACTTGTATGTAATGGCCTGTGTGTTGTGAAACCACCTTTTGTTTGGCTGACATCAAACAAATGTGAAAGCATTCACCTGACTATGATCTACGTATTCATCTCCATTCTTTTTTTCCCCCCAAGCTTTGCTATTTTGTATCTTCTCGCGTCACTCTTTTGTGAGTTGTGTACAATGCGGGTCTTTTCATTTATACGTCCACTTTTTTTTGTTTGCTCATGTTTATTTGTTCTTTCCCAAATGTGCAAAACCCACGTGTTTTTTTTACTCATAACTTCTCTATCACTTTCCCATCTCTCTCTCAAACACAAGCACTCACATCAAATTACCCTTTGCCCTAAACACAACATTTCTCCCCTCGTCTATTGTTTTTGTCACTCGGCTTCAATTTCTTTCCATTTCCTCCTGCCTACCCATTCATCTAGTCGATTATCTTTTTTATTTGTCTGTTTATTTGTTTCTCCCTTTATTTGTTTTTTGAAGTCCCTGCATTTTCTCCACAGGGGGCTAATCTGGCCTTGATTGATGATCTCATTTCTTCTGCATTTGTGCTAACGCTACTCGAGTCACAGATCATAACATAAAATAACTGCAGAACAGTCCTCTCTCACAATCACACTAATTACGGTCATAAGGAAGTGCCATATAATTATCTCCATGCGTGCAGCTGCTGTAACAGATTTACAAGCATTTACCTGCTAAGAAAAAAATGGGTTAATAAACAGTAATGCAAATTAAACTTTGAAGCTGAACAGTGTTCACTAGTTGAACTGGAATAAGAGAGGATACACGATGAGAAAATGGACCAGTTGTACATATATGAATGGGAGAAATTGTAACACTCAATTTGTCGGCTGTAGGAATGAAAGTCCAGCCTTACAAGAGCAGACTTCACGAATAGCTGACAGTCATGACAGATATGATTTTTGATTCACAATAAGCACATTTTAAATCAGACATTTTCAGTGAATTTTTAACTGGAGACTTGCTCAGACTATTTCATAGAATCAGTGAGTTGTTGACTTAAAGAGTATTCACATAAACACAGTCAGTTATGGTTTAAGTGAATATTAACAGTTGAGAGAAAACGCATGTGTAAAGGTATAATGGGTCAGTACGTAAGGTCTTAAAGTGACAGCAGCCTAATACAGGCTACTGTACCTGCTGCCAAATTATGAGATAATATTAAAAATATTTATATGACAGTTTTTCCCCATGGTATTGATGTCAAAATTGTGGCCAGTAAAAATGCTGAGTGGCTAGTAACTTTGGAAAACCACTAGCCACACATCCCCAAATTAAAAAAAAAAAAAAAGTCTGATAATGTACAGATACCTGTAAAAATGTACTTAAAGGGTTAGTTCATCCAAAAATGAAAATTACCCCATGATTTACTCACCCTCAAGCCATCCTAGGTGTATATGACACCCTTTCAGACGAATATAATCGGAGTTATATTAAATAATGTCCAGGCTAATCCATGCTTTATAATGGGAGTGGATGGTGGCCCAAATTCTAAAGACAGAAAAAATGCACTCATCCATTATAAACGAAGTCCACACGGCTCTGGGGAGTTAATAAAGGCCTTCTAAAGCAAAGCGATGCGTTTGTGTAAGAAAAATATCCATATTTCAAACTTTATAAACTGTAATCTCTAACTTCCACTAGCTGTCGTACGCACGTTCGCGAGAGTGGCGTTCCAGCTTGTGACGTAAGACACATGCGCAGCGTGAGCTCCGGTGAGAATATGCTAGTCTCGCGAGAAGTTGTGTACAGCAAAGGAAATCCATGCAAAGAAGCAAATTATTTGAGCTATACTCTACATTTTATTAGAGTTAAAATGCTGATTTCTTGTGAATATCCGGGTTGCTTCAACAAAGCTAAAGTCTTGAGATTACGTGCGCCGACATCAAAGAGAGATGCAGAGCGCTGTGTGTGACTTGCTGCCGCTTCAAACCTGGATTGTTTGTTTGTATGTTTTGATGCACTGATCGGATTACTACTTTATTTGTATTTCTATATCACCATTGGATTACTGTGCTTTTTTCGGATTACTCCAATT
The DNA here is from genome assembly GCF_019924925.1 of Ctenopharyngodon idella. Classification (NCBI taxonomy): domain Eukaryota; kingdom Metazoa; phylum Chordata; class Actinopteri; order Cypriniformes; family Xenocyprididae; genus Ctenopharyngodon; species Ctenopharyngodon idella. The sequence continues at coordinate 12,818,881 of NC_067227.1, forward strand.
CTAACTGTTGGTGCTTTGAACTTGATTGTTGACTGCAATTTTTACTGCCTGCAAGTTTTGCCATCGGGCTGCTGTGAGCTCTCTACCCTGTTGCGTCTTCCACCACTTTCGGCTCATCAGATGGTGAGTTACCGCTCTCTCTATCAGTTGCGCGGTTTGTTTACTGCTTGCTATCTGGGTGTGTTGTCTCCCTCTTAGCCTGCTGTTTTTGGTGATGTGATTTACGGGGTTTGGCTAACGTGATTTTCGCAATTGATTGGCATTTATTCCGACAATATAAACATGCCTCGGCCAACAGTTTTTCAGTTTGTTTTGCTGCTGCAGCCTCCTCCATCTCCCAGAGTTCCTGGTCTGTATACTCCGGTTCGAAACAAATATGGCTGGGCAAAAAACAAAGTCTTCTCTTGGCTTATATTGAAATCCTCCAACATTTTTATTAACAAATCCTAGTTTTGTACTTTTAATTCATGACCGGTGTTTTGTTTTGCTCTCTTCTCTGCACTTCCGTGTTCGTCACCGGAGCTCACACTGCGCATGCGTCCTACGTCATAAGCTGGGACGTCATAAGCTGGGTCTCTCGTGAATGCACGTATGGCAGTTAGCGTAAGTTAGAGATTACAGTTTATAAAGTTTGAAATATGGATATTTTTCTTACACCAACGCATTGCTTCACTTCATAAGGCCTTTATTAACCCCCCGGAGCCGTGTGGACTTCTTTTATAATGGATGAGTGCATTTTTTCTGTCTTTAGAATTTGGGGCACCATCCACTCCCATTATAAAGCATGGATTACCCTGGACATTATTTAATATAACTCTGATTATATTTGTCTGAAAGAAGAATGTCATATACACCTGGCTTGAGGGTGAGTAAATCATGGGGTAATTTTCATTTTTGGGTGAACTATCCCTTTAAGTGTAGTAGCAACGTAAAAATACTTCCACGACTGCATTTTGTTAGGGATACATGTTCATACACCAATAAAAAATTCTGACTTCTTTTTAGACTAAAATGTCTTGAAACTAAACTCACTTTTCCCAATGATGAGATACTTTTAAGCTGAAAACTAATCTTTTCTCAGCTGGTGTAGAAAATGGCAAAACACTAGTACATTAGGTGAAGGGGTGAACAAATCAAAGACTTTGGGAATAGGTGGAAGGAATATCAGTATAGTAAAAAAGAAGAAGAAGAAGAAGAAGGTGGTAAAATATTTAGATAATTTGAGACATTTCTTCTCTGTAATGACAGCTTGGAGCTGGTCATCTCAAAATGAAGCAGAACCTTTGCCACAGCCTGCACTTTTTGTCCGTCAAGATGTCTCTGTGGTACACAAAGTTCACGGCAAACCTGCACTTCACGACAACGCATAATCCATCTGGGTAAAGTGTACTGCAGAATTTGCTTTGTCCACTTTTAAGCATGTCATTTTGAAAGAGATTTAGGAATGTGATTTGTGAGAATAATGACAAGTTCAAATGCTAAATTAAAATTTAAACATTCTCTCATCCCAAATGCAGTGAGAAAAGGTGAATAGCCTGGAAAAAGAAGATAAGGTTTCACAGGCAGTGTCCTTTCGGGGCCTAGCAAGTGGGAAAAGAAGAATACGAGAAATGAAATAGAAGAATCTCTCTTTCATGAACATTATGAACCTCCACAGTCTCCCGCACAGCAACCAAATGAAGATTTACTGACTGTGTAGGTCCGTGTTTGGGGATATGAGTGTGTGAGAGGGGAATGTCATTTTCAATCACAATTAATGTCCACCCTTACAGTGAGGCTGGTGAAGCGGTGCCTCGAGCAGGTGGCAGAGGTCTCTTCCTGCCTTCCTGTGTCTTTTTTCTTTCCCAGAGTGATTCTTTATTCCTGGGTGGTGGGTGAAGGAACACTTACCTCAGAGAGAGAGAGAGAGAGAGAGAGAGAGAGAGAGAGAGAGAGAGAGAGAGAGAGAGAGACAGACAGACAGACAGACAGACAGACAGACAGACAACCTGTAGAAAAGAAAAATCACAAATGAGATCTCTATCTTTCCTCCTAAACCCTATTTGGACAGGACTAGTTTTCTCTCAGGTATATTTGTGTTGAACAGATGTACTTTGTTATTTTAATCCGGAAATGTCTGTGTTTTTCCTCACAAAACCAAGTAAATTACTTATTGTTTTTCAGTTAACTCCTGTGAGGAATCTAATCCAGTCCAGATGGGATTGTCTGTGGTTTATTATTTTTTTTCTCAGTGCTTCTCCTCATTTATTTGGACTTTGTTGAATGGTGTAACTAAAGCTAAATGTCTTATTGCACTTCCTGTTGTACTTTCTTTATGATTTTTAGAAGCTTTTCTGTAAATACAACAGGTAGTGGATCAAATACTTCTGCCATCCCATTCGACATATAAAACAAATGAACTGCTCAGAACAGGCCATGTAGTAGAACTAGTACTGTTGTGATCCTCATTATAATGGGTTTCAAGTTGCATGCATCCAGAGCAAATGACTTTCCATAATGCTCACATCCAGACAACAGATACTCCCACTCCCAGTAACTGCAATGCAAAACATAATTTAGAAAACCAATCCTATCTGAATAGCGCTCTAGATGTACTGTAATCAAGCAAGTATTAGGTTTAAATGGGTAGTAATATTATGGTCGGGGTCAAATATTGCTCCTTCTTGGATTAAATATTTACCAAAAATCACTCCTTAAAAAACAAACAGCTCTCATCAGGTAAAACAGTAAAACTTTAATATTAATACTTTTCACACATTACAATAAAAAATAAGAAAAATAAAAATAAAATAAAAAAGAAACATTAGAACATGTTATTAACATGTTAATAATATGTTATTAACATGTTATTAATGTTATTAACTATTTAATCTTTTTTTGGGTAACACCTTATTTCAATGGTCCACTTTAGACATTCTACAAACTATAAGTAATGTTGCAAGTACATGTAAACTAGCAGTCATTAGATTATTAGTAGACTGTCTGCTTAATTTCTGCATGATCCCCCAATAGACACTCTTCTGACTATAAGTAGCTTTGCAACTACATGTCAACTTATTCTACTAACCCGAACCCTAACCTAACAGTCTACTAATACTCTAATGATATTAGTTGACATGTAGTTGCAAAGTTGCTTATAGTTAGAATTTCTAAAGTGGACCATCAAAATAAAGTGTAACCTAACTATTTTTTACCATTTTTAAACAATTTAACCAGAAGAATTGTGGAGAAGCACTTTTTCAGTTTGTTTTCCTGAAGCTGAAACCGTATAGCATGCCCCTAGAAAAAGCAAAACGGATTATAAAAAAGTATGTTTTCAATGTTTTAAGTTTCTTTGGATAAAAGTGTAAAGCCAAATTTAAATGTCAATAGTGTTATGAGTGCGTGTAGATAATCCAATGAGAGAGAGATACGTGACACAGGAAGACAATAACAGAGAAACGTAACAAAGCACTACACACTAGAACCTAATGTTAACAAAGGGTAATAAACTGAGGAAAAGGCTTAAATACCAACCTGATCCCACGGCAATTCATATTTTACGAGGTGGCCGATTTGTACGAATTCGTTCAAACTCACTTGTACGAATTTGTATTTTTTTTTTTTTTGCTAAATCGTACATATTTTACGAGTTGCCAAATTCGTATGAGTTTGCACGAATGACCTACCCCTAACCCCGCCCTTAAACCTACCCGTCACTGGGGTTTAGACAAATCGTATGAATTCATACGAGTGAGGTCGTACGAATTAGCCACCTCGTAAAATACGTATGAATTGGTCGTGAGATAGCGTTGTAAATACACAAGGGATGATCCACAACAGAACAGGGAACAGGTGTGCAACTCAATTAGAAACCATGGACACAAACAAGGAACAAGAACTCAAACAGGAACAGGGAACACTAAACTAAAAGACAATGAAACTTAACATAACCCTTACAAAAGCAAAATACATACTTTTTTGAGTCTGTGCAGCTGCCTTGAAACTAACCATGAAAGTATCATAGTCATAGAAATTTTGTGTCACCTCTTTGCAGGCATGTTCATGAGCCTAATTGAGAAAACTCACAACATTTCAAGGAGAACATCATGGGTTATCCAGTATTTCAGACAGCTCAAAAAAATCAAAATGGGTTAAATTGACTTAATATGAGTGTTCGCGAGTCCACCTTAATAGTTAATAGTAAACGAACTTGGCTTGCTGTCCCCCGCCCCCCATTACGGAACTGTGCAGAGGTGGAGGAAGAGGGCTGCTGAAAGAATTGCCAATGGGATGACACAGTGTCTGCTACTTATATATGCTCGTAATGATGATCAACAGGACTGAATGTTTAGGCTCCTTCCGAAACTATATGTTTGGAAATTAATTTAAATGGAGAGCAAATGAAGAGACTTTCACTGCTTTTTTTCAGCTGAATTTTTGGCAGTATCTAGGAGTTTACTTGCCAAGTTATTCTTTTGGAACAAGAAGTTAAGACATCATGACATAACTCCAAAAAAAAAAAGAAAAAAAAAAAGGCGAAAATAAATTGTGGTGAACAGCAATGTTCATACTTACACTGTAAAAAAGATACAAAAAGCCACCAGAGACCTAATGCCGATCAGGGACTCAGGGAATCGATAAATAGACAAATCAACTTACAATAATGAATCGGACATTCCAAAAAATTTGTTCCAATGTCACACTGTTGAAAATGTAGTTAAATTGGTAATATTGCTGCTTTTAGATACTTATTCCTCAACACTGGACACTTAGTGTCTTTGTGGGCTATATCTACTATCTCAACTTTATTACAACATAACAGTGTAAAGCGGGTAACCCAATTAACTTTCGCAAGATACGTGCAAGAATAAAGAAAAGGGACATGACTTGCTTACATCTCCTGACTTTTACACTTATAAAAAAGACCCTAATAATCTCAGTTGTGTCTCCTCTAGAGTTTTAGTAGAGATTGCACAAACTTTGCTAAGATTTGCCAAGAAACTTCTGCAAGAAAAAGTACGAAATGCTATTGCTGATAGTACTTCATTGTTAAAGCAAAACTGAAAATCTTATTAAGTCCCACAAGCTTTTGAAAAAGCAACATCTAAACAATAAAATTCTCCTTTGGGATGAGAGGCAGACAGTCAGACTAGGTGTTTAGCAATGTTATTCATAATAAAAGTTCAGTGTATTTTGTTGGGCTGATGTGTGTGTGTGTGTGTGTGTGTGCGTGTGTGTGAACAGATTCATTTGTATTACAGAGAGCGGTTGAAAATGAAATGGCCTGGCAGCAGAAGGTTTTTAAGTGAGTGTGAATCAGAGGGCATCAGAGAGCAGTGTTTGCGTCATCATGCTCACCTCGACTCTGAGCACAAATGTGATAATGTGTGTGTGTGTGTGTCGGACCATCCCAAGCATCTGTGTGCGTGGCACAGAACCTGATTTCACCAAGTACCGCATGTTCATGGATCAACATCTTTGTTGATCCTGTAACAACATTCCAATCAACCAATTATTTGAGGGACAAGTTTACAATTTATGTCATTTTTAGGCTTACAACCAGAGTTAGGTGCTTCTACATCAGTGTCACCCATCATTTCACTCTGATTTTAGGGATAACTTATGGGTTAGGTTGGTTTTTGGGGTAGGGATATGGTTAGGATAAAATTGTTGGACAGGAATGTTGTTCCAGGATCAACAAAATATACAACCCATCTAACAGAGCAAAATCAGGACATGCTATGTGTGGCATGTAAAATTCTTCAGTCTGACCTTTGAGTTACTGCATATAGACTAGAGGATGACTGAAAAAATACACACATGAACAAACACACAAGCACACACACACACATGCAGGTTTTGTTATCTTTGTTAGGTTTTGGTATCTTGGTGGGGACTCTTCATTGACATGATTTTTTAAACTGTACCAACTGTATATTCTATCCATACCCCTACCCATCACAGAAATCAGTCTGCATTTGTACATTTCAAATAAGCATCATTTAGCATTTTTATTAATCCATTTCCCTCGTAGGTGATCTCAGCTTTTACTTTTACTATCCTTGTGGGGACATTTGGTCTTATATATATCAGGGGCGTTTCCTCCAAGGAGGCAAGGGAGGCAGTGCCTCCTCAAAAAAAAAAAAAAAAAAAAAAAATAGGATGAGAAAATAATTCATATTACATATAAAATAACACAAATATTACAAATTGGAAGACTAATTGAAAAGTAAGTAAACAGGTCACCCAGTTAGATATCACTGCTTTATGTCACGTCAAAATCAAATTTGAAATGGACTGAAAACACGATGACTGCGGGGGTTTTTAGTACAATCAGCTTGGTGAAATTAAAAATACAATTTGTGTCTGTGACAGACGGTGTTTATGGAGCATGACTGATGATCCAAAATAGCCTAAGTTCACTATTAAAAAGAAAAACATCAATACACAAATAAAATATATTGTTTAAATTATTATTGCCTTTAGTTATTATTTTGGAATGAATGTAGAAATGCTTAAAACACTAACTTGATGAGATTGACTTGGTTTTGATAAATTTACATTGTTAATGTAAAATTACAAAATAGAATTGTATTTGGTTTCTTTTTTCTTTTTTGATGTAATGTAAAGTAATGTTCATTTAACAAGGAAGATGTGTCAACATTAAGAGTAATGCACATGGATTTACATTGATTCATAAATAAATAAAAAATTTGTCTCATTTCAGAACACTATTGCACGCCACTGATTATATATATATATATATATATATATTATATATAAAGTAAGGGATAATCCACGGCTAGCCATGCATTAAAGGATTTTTAATGCACGACGTAGAGGTTGCACTGTGTGCGTCTCATCTTTAAAGTCTACAGTCTGAAGTCCCCTCGTTGCTTAAGCATATAGCTAACAGAAGCTAACTTAAAGATTCTTTAATGGATTTATTAAAATTATTTACGAATGACAGGCAACACTGACAGTGACAAGGCAATCTTTATTTGAACTAATCATATCATTTATTTAAATGAATTATGTAGAATGTGAAATAAAACAGGTGTCTCTAACCACCGTTTACTATAAATATACAGACACATTTATTGAAATGCATTAAATTAAATGAAAAAAAAAAAAAATCAAATAGTTGAAAATTTCGTTTGGGGATTGTTTTACTCATCATTATAGCCTACTAATTGATGTTAAACTCAACATTTCCATTTATCGTGAAATTAGACATGGAAAAGAGTAGGGTAATTTCAGGTTTAGGCTTGGAGGTGAAATTATGTTTCGCTTTGCTTGTTGAGGTTCTAGATGTCAGTATGTCACTCCACGCCCTCCTCTCTGACAAAGATGGGGCCCAATATTTTAGCATATTGCCAAGGTAGTTGAGCCCCATCGGCTCCCTGGTGAACCACACTTCGGTGCTCTCGAGTTTGCACAGAGGGATGTGTCTCGGATGCAAATAGAATGCTCCGGCATTTTCTGGACACATTGACAGATATTTTTTAAAGCTGTCCACGGGACAAAGTGGGTCGCAGGGGCTCGCAAACATAAATCCTCGTAAATTTTCTCTATCCGATGCAGTGGGATCCTTGTGGTTTTTTGTCTCTGGGTTATGCGCCAGGGTCAGGTACTCTTTCCCATTCTCGTCTTGCCGGAGACTCTTTTGATAGGTTACGGTTTCCTTCTCTTCCCCTCTGTGCAATAACAGCTGTATGTCAAACCAGTGGGTGTGAAAGTCCTGTGGGTGTGAAAGGGGAGAGTGCAGGTGCATTTCTAATTTTCTCCAAGTCAGACTCAGTAATACGCGGATGATGAACGCTGGTGTCTTTTCCATTTTTCCTGTAGCGCTTTAAAACTGATTTAAAGACAGCATTGCTTGACTTGAAGTCTTTATCACCTATGATGTTGTATTTTGTAATGTGACGGTTAATACCTGCTCCGAGACGCATCAAACTTGCAACACTGTATTCGCGTCCAGCGGTAGACTGAACAGAGGCATAAAACCCCCGCAATGTCTCATTTAAAAGAGAAGCAGAGTAGGTCTCGACATCACAATTGTTCTGTCTTTGCCGCAAAAAGTCACTGAAAGTGTTAACTGCCCATTTAGTTGTCTTTTTCGTATTGACCTCATCTTTGTCGCCTTCTATCTTATCTAGCTCTGTCGGTGTTACTTCTTTGTGCCACTTTTTGTCATTCAACGTCTTCTCCAAGTCTTCTATTTCGTCTTGTGCCTGGGCCCATTTCTCAAAATTGCCATATTCACCGTACAAATTAAACGTTATGCAAAAATCATCCATTTAGCCTACCTAAATAAACGTTTTCATATATGTCTCTCACTTTGTTCAAAGTCCCTTTAAGACAAGTCATTTCACTCGGCGGCCATCTTTGAAACGCCTCTCGGGCATCCTGGGCATCATGCAGCTCCTATCTCTTTGAATGGGGAAACATCAAATTCTCCAAAGCTGTTTGCCAAGCTTTCGATTAAATTTCATATTTGAAATCACCAATGAAATCTGACAACAACTGTCTCATAATTTTTTTTTTCCAAACGCTCAAATCATGACAAAAAAAAAACAGTATTTAGGCTGGAACAGGCTAATGCGCATGCGCAGACCTAAATGCGCGTCTCTTGTGCCTCATTTCGGAGGCGCACGTCTGACTGTTTCTATAGAAACCGGTGCTTCTAACGGCCGCTGCAGTGACGCGATGACTTTACAGGTCGGCGATTGGCTCTTATTTTGAAGGTGGTACTTATTCCGCCATATTGAGCATTACACTTTCTCCCATTCAAAACAATATGAGTGACATGTCTTGTGTTATTCTATAGTCTTTGCGCTGTTTGCAAGTCTAACTGTGTTACTATGGTTATCAGTGTTTATAGTGGCGGATTAATTTCGATCTGTAATCAAACTGACTGGAACTACCTGTGCATTAAACGGTTTTACTGCACACCTTCCAGCCAATCAGAATTGAGTATTTAAACAGACCAAGGTATAAATATCTATATCTATCTATCTATCTATTTATATATATATATATATATATATATATATATACACACACATATATATACATATACATTATATATATATATATATACACAGAGCCAGCCCTCCCTATAAGCGAACTAAGCAGCTGCCCCCAAGAGCAAACAAAATGACAGCTTGATTTTTACAGCACTTTTTCTATCAGTTGCAGTTCTGTGCCTCCATCCCAATACTGAACAACTCGACGTACATTTGCATCACGTTAACGCAGCGATAGAGTTACACTCACGGGACTCTGCACTTATTCGCTATCACAAAAGTTCATTATTTGCGTGTGCTTCAAAGCCTTGTCGGTTAAACATTTCATTCTTACATGTGCTTTTTCTGAGCGCGTACACCCGAAGCGCGCGCGCAGACACTAAAAGCCTGTCAAACAGCGCCCGAATAGTGGACTTTATCTTTCGCGTCTGATTGCACTAATACTGTCAAATACACAAGGTTTACATAAACACAGTTGTGTCTAAAGTGAAAGTAATCAGTTGAGAGAAAATCAGATGCGTGTCTGTATTTGTGCAGGTCTTAAAGTAACAGCCACCTAATAGTAAACATGCTGCCCTTGTCCTTAAAGGGATAGTTAACCAAAAAATGATAATTCTGTCATTATTTACTCACTCTCATATTGTTCCAAACCTGTATTAATTTCTTTCTTCTGCTGAACACAAAATAAGATGAATGAATTTAACAAGATATTTTGAAGAATGTGGGTAGCCAAAGAGTTGGTGACCAGCAACCCACATTCTTCAAAATATCTTATTAATTTCATTCAGGTTTAAAACAACTTGAGAGAGAGTAAATGATGAGAGAATTTTCATTTTTGGGTGAACTATTCCTTTAATGTTAATACATGTATTATTGTTATATATATATACGTCATAATATTACATAATGTGACCGTTTACCGAGGCTCTGGAGTACAGGTAATAATATTGTAAATAATGTTCAGTTTCATGCACAGACTGATTGTTTCGCTTCAAGACCTCAATGAATCATCATGAGCCACGGGTATTAATTTTGTTTGTTTTGCCTGTATATTATGTTTTTTTTTTTTTTTTCTTTGTTTTTTTGTTTTTTTTTTACTCCCAAAGACGATAGCCATTGACTTGCATTTTATGAATCACCAAGGACCATGGTTTCAGCTAAAAATCTTTACTCTTCTGCTGAAGAAAAAAAGTCACCTTACATCTTGGATGGCATGAGGGTGAATAAAATTAACAGCAAATTTTCATTTTTAGGTGAACTATCTATTTAATGTTACATGATCTTATCATGTTGCAAGTGGCGTCTAGTTATCTTGGAAACAAATATGGTTATTTATTTGATTTTGTGTTAATATGTCTTTTTTGGCAGTCTAAACAAATAATAAATGAATGAAAAAAATAGCAACAAAATCACATATTGCTTGCAGTTTTCACTGAAAAGGAAAGGTCAAATTGATTGTATTACATTGTGGAATTTAGTATCGCGCACAATGAGTCTCGTTAAACAGCATATTTTACCAAAAACTTTCAAATCACAGCTGTTTCCTCTTGAATTCAGAATGGGTAAATGTCTGTGTGATTGGATTAGCCTTCTGTACCACTCAGCTCTCAAATGAACTTTATTTCTCTAGTATTGTGCGAGTTAGAGATAATTCACGTGTATGTGTGCAAGTGCATGTCAATTTAGGTGTACCTTTTCTTTAACACCTAGATGTCCTGAAAACAAAACTAAAAGCCCATTATTAAGTGATCGTGTAAAATGGCAAATTAACATTCTCTTCAACTTCAAGTGTTTTAATGACTGTGTGTGAAAATGGTCCAAGTCCAAGCTGATGTTTGTTTGCTGATCATTCTGTTTTTCTATTTCACTCATTTTCAACACTCGGCCCCTCTGTGGAGATGTATAGGTTTATAAAAGGAGTGAAATTGAATCTCACTGTTTCTGCAGCGATGGTTTTATTGCAGAATCTCAATCACTGTTTTATCACCTTTGCCTTCAGCGGAGTAACACTAGCCTCCTTCAACCCTAGCAAAACCGTTCCGTTAGCACTACTGGAACAACAAACACATTAGAACAATAAAAAACACCCTCTTACACAATACAACGTAAAATACAATGGTTACTCTTGGGGGTGATGATGTACCTGTACACAAAAGCAGAGATACAAGAATAAAATATCTAGTCTTTACTCTTTATTTCAACACTATTTATTCTGCAGGCAGTGATGGAAAAATCACTAGATAAAGGGGGAAAGTGCACATTGTGTTTTCAGCAATACAAAGTTTCAGTAAATTATTTCAACATGTTGATGGTCTTTTGGTGATTACTTTTAGGGTTAGAATTAGTTTGACTGTCTAATGATGGCTTTTAGCAAATGGTCAGTTAACTGCAGCCTCTGTTAATTCATCTGTTCATGTGTTCAGGATTGGAAATCAATGATAAGGACCCTAATGGAAAAGGTCATATCCATTCATTCATAATGCTGAAATGAGAGAAGTTGGCAGCTCATTCCACCGTCCGCAAATGGCCATGGATCTAAATATAACCGTAATATAACATAAATGATAAAACACTTTAGGGTTGATTTGTGACTGGACATTAAGCTTAGATTAGCGATTGGACCATAATAACATTTTGGCTGATGCCTTCCTCAAAGCATTTAATTAATTATTTTTTAAAAGTACAGGCCATTTTTTTATAAACACTTTTTGTAATAGCCTACTGGTTCTCTCTTCACATCCTGATCAATCAATTATAGTAGTCTAAACATTAAAAAAAAATTGAAAAAGACAGTCACTGATGTGCCACAAACAAACAGCAGCTACATTTTACAGTTCCTCCTGAACCAAAACAATGAGCTTATGCTGCATTCATGCCATATTGTAACCATAATTACGAGATGACAACCCGTGATGTTCTACCCGGAGCTGTTTACGTCCTCAGACTCAGATATATGAGTTTCTTTGTCAACACTATCAACACCGAAATGCAATATGGGGGCTTGAGCCCCTGCCCCTTTGATCGCGAAAGTGAAAGTGCCCTTTGCGGCCGCATCGCGGTGCCCCCAAGTTCCCATTTCTCCCCCCCCCAGAACGCAATTTCTACCGAGGGAGAACATGCCCTCCCAACCCTCCCCGGAACGCGATTTCGGCCGAGGGAGAAACCTACAACCCCCCCCCACCCACCCACCCACAGACTCTGCTATATGTGTTCATGTGTTTTGGAGGAGGCATGACTTTGGAGATGCTCTGAAGGGAGGGTGGGATCTCATGCTTTCAAAACTAGCTTGCTATTGCTAGCTTCTCCGAAATTACCTACCCTACCTTTAATGTAATTTCAATCCAAGAAGAAAGTAAAAAATGTAAAAATTACAGTAAATGTAGAGTTACCTAAGTTACCTTTCCACAAGCAGTGAAAAATAATATGTTTAACAGGATGTAATGACATTCAAGTTCAGAGAAGGAGGAGGTGTGAACTGGCGAACATTCAACATAAAACTTTAATCACAAAATAAACAAAAAAATAACTGCCGCATGAACTAAAACAGCAACATAAAGTCCATGGGCCAGTTGCATAAACCGCTAAGACCAGTCTTACAAGTTGGATATCTTTTTTTTTCTTTAAAACTGTTCATAACTTTTTTAAATCGGTTACATAAAAATGTAGATTGGCCTAATTTGATACCGAAAAGTAAGACTGACTGCCCCTTGACTAACTGTCATACTAGAACTTAAGACACTGTCTTAACATAATGGCTACGTTTATGCAACCTGCCCCAGGCCTGTTCCTCTCTCGTCTTCCACTGTCCTCACTCCTCCTTTTATCCTTCTGGAGCTCCTCCGTGGGCTTGAGCCCATGGCATGCAGGTGACGCTCATTAACACTCACGTCACCGGCCTTACTTCGTTCCAATGGCTCTTGGTCCTGCCTTGCTCACAGGAAAACACATGTAAATTTATAATAATAGCCTGCAGTTTTTGGAAGTAAAAAGTATGAATAATGTATCTACAAAGGTATGAATAAAGTAGCTTATAATTAATGGTGAAACAAGTACAAGTACAAAAAACTTAAGACAATTCATGTACATTATCTTTGGTAGATTCAGTAAAATGTATTGGATTGCACTTTTTAAAATTGCACTTTTTTGAGATTAATGAATAATGTTTAACAACCTTACCACAATTAACACATTTACAAAACAACTAAGCATCTCTTGTTTATCAAGAAAGGCTCCTTAATAGCTAGTTTACTTATAAATAAATCGAATTCAAGTGGGACAAAAGTAAAGTCACATTCAGTCTTTAAAGTCAGCAAGAAGTTGCAACAAACTTTACTATCGTATTGTATTTCTATGTTAAATGGCTTATTGAGAAGAGAAAAAGTGAATGTAAGAATGGCACAGTAGAAACAATAATATTGTGAAATATTATTGATATTGTTTTCTATTTTAATATATTTTAAAGTGTAATTTATTCATATGATGGCAAAGCTGAATTTTAAGCAGCCATTACTCCAGTCTTCAGTGTCACATGATCCTTCAGAAATCATACTAATATGCTGATTTGATGCTGATGCCCAGAAAGTTCAAAAGAACAGCATTTCTTTGAAATAGAAATCTGTTGTAACGTTATACATTTTACAGACACTTACAAAAATCATACCGACCCAAAACTTTTGATCAGTAGTGAATGTATAATTCTTTTTTTTTTTTTTTTTAGTTAACTTACCTTTTCTCTTCAGTTACTGTATTTGGCTTATCCTGTTCTGATTTAATTTGACTCCTGCACTGATTGTCAAGCACATCAACCCCCTCCCTCGCTCCTGCTAGACTCAGAGCCTGAAGTGTTGATCGCTGCTGCTGCGCCTGTCAATCTTAATCTACCGAGGGGGAACTCTGAAATCAGTTAGTGTGGGGGCACTGGTATGTGTCAATACACACTCATAAACTCTACACAAGCCATTGCTGCTCAACTACCTCCTGTTTTGTAAACTGACTATGAAAAGGTCATACATTCAATAAATCAGTGAAATGTGACATTGATATTGATGAATATTCTATTTTTTAATTGCACTGTCAAGAACAGTTTGTGGTTTAGAATGCAGAATGTGTAAACTGACATTTTTGACACTCCATTTGAGTATGTACTTGCCATCTTGAGAGATAAGCACTTTTTAAAGGTATTTAAAAGTATCACTCATAAAAAGTGTGAGTGAAGTGGAATGAAAAAAACCTCCAAATGCAAGTAAGCCATTCACCTTTTGCATCCACTACACTCAGTGTTGTAGCTAGACACTTTCCATGAACACTCAAACCCTTATAGTGTTTCAAAGCAACTTTTTAACAAAAAAAACAAAATGTCCCTTTGTCTCTAATCACATTTGACTACCTTTTCAATTTTACATGAGCTATGGCTAGCTGCTAACTTCAAGAGGCTCCCTGGAATGAGGGTGTTCTCAGAAGCGTAATTACTATAATAAAAAGCAATGTCTTAAATGGACTTAACTTTTACACTCACTACAATTATTCCTTGGCATCCTCACGTACTAAACTGAATTTTTTAAAATTGTTTTTGTGCTGGAGGTATGCTATTACATCGTGTGCAGAGTGATGTTAACATTTAAGCTCTGGTGAGAGAAAATGGCATTATCAAAGAGTCAAAAGAGGAAAGTTGACAGCGAAAATAGGGCATACAAAGAAGAATGGAAAGACAACTATGCGTTCATCCTACCTGGTTTTGTGAATGCAAAGCCGGTGTGTCTTATCTGCAACGAAGTTGTCACTGTTTGTAAAGAATATAATATTAGGGGCCGTTCACATGTCGCGTCTAAAAACGCGTGGAAAGCGCGCCCGCGCCTCTTTCTCCCCCTTTCCAAAGCGCTTGCGCTGTCTGTCGTTGCTATGCAACCATGAACCGCGCTCTCCAGACAGATCTATTTCAGAACCAGCCGCTATCAAAATAATCTGGCTAGGGCCCGGGCCAGATACAAGACATGCACAAACAAACCAAGCTGACGATTAAATAGCAGTATAACTTACCTTTCATATAATAGTTATAATTAATCAAATACTTATGAAGGCGAACCATGGTTTTACTATAGTAAGAGTGTAGTAACTATGATTAATTTTCGTACGAGCAGTATTGCTTGCATTGGTGCTCTTTTATTCCAGTGTTTGAAATAGTTGAATGAATGTGATAACTGCCTTAACGATGTTAAATATTTAATTAATCTTAAATAACGCAATGACAGTGCAACTACTTTGCATATTAGGATTTTTGGCGTAAATGTGTTTATTACATACAAATGATTGTCAGTAAAAAAAAAAAAAAATGGCACAGAATGTGACTAATATATTATGTTCATTCTGATCTTATTCATTGCGTCTCACACTGCAGCGTCACAATCACTAGTAGAGCGCTGACACCCTGCGGTGAAAGAATCACAGCTTATGTTGGATTAAAACTTTAAAGTTCCATAGAGTTTGGAAAGGTCTGTACCATAGACTGTAAAAAAATACACGGTAATCATCAGAATATCTCTTCTCCTGTCTCTGAATATGTCTGGAATTTAAAATCATCCTGAGGACTCTCATTTTAAGAGCAGTTTAGTTAGCTATGTGATAACGGCGCATTGAAAATATAACCGGAAACAACTGAGCCGTAATATTTCAAACCGGATGTGCGTCACGAGGATCAGTGCAAGTAGTCCATAGCTCTCTACAAAGAATATACACTAACAAGAAGCGACACTCAATAGAACGTTCCATTGCAACACCGGCGCCCAGCAGCAGCAGCCCTGCGTTTCTGCCATTTTGGGGTGAAAGCGAGTCGGCAGTCCACTAGTTTCTATGGTAATATCAGCTGCTTTGTAAAAAAAAAAAAAACGTACATTAAAGCTGAAATCCAACCTGAATGATGACAACACAGAATAAAATCACTAGTGATCATCAAATCCTTTTTACAGTTTATTTTACACACGTTGTGTTTAAGTCTTCCACTTTTTTCACCAAACCTTTGCTCTCTAGAAACCCAGTCAGTTTGGGTTAAAATTCTTTGAAGTTCAAGTATTAGCATTATAAACACTGAATTAATACAACATATGAAATTAAATTAAGGACATGCATCAGAAGAATTGGGAATGTTGGACAATAATATATGAATATAACAGCTTGATTTAGCAGTGTTGTCTAATGTCCGTTAAAGCAAAAGTGTCCAAAAGTGGGAATTATGCGATAACGGACACAGCAATGCATCATGTATTATAAGATCATTATGTTTGTAGCGTGATCCATTAAAACGTACAGTAGCCTATATATATATTTCAGTTCAGAGATACTATTATTACTATTACTCCACTAGGTCTAAAATATATTGTTCGCTGCAAACATGATGATCTTAAATGTATTAATTATTAATTTACTATTAATAAATGTGTACAGTTGCATAAAATGAAAATAAAGTAGGCTAACTACGTTACCTCAGATGGTTGAATGGTTGGATTCCACAACTGGTAAAATAAAGCTTAGCCTATATAAGACAATACAACATTTACTGTAGGAGCCATACAATTTACTGGTGACTTAATTTAAAAAAAAACTGTTCTATTGCACTTCTGATTTGGCAGTGAAATTCGGCGATTTTGGGTGCGTAAGATGCGAAGGATTCTATGGTCCAATTAGTATTTTCACCCCATAATGGCCGCGGCGCTACCGGCGCGCGATCTAGTGGCTGTTGCCCAAAAAGTATCAAAGTGTCGCCTCTTGGGTTCTAAGCTCTTCGCTCTTTATGAGAGCACGCTGCAGTTCCATTTTTCACCACAGATTTATATTGGAAATTTGTGGGGCGCTGTAGAGCTGGGGAGGGATCTGAGACCGGCTGCCCCGCTATATCCATGCTATATATTAATCAAGCGGCAACCTCCCTCAATTTCTAATGAAGCCAATACGGAAGTGAATTAAACTGCAATTTATCGACTGGCCGCTAGGGACAGGCTCCAAAAGAGAGCAGAATCTCAATGAGTCCCATGTTAAAATGGCAAACTTTACAGCAGAAAAAAACATGTTTACAGCTTGGTACAAATTGTAGTTTTGGTCTATACTGCTAATTTTGCCCTTCATGACAACTCTGAGGGGAGTGAATTTTTTTATAACTCATCCATTTAAATTATATTAAGACTTAAAGTTCTGCATTAATTAAGGGCGTGGTCACTTGAGTGACAGGTAGATTGCCGCCGCTGTCTGTGAGCCGTCACTTACCTCAGCTAATTCCAGCCGCTGAATTTGCCATCTCTGCCGTATTTGTGCTTTTTTCTGGATTATTTTATACAATTATAAAATAATATGGCTTGCTGCGTTAATCGTCAAGACTCGAGACAGATTTGCGTCTGTGTACATGTGTTTGCATGCGGAAGACAAACAGAACACACGTTGTTGGATCGTGGCACTGGCTAAAAGTTTTGTTTGTGAGATTTACTACAATGACAATGGCGGGAGAATATTAAACTCCGACAGCACTGCTTGGATATTATAACTAAAACTGCTGCACTATTTAGAAAAATTATATTTTGGACGTGGGCTCATTTGTTTGTGAGATATATACGATCATATACAGTTTTACAACATAAATGCTGTTCAGGTTGCATCATTTCTTGAAGAACAATAATGGAGAGCAGATCATTCAGAAGAAATGTGATGCAAACAATGGATAATATATCAATATTTCTTGGATTTAACGCTTTTGTGGACAAAAAGTACTGTTTTTTGTTTTGCAGTGGACACTCATGGAAATTTTACCCAATTAAGTGCCACGGATTGGATTCATGCACGATCGCTATTTCATTATAAAGGTATGGAGTCCCATTGGATTTTGCGTCTTGTTATTTGCACTCCCGACACAAATTAATTACTGGTGTTGGAGCATCTATATCGTAAAAAAGACACATGTAGATTGACAGTAAATCTCTAATTTCTAATGATATAACTTGTTATCTTTATTAATATTTTAGATAGATAGATAGATAGATAGATTGATAGATAGATCCTTTGCCTGCTAACATGATCACGTCGAGCTAGGCGGGTGTGGTTTCAGTAACCTTGGTTCCAGCCACATCCCGCCTCTTTGCCCATTTTCAGTTATCCGGGAGTGACTTGCGGTGACGCGCTGCTAAGATGGCCGCGGCCTCATTTGCGCTTCAAAAATGCTATTCAGAAATCTACGGG
The DNA here is from genome assembly GCF_019924925.1 of Ctenopharyngodon idella. Taxonomy (NCBI): domain Eukaryota; kingdom Metazoa; phylum Chordata; class Actinopteri; order Cypriniformes; family Xenocyprididae; genus Ctenopharyngodon; species Ctenopharyngodon idella. Next base: position 12,837,108 of record NC_067227.1, read on the forward strand.
TGACGTCACGGACACTACGTCCATATTTTTTTTACAGTCTATGATTTTAATATATCCTGCTCACTTTATGACTTTAAATAGTCTAGAAAATCTGAAAAATATTTTTTTGCAGAATGCTGAACACATTTATAATTTATTATTAATTCAGTGTATATAGAGGTCAATTTTTAGATGAATATTTTGGTGGGGCTCTGACCCACCTGCCCATACAGATGAGCCGCGGCTGACTGAACCTGAATAAAACGATAATAAACAAAAATAATAATTATTTTGTAGACATCAAGCACTCTCGACATGGCAATCTGTGTGTGAGTGTGTGTGGGAGAAAATGTCTCCAGATGGCGATTTGGCATGTGATGCCAGTAAGGTTAATGATACTGACACAAATGGACATAAATGAAATAGCAAAGGCTGGTTGGAAATAGCAGAGCACTCTGTATTCTCTCATTAACATGAACTTTCATGTAACTTTTGTACACTGATTTGGCTGCATAAACGTGATTTTTAGTTCCCTGCATGCTTTGTGTAGGAATGAACTGGCAGAATATATGTTTAAATCAAGTGTTTTTTAATGTGTTTTTGAGTATAACGGAAAGACCTGTTAGTATTTAATGTTCAGTTATGCTGGAGTTTCTGTTACTTCTGTTGTATGTCTAAAATTAACATAAATAATTTTTTCGTGTAACCAACCTTTAAAAAAAAAGAGTGAAATTAAAAACCAAACAAAGTCATGCAAACCAATCATATATTTGATTAAATCCATGATACCAGCAGCATTGAGGTAAATAAAAAGTGTTATCCTGCCCGTGCTCACTATCTGCCAAAGGTTTGGATCTCACTATCAATTAGGAAAGATGGCAAGGTGGAAAGATCAAAAGTCATCCTACAGGTGTAAAGCTACTACACCTTTTCCCAGGGCCCATAAATTATTTACTTTGCAGACAGTATAAATTTATAATGTTGCTGTAAATTTTTATGATAGAATAAATCAACTGCATCAGGATCAGGAGTGTGAGTCACTATTACACAAAACTGCAGAAAGAAGCAATAAACAATAAAGAACTCTGCCAAAAGAACAAATGCAATATCTTTGCATGATTGCATAAACAGTAAACAACCATTAAATGAACAAACGTTCCTGAAAAGACATCCATTACACAACATTTTTCTTGTCACTATGATTCATTTTTTCATCCAATATTGTTTCATCATTTATTTTTGCTACCTTATGATACATATTTTTGCTAAAAGTTATGCAGACTTTACTGCTTCATCCTTGTTCCTGATTTAGACCTTTAATAATAATAATAGAAAATCTCTCATTTCCAAAATGACCCAATGGGCTGTACACGACACCATTTTCAACAAAAAACAGAAAACTTTTTATGCGTTTGGCCGCTTATTTAAACGACAACGCTGTTTTGGTGGCCTGAAGATGCAAACTTTTGAAAACAGGTTTCAAAGTGGAAGTTTTTGAAAACGATACAATTATCATCTCTGTGTAAACTGCAAATCTGCGAAAAACGCGAATCTGTTAAAACGGTGACGTCTTGCACACGCGTATTACGTGTTTAGTCTATCCATCTTATTTTTCAATGCAGAAATAAGGTGTTTTCTGTGAATGTGGGAGACTTCCTATTTATTAGCCGCTATAGGGAAATAACGAGAAGAATATCAAAGTGCGGTAAACTGTAAAAATAAGCCGGATAGGCATGCGCGAGGCGAGTGCTCTTTAAAAGAATACGTAGGCTTATATGCGCAGGCGCGTAGTCTTTCTTTACAAAGTGACATCGCCAACTACTTGTCTGGGATGGGTAATACAGCATTTTTAGTCATTTATACGGATCTGTATGAACAGGAATAGTTTTGAAAAAGTTGTCATCTGTACAAAGAAAAAACATTTCCGTTTTTAGGACATCGTTGTTATTTACACTTAGAATATATAAAATGCTATGATATGTCCACAAACTTAAAAATAGGTGTTAAATAGATGTAATACAATACATGTCATTTTTTTACAATAGGACATAAAATGTATGGTGTAAATAAAGTATAATTTATGCCAAAAAATACATTTAATAAGACAAATTCATGTACGTTTTCATTTATAGATTCAGTAAATTTTATTGGATATCAGGACTGCCAGTGTTAATGCATTGCAAAGCTTGTGATGAAATATGAAACGTGTGGAGAAAACAGAAAAATCAATGTAATTGTTACAGTCCTCATGTTTCTGTTTTCCCCTGTGACCTAGTTTTCCCCATTCTGTTTGATTAATTCATTTGATTCACCTGTGTCTAGTTAATCACCTCGTTTAGTTCCCTTTGTTTGCCTCATGTATATATACCTTGTGTTCTCCTTCAGTCTCTGTTCTTGTTTGATGTATGTCGTGTGTATGCTGATATTCTGAGATTAGTTATTAAATCCTGCCTTTATTGTTACTCTTCGTCTGCCTGATGTTATATACCACACGCTAACGTAACAGAAGAACGGACCAAACAGTGATTTTTTTTTTTTTGCGGCGTTTTCCTTCAGTTTTTTGTTTGTTTTGTCCCTTATGAGTCTACCTGCTGTCCAGCTTCTCTGCCTGGAGCAGGGAGACCGCTTGCTGGAACAACACACTAGTGACTTTCTCCAGCTTGCGTGCCAGACTAACTTCCCGGACCGCTCGCTCTGTGTATTTTATCACACCGGCTTGAGCGAGCGGTCCAAGGCACGCATTCCAGCGGGCGGTCCAACAGAGGACTTCGCCGCATTCGTAGAGTGGGTGCTGGTGAACAATAACTTCCCGTTCACCATTGGCCCTGCTGAGGCTGACACCAGCCCCACTCCACATCCAGAGACCAGCCACCGGCCACCGACTACGTGCACGATGGAGAGACAAGAGCCCACCGCAGACCGTGGACTTCAACCTGCCGTGACGGACGAGACCGAACCTGAAGAGAGGACGGAAGGAGTCGTCGCCCCGGGGTGTGAACCACAAGGTGAGTTTGAGGGCTGGGAGGAAAGCTCCGCCCAAAACCTCACCGCGGTGGATGGGATCGCTATGGCCACTGGAACTCTTTTTGGATTATTGGATGTGTTTGAGGAGGTTAATTCCCTGTGTCTCCTTTCCCCGCTGGTTCCGTCCAGCCCAGAACTGTCCGTCTCCCCGCTGGTTCCGTCCAGCCCTGAACTGTCCGTTTCCCTGCTGGTTCCGTCCAGCCCTGTGTCTCCTGTGTTCCCTCCCAGCCTCCCTCTCCCGCCTCCTCTGACTGCTGTCTCATCATTCCTGCCTCCACTGGTACCCTTCAGCCCCTCTTCAGTTCCATCACCCAAGTGTGTGGACCCGCTTCAAAGCTTCAGGCCACCAGCTCCACCTAGACCAGAGGATCCCCTGGCTCCGCCTCCAGCCTCTGAACCCAACACTCCACCGCGGCCTGTTGACGCATTGCCTCCGCCGTGGCTCCTCCCTCCCTCGGCTCCACCGGAAACCTTCAGCCTCACGAGTCCACCGGGCTCCCTCGTCCCACAGGCTCCGACTTGGTCAGACGTCGTCCAGCCTGCACCTTCGGTTCCACCTGGCTCCCCCCCCCCCCCCATCCCCGTCTCCTCCTTCGTCCTCAGTCCCACCGCCTCCGTCTCAGTCTTTAGGTTCCCGGTCTCCACCTAGGATGCTCGTCGTCCCAGCTCCATCTCGGTCTCCAGATCCAGCAGTGTCGCGTGGGCTCTCCGGCATGCCAGCTCCACCTGGATCTCCATCGTCAGTGGCGTCTCCATCGGCCGTCCCCAGGGTGGCGCCTCTCAACTCTCCACTATGGCATCTCCCGCCTTCGACTCCACCCTGGGGCCTCAACATTGTTGGTCTCTGGACCAACATCTGGCTCCTCCTGCTCCAGGCTTCCCCTTGGCTCCTCCCACCCTCCACTCCCCCATGGACTATTCTGTTTCTGTTTTTGTCCCTCTCCTCTTCCTCGTCCTCCTCCAGAGCCCCCGCCCTCCCTCCTCTGTTGGACCTTGTATGGCGCGAGGATGCGCCTTGCCAGAGGGGGGCGAACTGTAACAGTCCTCATGTTTCTGTTTTCCCCTGCGACCTAGTTTTCCCCATTCTGTTTGATTAGTTCATTTGATTCACGTGTATCTAGTTAATCACCTCGTTTAGTTCCCTGTGTGTGTGTGTGTGTGTGTGTGTGTGTATATATATATATATATATATATATATATATATATATATATATATATATATATATATATATATATATATATATATATATAAAAAATCTTGTGTTCTCCTTCAGTCTCTGTCCGTTCTCGTTTGTGTCATGTGTATACTGATATTCTGAGTTTAGTTATTAAATCCTGCCTTTATTGTTTCTTTTCGTCTGCCTGATGTTTTATACCACTTGCTAACATAACAGTAATTCTATGTATAATTTCTAATCCAGTTGTCATTTTGTCATTCTATGCAAATTATGTTAAAACATATTATTTACATTTAGGATATATAAAATGCTATCAATGAGAAGTCCACAAACAGTGAATCAAATAATAGATGTAACAGGACAATACTTGTAATCTTTTGGAATACAAAAAGTGTGAATTTATCTACAAAGTTATGAATAAAGTATCATATCATTTACTGTGAAAATACACATTTAACAAGACAAATCATGTACATTTTCTTTGATAGATTCAATATTGGATATCAGGGTTGCCTATGTTAACGAATGGCAAAGCTTGCGAAACAAGAAACATGAAGAATGTGATGAAGAAACAAAGAAAAATCAAATATGACTTATGGACAGAATATTCTGTGCTTAATTTCCAATCAAGTTGTAATTTTGTTATTCTGTGCAAAGAGTGTATACATATTTTAATTTAGGATACATAAAATGCTATCAGTGAAACTAGACTTAGCAGGACAAAGGAATATGGCATTTTATTCCAAAATGTAACATCCAGCACTGTCATTTCTATCATTTCCAAAAGTACCCATATTAGAAAACACCCTAACACACAGATAGTTGAGTAATTTTGTCAGTCTGAGCATAGTCTGGAGTATGCCATAGCATGCTGGGACAATTAGCGTTCCATCATTTAGTGCTGGCACGGTAACGTACGCTTTCATTATCAGCGCTGCACACACGCTGGGACGGAGTCCCAAAAAGCAGATCACTTTCATCCATTAAAACACACAAACAAACACACACTTCTCGTTCAGGAACAAACAATAGGCTAATCTGAAACAAATACACACCTCAACTAATAGGAAAAATGTTAAGTTCCTCTAAAGGGCACCTAAAGCCCACACTTCATCTCACACACACACACTAGGACAACCAGGCACACAATTGATTAAACTATAGGGGAGAATAGATTCAGCACACTTCAGAAAAAGCACTGTACAAGAAATAAACTGGAAACAAGTTGTCCACAAAAAGACAATTTCCTTCAAACACACTCTGAAAATGAACATCCACTCACTCTCAGGCTGGTGAAAGCCCACACAAAAACACAGAATGAGAAGAGGAGAGGACACAGCGTCATAAAGCGAACTGCCCACCAGTCTATTACAGCCATACATCAGGTCCGTCGTTGAGTGTGTGTTGTGCTGTAAGAGCCCTTCACAGCAGCTGAATGTTCCCATACAGACACAAATTGAAAATGGAATCTGATTCTATATATCTGCTCTGTCACCCAAGCGCTCTCTAGAGATTTACATCCTTAAACCTAAATGAAACCATATGATCGTTAATCCATCTAACACAGTGGTTCTCAACCTTTCTGAATCCAAGGCCCCTCATTGTTTACAACAGAGTTTAAATTTTCGCAACTCAAAACATAGCTACTGAAACATACAATGGTTGTACTTATTTTACAGTACATGTACTTACAGTGTACTTACCTAAGAAAATACTGGGTAATATAACTACAGGGGTTAAGGTTTTAGGGGTAGGTTCAGAGTTATTACCCAGTTATTGTAATTACTGTAATAAGTACATTGTACATGGTGAACAGGATTGTAAAATAAAGTGCTACCGATACAATACTGACTTATTAGCAGCACTAAAACGTAAATTATTTACGTATGAACAACTTCACATATGTACAAATGTGCATGGGCGACATTAGCGGGGGGCAGATGCCCCCCCCATATTTTTCCCGATGTGAGCCGTCAGCTCCAGACTAGTCCACTTCAATTTGTAGCGGTTAAGGCCCGGGTATGCTTCATTTCCCGCATTATACTTCATCTCCATCTCGTGCACAGTTGAGCGTGTGAGCAGGATATACTAAAATGTAGCGCAAGGATTCAGCATGTATGGCATGTATTACAAAGGCATGTATTAATGATACTAAGTGGGGCAGCCGGTCTCAGAGCCCTCCCTAGCTCTACAGCGCCCCACAACTTTCCTATGTAAATGTAAACCATTGGGGCAGATTTCTGGCTGCCCCGCTTATTTCCACGTGACGTTACCTTACGTAAACCTCGCGCCAGGCCAAGACGATATCAGTCCGCTTCAGATATGTGTCTGCATCAGGTCAGTAATTAGTTGGCATGTCTGTTCTTCCTATGTGGAGTAGCGTATCAAGTTATGAGAGTATAAACCCTTTCATTTAAATGTGCTCATGTTAATAGCTTTTACAGTAGTTCTGTTGTGTTTATGTTTGTTCTGAAAACAGACATGACATTTTTCCTCACTCGAATTCCTACATAACTATTCAATGGCCACGTACACACTGCAGCTAAATTCGGTTGTCAGTTCACCTTTTAGTGCTTAATCGCGTTCTGTACACACACAGTTCAGTAAAATACGGGAGTGACAACCGCATTCTACAACCGTATTAACTCCCGAAAAATACAGGTAGTGACAACCGCATTTACAGATATTCTATGCAGTGTGTACAGAACCGAACTGAACAACTAGTTGTTAATGACGTTTTTTAACGTTCATCGGAGATGTGTCTCTCTTCTGTATGTGCGGTGAATCACAGGGAAAGCACAAGCCTTGACTCATTCGAGTTGCCAGATCTTGCTAGAAAAATCAGCGAACAAGAATAAGCCCATAATAAACCGAAATAAATCCAAATGCTTTATGCTGAAAATAAGACCAAAATATCGCGAGTTATGTCTGCTCACTTTAATAACTCAATAAACCCATTCGCTTTATGAGACGAGCTTAAACAACAAGCCCAAACACGCTTATAAGAGCGCGCTCTGTGTGAAACAGGCTGTACAAGCATAAACAAAACACGACGCCACAGTTGGCCGTGTTAGTGTGTTTAGTTAAATTGCTGAAAATGACGTGTTTTGTCACTGTAATATTATTTTGGTCACAATAACGGATACCAAACACGAGAGACGCCAGAACGTCGCTATGGTTTCCAAGCTGTCAATCATCGCATTTTCGAGAGTGAGTCGTGTTCCGTACACACTTAACGATAATTTAGGGGATTCACTCCCGCATTTAAATGCGGTTGTCACTCCTGAAACTTACAGTGTGTACGTGGCCAGTGTGTACGTGGCCAATATTCAATTGAATAAAAGAAAACAATATTCAATATTCTAAAACAACATTCGGAAGCATTAAATACTACAATAGATTCTGTGTGTCATGTGTACTAAAGTCTGTTAATTATCATTAGAGCACCACCCTCAGGCTGAATAATGCAAGGGCATTCGAGTTCTGCCAAAAGTGTGTCTGATGTGTTCAGCGATTAGAATATAAAGCTTACAAAATGGTTATCATGAACTGGCGCTAAGACCCAGAATCTGCCGCAGCTATATTTATGGCCAGGAGCCACTACTGTTCTGTAGTGAATAATTGACTGGCGTGTGAGATTTATTCACCCGCATAACTTTATCGCAAAGTTTGCACATTGTTTGTGTGATATCCACTAGCTCGCCTTCATGGTTTAAAATGTAAATATTTTCAGTATTGCGACGTGACAGTTTTCTTTATCACCAGTTGCTCGCAAAATGATGGACATTCACATATCGTCGTCTGCGTCATTTCCCGTGATAATAAAATTAAGTGAATTATTAAATAAACAACAAGCAAACTTAAACTTGTTTGCTTAAAATTTCTGCGAAAAAATTGCAGATGCAGGTACAATAAGACGTTTTGTACCTGCAAAAAAAAAATATTTTTTTTTCTTGCCCCCCCTAACTCTAGAGTCAAATGTCGCCCATGAAAATGTGTATGAATCCTTATTTATGGATATAAATATTTTATTTCTAATGTATTTAGTTTTAATATCAATGATATTATGTTTTCAGTCACATTTATTAAAAGCACTTTACTCATCTACTTAAAGGGTTAGTTCACCCAAAAATGAAAATCATGTCATTTATTATGTTATAAATTTTTTGTGTCGAATCATGATTCGGATCGCGTGTCAAACCACCAAACTGCTGAAATCACATGACTTTGGCGCTCCGAACTGCTTATTCGACACAAAAGATTCATAACGCTCCGAAGCTTCATGAAGCAGTGTTTTTAAGTTAAACCAACAATTCTTTTTTACAGTGTAATATTTATTTTGTTTGTCATGAGACACAAAAGGCGTTTTCTCAGTAAAGTATATGCTGTGATTGACAATAGAACCATAAAGTAAACCAAAAATGCAATATAAATTCACAAAAGTAATCAATTTTATTTGTACCATTGTGAGGAACAGACCCAAATTCAAGCCTTTATTCAGCGATCTTTATCTCCATTCTCAGCAGCGACTGTAAACGTTTGGTATAAATTAAAAAATTGGCACCTCAAGAAGCTTTATGACATGTTTTACTGCAGTAATATTAAATGCTCAATGGCTCTTGCCTGCTTAGTCACAGTTTGCAACCCGCTGTGTTTTGGTTGATGTGCATTTGAATGAGAAATGCGTGCCTTCACAAAGTGGACATTTCTTTAGCTGTAAATATGTAATGTTTACATATACATGTTGTTAATATGTCCATATTGTATGTTTCAGCATCTATTCAAATGTACAAAAATATAAGTTGGTACCTGTAAATGTTATGTAATAATAACTACTTATTAACAGTATGACCAGGCTGCAAAAACTGACCAGAGTCTAGATTTTTATAACACCTATATTTCAGTGATATTTGTCAGGTGGTAAAAATTGTTTTGCATGATATTCCAAGAAAAGTATAAGTATGATTACATAAAATTGACCCTATATGGATAAGGTATGCTATTATGTTAATGGCTGACAAATAAAGAGAAGAAAAACAAAGAGCTTTGATTACATGTGCTATATGTGGCATTTGTGGCAGGAGGAAGCGAATGTGTGCAAAACCTGCAGCACATTCAATATAAATCGTTTTCAAAACTTTCATTACAGAACACACATATCAACAGACAAAAGAGGTTGATGTGCATTGCAAAGTACAGGATATGCAGCACACCGTGTCCGCACCACACAAAGAGTTTTCTCGTGTTCACCTATTCACCAGGGCCCATTAGCAACACGCATCGAGAAACAATATCAATCTAAACAACAACATTTTTACAAAGACCTTCTCAGCATTCATAAAATGTATCGTCATTTTGGCTGAAGCTTTCAGGGTCGAGCTCTTGTGTAGACATGAAATGCAACAGTCTTTCCATTTTATCACGTAGTGCCAGAGATTTGAAATATCAGCACTAATGCAATTGACATTTCGAGTTATTAAACATGAAATCCAGAGCATTAAAATGTTCTAGTAATAGCGCAAAGTTAAACAACACTCATATTGAACTAGTCAGTTGATGCAGCGATATCCATATTGTGTACTCTGTGACTGTACAATTCCAACTTGGTGTTCAAGGTTGGCCAAAACATATCTGTTCAGTTGCCTCCTGTGGGATAAAATCAGGTACAGTTGTTGTTGTTGTTGTTGTTTGAGGAAGTGGAGATGCAGGGATTTGGGGAGATGTGTTCCCTCTACATTGAAATGAAGCCTACACAACTGTGTAGTGCTGCTATTAACCCTTAAAAGTTAAACATTAACCTCCTTAGTATTCCTTAATCTTTTCATTATAAACAATATAACAAAAAAAATGATAAAAGAATGTCTGTTTTTTTTTTTTTTTTTTTTTTTGTAAAAGTGTATGTAATAGGTCATGTAGTGTAAGTTTTTTTTTTTTTCTTTTTTTTCTGTGTAACAGTAATTGAATATCTGCTGACTCAATAAGTCCAATTCCTCAGAGTGGCAAAGTCTGATAAACAATGATCATGATTTCACTCATAATTACTGCAGGCATAAAATAATAATAATAAAAAAAACAATACATAAGTATCATCAGCAAAACTTGAAATGGCTCAGTGATTTACTACAGATCACGCTCAAAATACTTAATTGTTTTGAGTAGGACAAACTTAAATTGAACAAATTAGTTCAGTTAAATTAACTGTTATGAGTATTTAGTACTTTCTTTTTCTTTTGAGTTCACAGCACTGGCATATTTTAAGTAAACTGAACTGTTTTGAGTTGTTTGAACTCATTTCTTTTATTTTAGACTAACTTAAGTTTAACTGAAACTGGGATGGGATTTCTATTTCCCAGCATGCTTTGCCCATGGCACTCAAAAGGGAGAGTAAATGCTAAAATTAAGTGTTATATAATGTTTTTTTTTTTTTTTTTGTGCAAGATGGTAATGGTAAGGGAGATTTAGTAGTGATTTTGTTACCATCATGGTGACAAGTAGCTCATGCGGCTTGGTTTGAGAGCAGGTAAGTTATATGTTTTAAGTTGCTGTACTCATTAAGTAAGTGTTATACCATGCTATTGTTAACATGTTAGCAAATTAGCAAGTTGGCATTTTCTGATTTTTTTTTAGGGTTTCTAGTGAAGTAAATTAACTCATTTGATTTGAAAGAACTCAAAATAAAAAAGTTAATTAACTAAATATTTTATGTTAATTGCAATCAGTTAGCTAATTCAGTAGCTACTTCAAGTTAGGAGCAATTAACATGCATGAGTACTACAAACTCAAAACTTGATAGTTCTGTTTACTTAAAATTGGGAACATCACAACTCAAAATTTGATCTAACTGATTACCTCAAATTTTTTGAGTTAGCCCAACTTATTTGGGTTTACAGTGTACACGATCAAATATTAGTGTCACTGTCGCTTGATGGTGGATCTAATGAAGAAGCTGTCAGCGATTCAAATAATGATTTTGAAGATGTTGAAAACGATAGTTTTGAGAATATGGCTGAGATCGCAAATATGAGTATTCGCTAAATGAGCTCTGACAATACAGTGATGATGGTAAAAATCATCTGCTCAAATGGAACCCTTCCAAGTTCCCAAAGGTAACAAATGTGCTTTATCTTATTCTTTTGTAATTGTTATTAACACATCAGGAGAGTTTTATACTGTTGCGGCATTTAGAGATCCATCTGTGTTAGATATAGGTCTGGGTTGCTAAAGACCTGTATATGTAATAATGATTGGTGAAACATTAATGCATTTAAGGGTTAAAAGATGAGGTGTGTTCATAATGAAGTGCATGGAATATAACAATAATAAAACAAAATCTATGTTTCCATCACCTATTTTTATGCAAATATTGGGATAAAAAAATTGCATATTGCATATATTGCATAAAAAAAAAATGCTGGATGAAGACATGCGCATAAACTTGGAAACACATTTACTGAATAAATCCCTGGAGGTGCTACAAAAAACAGAGGATGTGATTGGATAACTAGACTAAACAGAAATCGCACAGCAACTCAAATGTTGGTTTGGTTATGGAAACATAGCTACTGAGTGCTCTTCAGTTAAGATTCGTATGTTTGATTCACATCCCTTTCAGAAACCGTGGCTCTGTAGTTTAGTTTCTGTTTTTGTGGATCTAGATGAGTGGTTCTCAACCTTTTTGACTCAAAGGCCATATCATTAACACAACACAATTTTTGATTTCAATTTACATTGTGATTTTGTGTGATTTTTTTTATTTTTATACATTTTTGTGACACCATTTTCAAAATCAAATCTATGCCTTTGGAGCCGGGTGTATCAAGAAAGTTTTTAATCTATGCCTATGTGGGTCCTCTAAGTTTGAGTCTGGCTCACCTCATTTCCCATTCCTCACACTTGACACTATTATCTGTATCAATAAAAGTGATAAAAAGTTCAAAAAATACATTAATTTCTGAATCATTGTGACAGTTAATGGTCAAAGTTGTTTTCGTCATTGATCTGTCCTCCATTAAAACCATAGCACTCAAAGACTTTATGACTGAGCATTTTTATCGTAAAATATTCTGTATGCACACAAGACCGGATGTTCCGCAGTGACACTCATATAAAACGCCTCATCTTGTTTAGAAAGAAATGAATGAATTCTCAGAATACTGTATTCATCAGTTAATCCAAACAAGTGTTTAATTAAATGTGTCAAACTGACTTGTTATGAAAGAGCCTCTGGGAAATGTTTTAATTATAGGATGCTTTTCTTTTCTTTTCTTTCTTTTCTTTTTTTGCTTATTTGTGTCCAATTACATAATGTTTCTTATGAACTGCTAAAGCATGCACTGAGATAAATCAATTTTACTCGACACTAATCACAAAAAACTATTAAAACACTGCACCAGATGATGAAACTTTGATTCAGAGCATTCATTTACAGTATTGCAGCCATTATATCTGCTAATGCCAGACATTATTACACTGTTCTCAATAAGTAACAGTATAACAGTCTTTCATTTAGCTCTTTTTCTAATAGCTAGTCCCATGAGGGGAAAAGAGGACGGCAATGTTCTTTCTGAGTTAAAGGCCACCGTAGTGTAATACAGTTTTAAATCACACCCTCACAGGTGAAATTACATAAGCTTATTGTTGCAGGCCACTCTCTATTCTTTTTCCACTCGTTCATCTCTCTCTCTCATCCTTTGACAACAGTGACACATCAACCATGCACTTGGATTATGTTTGTTCCACCAAATGCTTTAAACAGGCACCTTTATTCTGGTGCTTTTGGAAAGTTATTTCACACAATGCGGTAATGAATGTGTGGGATATAGGTGCTTATTGAAAAGGTGCTTAATCCTTTCATCAAAGTCCATTATCCCCATTATGACACATTCCCATTTATTCAGTAAGAAAACAAAAATGTGAAAACCTCTCTTTGTAAAGACTAACAATATCAGTGCCAGCCCTTTGTGGCATTTGCATTTTACAAACTGTCATCTGAGTTAATTATACAAAAACACAAAGCTTCCTATGAATTATGTTATTGAAACATTGAAAGGAGTATTAGCGCTAGCCTATTAGTTTCAGTTGAAGATGGGAAGACTCAAGAAGCCTTTGTGTCCAACACTCAACATCCACCCACACTTGCCCACATTTACACTCTCTCACTTCCTATTATAAAGCCAGAAGCATACTGTACCCAGAAGCCAATGCTTGGCCAACTCGGTCTGTTGTACATGTGTTTTTGTGTTACACTGATGATAACAAACTTCAGCACACAGTAGTTGTGTCCCAAATGACGCACTATACTCTATGCATGTATACACTATGTACTCATGCACTCAACCGTGTAGTGTGTGAATTTTATAAGGTTATTTTGTCATTCAGCATCGGAGTCTGATAGCCCCTCCTCCTCTGTATTTAAAGCCATGATATTTAAGTGCACGAAGTGTCCAACATTCCACACTTCACTTTTTTCCCCCCGGTTAATTAAGTGGGTATTTGAAGTACTGAATTTTGAATTTTTTAGAGTGAACACACTAAAACGCACACTATTTATACACTGTAAAACTGAATAAGTTGGGCTAACTCAAAAAAACTGAGGTAATCAGTTACATCAGTTTTTTTGAGTTATGGTTTTCACAATTTTAAGTAAGCAGAACTATCAAGTTTTGAGTTTGTAGTACTCATGCATGTTAATTGCTCCTAACTTGAAGTAATGAGTTAGCTAACTCATACATTTTGACAGCAATTAACATAAATATTTAGTTAATTAACTTTTTTGTTTCGAGTTCTTGCAAATCAAATAAGTTATTTACTTCACTGTAAATCCTAATAAGAAAATTCATAAAATGCTAACTTGCTAACATGTTAACAATAGCATGGTATACAGTAGCACTTACTGAATGAGTACAGCAGCTTAAAACATGTAACTTACCCGCTCTCAAACTAAGCAGCATGCACCACTTGTCACCATGATGGTAACTCTCTAAAAACCCACATTAACAGAAACTTTTCTAAATTAGCATAATAAAACATTAATCACTACTAAATATCCCTTACCATTAATCTTGCACAAAAAAAAAACAACAACAAAAAAAACAAAAAAAAAACAAAAAGTTATATAACGCTTAATTTTAGCATTTACTCTCCCTTTCGAGTGCCATGGGCAAAGCATGCTGGGAAATAGAAATTCCAGCCCTAATTTCGGTTAAACTTAAGTCTAAATTAAAAGAAATGAGTTCATTCAACTCAAAACAATGAAACAGTTCAGTTTACTTGAAATATGTCAGTGCTGTGAACTCAAAAGAAAAACAAAGTTCTAAATACTCATAACAGTTAATTTAACTCAACTAATTTGTTCAATATGTTATTATTATTATTAAGTTAGTTTGCTAGATGGGAACATATTTATAAGATCTAACCTACTCAACAAGATTAATTTCAAACTGTTGCTCCACAATGGCTACATACACACTGTAAATTTTCAGGAGTGACAACCGCATTTAAATGTTGTTTGTTGTGTTGTGCTTCACAGAGTGTGCTCGCAGTGTTACCATCCATGTAAATTACTGAACTGTGTGTGTACAGAACAGGAGTAAGCACTAAAAGGTGAATTTACAACTGAATTTAGCTGCAGTGTGTACAGTGGCCTTTTGAAAACTACTAAATTGTAACTTCATCATTCATTACAAATATGTAATCTATTTAAATACAAATTACATTAAAGTATATTTTAGTTATCATAAATGCTTGTCAGTACATTCAGCAATATAACAGTATGATATTTTAAAGAAAATAGAAGTAAATTTGAAATGAGATATGTACTTAAGTTCTACATAATTGTGTTAAAATAGCACTCTTAAGATCAACTAATTGCATTTAATATAAATTTAAACTATAGTACTTTTTTCATTTAATTGCATCAATACATTAAGTTTGCACTTAAGTATATTCTTTTAAAGTATTTTATATCCATAGTAAGTACTCTAAAGTATGCTAAAGTGTTTATTTATTTATTTATTTTTCACAAGGGTTGCCTCTTGAGGCATGCATTCTTTATGAATTGCACTCTGACACATTTTGAATTGTAACAATGGGTGAAATTGAGATTGTGGAACTAAAATCGCTTGCTGTAGAGGCAAAATCAGGGAATCTACCTGAGGGCTACTTGACAGATGTGTGTGCTACAGATCCTGTCTCAGGGTAAATATCTAGTGTTAATAGGCCTTTATGTTCAAAAATAGAGATAAGTTTGAGAGCGAGAGACACTGATAAAGGATAATAGTCACGATGGAGGAGCATGATTTACTCTCTTAACAGAAAACACTTTCATCCACTCAAGTTTGTTTGTCCTACTTCCATATTCACAAGTTAACAGAGAAGCAGCTGACTACCGTATCAGCGGTGTTACATGGGGGAGGTGATGATAATATCTTTCACTTCATTGAAATCCAAACAGTCGCCCCGTCATCTTTTTTCCTGTACTGTCTCACCAAAGCACCTAAAAGAACAAAAATCAATTAAACGAATGGCCCAGAGGACTTCACTTCCCTGCTGGAAAACCCAGCTAAAAGTGGTAGCTGTCAAATATGGTTTCTAATTTCTAGCTGGTTCAAACCGGTTTAGGTGAAAAGCCGACAGGAACTAGCAGCAGATAGGGACTGGTAGACCACCCGTTTTTCAGCAAAGCCCTTGACCAACATGGTCTACTAGTTAACCAACTGAACCAACTTCGACCAGCTAAAAAACTAGCAATCATGTTCCAATATACATCTGGGTCAGTGACCAAAAAAAAAAAAAAAAATTATTACGTTAAAGTTCATATAAATGTGCTCTTTGTATTTATGTTGGTATGGGTTTTGAAGAAATGTTATAAACTCTAAGATGTCATGGTGTACCCATCAAGTAAAAAGTAAAAACATGTTTTCCTTATATTTTGATTACAAGTTTCATTTAACTTAATATAAATATATTTTTTTGAGATAAAAGTTTTTTTTTAACTAATATCATGAATTATTGATATTGATTCATAAATGTATTTATTTTTTAAAGATTTGCACTACATGAAATTTTAAAACCTCAACTAACCATGTCTTGCCATTAAAAAGTTAAAATTACCCTATATTTTAAGAGAATTATTGATCTTATTATGGTATTTTTTTTTACATAATTATACCATCAATTTCATATGTCCTCACCGATGTTCTAGGTTGAGAAGAACTTAAAATATTCAAAAACAAATGCACTTAACTAAAAATTGATAACAGTATATCCATTTGTGGACCTACTTTCAAATCTAGGTCAATGATAATTCATTAGATGCATATTCATGTACAAGTCCCACATTGTAGGGTTATAATAATGCATATCTAGGGCAGTCAATGAAAAGAGAGAAACAAAGATATGTTTAAAACTTCAATATAAAGCTTCTAGGTACAGCACAATACTTTAAATGGCCAAACAGTACAGTAAGGTGTAGTGAAACTGCAGTGCAGAGATGTTTCTGTAGAAGCCTCAAGGTTCACAACGGAGACGTTTTGACCTTCACTTCACAGTTCCTGGCTACCAGCCAAGATTAAAAAAAAAAAAAAAAAAGGTGAAGGAAAATGGGTTAAATCCAACACCTCAACATATTTTATTCATTGTTGGACTTCATTGTTGGACTCAAGTATTACTGCTTTTAAATCAATACTTTTTAGAAGCAAAACTTTGGATACTAACACTTTTTTTTTTCTGAACGATAGAACCGTTTAAAAAACTAAGACGATAAGCGCCCAGCCAGAAACAGTCAAACTTTACACAGTAAGCTTCATCTTAAAGGAAACAGCAATGCAGATATGCACTATTAGACTTGATAACCTTCAGGAAACGTCAACACGTAGTGTAGCCCATAAAAGCGTCGCTTTACAGCTTGCTGCAAGCTTCAACCGCAAAGACCTCTTTATCTCAAAGTTAAACTAAATGAAAAGCAGAGAGTACATGCAGTGAAAGAGATAAAGAGAGCAGGAATGGGGTGATGGAACAGTATTTGAAAAAGTGAATGAGGACATCAACACTGGAGGACTGATAATAAGATTGATGTATCAACAACAATGAATTCACACAGTGCACTAAAAACAAGCATACGGCACAGAGTAATTGAGTGTTTCTTTAAAGGGGCTGTGATTGGATGAGGATTAATGTAATCCCTGTTGGACAATCCATCTTATGCTAGCGGCTGTGTTTTGGAACGTGGTTGATGTTTTCTTGCTGGTCTAAGCAGGTCATTAGATGGTCCAAATTGGTCACTACAAACCGTTTAACAAGCCACCATGTTCCAAAAACTGGTCAAGATGATCTACCAGCTTACACCAACTAATTGCCAGCTTAATCAAATAAAAACTAGCTACCATGTATCAAACAAACAAATAAACAACAACTTGACCTGGTAGCTAATGACTTGCTTAAACCAGTTAGAAACCAGCTATTATGTTCCTAAAACCAGCTGTACCACCTTGAGATAGTATTTTCAACTGCTAGCTGGGTTGTTACTAGTAGTCCAAGATGGTCTACCAGCTTGTGCCAACTACTCGCCAGTTTATTTAGCTAGTAACTACACTGTAAAAAAATCAAAAGTTGAGAAAACTTAAAAGTTTAAGGCATCCAGCTGCAGGAGATTGAGTTTTCTCAACTTGTTGTAAATTGACCTTGTTATACAACAACAAGTTGAGAAAACTCAAAAATCTCCTCCAGCTGGTTGCCTTAGACACTTGTTTTCTCAACTTTAATTTTTTACAGTGTAGCTACAAACAAACTGGTTTGGTGCTGGTCCAAGTAGGTCGACCAACGTGCAGCAGCGAATAACTAGCTGGACCAACTAATGGCTTGCTTAAACCAGCTACAAACTAGCTATTATGTTCCTAAAACTAGCTGTACCATCTTAAGCTATTTCCAACTGCTGAATTGTTACTGATCCAAGATAGTCTAGCTTTCACCAACTAGTTTAACTAGTTTAACTAGCTAGATAAAACAGCTGGTACAGTAG
Organism: Ctenopharyngodon idella; assembly: GCF_019924925.1. Classification (NCBI taxonomy): domain Eukaryota; kingdom Metazoa; phylum Chordata; class Actinopteri; order Cypriniformes; family Xenocyprididae; genus Ctenopharyngodon; species Ctenopharyngodon idella. The sequence continues at coordinate 12,855,306 of NC_067227.1, forward strand.
TCATCTGGTATAGCTTTATCTGTCAGCTTGGACCAGCTAATGGCCAGTCTAATCAGCTATACCTACCATGTTCAAAAAACAACTTAAAAATCTGGTAGCCAGTAGTTGATTCAAGATTTCTGACAAGCTTGCACCAACTAATGACCAGCTTAGAAACCAGTTTGAGAAAAACAAAACAGCTTGACTAGTTGCTGCTGGTTCAGTATGGTCAATCATCAACTAATAACCATGGAGCTTGGACCAGCTAATGACGTGCTTGAACTAGAAACCAGCATGTTCCAAAAATGAGCTTGATCATCTTCAGCTAGTGTGCTTTGTCCAACAGTTGGATGGTCTATTAGCTAATAATCAGGAATAACTAAACGGTGCAAGCTTCCACCAGCTAGAAAACCAGCTACCATGATTCTAAAGTCATAAAGCTAGATTTTCCAGCAAGAAAATGAATGTATAGACAATGTGTTAGTGGTGAAAGCGGAAAGATGAAAAAGCTGGCAGAGAAAGCAGATGGACAGATGGATGAAGTGTGTGCTCTGGGCCGCAACAAGGTCCTTTGAGGAAGGCAGAAATAAAGATGCACAGCTCACAGGGGTTAAAAATGAGAGATTGAGAAGGATTGTGATCATGTTGACTGCTGTCACACAAAGCAAACACTATGATGCTCAAACCCAATTCTGCTGCTCTCTGTTATGCACAACTTAACAGAATATTTTGATTGATCAAGTAGCTCATCCCCTGGGTTTGGTTGAGAATCCAATGTGCTGATCTTCACCTGTTCTCTCACATTCCCCTTTGTCAGCTCTTGACCTGAGAGGTGGACTGCTGACTCTGACATAGACTGCTAGTTTGGTATAGAATGCATTACATATTCAATAACAACAGTAGCAAAAGTAATAACAGTCTCTGAAAAATGAATCACCGAATTTGCAAATATTTGCACAGTTAGTAGCATCAGAGTTGTATTTAAGGCACTACAGTATGTAGCAAATAACATGATTTCAACATTCGGATTGTATTTGCAATGTGTTTTTATTGCACACACATCTTTACACCTTAGCAAACTGAGGTAATAATTAAATGATTTAAATAATTAAATTCTAAATCTCTCTCTCTCTCTCTCTTGTATGAAGCATTGGGACATCCATTTCATTATAGTGAAATTTATTCTTTTATTGTAGCAGTGCAGTGAAAGGGCTGCTGCTGGGCGCTGGTGTTACAATGGAACATTCTATTGAGTTTCACTTCTTGTCAGTATAAGTTTTATGGTCTGCATTTGATGTATCCTCAATATCAAGAACACATCCGGGTACTTTCATGCGTCCTCTGTACTTGCGTTCTTGAGTATAGAGGGCATGCATAGACGTCACTTTCCCGCCGGAACGCGCTCCCTCAGCTGGACTGAGTGGCAAAAGAACCTGCAGCATGACTGGATTTAATAGGAGAAACTGCGAAAACGTGAGTAAAACAAACGATTACACAAAAGGTTGGGGTCGAAAGTGTTCCTTATGACATGTCAAAGAAACCTAATCCATGGATATTGACATGCAGCCAGGAATCGTGTTTCCTGACATTTATATGTGTCTGACTTCGACGCCGGAGAAATACATAAAGCAAATCGGCCTGTGAATGCTTTATATAAATACAATGTAGGTAGGTCTAAATCAGGGCGATCACTTATATCAATGTTATATTTCGTCATATCATCCAGCCCTAAAACTTGTATAGTTTTTGTCTGTGTTTATTTAAAAACACCCAATTATGTAGAATATAAGATGGTAAATATTTAATTGATGAGTTGTCAACACAATATATAACAATACAATATACAAGGTATGATTTTACCCCAAAATCCAACATTTTGACACAAAATGATAACTGCAAAACATGTTTCTTTGCCTGGAGTCCAGCTGTTTCTGTGAATTGCAGTGACCTATTTGCTTCTTTTTTCTGTAGCTTTCAGCAGTCTGTAAAAATATACCTCAGATTTTGTGTCAAAGCTATTTGTACAGTCAGTCGCAAAGCTCTTTCCCCTTTTGGATGTGTTTTGTGTGTTTTTCGCGGCATTCACGCTGAAAACCAATGCTGCCACTCAGTCTTTTGCCACTCAGTGGGTGTACCCGCAGTCATAACGGTCGATGGTGACGTCACGTGTATACCCTCTATTGGAACTGAACTTCGACGGTTGATGATGATGCAGAGCGAGAACACAAGGACACAAGATCGCTGAAGAACGCATATTGAGAAACAGCCAGTGTCTCGCGCATGGCACGGCATTTGAGTCGTGCATAGAACACAGAACTGACAGGAGCCGCTCCGGTGGAGAACAGTGACTGGATCTAAAACCATTCCGATGACACACAGCTCATATCTCTGTCGCTGTAAGTTAACGAAAGTGAAACCACACACACAACCCTTAGCATAGCAGCTCTCTTGCACTGTATGACGTGACAGATAACTAGTTGTTCAGTCCGGTTCCGTTCACACTGCGCGGGTTTTCCGAGAACTATGCGATTGTGAGTCTTGCAAATTTACGGGTGTGAGTTCGGTTATAGAATGCGGTTGTCACTCCCGTAAATAACTGTACTATGTGTGAACGTAACTGTATTAAGGACTCAAATTCAGGACTGACAACTGTATTCTGCTGCTGCATGTGTGAACGTGGCCTTAATTTAACAAAACAAGATTTATTCAAATGCTGCTTCTCAACACTTCAATTTTTAAATGTTGTTTTTATGTTTAATTTGTGGTGTTTAATGTAAACATCTGTTTTTAATCAGATGTACATTTAGCAAATTCTGTTTTGTTAACTCTAACTGAGCTCTCAAGTGCTCCATCATGTGTTGCATAGATAAAAAAAATGTGATATATTTATTTTTAAAGATATTGCTAGTACTTTAAAAAATAACTTGAATAGCTGTAGCTGAACAACTTTAAATGAGCAACTCAGCTTAACAAGCTATAGTTTCAAAGAAAGACTGATAATATTGAAGTCAAAATGAAGCTCAGGTTGAGGTTATGAAGTTAAAATTACTCATACTTGACACAGAATGATTCACGTTTGACACAAAGCTTTTAATACATCTACCTTAGTGTTTACCAACCTAACCTCCTCCAGCAGTACAAAATATCAATATAAGGAGACTTGACAGTGATTTTTACAACACTGAGGTAACTCAACAAATATTTCAAAGCATATCATACTTTAGTATTTTTTATATACATTCTGAGAAACAGGCTTGAAAAATCTAAACTATATAAATATCAGTTTATCTTCTTTATGGATGCTTCAGACTATATGTCATTAAAAAGTTTCTTTTCCTTTCAGCACTTGAAAGAGAAGAAAAAAACTGGATAAACAAAGTAAGAACCACAAAGTGCAAGTCTTTGTTCATTTTCTGTGAAACCATGTTGTAAAACATGTTCACTTCACCCACAGCTATGATATAGGTCATGATTGATGTTTGGCTATTTAGCTGCTGGAAATTAGTTGTAGCACAAATCACAGTACTGACTCAACAGACTTTCAGCTACTTTAATAGCCTCCTCCTCCAAACAGAGTTTGTTTTCTTTGGCTGAGAGTCTTAAACTTGGATTCAAACGTCTTTATCTTAAAGATGCCTGAAGGGAAACCAAACAAAATCAAAATCTCTTTAGTAAAAATATGAACACTGGAAACTGAACTTTTAAACCAAACAAATATCCTTCTCCTTATGTTTAAGTAAATGTTTTGCAATATACTGTGCGTATAGTATGATTGTGAAATGAAAACAATAAATTTTCTACTCCTGAAACTTTACTACCTATGTATTTTAAAACAATTATATCATTTTTGGAGATTGACAGCCCTTGGTCACCATCCTTGTTCAGTGTATGGAAAAGAGCAGTATGAACATTCTTCAAAACATCTCTTTTTCTCTTCCACTGAATAATGAAAATAAAGGTGAGTAAATTATTTGTTTTGGGGTGAGCCATCTCTTTAAAGACCCCAAGACTCTGGCTCCCTTCGATTTATTTCATCAGCCTTTTATGAAATATCTCATCTGGCCAAACAGATTCAGTAAATGTTTCTAACACAAGGCAGTGCTGGTTTCTATGGAATGAAGAGGATTTAGGGCTTAAACAAAAAGAAATGCAAATGCAGAAGGAAACACACTGCCTGGTCATCAGGGGGCAGAGGAAACAATTAGCCTCCCAGCCATTTCTGCTCACTAGATGACCACCTGCAAGACAGTAATCACAGACAAACAGCAAAGCACAAGAGAAATCCCCTCTCGCCATCCCATGCAGGGAGAGACTGGCTCAGAAGACCATCGAGTTCCTTCATTTAGGTTTTTTTTCTTTCTCCATTTTATTTCATTGGATATTCATGAGCAGAAAGGCAATAAGAGATGCTCATAATCCAACAGCCAGTGGCAATGTTTAGACTCGGCTGCATTCCCAACAGGTTGAAGTTGATGAAATATGAGGTTAATCAAAAGGGGGGAACTTTGATGTGAAACTTAGCAGCAAATAATGTTAGCTAAACTGGCATCCATGCTGTTTAATATGATTCTCAGCGCTTCGCCTGTATGCACAAATATTCCACCATTTTTTTCCCCTGAATCCTGTCTCCTCCTGATTGATGCTCCTCATTTTCATCCCTAACATGCCCATGCTTGTTTAAAGTCTCTCAAGGAGCTTGATTTATAAGAGGTTAATGAAAAGGTCGATGGGCTCCACCATAAACAAGTATACAGCTACTGTAGTATGAAAAATGCAGATTATACCAACTGGTAAATTACAGCTAATAAACCAAATCAGTAATCCTTATTTACAGCTTTTGGGATTTAATTGCTACAAACCTGCATTGCTAGTAAATGTTAAAGGCAGAATGTTTAATTTATAAGCTTTTAGAGCTTTTTATTAAAGGGATAGTTCACTCATAAATGAAAATTCTGTCATCATTTACTCACCCCCCTAGTTGTTCTTTAAATAATTACAAAAACACCCAACTGCCCAAGTAGTTTTATGAAAAAAATAAATAAAATAAATAAATCGTAAGCTCATAAAATGAGGACGTGTGCTAAAAGCAGGAGTTATACGAACAAAACAACTCTTCTATCAAAAGTGCTTTACTTAAAATTTCTGGACATAATGTGCTCCTTGGTCTCTAATGGTGCTTTCACATTTGGTTCAATTGCCTGGACCAAACAAGAGTTCGATTGCTCCCCCCTCTCCTGCCCCCACTGCACTGTGTTCATATTATATTATTTGGGTCCGACCCGCGGTTCGTTTGCGTCATCAAACCAGCAGCTGTTTACTCCGTTGCTTAGTAACGACGACGCAGGAGAAGGCGGCAAAATGCATTTGTTGCTCTCCTCACTTTTATATTTTTGTTTTTGAACCGTTGGTTTTGTTCATAACGGCACTTACGTCTATCTGCCGCGAATGTAGAGCGCTGAAGGCGAGCAGAAATGAGAAAGGCTACACTACAGCTCTCAGCTTGCAGCACGTAAGTCACGCTCGTCGGGAAAGTGAGTGAAACACACACACAAACACACATTTTTATCAAATAATACGGCATTAATAACGGTTCACTTCCGCAATTTGATACGTTTGCGTTCATATCAGAAGTGAACCGTACCGGAGTAAAATGAAGTGCAACCCAGACCACTCTTTTTAAGCGGACTCGGTGCGGTTCGCGGGTGCGCACCCGAGTTCAGAGGACAGTGTTCACATCATCCAAACACCGAACTCTGATGTCAGTCGAACCCGGGTGCGCACCAAAAGTGCTAATGTGAAAGCACCCTAAAATTACTTTGATCCAAAACAGGGGACACCAAACAGGTTACCTACAGGTTACAGCTGTTTGCATTAAAGTCAGCATGAACATTTCCCACTATATTTTCTAAATATATTATAGACCTTTAATTATAGAAGGAGTAATTTTTTTTTTTACCTTTTTTTTTATTCTATTCTCTCTGGTGACATACACAGAGCTTCATTTAATCCGCTTAAACCCAGCTCTTGCAAGCTTGTGTTTGTTTGCCTTCACTTTTGAGTGCATCGCTCCAATTTCAAAATCCATTCAACAAGTTCCCGCAATACATTTTTTCTTTTTTTGATAATACGTTACACTCAAATGTACGGAATATGGAATGGGTAGCACTTTATTTTACAGTCCTGTGTCGCATGTACATACTACATGTATACTTATTGTAGTAATTACAATAACTAGGTGATAACTAGGTGCTAGTTCTGAACCTACCCCTAAAACCTAATCTTCATCCATGTGGCTACCTCAGTACTTTCTTGGTAAGTACACTGTAAGTACATTTAAAGTGCACATACTGTAAAATAAAGTGCAACCAAAAACTACACATTTTCTGAGTGGTACTTCGGTTACACTTTATATTAGGTGTTTGTACTTACATCAAAATAAATAATTGTTAGGTACAATGTACTTATTGTGTTCATGTTGTATTGCAAATCACGTTTGCTGTAATTGAGGTGAGATACGGGTGAGGTTAGGGACAGGTTTGGTGGTAAGGTTAGGTTTAGGGGTGGGTTCATTAATTATTATGTAATTACAGATGTATTTACAGAAATTAATTACATGCGGGTATTTTTAAAATATAAGTACAATGTAAAAACATGAATGTAAACAAAAATGCATTGTATCAAATGATTGTTAGTTGTTAATTAATTTTAGTTAATGTTAGAACATAGTAGTTAAAGACAATATAAAAAGGGACCAATATTTCTTTGAACAAGTAATTGCTTCATGGCCGTTAAAAACATATGTTCTATATAGTATGAGTGTGTGTATAATGAACATGCCTCATGTTATAGTAAAGTGTTCATTGGTTGTGCAATTCAACTGGTACTTTTGTCTATTGTTTTATGAAGACTGAATTCGGACAAACTACTTTTTTCGCATACCTACTATATAGAAGGGAAGTATGTATGTTTGGATGCACCCAGAACAATAATTAACCTAGAAGATATAGTTCACTCACGCATTTCAATTCAGTCACTCAGGAAACGTGGAGCATGTAGGTAGCCACTGAGAGCAAAATCCTGGAAGGGGTCCAAAGTGCAGCCTGTTGACATGAAATTGTTGATGATGCTAATGCTAATATAATTTTAACCACTTAGTTTCTCTGGTTATCGAACTTCAAAAACATAAACAAGCTTTTGTTCAATCAAGTCATTTTGATGTCGCAAAAGAGTAGATCAAACGCAGCTTCATATGAAATATGAACAGTGAGTTATATTAACTTAATTACTCTTGTGGCCATAAAACATGGCGGCCTCAATGTATAAATATCCCGCTGTGTGCATGAAAACCCCATTGGGAGTTTAATGCAGTGTATTCTCACAAGCACTGAAGTCAGTTATACAAAAGATATATGAATGATGTTGCTTTTAAAACTTAAAATATTATGAACGCTGGCTTTAAGCCATTTAGTGGAGCGGGGTTGCGTACACCACAATGATTAAGAAAAAGGATAAGATGACATATGATAAGACAGTAAATTATAGGAAATTGTAAGTTGACAAATGGACTGTTATGTAACTGTGCTGTTTTCATGGATCACTGTTGGCATATAGCAACATTATTATGAAATTATGGAGAATCTTTACCTCATCTCCTGATGCCTCCTGGTTGTTTGGAATAATGTCGGTCGGGTTCATATTACATGATTACACACTCTGAGGGAATGGAATATGAAGAGCCCTCCGTCAGACCTTGAGCTGTGGGCTTGCGTCATAGACAGACATATATTACTTATGGTGCCAGTGCAGTGAGTGACCCTTGACTTGGAAATGTTGCCACCTTGTGTAACAGCCCAAAACGAAGCAGTGTGTAGCTTGTTTCTGGCTATGTTTGGAATGGAGTAGATTACTAGTGCAGTATACACTGAATACTGACTACTATTTTTGATAAAAACAGTGAATGTTATGAGTTCTTTTGCAGTACTGGATTCAGCATTGTCAATGTGAATGTTAAAATCCCCAGAAATAGCAAAACAGTGGAACTCAGAGGAGATTGCTGATATCAGTTTTGTAAAATTGTCAATAAAGGCTGGAGAATATTTTGAAGGCCTGTTAATAATGATCAGTAAAATGCTTGGAGCACCTTTTAAAGGGGTGGTTCATTGCGATTTCACTTCTTTTTTTAACTTTAGTTAGTGTGTAATGTTGCTGCTTGAGCATAAACAGTATCTGCAAAGTTACAGCGCTGAAAGTTCAAGGAGATATTGTCTTTTAAAGTTATGGCAGTTTAATGCCTACAATTACGACCGGTTTGGACTACAACGAGATTCTTCCCCGGTTAGTGACACCATAAACCCTGCAATTAACAAAAACCCTGCCCCTGGGAACACGAAACAAAGTGGACGAGGCCTTGTCAGCATTAAGGCATTATGGAAGCTGAAGAGTTGTCTACACCGGATGCGAGCGGCGCGTCAAAAGATAATAGAACCTATTATAATCAGTGATATTGTCTACACTGGATGCGGCGTGGAAGACAGCTTCCAGAATCTACACGAGTTCAGTGCTGGATTTGAACAAAGGCTATTACTGAAAGATGAAGCAGTTCCCACTTTAAAAGCAGAAGCTGCTGTTAATGGGCCCCGACCTGTAAGTATGTTTTATTGTTTGTACATGTCTTTTAAATGTATAGTTCTGTTGCTATTTTTTGGTTGCATCAAGGACATAAACAAAGACCAACGCGGTTTGGCTAGCCAGTTAGCTAAATTCTATTGCATACTTCTCCAACAAACGCCAACAAACACCAACAAACTTCTATGTTCATAGACAAACAGTTGTTCATGCTATAAATTAAACAATACCTTTACAAAAATGCTACTACTCAGTCATGTATTCAGCTACAGTAAAGCTTTAATCAGGATAAAACCATATATTGAAAGCTAACATAAACAGCAGTAACATTTACAAGTGACAGCATATCTAAACACTTTGACACAAGTACAAAAGGAAATACTTACTATTCAGAAACGTCCTTTAAAAGCCGTGCTTGCAGAGGTTCGCTTGACCCTCTTCATTACTGCTATCTGTGTCTGATTCGAGCTCAAATTGATACGACAATATTGATGCCATTATTTACATTTCCACTGAAAGCATGCAACTATTGCCTGTAATGATAAGGGGCGTGGCGTTTCCGTATGACGTGCCCTAGATGCTTCAGTGAATCACAATACACTGGGCCAGCTAACCAATCTGAGCCCATTGTGTATTTCGGAGGGAGTGGTATCATAAAACCAGGAAGTCAAACCGTCTGTTCAAATGACAATGGAGACAGCGGTGTAGAATAAAGGTAAAATATATGAAAAATACAGCATTTTTTTAAAAAAACTAAGCATTAAGACATGTTAAACTCGCCCCATAAACACAATGAAGCTTAGAAAAAAAACAGTGAGCCACCCCTTTAATGCTATACTCAGATATTCATAGGACAAGTAATCACCAAGTTACATTTGCTTGTATTGATTGACATATTTAAACAGAGCAGCTATGCCTCCACCTCTCCTAACCGTTCTGTAGACATTTATGAAGGTAAAGTTAGGACGGGCTGAAGCTCCTCATAAATCCGAGTCCTGGGGATCGGATGTAGAGCTTGAGGCAACCGAGAGCAAGCAGACAGGTCTTTCCCTCTCTTTTTCTCTCTTGCACAAGCGCTTGCACCGCGCTGATTTGCCTGTGGAATTCCTCCACGATTATTTATGCCCCAGTCCAGAGGCATGCAAGGCCATTTCCTTTGGAATAGAGGATGTTTTATTCACCACACAGTCTGATGCGGAGGATTCTGGGCCTGCGGCTGACGCTCTCCCATCTAGCGGCCAGAAAGCATGGCCTTCTGCGGCCTACTTGTGCTACTGAAAAGCTCAACATCGAATGGCCTGACGAGCCTTGTGACTCTCAATCATCTAAGCTTGATGAGTGTTTTCTTAGAGGCCAAACTAATTTGCACCCCTTTTCTGAGAAAGCTGCCATTTTTCAGTGATCTTCATCACAAGATCTCAAGATCCAGCAGCAGAAGCAGCATTTTTCTGCTCGTCTGATGAATGCAGCAGCCTCTGACTTCACCAATCTTGTTGGTTCTGTGGAGCAGGGTTATGCTAGTATTCCAGCGATCGAGGACACACTGGCCACTCAACTTTTGCCTTCTTCCACTCCATCTTGGAAGGCCTGTAGGACCACTTCCGCCCTTGTCAGGAAATCCTACATGGCAGCTGGCCAGGCAGGTATGGCCCTTCATACCATGGCCATTCTTCAGGCCTACCAAGTGGACGTCCCTAAGGAAATGGACTAGGGTGGGGGCCTGACATCGGAGGTGGTCAAGGAGCTCCAAAGAGCTACTGACCTTGCACTGTGTGCCTGTGACTCCTGCTATTGCGCCCAGGAACAACCTTTTACACAGGAAGCAGACCTCTAGGAGGAGTGTCAAGCCGAGACATCCCCCACCTCACACGGTTTGGGGAGCTTGTGCCCACCCCACGCATTGCCAGCGTCCTCGTAAGCACTTTGACTTGAAGCAGTCAGATAATCCTGCTGCTTCAGCATCGATGAGCCGCTCCGATCTTCAGGTCAGAAAACGGAGAGCTTCCCCCATCTCAGGAGTGAGGGACAGACTGTTCAAGCATATCTGTTCCCCATTGAGATGCTCTCCTAGTCTAAATCGGCTATACCCACCTCCATGTGCATTTTGGGATACAGAGTTAGGTCATCAACACCCTCTTCCTGTATTGAAGGTCGGAGACACTCCAGGCTATCTCCCCTCAATGCCTCTTTTCGCTCAAGCTGCTACATTCGTGACAGGAAACACATCTGGCTTTCTTCCCTGCATCAAATACTCCAGCGACTGCTCCAGACCCCACCTCCACATTAGCCCTCATGGGCCAGTCTTCTTTGCCAGAGGATACTCTAGTGTCCAGTAACTCTAGTATTGTGCCCACCACCTTTTTGCTAGTGGCCACATAGGAAGTTTGGCAGCTGAGCTTCCACCAGGGGCCATTCATATGCAAGCCCTGTCTCGTTACTTGGCAACATGGAGGCTTCTGCCTGGTGTGTCATGCTGGGTTCTCCACACGATCCAGTTCGGCTACACTCTCCAGTTCTGTCGCAACCCTCCTTGCTTCGACAGGATCCATCCCACTGTAACAAATAGTGCCCTAAAGGCTTCTGTTCTACAGCAGGAAGAGATGTCTTCCCTCCTAAAGGGAGCGATAGAGGAGGTTCCTTCTTCGGACTTCAACAATGGTTTCTCAGCCATTACTTCCTTGTTCTGAAGAAGGACAGGGGTCTGCGCCCCATTTTGGATCTGTGTCGCCTGAATTTTTCCCTCTACAAAGGGAAATTCAACATACTGATGCTGAAAACTATCTTGGCACAGATCGGAGTAGGGGACTAGTTCGTTACCATGGACCTAAAGGATGCCTAAATGGTATGCATTATTCCTCTATAAACATTCAGGGATTGTCTTAGAAATAAATAGTGTAAATTTCATTTTGTGATTTATTTTATGTTCAAAAGGCATACCTTTTTGTTGTCTGATCTAGGGATGGGCGATATGAAATTTATACCACGATATGAGTAATTTTATTTCACAATAACAATATATATGTAATGGCGTGGTTCAATCACATGAAGGATAAGATCAAATTCCAATAATTAGTCTTTTAATAATAAACCAAACACTCTGGAGAAAATGCAAACAGGCAGACGAACAGAAAACCACACATAGTGTCACGAGAACCGATAAGAGACTGAACTTAACAAGGGTTATATATATATACAGGACTTAGAGTACGTTTACATGAGAACAATGTACGAAAAAACAGTAAAGTTTTTCCTTTGCGTTTTTTTGAGTACAGATGACAACGTTGTCCAAACAATCCCTGTTCACATGAATCCAAGAAAACAACTAAAAACATTGTATTATGCATGTCAGGCCAGTAGTTGGCGATGTCACTTTGTAAAGAAACACTACCCGTCTATAGACTGAACACGTAATACACATGCGCATGAGAGCGATTCAAAAGTGTACGGGGCCTCTAATCACTCTATGTCCTGTGCAGAACAGCTTCAAGTCAAACACATCTTAGGTCAACTAAGGAAGGCAGGAAATGAACACAGGAACTGGGAACACAAACTAAGCCAAATCATAAACCTGACAATATGTCACAATATAGTTATTTTTGCTGGAAATAAGGTTGTTTTGTGTAACTGCACTTGAATGATAATAATAATAAATGTTATTTATAGTGCGCCTTTCTCAAACTCAAAGTGCTACAACATGTACAAAATGAGATGATAAATCAAACAAAGCAAAAATACATCATATCAAAAAATACACAGTAATAAATTATAAATTAAAAGCTTGACTAAAAAGATGTGTCTTAAGTAGTTTCTTAAAACAATCTAAAGATGTAGCATTCCTAATAGATGCAGGTAATGAGTTACATAACTTAGGGGCATTGTAGGAAAAGGACCACTTGGTGATGTAAGGCTTGGATGCAGCTGCTCGGCCATGGAAACCCATTCCATGAAGCTCTCTACACACTGTTCTTGAGGTAATCTGAAGGCCACACGAAGTTTGGAGGCCTGTGGCTATTGACTTTGCAGAAAGTTGGTGACTTCTGTGCAATGTGCGCATTCATTGAGCTCCTGAGAGCGACCCATTCTTTCACAAATGTTTGTAGAAGCAGTCTGCATGCCTAGGTGCTTGATTTTATACACCTGTGGTACACGTGAATTCAATGATTTGGAGTGGTGTCCCAATACTTTTGGCAATATAGTGTATCAGCAGTATCACTCCCAGGCTTTTTAAGAACTGGCGTCACTGCTGCCATCTTTAAAGCAAGAGAGACAGTCCCTGCATTGAGTGAAGCATTGACAATAGCAGTGATGTGGGGTACAATAACTGGCAGACAGTTTTTCAAAACTAGGTTTTTCATTGACAAAACAAGTTTGGAAATAAAACCAAAATCAACAGCATTGAAACTTGCAAAAACAACACCAGAGAAATTAGGAGGATGCAACTCAAGTTCAGAAGCATCATCACAGGTAATAACGCTATAAATATTCTCTATTTTGGATGAAAAACAATTGAGAAACTCATTACACTGCTCAGTGGTGGAACAATTGATGTTACTAGGAGGTTTAATAAGATTATTAACTGTTCTAAACAGAACTCTGGGATTAGAGATGTCACCAATAATAGCAGAATAATATGCCACTTTTGCAGCTTTGAGAGCAGTATGATACTCAATGTGATGCTGATCAAACATTGATCTATGAACTGTTAGGCCAAATTTTTTGTATTTCCGCTCTAAAGACTTCATTTGGCGTAACTCAGGTGTATACCAAGGAGATGATTAACAACATGTTTTTTTCAGAGGGGCAAACTCATCCAGAACAGATGTAATAGCAGCGTTATATTGGTCAATGGAGGCCATAACTGGTAAGCCACCAATAGTATGACTAAGATGGTCAAGGTCAATATCAGAGATTTTCCTAAAACTGATAACATATTCTTTCACAGTCTGCAAAGAAGGAGGAGTCAGATTGAACGTAGCTTGTGGTCACTTATACAAACATCAGTACACTCAAGTTGTTGAATAATTACTCCTGAAGTGCAAACCAGATCTAATGTATGACCGTGTTTATGTGTCAGAAAGTTAATATGCTGGGTGAAGTTAAAACATTCTAGAGTATCCATAAAGCTCATAGTATTATTACAATCCAAGTTGTCAACATGAATGTTTAAATCCCCAGTTAAAAGAATAACTGGGCAGGTTGCACTGGCAAGCGTCAAAAGCTCAGTAAGTTCTGAAAAAAAGAAAGAAAAAAGAATTAAGTTCGGGAGGACGATATTTGTTTAAGACAAGAACTTGTGGTTTAAATGGTTTAAAATCGCTTGAAAGTTTAAACTGGCAAGTCTTAAATGCATGAAAAAGATACATTTTTATGACAAAGCAACACTGCAATGTAACTGTCACAAATCAAGCCTCTGTGGCTCCCTCCGATCGCCGCCAGAGAGCGCCTTCACCCGAGTATTGATCTCCCTCTTGGACTCCATTTCCCATCATCCTGTACCTGGTGCTGATTACATGCACACCTGTTGCCAATCCCGTGGACTATTTAACCAGCATGCTCACACACACTCTCTGCGAAATTTTGTTTTGCCATGGCTAACAACTCTGAGCGTTTATTCCTGTTTACTATATCCCCATGTATGACCCTGGACTGTTACCCTGTTTTACGATACCTCGCTGCCTGCCTGCTAACTGTCTGCCTGGATTGTGTTTATACTGATTGCTGCCTGCCCTGATCCACTGCCTGGTTTAAGATTATGCCTCTGTTTTGCCCTGTTTGTACCTGACGCTGTTGATCGACCCCTGCCTGTTTGTTCTCCGAAATATCTGTTAATAAAGCTGCACATGGATCCCAACTCTGTTGACTCAGCTTTACAGTTATGTGAATCTACTGCAACACAAACAAATAATACAAAATTGTTGTGAAATTTCTACCTGTTTAGCTGTTTGATCAAAGAGTCATATTAAAAATGACAGCTGCAAATACAAGTTGAGTTTGTATTTATCTGATACATATATTTCATGCATAAAGAAAATAGCTGAATTGCTGTCATGCTGTCGCCTTTCAGAAATTTAAATGCTTCAAGCCAATTGATGTTAATCATTCATACCTTCTTTAAAGTGCAATTAGCTCTTAGCCATGTTGCTACAGTAACTTTCTCCAAAATCTCACTCTTCAAAGACAAGATTCTGCAATCCTTAATGTGTAAAATGATTTACAGGCAAAGCGCTTCTGATTTTCTATTGACCTTTAATTTACATTCAAGTTGCTTTTTTTTTTTTTTTTTCCATTTACAGAGTCTCAGGCTTACAATAATAATAATAAAAAAATGATAGTGTGGTAACACATTAGAATAACTCACGCTATGAAGCATTAGTTAAGCATTAGTAAATAGTTAGTTCATCATTTATAAAGCATTAATAGACATTAGTAAGCAGTTTATAAATACACCTATAAATGCTTTGTTCTTGATTTATAAGCATATCTATAATGTGTTTAATAAATGTATTTTCATACTTTATTAATGATCAATTTATCATTTCTAAATTAAGTATTACATTATTTACAACCAGTTCTTTAGTTGTCGTCAGTGGTTCATAAGATCATTTATAAAGTGTAAGTAAATTATTAATAAACAATTTAAATGTACATTTATGCATCTTATTATTTAGACATATAGTAATAGTTACTCCGTGTGTTAATAAATGCTTTATTAACACATATTTCTACTGCAATTCATGATTAATTCAGGTAGTTATAAAACATTTAGTAGTTGTCAGTTAACTATTTTTGTGAGCTCATCTAAAGTGAGGACTATTCATGCCTCGTAAAGCTTTTATAAAGGAGATTTAAGAGATACAGAACATAGAAATATTTATTTCAAGGAAAAAAATGAATCTTTACGATAGATAACTTGATTAAAAGTAAACCTCTGCAATTTCAAAGAAAATAGAAATCCTTGTACTCCTCCAGAAAACATAACTGTGCAGTAAAATGAAACTAAGCTTTTGCAATCTGATATAAAAATACATTTCTGTAAAGTGTAAACATCGCTGAATAAAAATTTACCAGTGCCAGCACTGGATTACAGGAGTGCCAAAATACAATAATAATGTAATCAAATATTTCATAGTGTCAAAACTACCTAAGTACTAACTTTAAAATATTAGAGAACAGCAGTGCAGAAGATCGCTGAGCCTTTAAATCTCCTTTGTAAAGCTTTACGAGGCATGAATAGTGCTCACTTTAGATGAGCTCACAAAAATAGTTAACTGACCACTTCTAAATGTTTTATAACTACCTGAATTAATCATGAATTACAGTAGGAATATGTATTAATAAAGCATTTATTAACACACTGAGTAACTATTTCTATAGGTCTAAATAATATGTATAAATGTACGTTTAAATAGTTTATTAATCATTTACTTACACTTTCCTAAATGATCTTATGAACCACTGACAACTCCTAAATAACTGGTTTGTAAATAATGTAATACTTAATTTAGAAATGATAAATTGATCATTAATAAAGTATGAAAATACAATTATTAAACACAATATAGATATGCTTATAAATCAAGAACAAAGCATTTATAGGTGTATTTATAAACTGCTTATTAATGTATATTAATGCTTTATAAATGATGAATTGACTGTTTACTAATGCTTAACTAATTCTTCATAGTGTGCAGTTATTATAAAGTGTTACCGATAGGGTTTTTTGTTGATGTGACGAAAGAGCGAGACTGGTAAAAAACTAAAGAAACTGGTTGTTTGCTTTTTCATATTTTCTGACTAAATCAAAAACCAAAATGTCTCATACAGACACATATTTGGAGGATGATTATGAGCTATTTCAGTCCGCAATTACTACCAAAGGCAAGCAGTTTTTACTAGACAAATCACAGATACCTAATGCTTGCATGTCAGCACGTAAAAGCACATGTCCGTGTGCAGGGTACACGATCCCAGTCACGACAACCTAATCACTGGCCGCTCAATCTAGACTTAGAATAGAACCACAAACAAGACCAAAATAAAGACTAGCAGATAAAGCACATGAAACTAAATGACACATGCAGTGGAGTTTGGCCTAATCACTTTCACTTTTCTCCTCTATACATCAAGGGCTGCCGGACGAGAGAGTTTAAGGATAAACAGAGGCCGTGTTATTAGGCATTGCTCTATGTGTTTCATGATCAGTGGACGTGAGCAATAGCAGACGTGTCCACGTCACATGTACAGCCCTTTTTCTTTTGATTTCCGTCTACAGATCAGAGAGGGGGAGCCACTGTTTTTACTTCAAGAGGGTTAAAAACACTTACTCATCCAGCCTTTTATGTTGTTTTTTCGATAATTCGAAGCAGGTAATTGCAACATATGGAATTATGCAACAAGAACCTTTAGTCAGTAAATTACATTTTCAAGCAGGTACAAGGACCTATTGAAACTTTCTTTTGAATTAAATATAGCTTTGTATTTTCATATCACATTAACCAAGGATGTCAAAATGGAAAACAGAACGCTTTACTGTGCCAAGGACTGAGTGCAAGTTCACTTTTTGTTTTTGCACCGATGCAAGCAATCTTCTGGGAATGCATGAATTAAACTACAATTTAAAGACACAAAGAAAGAAATGAGATCTTGAATGACTTTTGCTGTCTTTTTTAAAGTTAATCCATTTTTGGTTGATCCAACGTATCCTATTATTCCGAGTCAGCAAACCGGCTGATTTATAGGAAAGTAAAGATGCTTCTAGAGCAATATATTTCCCAAAAGACAGAGAAAAGAGCAATTTTAGAACCGGATAATCTCTTTATAATAATTGTATTTACAGAGTTTTTGCATTTACACGCAAACAATTTAATGCTGAATTTAATGAAAGTGTCAAGTGGTTCCAAACCCATGAGCTGAGTAAAATAAATGTAAATTCAAACCCATTTTAAAGATACAACTACAAGAGATGGATTACATTTACAAAATTTATAGTGCAGAAGATCAGTCCGACATTAGTATATTTGGTTGAAAAAACTAAACAGTAAATTAGTTGAGACATGACAATATTAATATTAATGGTCCAAATGAAGCATGACAAACTAATATAATAAGTAAAGTAATTGGGGGGGGGATAAAGGCCTTCTGAAGCGAAACGAAGCGTTTGTGTAAAAAAGTATGCATATTTAACAAGTTATGAAGTAAAATATCTAGCTTCCCCCCTGGAGCTGTGTGGAATATGTTTATGATGGATGGATGTGGATGGAAACACTTTCTTCAGCTCATACTCGTTTGGTAACGCTTTCTGCCATTATAAAGCTCGGATGCATCAGGATATTTATTAATATTTCTCCGATTGTGTTCATCAGAAAGAAGAACGTCATATACACCTAGGATGGCTTGAGGGTGAGTAAAGCTTGGGCTAATTTTCATTTGAAAGTGAGCTAATCCTTTAAGAGGTCTAAAGAAGCATGTGTTGCTAACTTAAGAAAAAAGTTAAGTAAACATACATTTTACATCCATCTAACCTATTAATAAAAATGTTCTGGTCTAGCGTCACTGTCACTGAGCGTATCACCGCAACAGAACACTGCACAAACAACAGATAAAGTTACTTCAGAAACACTGCAGCCTTCTCAAACAATATGTTGGTGCTCCTTAAAAATTTACAGCAACCTTGACAAAACCTGCAAGGAAATCCAGAGTTAAATGTTTTAGCAGATTTTGAGGGGGTTGAAATCTGATTGAACCCCATGAAGTGAAGACACTATAGCTGAAAGTTTGAAATGGATTACTCTTGCACTTCCATTAACTTTACTGACAGTATTTTGTACGGATGATAAATGTCTCTCAGCTGGTGGGTGATGAAGTGCTTAGAGCTTTTTTTAAGATTTTTGGAAATGCAATGTAGAGAGGAGATCTTTACTGTGGGAGTAACAAATTGAAAAGAGAGGAGGAGGAAGAGGAAGTAACACCTGAGGGCAGTGCTTTTCTTCAGATGGCTCCTTTCAATAATCTTGAGCTAAGAGACAGAGTAATCAGAGTAAAAGACAGTTGCATCCGAGATCACATACTATAGGTACAACTACATTTGGTTTAAAACTTGCTTCGTGTGTCCTACGGCGTCAGTTGTGTTGCTTCGCTGTCATTCACAACTCCTCTCTCGTAGCCTCATGGGATAGTAGAGTATCCAGTGGATGTGGCAGAACCTGATTTCACCAAGTACAACATGTACATGGATCTTTGTTGATCCTGGAAAGACACTCCAATCAACCAATCAGATTTGAGGGACAAGTTTATAGTTTATTGCAATTTCCGCCTATTGTTTTATGAATTTGGGCATAGTAATTGGCTCCTGTACTGTTTTTCGTGTACTTTATAGTATGGAAGTAGGCATATTCAGAAGCAGGGATAATATTTGTTATTGTATCTAAAAATCCTTCCTCTATTCATCTGTTTCATGTGATGTTACTGTATGACCAAGCCATCATATTTATAACTGGAAGTTATCAATATATCAACATGTTATGAGGCATGGGATGCTAAAATAGCCATCCAAATGTTGATAAAGCAGTGTTATTTTAGTGTCATTTATATATATATTTATAGTATTTATTAATTTTTGAATAAGCTTTTATTTTTATAAATATTTCTATTTAACTTTAATTTACTTTATTACTTCAGCTTTAGTTTTAGTACTTTAATATTTCAACTTAACTTTATCGCAGTTAGTTGCCGAGGAGACATTTCTAATTTACATTTAAGTTTTATATCTAATATTTATATTTTATTTTAAGCTTTATTTTAATTAATGTTTTTTTATAAATAGTTTTCGTTTTAGCTAACAACAACAACACTGCATAGAGTGATTTATGACATATTAAAGTTTATTTTTTGTCTCTCATCAAGAGCCTAGATGGATTGTTAATGTCAGATATGCAAATGTCAGATTTGGCATCATCTTTTTTTTTCGTGGGATGGTATGGATCAAAACCAACAGATCGATATTGTTTTCTATAATACAGTGATACTTCTCAGATGTTCTCAGAGTCCTTCACTATTGTTTTCCCCCATGATAATGTCATGAATATGGCAGCAGTGAGTAAAAGGTCCAGTGACTAAAACAGATGAATACAGAAGAAGCACTTCATCCTCTGAAGTACTTATATAAAATTGTGTTATCTAAAGTTCTCATTTTGGATTGGCCATCTGCTCTTGCCATCATCATCTGTTATTAACGGCTATATCAGAGATGGTGTCTTCCACAACGTACAAATTTTTATAAAAAGTTATTTCACCACACTGCATAACTCTCACAGTCTCTCCTCTCTCTCAACTCACATTATGGCCTGCTCTCATAATTTAAAATAACGTTTCCTGCAAATGTAATGACTCGCAGAGATTAAGGGTTTACATTTCCTCTTCCATATGTCCCGGACAGGTTCAAGAGTGCAATCATAATGTAGCTGAATAAGTGATCTTGTTCCCCCTCTGATGTTTATGTAATATTTTGGCTACCAATAAGAGTATAGCTGTCACATTGGGAGTCACAGAGAACAGAGGTTAAATATCTATAGCTTCATTAAGTAAAGAAACAACAAACAAACTAGAGAACCAAATAAAATGTGAACTGAAATTCACAGAAACTCATTATAATATAAATTATATAAAAGTTTGAGATAAACAAACGACGGATATAACAACCATCACTGGTCTCCCCTACTGATTTAAGGCTTATAATGACAGAAATAGACTATATGGACAAAAGTATTGGGACACACCTCTTAAAGGGTTAGTTCTCCCAAAAATTTAAATTCTGTCATTAATTACTTACCCTCATGTCGTTCCAAACCTGTAAGACCTTTGTTCATCTTCGGAACACAAATTAAGATATTTTTGATTAAATCCGAGAGGTATGTGACTCGTCCATAGACAGCAATATAATCACCACTTTCAAGGTCCAGAAAGGTACTAAAGACATCGATAAAACTGTCGACGTGACTGCAGTGGTTCAATCTTAATTTTATAAAGTGACAACAATACTTTTTGTGTGCAAAAACAAAACAAAAATAATGACTTTATTCAACAATCTCTTCTCTTCCCTGTCATTATCCTTATGTAGTTGCCGCAGTAAGCACAGTGAAGGCTTCCGTGTTTATGTCCGAATGCCGGCTCAGTATTGGCCAAAGCTGATCACGTGAGCAGTCGCCGTTCTGACATAGAATCTGGAAGTGCTGAATGTAAACAACGTATGAGAATAACACAGAAGGGAAGATATTGTTGAATAAAGTCGTTATTTTTGTTTTGTTTTTTGCGCACAAAAAGTATTCTCGTCGCTTTATAAAATTAAGGTTGAACCACTGCGGTCACATCGACTGTTTTAACAATGTCTTTAGTACCTTTCTGGACCTTGAAAGTGGTGATTATATTGCTGTCTATGGATGAGTCACATACCTCTTAGATTTCACCAAAATATCTTCATTTGTGTTCCGAAGATGAACGAAGGTCTTACGGGTGTGGAACGACATGAGGGTGAGTAATTAATGACAGAATTTTCATTTTTGGGTGAATTAACCCAATCAGACCCATTGCCATGGGTGTATAAAATCAAGCACCTAGCCATGCAGTCTGCATTTACAAACATTTGTGAAAAAGAGCTCAGTGAATTCAAGTCTGGTACTGTGATAGGATGCCACCTTTATAATGGCATTAAAGGGTTAGTTCACCCAAAAATGAAAATAATGTCATTTATTACTCACTCTTGTGTTGTTACACACCCGTAAGACCTTCGTTCATCTTTGGAACACACATTAAGATATTTTTGATTAAATCTGATGACTCAGTGAGGCCACTATAGACAGCAATGCCATTGTAACTCTCAAGATCCATAAAGCTACTAAAACATATTTAAAACAGTTCATGACGTCTTTTCAACAATATCTCGTGATGGCTGATTTCAAAACACTGCTTCGGAGCTTTACGAATCGAACCAGCGGTTCGGAGCGCCATAGTCACGTGATTTCAGCAGTTTAGCCGTTTGATAGGAGATCCGAATCACTGATTCGATTCATAAAGCTCCGAAGCATTGTTTTGAAATCGGCCATCGTTATTTTTTTTAATTTATTTATTTTTTTTTTTATAAAAAGTATTCTCGTCGCTTTATAATATTAAGATAGAACCACCGAACTCAAATGAACTGATTTAAATATGTTTTTAGTATCTTTATGGATCTTGAGAGTTACATTGGCATTGCTGTCTATAGAGGCCTCACTGAGCCATCGGATTTAATCAAAAATATCTTAATTAGTGTTCCGAAGATGAACGAAGGTCTTACGGGTGTAGAACGACATGAGGGTGAATAATTAATGACATTATTTTCATTTTTGGGTGAACTAACCCTTTAATATCAGCAAAAAAAAAAAATCTGTGCTGGTGGGAGCTTCATGGAATGGGTTTCCATGGCCAAGCAACAGCATGCAAGCCTCACATCACAAGTACAATGCCAAGCGCTGGATGGATTGGTGAAAAGCACACTGCCACTGGACTCTGGAGCAGTGGAAATGTGTTCTGTGGAGTGATGAATCACACTTCTCTGTTTGGCAGTCTGATGGGCGAGTCTGGGTTTGGTGGATACCAGGAAAACATTACCTGCCTTACTGCATTGAGCCAACTTTAAAGTTTGGTGGAGGAGGGATAATGGTATGAGGTACACCTCTATGCCCCTTACTTCCAGTGAAGGGAAATCTTAATGCTTCAGCATACCAAGACATTTTGGACAATGCTATGATTCCAACTATATAACATTGCACAAATCAAGGTCCATAAGGACATGGCTGGATGAGTGTGGTGTGGAAGAACTTGACCTGCCCACACAAAGTCCTAACCTTAACCCCATCGAACAACTTTAAGATGAATTGAACAGTGCGAGCCAGGCTTTTTCGTCCAACATCAGTGGATGACCTCACAAATACTCTACTTTTTTTTTTAGAATGCAATGTCATAACAGTCCCTGTTATTATAATGGCCAGGTGTCCCAATACTTTTGTCCATATAGTGTATAAAGAAAAAAGACAAAGGAACAACAACCAAAAAAATCCTTTTATTCTGAATCTCTGACTTTTCAGAATGGAGGGTGAAGGAAATAAAATGTAGTCATGTCGGTTGGGAACATGGAGCTTGTTTTTGATGAATGCTTGTGCCATGACATTTCAAGCTTGGGCAACTGTTGACAATTTTTGTTATTCATGTCCCTCATAAAGAAACAAAATTAGATGCGTAAAATCATCAAAAACTGGCTAAAAAGGAACTGGTTTGCCAGGGTACCACCATAAATTCTTCTGCCATGAAGTCAGTAATCAAATCAGTTCTTTCCCCAGATATTACATTTGTAATGCAAATGTGATTGATGTTGCTTATGCCTGAGCAGAATAAAAGCAGACAGGGGAAAAACTGATGGGTGGAATATATGAATTAAAAATATTGAACATATTTCTCAGCATTTTGTAACACCTTTATGAGTTTTGCCACCCCAAAGTGAACAGAACATGCACACTGTTTGTGCTTTTGATTTTACTAAATGTTATAAAGTATAATTGGCTGCATGAAAATGCTTTAGCTGCATTCAGATATATTAGTTGAATTTACTTATTGGTTTTTGGTTATATCATCTTAATTATACAGAGTAAAGTGATTAATTTAAACCATATCATACTTATTCTATATAAATGAATACTGTATATGAGACAGCTAATGGGAAATAAACACTTTATGCATGGTCTCAAGATGCCCACTCTCTCGCTTGCTCCAATGATTAAAAATGAATTGTGACCTGTGATGTACTTTACCGCCCCCTCTCACTATCTGTCTGCACTACAAAAATAGGATAAACGGTCTGTCCATAAAAAAGCATCTCATTAGAAACCAAAAATTCTGTACAGTAAAGGTCAAGTTAATGAAATGACGAAATAAAATACACCCCAACTCCTGCATCCACTGGATTACTTTTATTATGGATGGATGCATTTTATTTTTGCTTCAAAATGTGGCCCCCCATTCACAACCATTATAAAGCTTCGAGGAGCAAGAAAATTTTTAAATATACCTCTGATTGTGTTCGTCTGAAAGAAGACAGTCATATACACCTAGGATGGCTTGAGGGTGAGTAAATCATGGGATAAAATTCATTTTTGGGTGAACTAAGCCTTTAACGTCATGGTGTAACAAACATCTTATTGATCATTTTAAGAGGTCTTAAATTTCAGGATGGAAAAACAGGAATCGCAATGCAGCCCAATGTGACAAATGGATATAAGTGCTGCATGTTTCAAAGTAAAAAATGTGATGCAGTATGATCTGCTCTTGATGAAGTGTATCAATGTTTAATTTATGGTGTTTATATGTTGTAGATGGTTGTAAAAGTGCAGATTTTATCTCCCTCATAGACATTTCAAAATAAGAGTCCCGATGTATTTCTGGGACTAAGAACATTATTTAACACATTATTGTATATATAGATTTAACAAGTATCAGTACAATAATCTGTTTATTTACAGTTACACACACACACAGATTTTAAACTAGGCCTATAAATATTTACATAATTATTAAATACAGCTTGAAGCAGAAGTATTGAATGAGATAAATCAAGACTTTACTTGTGTAACCCCTCCTGTACTAACCGCCTGCTCTAAGTGGGACTCGAACCTGGGTCCGCCGGCATGGGAGTCGGGCCCTCTAACAAGGAGGCTAAAGACCGCAGTCTCTAACATCAGTTGCTAGAGCACCTCTTCAGATCAGAGGAGCGAAGTTTACATGCACAGCTCTTACCGGCCTACGTCCGTTACACTTGCATAGACTTTTTAAAAATGTGTTACATTTACGCAAAAAAGTTTCAGCCTATTAGTCTCAGTTAGGAAACAAAACCAAAAGGATTTTATTCATATCTCCGCAACAGTTAAGAATGAGACTCCAAATTGTACTGTTTCCTTTAATGGTCTGTGAGAAGCCATAAAGAAAAACACCTAATTAAAAACTTCAATGCCAGTTTTCGACATCTAGACACGTAGTTGCTTCTATGAATAATAAGCTCCTTTAACTCCAGTGCTCGCCTGCCCCTCAAAGCCAGCACAGCATGTTGACCGAGGTATTATCTGGTTAGTGCAGACCCACAATGCTTAGCCAGGTGAAACAGATACACAGACTGTACAAACATAAGCTCCATTCCATTCTTTTTTCCCTTCTTTACACGTACACGCTTATGCCAGGATACATGGGAAAACCATAATCCTCTACAGTAAATTGAAGAATGACACACAAATGAACACACAAGCACACATGTGCATAGCATGTCAGTCTGACGTTTATATGGCAGTGACTGTTTTCATTGCTGTAACATGAAGGACCCAAGGACACATAGGGCCTATCAAACTAATAGGGACAGCTTTACGAGGGTCCCACAGTGTTTGTACACATCATGAAGATAAAACCCCTGGAGTCTAAGAATCCCTTTTCCAAACAAACCCAGCATGAAAAAACACTACTCATACTGCCCAACATAATATTTTAGGGAAGATTTATGTTAAGTCTTTGTTGTCTCATTTAGATCAAAACAGACATGAGATGAAAACATCTAATATTGAGATACATCACGTGACGTGAATGTTTAACGCGTTTAAATAGCTTTTTGTGGCAACATGGTGCAGCTGGTGGCCTCCATGTGTCCATTTATACTAATTTACTCTAAAGATTAAAGGGAGGATTGGGGTTTTGAAGTTCTGTATGTGACGCCCGTGATAAATGGTCCTATACAAGCCCTGTCTGTGACACAGTATCTTATGATGTATAATCTAAGAGGCAAGCCAGTGGTCATGATAACTGATACTACTGATATACTAAACAAAGTAAAAAAAAAAATACAGTAATATACAGACATAATTAATTATTATTTATTAAAATATTTATTTTTGATTCATTTGTTTTTTAGCTAGTTATCACATTTCTTTTTTTAAGTCACCATGAAATCAAAATGCACAATTCTTCCTCGTAATCAAATTAACTCCAAAACCCCTTCCTTCTCGCAGCCTTATCTCTTCTCTTCTCTGATGACACGTTTACTGGCGTGAGGGCGGGACAACCTGTCACTCACATGAGATCACAGCGATAGCAAACCACAACGATCAACCATCCAATCAATTCCTGATAGACAAAATCATGTCCCGCCCTACATTTTTTCTTGTTTGAGAAGCAGTTTCATTTGGATATACAGTATGTCACAATAAGGGGAGAAAAGACTATCACAACTTCAGTTTCATGCCGACTTTAAGGATAGAAAATGCAATAGCATTTTTAGCTATATTTTAGCAAATTTTATACACTGCCTGGCCAACAAAAAAAAAACAAGGCACTTTTATTTTAATTGGCAAATACTTAAGAATCTATGAATTATTGAATTATACATTATTACAGTGATTATGTTTCTAGCATGTTATATGTTTGGCAACGGTTCGTTTAACCCTTAAAGATGGAGTATGTAGCTTTTCATTTCTTAAACAATGTAGGAAGACACATCATTGGCCATATTTCCGGATGACAATGTCAAGATTCACCAGGGTTAAAATTATGAAAGAATGGTTTAGAGAGCATGAAGAATCATTTTCACACATGAATTGGCACCTCTGTGTCCAGACCTTAATTTCATTGAAAGTCTTAGGGATGTGCTGGAGTAGACTTTACAGAGTGCTCACCTCTTGCATTGTCAATACAAGATCTTGACCAAAAATGTATGCACCTCTTGATGGAAAAAAACATCACAACATTTATTTCCATCGAGAGGTGCATAGTTTTTTGGTCAAGATTTTGTATTGACAATGCAAGAGGTGAGCACTCTGTAAAGTCTCCTCCAGCACATCTCAAAAACTTAGTTCAGTGCCAATTCATGTGTGAAAATGATTCTTCATGCTCCCTTCCAACAATTCTTCCACAATTTGAGCTTGATGAATCTTGACATTGTCATCCTGGAAAATGGCCATGATACATCTTAATACATGATTGTTTAAGAAATTAAAAGCTACACACTCCATCTTTTAGGGTTAAAAGAACGGTTGCCAAACATATAACATGCTAGAAAAATAATAATCACTGTCATAATGATCCATCCATATACTCTTAAGTATTTGCCTATTAAAATCCAAACAGCTACTTTTTTTTTTTTTTTTTTTTGTCCGGGCAGTGTATTTATTTATATTAGAAAATGAAAACAAAGAACTCTACAATAATCTGAAAATCTTCAGTAATTCAATAGCAACATTAGGTCTTATGGATATAATGGACCATAATCTTACATGTGTAAAGATGCCGCTGCCCTCTGCTGATGTTCATTTCTACTGTGATTTTTCACAATTTGAGCTTCAATGATGAGTAAATTACACTATACAGCGAGAACAAATGATTTTACTTTTTAAACATCCCAATTGGTTTAATTTATAAATACATTATATGGTTTTACTGAAAATATCCCAATCAACTCTGAATGTTCTGGTCAATTTTTAGTAATCACACATAACAGAATGAAACAATTAAAATGTCAAAATGAATAAATTTGCAACTGTGTTAACAGTATTACACATAATTAATTGTATGCTTTTTATTTTATATTTAGCCTAAGTTCTGTAACACAGAAACACTACAAATCTCACCAAGTAATGGGCTTAATTCACTGCAAACATCACAAAAACACATAAGATAAACACAAACAAACAGACATAAACAGCTATTGGCAAGAATAGAGCCTAAAAAGGGCCAGAAACCAAACTGAAGCATGACGGATGTCCGTCTGCCTGAGCAAAATATCAGCCCCAGAGTGCAGTCGTGCATAACATTAAACAAAAGCCATGAGATACGGAATAATCAACACGTACACAATCGGAAGAAAAACCAACAGTGCTCAAATACAAAAGCCTCTTACGTGCCATAATTACACATGGTAAACTAAAACATACAAACACTTTCTCTCTCTTCTACAAGCTGATAAGCCAATCAGAAGCCAGTATTCCTGGTTGTGAGCTTTGATGGATGGCCATTAGTAACATGCCAGGACCATCACAGGGGGAAACTGCTCTGATTAATGTTCAGGGAGTTCAGAGCACACACACAAACAAGCATGAAAACATAAATGCACTAACAAATACTTACTAATTCAAATGTTTACATAAAAACATAAATATTAAAAAAGATCCTCATACATATTCACACAGAGAACCACACCAGAAAACACATATGAAGAAATATGCACATATCTGAAAGGCATCACATTAGCACGTTAGTGCAACGTCTGACCAGGGGAAGGGAAGTCTTCCCTTCAGTGATATTTATAGAGGGACCAAGTCCCCAGAGAGAGTGTGCAAACACAGAGACTCTACACACCAGGAAAATACAGTCATATGCATGACCACATGGGTATTTGTTGAAGACACGCTGACAAAACAGGAAAGCGCACAACATATTGCTATTTGTGCAGTGACTCATCGAAATACATTGAGGAACGCTAATGTTTGCTGTCCAATAATTAATAATCTCTCGAAATCAGTGTCTTCATACACATGAACGTACGCACGTATGCACATGCTTGTAATTTCACTAATGCTCGTGATAATGGACTGCAAATTTCATCAGAAACAAAGGGCTTTACCAAGAATGGGGTCGACACACCTGAGGCAAAGCCATGTTTGCCATTTTGTAATGTAATAATTTTAATCCAGCCATACATCAGGTTTGCTATCCTGGCTTCATCAAACTTTCAGGTCCCTAAAGAAAACACAAGCCAAATGTAATTTTTCTTGTGGGGGTCATGCTTGGGTCCGTGAATTAACACTTGCCAAGTGCCAAAAGGTGCAGAACTCACCAGATGGTTGAGAGCAGCTACATAATATATGGTTTAAATTAAATTATATAATGATAGTCAGACCCCCACTGATGGAAGTGACAATAGTGACTCAAGTCAAAGACACACAAAACATCCATTTAAGAAAATGTCACAACTTGCACTGTAACAACTTTAAACAAGTTTTTTAGTGGGAAATTAACTGTTTTTTTCCATATACTGAGATAGCAGTTATGCTATTCACAGACACTAGTTCATATTGCGATTTGATTAAGCATCCAGCCCTACTTTTGCTGTATTCATCCAAATCTTGCCAAATTTCGTGCCATTCCGCATTATACAGTGAATACCATTTTTATGGCTGCATTCCATGATTTCGGCCTATTTCTGCATTACAGAAATCATAGGGCCCTAGAAATATTCCTCACATTAAGAAACCGAAAAATGAAATGTATGAAAATGTTTGAAGCAAAAACATTAAAATCTGCTAAATAATTCTATTAATATATAGAAGCTGTATACCAGCCATGTACTGTGTTCTTTGATAAAAGAATATTTAGAAAAAACTAGGTAAAATGCATTTTTTATGGCTAGTAAGGAATAAGGCTTGTAAATTTATGTGCCATTGGCAACTTTTGCCAATAAATAAATAAATAAATAAAAAATTGTTTTATGACAGTCTGGACTGCTAATAGAAAATGAGTGTGTGAAGTTGTTATGGATCCTCCCTATCCAGCAGCTGTCTCATTTTTCAGTTTAGTCTGAAATGACAGCAATCATTTCAGTAGCAGTGGTTCAGCATCACCCTGTTTTGCCCTGATGAATAATATCCTGTAAATGAATAATGTGTATGAAATGCCTTCATACATCACATTGTCTTGTCACTGTCAAATGCCATGTTTAACTCCTGAAGGCAATCATTAATGAACTGTGAAATAAAAAGACGAACTTTACTCTCTCTAGAAAAGTCACTGTGTTAATATCATTCACATAAAGAGATATATTGTGTTAGAGATGTTCAGAGATGCTCATTCAGCTTGTATAGTACATTGTCATTCTGTCTTTATACTGAACATGACATTTATACATTCTACTAACTAACTTTGCAACTACGTCAGCTACCAGTCATTTGAGTATTAATAGACTGACTGCTTATTTGCTAACTAGGGGTGGGTGATATACTGGTAGACGCTAACTGGTAGAAATTTGTCAGCAGCTAGCGGTTACGCTCACGTGACATTGCTGTGCTGCGTCGTCATGAAAGCTTATCACTTGAATGCGTTTTTAAGCATTGCTGTTTAAAAACAAGTGATTTTTAAACCATTGAAGCGCAATAATCAAGAGAACTCATTTCGCTATATGCGTGCGCTAGCTGATAGTTTCTGAGAGACGTGCGCACATAAAGCCGCTGCTCATAGAGTGTGTGAGTACTGAACTGAGTTCTTTTTGCCGCTTTATTGGGCTCGAATGTTAAAATACACACACTTGTGTGTCAAAATGCCCGCCTTTGCAAGTATCCTCGTAAACACAGTCATTTATGTCTTAAATGAACGTAAACAGTTCAGAAAGAAAATGCATGTGTAACAATAGGATCTATATTGGATCCGTGCGTTTGCTCTTAAAGTGACAGCAGCCTAATAAACATGCTGCTGTCTGTCATTACTGTTATTCAAACAGCAAAAGTGAGAAAATATCTGAACCACTTTTGTGACTTAAATAAGAATAAATGTATTTTTAATTTACATTAAGACTATGCAGTGTTTTTTATACATTTGATTACTTTATACAGTTTATGTAGTATTTCTTATTTCTAGTGCTTTAAGTTTTTCTGGTAGGTCTATTTCATTTGTGTCTTTGTTCTATTGTAGTTTGTTGTCCTATTGTTTGTAATAAGTTTCTTTATTCTTATTTAATCACTGACTGTTTACTTGTCTTCAGTAAGCTTGAGGTTTTTTTCTTTGCTTATAGGCTAGTATTAGTTTTATGATATTGAAACTGGTGACAAGAATTATAAAATTTCAATGGTATCAAAAAATTTTATATCATAAATACCTTATTCAAAATAAATTAACTGTATTGTGATATATATTATTATCGTGAAATAAAATAACTCATATCGTGATATAAGATTTTGGTCATATTGCCCACCCCTATTTCAAATAAATGTTGTTATTTTGAACCTTCTATTAAGAACAAAATATTTCCACAAAAATATTAAGCTGCTTACAACACTGATATACATTACAGAAGAACTGACATACACCCTGACCCTACTGTGCCGTTTTCAACATGAACAAATAACACAACTGGTAAACATATACACTACTGATAACTGCTTTTATTCTTTTCTATAGGCAAATTACCAGGAGCTTCAACAAATTACGGATGACAGAGAGAGTCTCATATATATGTGTAAAATTCCCAGAAGAACTCTGTGTTGATGCAATCATATCTCCAGAACTGGAAACAGATTTACTGGACAACAAGAAAGAGAGAGAGAGAGAGAGAGAGAGAGAGAGAGAGAGAGGGAAAAAAGAAGGGGTAAGAGTGCTGCCAGATTTATAGACAAGAAGAGGCAGAGAATTAAACAGAGGAAGTCACTTAGAAAAAGCAGCACTAATTCCAGAAGTGGCTCTCTGGGACACAAAACACGACACGAGAAAAAAAGGGAGAGCATGACATAAAAAATGCAAAAAAAAAAAAAAAAATAAAAAAAATAAAATAAATAATAATCTACTAAAAGATGCATTTAGATATGGTGGTATGAAGCTAGCAAGGAACCACTTAAGAGGCACGTTTCTAATTTTCACAAAAAGAAATGAACAAACACTCAGAGAGGCTCTTCACCATATGTTATAATGAGCAGTGCATTAGAAACAGTGTGCCCAGGGACAAAACAGAATCAAGCTCTAGGGAAGCTGTATCGGTCAGAGGAAGTGTGTCACTACTGCTTGTTATAAAACTGATCCTTTTTTTTTTATTTACTCAAATAATTCAAATCCTTCTGTAATTGTAGTGTTAACACTAAAGAAATGTGGAAAGCAGGGTGAGGCCGAGAGCCATGGGAATGGAGCGAGGTCAGTGTGCATGAATGCTAATGAGCATCACCTGCGCTCCACATCAGTTTCAAGTCTTACAGAGGGAGCTCCAGAAGGAAAAAAGGAGGAGTGACAGCAGTGCAAGACGCGAGAGGACTAGGCCTGGACTTTATGTTGTGTTTTATTATGTTTATATGCGCTAGTCATCTGTGAGGGGCTGCCGCTTTACTTACATTTTGATGTTTGTTTATTTTTGGATTAAAGTTAAGTAGATCATTTGCAGGTTCCCTCCTCCCTGAGCCTTTAACATTGTTACAAGGAATATGTGTGTTATGTAAAAGCCTTTCTATAACACATGCATATACTGAGGCAAGCAAACAAATTAAACAACTATCTTTAAAAATAGAATTCATTTTCACTAATAAACAATAACACCACACACGGCTACTTAGCTATCTAAATGAGGACATTCCACAGACTTCTGTTGTAAATAATACAACCTAACCCTAACAGAAAACGTTTAAGTTTACTCACGTAACCAAGGTTCCATAAGATAATGGGAATGAGCCGACTGATGACCTGCGGGAGCAGGGTTATAGGAGGGAAGGCATAAAGGCGCCAACATGGCCATTTCAGAGCCAGTGCATCCATGTCCTTCGAGAAATAAATTTGGAAGTGGGATTTCTCTTTCGTCACAAAGAGGTCCATATCCGCCTGACCGAAGGCGCGCCATATCACCTTGACCGCCCAGGGAAGGTCCGGCGCGTGACAGCATGTCCGCTCCCACATTCGAGGAGCCCGGCACGTGAACCCATTGGAGAAGACCGGCACAACCCCTCTGTGCCTACTGGAGAAGACAGCTCGCCAATCTGTATAGAGGGCGAGACCTGAGAACTCCTTGGTGGTTTATGAAGGCAACCCCCGTCCTGTTGTCCTACAGGACATGATGACCTCTGAGTTCCGGCTGGAACTCCTTGAAGGCCAGAATTAACGCCATCATTTCCAGGTGGTTGATGTGCTAATTCAATATAGGAGTTGTCCATGAGCTGAAGGCTATCCTGCCGTCACTCAGGGCACCCCAGCCTATCTTGGAGGCATTTGTCATGACTACTTTCCTACTGGCAACTGAACCCAGCAGCACCCTGTTTTGGTAAAAGTGGGAGCGATTTCCAAGGGACCAGGGCTCTGACACAGCTCCTAATCTTTAAGGCGCACTCCTGAGAGAGCCAAGCCTTAATTTGGGCTGAGTCAAAGACTGCTCCCAGGAATGGAATCTGTTGGCTGGGAAGCAGCGAGCTCTTGCCAGTGTTAACCCAGAAACCCAAGTCTTGCTGGTGACTGAGGAACAGGGATCTGTGGGTGCATAGCTCCTGTCTGCTCCTGTCCAGATTCCTGTCTGCCTCAGAGTGGAAAGAGCTGTGTCTATGCACTTCATGAAAGTATGCGGCGCTAGAAAGAGTCCGAAAAGAAGGACTGCATATTGTTAAGCCACCCCCTTGAATGCGAATCTCAAGAATGGTCTGTGATGGGGTGCTATCTGGATGTGAAATTAGCCATCTTTCAGATCCACCGATATGGATCAGTGAGCTTGAGCCATAAGTAGTGCTCCAGCACCACTAGGCTGGAAATGGCACGGCCGATGGCTTCGGCGGTGGCTTTAGTGGCACACAGGGCCAAATCCGTTGCACTGCACAGCTCTTTAAACAAAGCCAGTTCAAACTGCCATGGTGTGCAGTGTTGAGGCGGCCTGTCCATCGGCGGTGAATGCTCTAGAGGAGATCGCTGATGTGGTCCTGCAGAGCGTAGAAGGATGCGCAGCTTTAGTCTTCCAGCCGATAGCCATGGGCAGGCAGAGATGCGCAGCGACAGCTTCTTCCACTGGTGGGAGCCCTTTTCTTTGGTGCCATCAACCGTGGAGAGAGTGGCCGAATAAGAAGAGTGGACGCGTGCCAAGTACGGGGGCGCGCCACATCTTATTGTGTTCCTGATGGACCTCTGGGAATAAAGGGGCTGGGCACTGACGAGGGGCCTGCTGGCGGCGCGCCCTGGCTGCAGGAACCACTCGTCGAGTAGGCTGCAGGC
The DNA here is from genome assembly GCF_019924925.1 of Ctenopharyngodon idella. Lineage (NCBI taxonomy): Eukaryota > Metazoa > Chordata > Actinopteri > Cypriniformes > Xenocyprididae > Ctenopharyngodon > Ctenopharyngodon idella. The sequence goes on from NC_067227.1 coordinate 12,888,900, forward strand.
GGGCTCTTCTGGGGCCGACCAGTCCAAGCCAAGCTGTTCGACAGCTTTAGTGAGGACTTGAATCATTTCATAGTCCAAATGATGTCACGCTTCATCAGCCTGCATAGGCAGCAGAGGGGCGGAGTCATTGCGCAGAGTTCGCCCACTCTTCACAATCAGAAGTGGCAAGTGACACAGAGTCTAGTTCCTCCTCAGACCCGCCGAATGAGATCATGCCGTTCACGCCAGATGAGGGGCGTTGATCTTCACAGGTGAAAAACACAGGGGACTCGTCAACGTGAGGGGTGAGCGAGGCACGCAGGCACTGGGCCGACGTGAGGTTGCGTCCACCTCGCTGCTCAGCTGGGCAACTTAGTTTCTTCTTTCACCTCGGCTCAAGAGGGCGATCTATGTGCGTGGTGTGGTGAGTTTCAGCTTCTCACAGTGCGAGCAGAAGAGCCGCCTCAGCGTGGGTGTGACCCAGGCAAGAGGCGCACTCAGAGTGCTCATCCAGAGCAGGCAGGTGAGCCCTGCACGAGCCGCATTCATGGCATGACATTTGCAACAACGTTGCTGAAATTGCTCTAAATTTGCTCTTTTATGTATCGCCGGATGGCCACAGGGGAAAACGCTCAGTCAGCTTGCTTACAGAGCACTGTTTTGGTCTGCTTGCAAAGCGATCAGCTTGCTTGCAGAGCGCTATCAGCTTGTCTGCAGAGCGCCATTCAGTAAGCTTGCTGGCAGAGCGCCGCTGAGTCAGCTTACTTGCAAAGTGTCCAACCCCGCCCATTTTGGCGGGCTGAAATGCCATTTGTCTGTGAAACTCACAGATGTGATCCAATAAGGCTTCAGGATTTGGAGAAAACTGTTTTCCCCATAAGTGTCAGCTTAAAAGCAGACACAATGTGACCATATCGAAAAGGAACTTTCTCATTGTCACAAATAAAAAGTTTTAGTTTTTAATTTTTAATTTTAATTTATTTTTTCTCAAGTGAGGACATCCCCAAAAGAAGGATTTGTCAGATTTAGCTCATTTCTGAAAAAAAAAAAAAGAAAAAGTCCCCAAAATATGGTTTAAGTGTGTAGTAGGTAGACTCACACACTTAAAGGAAGGGTAGGTGATTTGGTTCAAAAACATTTTTTTTTTCTCATGCTGGTTAAAAGTTGCTTCACATCCTGATAGCAATCATTACGTTAAAGGGTTAGCTCACCCAAAAAATGAAAATTCTGTCATTAATTACTCACCCTCGTGCCGTTTTACACCCGTAAGACCTTCGTTGATCTTCGAAACACAAATTAAGATATTTAAATCCGATGGCTCCGTGAGGCCTACATAGGAACAATGACATTTCCTCTCTCAAGATCCATAAAGGTACTAAAAACATATTTAAATCAGTTCATGTGAGTACAGTGGTTCAATATTAATATTATAAAGCGACGAGAATATTTTTGGTGCTCCAAAAAAACAAAATAACGACTTATTTAGTGATGGCCGATTTCAAAACACTGCTTCAGGAAGATTCGGAGCGTAATGAATCAGCGTGTCGAATCATGATTCGGATCGCGTGTCAAACCGCCAAACTGCTGAAATCACGTGAGTTTGGCGCTCCGAACTGCGGATTCGACACGCTGATTCATTATGCTCCGAAGCTTCCTGAAGCAGTGTTTTGAAATCGGGCATCACTAAATAATTCATTATTTTGTTTTTTTTTGGCGCACCAAAAATATTCTCGTCGCTTTATAATATTAATATTGAACCACTGTACTCACATGAACTGATTTAAATATGTTTTTAAATATGTTATGTAGGCCTCACGGAGCCATTGGATTTAAACAAAAATATCTCAATTTGCGTTCCGAAGATTAACGAAGGTCTAACGGGTCTGGAAAGGCATGAGCGTGAGTAATAAATGACAGAATTTTCATTTTTGGGTGAACTAACCCTTTAAGTGGTCTACATGTATTTATATGTACTTTATATGTACTAATATACTGTACGTATATTGTCTGTGGAAAAGTGTAGGATCATAAAATGTTCAAGGGCAACGTTACAATGTCCTATCGCTCTTTGAGTTGTTTATGTTGTTTATTGTAATGTTATGTGCTTTGAGACATGAGGTAGTTTAACGCCGTCTACCCTGATGCATTTGTTTGCTCCCTGCTGTGTGCGTTCATGTGTTTTGGAGGAGGCATGGCTTTAGAGACGTTCTGAAGTGAGGGTGGGATCTTATACTTTCAAAGCTAGCTCACTATCGCTAGCCTCTCCGAAAATTACCTACCCTACCTTTAAAATTTGTTATTTCAATGTGAAACTCTCTTAATATTTGTTTTTATTTATTTATTTTAAAAACTAAATCAGAAATGTGCTTTGCATTTATATCCACTTATATTCACAGAATGACAACAATATAATCAAAGTGCAAAATACAAAAACCCCAATTGCATTTTTACTTTCCAATCGGTGCCTGTTTAAATTTTCCTAAAATCCCATTCATAATCCTCCATTTCCTGATTCCTGTTTTTCTCCTCAACACTAATATTTTTACAAGCCAGCCATGATCCTCTTGCCTAGGATGGTCCCCTGAGGCATGGTCAGCGTTAGCTTTTGCGCTTCAAATTCTGCCCAGAACTCTTTATCTTGGTCTTTCTGCGAGCAAAACATTTTCACACATCTAGATCAGCTACTCTCACACCTCCCACCAAACTGCAGACGTGCTTTTTAAGATGGTACTTTTTAAAGTGACGTTTTTTCCAACCACTCAATACAGGTCAGTTTCTACAGAACTCTTGACATTAGTTTTCTTTAATCCACTCCAGCCACAGCAGTCAGCTCTTTCAGCCTGCCTTCGCTCTCTAAATGCTTCTTTTATTGATCCTCCTATGTTTGCTACCCAACACTTTTACACATTTTTCTAGCATTTTCACCATGTATTTTATCTCCGACTAACATAATGCCCCATTTTTGCAGAATGTCTTCATTTTCACACCTTCCTATTCACATCTAAATCAAATCACATTTGTATTAGCCTACAAATTTATGTTATTATCCAGAAAGTATGATGGCTTCTTGAAAAATGTTAGAAGCAAATATGCCTGTGGCAAGCAAGACGAGGACGAGGCCGAGGGCCGTGAGAACGGGTCAAGGCCAGTGGCGCGAGTGTTAATAAGCGTCACCTGTGCCCTGCACCAGTCTTGAGTTTCTCATGGAGGAGCTTTGGGAGCATAAAAGGAGGAGCGACAGTGAAGGAGGAGAGAGGACCAGGCCTTTATGTTATGTTTTGTTTATGTGTGTGCGGCAGCCGTCCATGAGGGGCTGCCGCTTTACTTTTGTTTTGTGTTTGTTTATTTTATCTGATTATTAAAGCGTCTGAAATGTTTGCCAGTTCCCGCCCCCTTTTGCCTGAATAAATATATTAATGGTCCTTTTTAAACAACATGTCACATTAAAAAACAGGTTTACATGTTTACGAGCTTTAAAATCACAAGAAAAATATGTTAAAGGGATAGTTCAGTCATTATTATTCACCCTCATGTTGTTCTAAACCTGCAAGCCTTTTTTTGTGTTTTGTTTGGGATTTGTTTTTGTTTTTTTTGTTTTTTTGTCTGCTATTGTTTTGGACCCCATTGACTTTCATTATAAACAAAGCTAGAAAATTCTTCAAAATATCTTAATAAAGTTTGGAAACATTACATTTTTTTGTTTTTGAATGACGTTTTATGCTCACCAAGGTTGCATTTATTTCATCAAAAATTCTGTAAAAATATTGTGAAATATTATTACAATTTAAAATAATTGTTTTTGCTGCTTAACATTTTTGTGGAAACAATGATACCATTCAAACATCTATGTTAGGATTACAAAAGAGAGAAAAAAATACTTTTAATCATCAATGATGCATTAAATTGATTATTTATAATGTTAAAAAATAATTATATTTAATAAATTCAGATAAATGCTGTTCATTGAACTTTCTAAAGAATCCTGAGGATCATGTTATGCTAAAGACTAATGATGCTGAAAATTCAGCTTTGCCATCACAGGAATAAATTACATTTCAAAATATATTCAAATATATTTTATTTCACTTTAATTTGTTAAAAAAAAATTCTCAATATTACTGTTTTTACTGTATTTTTAATAAATTAATGCAGAATTGGTGAGCACAAGAGACTTAATTAAAAAAAAAAAAAAAAATGTAATATTTCCAAACTTTTGACAGGTACTGAATGTTCTGCCGAAGAAAGAAATTTAGGAATGACATGAGGGTCAGTAAATAAAGACCGTTTGACCTTTTAATGCAGGATACTGTATCCATGCTTATAGAACATATTCATTGCAAATGATCAGTTAAGTCAAACAAGTTTCAGCTGTTTGATTTCAAACTTGTAGGGTTATGGTGATAATTGAGCTATGATCCATACTCAATTAAACCTCAATCAGATCCACAAACCCCACGGTTTCTACACAATTACACTCTAAGACAGTGACAGCTGAAATTTGGTGTTGTTTTGTGGGTAAGGGCTTTTAAACTCACACCTCATTGTCTTCTTATTGATTAGAGCCTCTGACTCTAATTGCCCCATCCATAGTCTTTTATGTTCGCAATACCAAAAAAAAAATCTATTTTTGCAATTCTCAAAAATATATCGCAAAAAAAAATATATAATCACAAAAATATACAGTTGAGCTCAAAAGTTTAAATACCCCTTGCAGAATCTGCAAAAATGTTAATCATTTTAACAAAATAAGAAGGATCATGAAAATTGCATCTCATTTTTTATTTAGTACTGTCCTTAATAATTTCACAGAACAGTTGTTTACATAAAGTCCACAAGACAAAAAAATAGCAGAATTTATAAAAATGACCCCATTCAAAAGTTTACATACCCTTGATTCTTAATACTGTGTGTAATTATCTGGATGATCCACGACTGTTGTGAAAAGGTGGATCTCAGAATTATATAGTCACTGCTAGAAAGGGTTCAAATATGCAGAAGATGCTGAAAAACCAAAGAATCTGCAGGACCTGGAGGATTTTTCTGAAGAACAGAGCTCAGTTTAACTGCTCAGAACAAACAAGGGACTCATGAACAACCATCACAAAACAAAAAAACAGTCGTGGATTATCCAGGTAACCACACAGTATTAAGAATCAAAGGTATGTAAACTTTTGAACAGGGTCATTTTTATAAATTCAGCAATTTTTTTTTGTCTTGTGGACTTGTAAACAACTGTTATGTGAAACTGTTTATTCAGGACAGTGCTAAATAAAAAATAACATGCAATTTTCATGATCCTTCTTATTTTGTTAAAATGATTCACATTTTTAGATTCTGCAAGGGGTATGTAAACTTTTGAGCTCAACTGTATATACACACACACACAGACACATATATTATATATAAATATGTTACTGTCTGCCACATTCTCTGCCGTTGTTAGATGGCAGCATGACAGCGTGCCACACAGAATCTTCCATTTGACACGGCTGTAATTCACTGCACTGCAACATTGGTGTTAATACCAGCAACTGCCAAGGCTCTCCTATACAGAGGTCAATCAGAATTCAGTATTTTACCCCATCAGCTCTCTCAGCAGTAAACATGTCTGCACAATTTTTCTAGAGGGCTTTTCATCTTTCTTGCTTTGGAGACTGTCCAATTTATTTCATTTTCAAATATGCCTATAAATCTGGTGTACAGAAACACACAAACGCAGAATTTAATTTCCATAGAACACATTAGGTAAAGATGCACTTAACTGTCAAATACTGAGGTGACAACTGCATATAAACTGGAGGTTAATAGAAGGGTAGTCACATTAAATGGACACCCTCAAAGATCACCGCAGTCTGTTTACAAAAATAACAAACACCAGGGGCAGGTTCCACAAAGCAGGTTATGCAGATGCATGTTATAGTAATATAGGCTAGTTATAAATTTGTTACAGTTACAGTTATATAATATACAGTATTATACTATATATATAATAGCCTAAACGTTTAAATATTACCTTGTTATAACAGTGCTTTAGAATATTTGTTTGTTTTTTCCTTTTTGTAACGGGACGTTTTCTTTGCTATAATGTATTTCTATAATAAAATACATATGTGATATCTTATTAAATAATTAGCATCAACACGCAAACAATGTAATTCTCAGTGAATAAATATTATTTATCAAACGAAAAGATTGAAAAAATGATTGCACAACCACCAAATAGGTGTCGATGTGCACTAAGTAGGTTATGTAAATCGCCATTAAACAAAAGAAGAAGGAGGAATGGCGCGCTTTTTCTTAGCGTCTGTTTCCATGGTGAATTATCGATTCGTCGCTCTGTTGTGTTAACCGGGAACATACTCTGGGTTGGCTGAACTTACTCCCGGACGCGTTTTTGGAACCAGCATACCTCGAGTAAGTAAGGTTTGGGTTAATCAACCGAGAGTTCAGGGGGGTGCTTCTCAATTCTTATTTGTGCATCCTCGTTTCCTTTCCTCGCTTCCTTTCCTCGCGTCTTAGCTCCACCCCTTCAGGATACGAAGGAAAGACGCAAGGAAAAGACGCGAGGAAGGAGGAATTGAATCAAGTGAAATTATATCCTTGCTCCCTTTAGAGTCACTTCAAAGCGTCATCAGCTGCACTCGAGGAATACCCAGGTGAAATAACCTGTTTGAATCTGATTAGCTTGTGCAACAAACTTCCGTATTCTGTAAAACAGGTTGCATCGCTTCCAGTTCAGGTCTTTTGTATGTGCTTCGTTAAATATAGAGCTGTTTTACTCAAGATGACTTATAAGGAGCGAGCAAAGATGAGCATAAACGACTATCGCATATGCAGTTTAATATCTCAAAATATATTTTTTTCTCAACAATATACGGATATTAAAATTGAATAAAATGCCAACAGTAAAAATAACTAGCTTAGCTGATTACCTTAAAAGTCCACAGATATCAGCATCAGTTCATACTGCTGTTAACACTTTCTCTGACAAGCGGATATGGTGAGACCAGTTTTCCTGTTTGTTCATGTGACTTTCGACATAAAGCCTATAACTGGGTCTCTTTCAATTCACAAATGTGAATTTGAACTTAAGTAGCCACAAACCACTGAATTTTTGAATTGGAATATAAACTGGAATGACCAGAAGAGGAATTCACCAAACTGAATTTCCATTCACAACAGAAGAATTCCATTAATCTACTGTCTAACACAACATTTATGCATAAACTTAAGTAATTACATCATTTATTTTCAACTAATTTATAGCTATTTATTCCCTGAGACATATTTATCTAATATCTGGCCAAAACAATTAGTATATTCATTTTTGACAAATTATGGCTATTTATCTTCTCTAATATTATAATAAGTTTTTGTTGATTATTTCTCTAAACTAATTTAAATACTGTCAAAACAATTAATATACAGTCCACAGTTCATATAACTTTATAATAATAAAAATAATAATTTTAATAATTATATGAAATTAATATAATTATAAATTAACTATAATTAAAAGAAATATTGTTATCAGAATTTGAATATTGTTTATTTATTGACGTTTTGCTCCATTTTGAAGAACTTGAAATTAAATTATAGAATTCTTGGAAATAACTCTCTTCCACCACCATGGCTTATTTAATTCCAATTTAATATAAATTCCATTTTAATTATTATAATAATGATTACTTAAATAATTTCTAATTTGGACAGAAATTTGGATTACACAGTCTAGCTAATTCTCTCTGTGTATTCTTATTGTTTGATTGAGTATTTTTGCAAACTGGTTTACAGTTTTTTTTTCGACTTACACACATTTTGAAAACTTTGCCTCTTTTTTTCAAAACTTTACACACAAATCCAAGAACTGCACACACAGAATGCAAAATGCCTCACATCTCTTGCAAAATGAAGCACTGCATTCAAAATATCACAAACACACCACAAAAGCAAACATTTGTCTTACTTGGCAAACATATTTGCCATAATATTCTATTTTTGGATAGATCATATACACACAGTTATTCAAAACCTAAAGCTCTTCTTCATGAGCTCCTATGTACATTTCTGTACAAGATTGAAAGTAATTGGCAGAGAGATGTTGAAGAATTCACAGTAAACACAAAAGCAAGCTTGAAACCAAACTTTATTTTTTTTTATTGTAAGCATTTGTGGTTGTGAATACAGTATTACACAGTACGAAAGAAAAGACATATATCAACCATGTGTAGCTGGACAGAAACAATATTTGTGTTTTGCAAAAAGTGTTTTGTGAAATTGAAAACTGAGTCGAAGGCCGAGAATTAGTGTATGGTTTTGGAGATTTGGTGTGTGGTTCTGATGTTTGAGTGTCAGGTTTCAGAAATTGTGTGACCAGTAAGGATTTTGTGTGTAAACAGTTGAAAAAAACTGTAATTTCAAACTTTTGCATTTTAACATATAATCCTAAATATAATCCAAAGTTTTTTATATTTTAATTTTTAAAAAAACATATGTACATTTATAACACTATACTTAGTATTATATTACCTTTGCATCAAATTACAAAAATCTAGTTAATGCTGCTGTAAGGGTGTTTCTAATACAGCAGCTATGGGAGTGACGGTAAAAATGGCATCTTTCTCTCTTCTGACTGTCGTTATCAATCGCTCTCTATTTTTTTTCCCTCTTTTTGAAAGTTGTGAAAACACTATTGTGGAGTTTTTATTTTGCTATTTGAGCAAATGGAAACACAAAAAAATATATTTAACGTATTCTCTCATTCACCGCTATATTTTGGTGTCAGCTATTTCAGATAAACCTAAGGTCTGGCTACACAAGACTATTAGACAACTTCTTTTCAGTTTCCTTGTCAAAAGACAATGAAAAGTTTTATGCAAGCCAAAACACTTCTGGTTGAGCCTGTCTCTCTCTGACAGATAGTGGACAGTAATAAGGTGCAAATTCAGTTCAACAAACACAAGCACATTTTGGAAAAGTTGCATGACAATGTTGCTCAGCCAGGTGGCATGGCGGATAAATGAAGATGCTGACAGAGGACAGAAAGATCTACAACAGTGGTCAAAAACACATTACTGTCATCAAGAGCTTTCAAATGAATCTGCCTGTACAATTATCCATCAGTAACATTTATGCATTTAGCAGACACCTTTATCTAAAATGACTTACAAAAGTAACAGCAGCACTCCACAATTTTGTGTAAAACCTTATGATCATGTTCTCCAGCATGATTTGAGATGATCCAAAGAGCATTCGTACAAAGGACTTAAAGGTTTAGTTCACCGAAAAAGGAAATTACTCACCCTCATGTCATCCCAAACCTGTAAGACCTTCGTTCATCTTCGGAACACAAAGTAAGGTATTTTTGATGAAATCCAAAAGGTTTCTGAAGCACACATAGGCAGCAACGTCAATGGACCTTTTGAGGTCCAGAAAGATAGTAAAGACGTCGTTGAAATAGACAGTGGTGTATAAAGTACTTGAAATCCGTACTTGAGTAAAAGTATAGATATCTTACCAGAAAATGACTTTGGTAGAAGTTAAAGTCACTGTTTAGAATGTTACTTGAGTAAAAGTTTTAAAGTATGTGATATTTTTTGTACTTAAGTACGAAAAGTATTTTTTTGATATTAAACGTACTTAAGTATTGAAAGTAAAAGTACAAGTAAATGTAAAATACAGAAGAAGCAAAAAAAATATTAAAAATTGTTCTATACACAGTTTGAGTAGCAAGATTTTGTCCAGTTTTAACTCTTACATTTTGTTTCTTTGAATTAAAAAAATGGCTAAATGTTTATTGTAATTTTTAAATATAAAAAATACTTATATTATACATTGATTGTTCATTTTAATTCATAGTGCATTACAACTAATGTAAGAGACAACTTTAAAATGTTAAAATGTAAATATTGTAATTAACAATGAACAATACTTTTATTAACCTTATTTAATGTTACAAATGAACTCTTATTGTAAAGTGTTACCATTTCAAATCCAGTAATGCTTAAAAATTGCCATCTTTACACACAAAGGCATAGCATAGGTCCATTATATGTATATTTTCACACATTATTTGCCTCTATTTTAGAAAACTTGATGATTCTCCAATCAAAATGTGTTACAATGCCGATAAAAAAAGAACTGAAATCGAATACATTTATGATTTATGGTTCTGTTGCTGCATGATGAGGATACAGTTTAAATATGAAACTTCGCTGGATAATGAATGCATAAAAGTGAACAAATGGATATAAACTAGTGCAAATGAATGGTAACAATCGTGACATTAAACAGTTGGTGTTTTTGTCACATTGTTTTAACCTCTTGAGGTACTGCTAATGTTAGCATCCTCTCAGCCTCGACGGCAAACATACTACTGTTCTCCACTAATGCAGCATCTAGTCAACAAACTAATTACTTTATAATGCTATGAAAACATGTAATGTAGTGTACAATGTATAACATAACATTTTGTTGTCTATGTTTTAAATCCGTTTTTGAAGTGTCCCGCTCTGTGCAGCGCGAAGCCTCATGTCACGTGTCAAAACAAACTCTACGAGGCATCAGCGATTTTTATTTCGCCTCTAGAGGTCGCTCTCGTACTGTATAATGACAGCGCACTCTTCTCAGCTGCTCCAGCAACGGACGCAACCCGGAAAATGAAATCAAACCGCGGTTGTGCGAGCACTTGTTTGGACATGCTTGCTTGCAGTCTGTGTTCCTCCGACTTTATTTTGTAGTAAGTAACAAAAATGCTTTGGGAAAATGTATCGGAGTAAAAGTATACATTTTATTTAGGAAATGTAGTGAAGTAAAAGTAAAAGTTGACAGAAATATAAAAACTCAAGTAAAGTACAGATTCTCCCAAAAAATACTTAAGTACTGTAACGAAGTATTATTACTTAGTTACATTACACCACTGAAAATAGTCAACGTGACGTAGTGAACGCAGTGCAGGTTTCCGTATGTTGATTTCTGAGACGCAATGGCCAATTAGAGGTGTTTATGTTAGAATCCTCTCACCGCTCAAAACACCGGAGTTTTTATGCAGCGCTGAAATTTGCGCGCTCACGAATCCTATTATTATAACACACGAAGTGTAGACATTATGAAAGATTCATTGTTTATATATTCATTGTGTTATAATCACGATCGCGATTAACTGAGATGTCAGCTTTTTAGTCATTATAAAGGGAACGCTCTTTGCGCGCATTCTGCCATAGGCTACCAAACCATGCATTATACTTTTATGCGGGATTTTGCGGGCGGGAGCGGGACAAAGCATAAATGTTGCGGGCGGGAGCGGGACAAAATAACATTTTTTTTGTGTGTGTGGGAGAGGGGACAGAATTCTGCGGGAGTGGGCGGGCAGGTCTTTAGTGTACAGGGTCGGCCAATACTGAGTCGCCGTTCGACATGAGGGTGAGCACTTAATGACAGAAAATTCATTTTTGGGTGAAACTAACCCTTTAACAAAAAGGCAGAATATAAGGCAGAATATTTCTTCATTCGACATCATAAATGGTCTTTGTTTTATATTTTTCAAAATACTAAAACTTTGTTTATTTCCAAGCTTAAAGAGGCCATATGATGCCATTTTGTTTATTTGGTGTACTAGAATAGGTTAACCAGCTTTAATGTTCAAAAAGCTCATTATTTTTCACATACTATTGCAGCACCTCTTTTTTTCTGTCTGAAACGCTCTGATTGAGTTCTGGTTTCTACAAAGCCCTTCCTTTTAAAAAGCCCAGAGTTCTCTGATTGGTCAGCTGTATTGTAATTGGCCAAACACCTCAAGCATGTGTCAGAAATGTATCACCCCTTACCATAATCATGAGTTTCAGCATCCAAGGCTTCTAAAGCAATTGTAAACACAAACAGTTAATAATGTCATCAGTTTTCCCGTATTAGTTCGAGCCTGAGTCAGATTCTGAAAATGCAAATCAATTATGAAAATCAAGCAGAACCAACATTGGAACACCATGACATGGTCACAACACTACAATTCACTGAAGCCTCACCTTATTCCTTCACATATGCTTTTGGGCAGGCATTATATTGCTAATATTTCAAATTGTGACGTGATGTATCTATGCTAATATTTCAAATTGTGATGCAGACAAATTGTGATGCGGAATTAATATCTGGACTTCGATCGAGGTGTTTTAGGCAGGTCTGAAACAGTGTATGTTAGAATAAATCCCTCTTGTAGGTGACTATGAGCTTTGTAACTTTGAAGATCTTAGACATGCACAGATAATCACACACTAAAGGAAAGTGAAAACATTAAAAAGCATTATGTGCTTATTAAATGAACAAAAACAATCCCAGATTTTTTATGTCGTCTCACATTTTTGGACCCCACTGGATATGCACTCCTGTCCACCTACCCACACATGCAGAAACTTCTACATGATTGCAGAGAAAGGGTGCAGTGGTAATCAGTAGCTGTCTCCAGGTTGTCCTCCTGACAGGCTTAATGGCAGAAGTGTGACCTGCTGATAATGCAGCAAAACAATGAAGATCTCTGTATGACATTGTGCCTCAGAGTTAGGCCATCACTTCAGGATTTTTGGGCTTGAGCATGAATTTGTTAGTATGTGCACTGTGCAAAACAAGATGACCCCTCCTGACACCCAAAAGTCAGCCAGCAGCACAATACTTAAATAGACTTAGAGATACAAAGAGTCATATTATTGTCTGCGTGCTTGAGTCTGTGTGCGTAAATAACTATCAATCAAAGGCCCACATGACGGGATTCATGTGTCTAGGCAGATTGGTGATATAGGGATCCACAATGGTGCTGGTGTGTGAGTGTTTGCATCTAATGGTGGCATAATTGTAAAAGCACACAATTAGGATGCAAAACTATAATCAGTGTGTGTGTGCACTTTAATGTCCCAGGGTGATTTTTATGATTTTATCCTTATTTCAACATTTATTTTTGTTATACAAAGGTCACATTAAAACTGTTTTGGGAACTTTCTACCCTGCCTTTATGATTTATTTTTGATAATTTTGAAATGTCTTTTGAATATATATGTAATTGTGTTTTTGTAAATGTAATTGTAAATGTAATTGTGTTTTTGTAAATGTAATTGTTTTGCCCTAGTCCTGGACCTAGACTTTAAATCTTAAAATATATACAAACATAAAATACATATTTTTATAAAAATAAACCATTAAACAATGTTTTATTCAATATTTTTTGTGTGATATTTCTATTTATAAAATGGTTAGTTCCTGTCCTTGATTCTGATTGGTCAATAGCTGTGTTTTATTCACGATAAAACATGGCTATGACCGCTTCACCCAACGGTTCTGTGTATCACTACACAACACCCTTAGCAACCACTCTTAGCAACATAAACTGTTTGTTCTCAATTTATATTGTTCATTGAAGCTTACTGTATTATGTAGAAGAGTGTTGTGAGAAAGAGATCGAGTGAACGATTTTATTACCTGCATTCAGATTTAGCATTTTCCTTCAGGTCAGTCCTATGTTCATAATAAAAAATCTGTTTAAAAGTCAGATGTATTATCTTGTTCTTTTAACAGTTAGGGGTTTTTCCCGTGACTGACCAACGTGATCTCATGAAAATACGTGTGTATTTTTACGTAAATTGTGGTTCTACCACACGTACATTTACTTATGTTTTCATACACACAAAAACGTACAACATTGACGTATTTAAAGGACTAAAACGTAAAAATACTTACGTATTAACAGCAATAAAAACGTAAATCATGTAACGTAAAGTGTGAATGTATATGAATTCCCATGTAGGCCTATTAATATTAAAATCGTGGCTTTAATGATTTAATGTTTTTAGTCGAATTTATTGAAAGCAGTTTACTCATCTACTTAATATGAAATAACATTTCTGTTCGTGACTTGTGCTGCTCGTTTCGGAGGATTACATAATGTTAAACAAGACTACAATTTAAAACCTTATGAATAAATTTTCTGTAATTGTTTAACCATTTTGTATATTTAGTTTGTTTGCTGTGCGACACAGAAGGCGTTTTCTCCTATGCAGAGACTGACAATACAACCATAAGATACACCAAAACACAACATAAATTCACAAATCACATCAATTTTATTTGTTCGCTGTACTCCAAATCTTTAGAATCCATATGTTTGTAAGGAACATATCCAAATTCAGCCCTTTATCCATCGATCTTCATTTTGATTCTCAGCAACAGCGACCATCACAGTCAAAGCTCGCGCTCGTTATGATTCAAATTTGAAAGTAGCGCCACCATCGAGAAGTGTTACGACATGGTTTACGGCACTGATATCAAACGCTCATTGGTTCTCACCTTTGTCACAGATTACGACATGCCGTGTTTCAGTGGATTGACATTTGAAATGAGTGTCGCGCCTTCACGGAGAGAAGCCGGATTCATCATATTTTCATGGATTAATAAGTTAAATTCTGCTCTGTACCCTATAAAAAACTATTACCGCCAGAGAGGACTGTGACTGGAACTCATCATCATTTGAACTACTTTTGGTACCACTTTTGACATTTTCGCAAAAAAAAAAAAAATTATTGTGAGTACGCTTGTTTGTCTGTCATTCTTTTATTTATAACAGTAGGTACTTTAAAGAAATGGGTATGGGTAGGTTTAGGGGTAGGTGTAGGATTAGTGGCTCAAAATATCGTTTTAATGTTATATTTTTACTAAAATTGTAATTTTCCTACACATTTCTGCCCATTATGTTTTATTCTTTTAACATTCTGTATAAAATGGGTAGGTTTAGGTTCGGGATGGGGTTTAGGGATCTTACATTTATCAACAAAACGATAAAAGGGAAATTATACATATATCTTTAAGACATGATAAGATTCGTAAATATTTTACGTTTTTTCGCTGTAAAAACGTAAGTATTTTTACGTTTTAGTGCCATAATTACGTCAATATTGTACGTTTTAGCACCTTTCTAAACGTACAAAAATGTACGTTTTGTGTCTTTGAAAGTTACGTATTAATACCTACGTATTAACAATGAGACCAGGCTGGACTGACAGCGCTAGTCAAAGCATTTGTCAGTTGCGTCTTGTTCTGTGTTCACAACAATTCAGTATTTTCAATGTTAAAGTCTTCGCTACTGACTGACTCACCCATAAAGACAGTCTTTGCTGCTATCTAATGGCGTAATAATGTAACTTCTGTTGCTGTTCATGGTCAGGGACTATTTTTTCCGGCGGAAGGAAGGCTTTTTAGTTTTACTTCATGAAAGTTGCATTGATACATATTTTTTTGGTTTTAATATTTGTATTGTGTGGTAACCGTTTTATAAAAGCAATAAGATACTCAAGGCTAGTGCTGTATCGTGAATACTTCACTTTGTGCCTAACAATGCCCTTCAGCCGTGACTTATTCATGATACAGCACAGCCTCTCGTACCTTATTGTTTACTTAATGTAATTATATATTATTTAAATATATATTTTTCAAAACATGACTGTCCTTTTTTCACAGTTATTTTTGCATACAATATTTTTTATTGTGCATCATTTCCAATCAGGCTGTAATTTTGTCAAAAAATGTGAAATATTATTTGTGTGTATATTTAGGACGCATAAAATGCTAGCTATAAAATTAGCCTTAGCAAGACAAAGGAGTCAGCCATTTTAGTTTTAAAAAAATGTTTAAGATGTCATTTTCATCACTGTCATTTTCATCATAGAATGTTGTTAATCAAAAAACATCATTTGAGAGGTAGTGGAAATGATCATGACTTTCAGAAAAAGTGACAAAAATTACAGAATTCTTCAGTGATGTATTTTTATACATTGTTGAACATTGTTAATGTCTGAATTAAATAAACTATGAGAGTGTGAAATGTGTGTTTTTTTCAAAGTTTATTTTAATAAAGTTCACAAGGCCAGAAGTGTCCATAGTTGAAGAAACACTCATATATTATGATACCCGTAGCTCAAATTGTAGAGCATCACTATAGGAATGTCAACATCATGAGTTCAATTCCCAACTATCACACGTCCTGAAAAAAATTAATACCTGTCACACTAGAAAATGTATACCAAATGCATAAATCTGATTTGCAGTCATTTTCTGCATCACCTAAATATCAGCAACAGTCCCTTTTTGTCTTTTCCAGCATCCCTGGCTGTCTCGCTCTCCATGGAATTCACTTACATGTTAATTTCCCGTTATTCCAGTTTTTTTTTTCAGTTGCTATGAGAGCTTTGTAGCATAGCAACAAAGTGACTCATTCATGATGTCACCACTATAAAAACAAATGAATTTCAGCAGCCCTTCTGAACGATCAAAAATATGCAACATATAAAAGTTGAACTCAGACCTTAGTTCATCACTAAAAGACCGCAGTTTCTGAGGATGACATTGGTAGCAGTAAAGTCACATATAATTACATTTGAAAAGTTAGCACTGAGTCAAACATTCTGTTATCTATGATCTTTTTAATAATTGTCTGACTGTTCAAAGTCAAAATAGTACCAAAGTCAAAGCTAATGACACATTGTCAATGACTCCTCCCTCTACATGAACAATGGGGTCCGAACACAGTGCTGGTTCTCTAGGGCTCAGTCTACGTCCTCTGAAGAACAGGGCACATTAAAGGATTGGTGCTTTAAGCATGCTGGGCACTTTATTCCTGTCACTAGAATTTTACCCTTTGATGTGAAATGTTTACTTTCTCCTCAAAGCGGAAAGACACATCAGGCTTAAAAATGTAGCATAGCCTACACGGTTTTCCAACAAACTCACGTACTCACATTGCTAGGGCCAAACTTAGGAGACACGTGGCCCCTCTGGTTTTTGAGCAAAATAGATGTTTAAACTTGCAAAAAAAAAAAAAAAAGGACATTTTTCGTGTCTTTTCTGACTGCCACTGGTGCTCTTTCACAAAATTGGTGCAAGACGTCTCTGGTTTGGACTCTGTATTTTCCACAACCCCTTTTGGAAAGTCATGTTATAGCTCCATCCAACTGCTATCTATTCATCTCGTCCATCTAGTCCCGTTTATATTCCAGGCAGCATGTCCACAATCAGGAGTAATGGAAGCTAACCATTAGGGAGAGCGCTTGTGTGTTCTGTAGTCTGCTGACTCACAGCTCATTTATCTGCATCCAGGAAATGCTTCGGTATTTGCTCTGACTTTGTCAAAAACATCCGCCAGGACATCTGACAACTCATAAAAACATTAATTTATCCATATACACCAAACTGCCAGTCAGGCGAACTTTAATCTTATTACACGTTTGAGGAGTGAAAAGTAAAGCCTTAAGGGAAAATTTGTTGTCAGTTTTTGTTCATAATCAATAAAACAATTTATAGCTGGGGTAAAGACGGAGTGGTATGTGGGGTTGTCCATCTGCAACAAGACAAGAATAGTGTAGACTGGGGCTAGTTGTCACAATTTTTACTTGTGAATAATTGTGAATATTACTCAGGGTGAAGTTATTTTTGAAAGTCAATTACTATACAGGCACGTACTTTCAATACTTGACTACACACACACACACAAAATTAAAAAAAAAAAAAAAGCTTTTGGACATTTCCATCTGTCACGTTTCAGTTTGTTTGGACTTTCTGTTTGTATTTCAATCACTTCATTTGTTTCTATGTTTCTATGGTTACCATCATTATTAGTTCATTTGTCCCAGCTGTGTCTGATTAATTATCTTGTTAGCTTCCCTGTTTGCCTGAGTAAACCCTGTGTTTTGTCATGTTCAGCTGTCTGTCGTTATCGTTACTTTTTGCCTGGTTGTTCCGTTCCTGTGTTCTAAGGATTTCTGGTATTTCTGTTCTTTTGAGTTTATTGTCAATAAAGACTGCTGCACTTAAATACAGTATCGTTTCTACTGCAATCAGAGCTGTGACAGAACAACAGACCCGACAAAATGGATTTAGCAGCAGTAAGTCTGGACTTGGCTGGCCGTGATCTGACTGACTACCTCATTAAAATCCTGACAGAGAGAGGCTTCAGCTTCACCATCAGTGTAGTGATGGCTCCAGCCCCTGAGTACACTCCAGTGTCGGCTCCAGCCCCTGAATCCGCTCCAGTGTCGGCTCCAGCCCCTGAGTCCGCTCCAGTGTCGGCTCCAGCCCCTGAGTCCGCTCCAGTGTCGGCTCCAGCCCCTGAGTCCGCTCCAGTGTTGGCTCCAGTCCCTGAGTCCACTTCAGTGTCTGCTCCAGCCCCTGAGTCAGCTCCAGAATTCACTCCGGCCCAAGAGCCCACTCCACCTTGTAACCCCATAGCTCCTCCCAAGAAAATGTTTTGGCTATACGTCCCGGCCATAGTGGCCGAGCCAAACTCCAGGCTCAAGGCCACGGAGGCCAATCCTCTCTGGTTCCCTGAACTGTCGGCGCCACCCTAGATCCCTGTACTGTGGGCATCGCCCTGGAGGCTTCCTGTCCTGCCTAAGATACTCCTAGCCTGCCTCCAGGGCTCCCACCCCCCACTTGACCGTTTTCGGCGCGATGACACGCCTTCCGGGAAGGGGAGGTAATTGCTGCATCCCAATTCGCCTACTTATACTACGCCCTAAAAGTATGTACTCTTTCTGTGAACAAAAAGTACATACTTTTGAGTGTGTAGCAAAAGAGTAGACAAGCTTTGGGACATACTATCACGTCACACAATTGTCTTTGCTCTCTGTCGCATCCTGTCACCATAAACTGGCCTGTCAATCATCTTACATCCTCCACATTTCATTTAGCTAATTTCCTACCGTATCGGAGAGAAATGCAGTACCACGTTGATCTGCAGTCGCGGGTCTTTCATGTGGAGAACGCTCCTCATATTAATGCATAATAATGCATTTAAACGTTAATGGCCGATCGGATCTTTATAAAAGTCCACATTGGTATTGCAGATGAAATATAACACGGATAACATTAAATAAATATTTTCTATCAGGTTGAACTGATTATTAGTCACTCAAACCTCTCAGCGTCGGTCGCGCATATCCGCCATGTTTTGTAGTTTTTTAACACTTTTTACTCGTGTTTGTAGTTCTGAACTGAATCCTCATCCAAAGCGCAATGGGTTGTGGGCAATATTAGCCTTTATAGTGTGCACGGATCCACACTTCGAAAATCTACCGGAAATAGTAGACCATCCGGGGACTTTTGGCATACTCTTTTCAACATACTACGCTTTGGGACACACTTATTTTATCTCACGTACTATTTAGGATGGATAGTATGGACATTGGGACGCAGGGCACGTCACGTTTCAGTTTGTGTTTGGACTTCCTGTTTGTATTTCAATCAGTTCCTTTGTTCGGTTTTTCCGCCACTCCTTTGTGCATTACTGTGTTACCAGCATTATTAGTTCATTTGTCCCAGCTGTGTCTGATTAATTATCTTGTTAGCTTCCCTGTTTGCCTGAGCATTTAAACCCTGTGTTTTGTCATGTTCAGTTGTCTGTCATTATCGTTGCTTTTTGCCTGTTTGTTCTGTTCCTGTGTTCTAAAGATTCCGGAGTTCTGATGATTCCTGAGTTTTTCTGTTCTTTTGAGTTTATTGTCAAAGACTGCTGCACTTGAATCCAGTATCATCTCTACTGCAACCAGAGCTGTGACACCATCATTATTCTCCAAGAAAAGCAAATTCCATGTAAGTTGTTACAATGGGAGGCATATTATTAGCTTTAAAGAGGACCTATTATGTTTTTTACATTCTAGATTTTATTTAGTGTGTAATGTTGCTGTGTGAGTACAAAAAAAGGTCTGCAAACTTACAAAGCACAAAGTCATTCCAAAGGGAGTTAGTCTCTATACCAGTAAGCACTGTTTTTGAACTCCCTGAAACACCTTGACTGTAAGCTTTTTTTTTTTTTCTTCTTCTTCTGAGAACTTACATGTCACAATATAAAAAAGGGAGGAGGCCTGCTTGAGTTGTGTTAATAAAGTGCAACAGTGCCTAAGGAGCCCATTCAGTTAATCAACTCAATTAATAATAAGAGTTACTGTGTGTGTGTATATATATAATATATATATATATATATATATATATATATATATATATATATATATATATATATATATATATATATATATATATATATATATATATATATATATATATATATATATATATAATGATAAATAAAATATACATACAGCAGACTTGCCTCTGTTTGTTGACAGTTTATCAGCATCCCTCCTCCACCCCATCTCCTCACTTCTAGTCCTAAATATTCTTATCACAACCGGGGGGAGTACTCTGGGTTCGGGCCAAATTTCCGAGCCCTCCCCCTGGACAGCATGCCAAATATGCATAACCTTTACTCTATCTAATTATATGTAAGTGTGAACTCTTGACTTTTCTGTACAGCATCATCTTGTGTAATGTAGTTTTTCCACCAGGAATTCTGCTGTTAAACATGATTATTTTATAACTAAGTTAAAATAATGCAGGCTAACAGCTTCAACAGAAGCAAATACTATCAATTTACAACTTTCGTAGTTCACAGTAAAGCTATCTTTAAAGGTTTATAAGTTTTTACTGGAGTTTAAGAGGCATGACGTTTCTGAAACATGTTCAAAGCAGTTGACCAATCACAGCACACTGGTCCTGTCAACTAATCAGAGTACATTGCGCTTTACAAAAAGAGGGGCTTAAAATAGAGTCAGGAATTAAACAGTGTGTTACTGACAGACTGGGAAGAGAGGTGCTGCAATATTGTAAAATATGTGAAAAACAATGTGTTTTTGAACATGAAAACATATTCTAGTAAACCTGAAATACTAAATCAAGGCTTATTTTGCAACACGAAAGTAAGCAATTTTCTGTGAATATGAGACTTCTGTTTCATTAGCCGCTAGAGGTAAATAACTAGAAGAATAACAAAGTGCAGCAAACTGTAAAACTATCTGCGCTACAAACCAGTGCGTTTATAATTATGACAATACATTAAAATGATAAGAAATTCCATTTAGCAATATCAAGCAAGCAGCATAGCGGACTGTTTTTGTACAGATAAAAATAAGGTGGATAACCTTGCATTGTATAGACTGAACAAAATAAAACAGTGGATAATTATAATATCTGTGCATACACCGCATACTTATAATTTTATATCTCACTCAAAATTGCATCTCGTGGCTATTTTATACTCTGGCTAGTTGATAAGCATGTCAGATGGTGGTACTGAGACTATGCCACTACTCAAGCTGTTAGGAAGTACTTATGCACTACAGTTTGCTGGACAGGAAATACATTTCATTTTATTGTAGATGCTTGCATACACATTATACAATCAGTTTTCAATCTATCAGCTCAATTGTATCTTTGTCTTACTCTTTGTCCCTCTCTACACGTTAAAGGGATAGTTCACCCGAAATTGAAAATGTCATCAAAATTACTGTCACCATACTGTCAAATATAGTGCTTTTAGACACACGATATGTTCAAAAATGTCACCGTTTGTGAAGTAAAATAATCATAATGATTCAAAGGGTGAGTATACTGATGATGATGATATTTATTTTGGGGTGAACTACCCTTTTATAGAACTACCTGTTATACAGTTCTACACTTTAGTTTTCAAATATAGACTTCTTTAACTGCTGGTCAGAAAGGGTCAAATACTCTGCTTTTATACAGTATGAATAATTGGCCATTGGTAGTTTAAGACTTTTTTATTGTAATTCTGCTGATCAGGGACACTTATTTGCAGCTGAACATTTGAGAAAGAATAAAATATGATAATAATTCTGTATCTTTTCATTCATGGTCACTGTCTGTTTTGGATGTTTTATTGTATGATTGACACAAAAAATAAATCTAGGAAATGATTCCAGTTTAGAATTCCATTAAAGGAATAGCTGACTCTAGAGCAAGACATTGAGGGGAATTTGAAGTTTAAATTTAAAAAGTATTCTGGCTACTACTTTTATTACAGTAAATATCTTTGTGATTAACATGTGATTATTCTTATTCATTAAAAAAAATCTTGACATCAATCCTATACCTATCGTTGGTGGAGTCACGAGAGAATACTCTCTGGTTTGTAAATGAATCATTTTTTTTTTCTCTCACTGGTTAACAGCCCGCTGATCACAGACTATCATAATGTTGTATATACTTGATCTTTTTTCTGATAATTTTTAAAACCTGAGTAAATGATGACATAATGTCCTTTTTTGAATGAACTAATCTCTTAATTTTAACACATTTCCTCCAAATGACCTTTTCAGTTTTCAGTGACTGAGTAGTTATTATCAGTGCTTCATACTGTAGATCAAATTTCTCATTCACCACAACCCTCAAGCGGTGGAGAGTTATGACCTCCATGAACACTGCTCAAGTACTCACTGACTTCACCGAAATGCTCCATCACTTCTTTGCCGTTTTTGACATTTCACTCTCACCATCTTCTATAACTGGATGGCTTCTCTACAGCAAAAAAAAAACCATTTGTTCAAATAGAAATCGGTGAATCATGGCGCAGTCTGGAGTGTTCGTGACTGGATGCCATGGCCCATGTGTCTCACGCAAAGAGGTAAATGGTATCTTTGTCATCAGCTGGGTTGTTTGCAGCAGTGAATTGGTGCCATATGTGTGGGTAAGCAAGTTTATAAATGTAGCTAGGTGGAAATCTGAAAGCCTGAAGTAAGTAAGCTAGCAGTGGCTTTGTGTGTGTGTGTGTGTGAGTGTGTAGACTCTCTGGAAAACTAATAAATGATAAAGGGATAGGTCACTCAAAAATGAAATTTCTGGCATTTAATTACTCACCCTCATGACGTTCCAAACCCACAAGACCTTTGTTCATCTTCGGAACACAAATTAAGATATTTTTGATGAAATCCAAGAGATTTTTTAGCTCCCATAGAAAGCAAGGAAATTACCGTCATTCAAGATCCAGAGAAGTAGTAAAGACATCGTTAAAATAGTCAATGTGACTACAGTGGTTCAACCTTAATGTTATGAAGCAACGAGAATACTTTTTGTGTGCAAAAACAAAACAAAAATATAGCTGCAAGCAGCAATTAACGGGGTTCAAGCTTTTTAAGTCCTTTAAGCACATGCGTAAAAAGATTTTTTTGTTCTATTTAGCAAGCCTGTAACCATCTCGGTCATACATGGAAAATACCATTTACAACCAATACAGGCAATTTACCATAGAAAATATATGGTTTATAAAGCTTTTTACCAGTTATCGAGGTTGAGCCAAAAACGTAGGACTAGTTTGCCAAAGTTGGTTTTTGAAATAATCGCCAATATTTAACGAACAATTCGATGGACAGCGGCGGTCCTAGAGGTAAAGTTGCTCAGAATGAGGAGTTCTACCATGTGGTATGAATGTCGTGGGCGTGCACAAAAAAATCATGTGATATACAATGCTTTACACATGTGAAAAACACGAAGGCGCCCCCTGGTGGCTGATTTCTTTCAAATTTCTCACAGGCCTCCAGGGCCGTGAGTCAAACAGGCCCACTGAGTTTCGCTCCGATCGGCCTCCGTTAATTTTATCTGAAAGCTGCTCAAACTTCACTTTTTTGAGAAAAAAGTGAAGTCGTGGTCCCTCGGGCGAAGACAGTGCTCACCAATTTTCAAGTTGATCGGAGAAATGGTGAAGTAGTTGTAGCCGCTTTTGTGTTTGTTTTTTTTTTTTTTTTTTTTCCTGTTATAGCACCACCAAGTGGCCAGTCACCACAACCTTTTTCACGTGACCACAGAATGAGCTCTTACATA
This sequence comes from Ctenopharyngodon idella, assembly GCF_019924925.1. Classification (NCBI taxonomy): domain Eukaryota; kingdom Metazoa; phylum Chordata; class Actinopteri; order Cypriniformes; family Xenocyprididae; genus Ctenopharyngodon; species Ctenopharyngodon idella. The sequence continues at coordinate 12,912,579 of NC_067227.1, forward strand.
GGTGTGGTGAGTTTGGTGAAAATATCTCCGTTCACGAGTTATAGCCATTTTAGTAAAAGTGGCTCCACCCACCTTGCACGTTTTGGTGGCCCTTAGGTGAATCGAAATTTCAGCTTTTTTTTTTTTTTTTGATAACTATTGACATTTAGACTCCAGAGAATCTCGCTGCACTGGTTTGGTTCTGATCGGGTCAAAAACCTAGGACTAGTCACAAAAGTAGGTTTATTAAAAAACACAGAATACCCAAAAATTTGGAACGACGAGTGAGGCATGCGTCTTTGTCTGTCTTGAGCCAAGGATTCCAATATAAGATACTTATAATTGTTACTGCTAATACTTACTGCTAATTGTTAACAAACACCCAAAACCTAGTACATGGATTGTGGTAGCTAGTCCCAAATTTTATTTCTCAACTCTACATTTGGCCTGTACAATGCATACTGGTGCCTTTAAGAGAAGTGATATGTTGTAGTGGAAGAATGGAGGGCAGAAAGAATTGAGTTGTATTACACTTATTCCAGCTGAATTTGTAGCTTTTGCACCTGAAGCCTAACCTGTGTAGCTTTCATCTGTGTACACTGGTCATGCCCATTTGTGATAATTCTTTTGCCACTACATCATCTGAAAATTTTGTAGCAAGATGCCTCAGACTTGGCGGAGGTCAGAATTTTCAGACCTTAAGGTGTCCACTGGTCCATGACCATCCAATATCAGGGCTATAGCAGCCCTGAATTTCAGAAAATTATTGATCAGTTGATAAAACTAGAATGCACAAACTTTACACTCTTAGAGAGAGAGAAATCCCTCAGATTAATGAGCTTAAGCAAGGATCAAATTAGCAGTGGAATGCACACTGTGGTCAACAATGATTCTGTAAAATAAAGCTGTAAAAAAGCTGTTGGAAAAGAAACAGCTTGTTAGTGTAACCCTCAAAATAAATATATAAAGAGCATGTGAGCAACTGAATAATTTATATAAAATTACTGCATGCAAATGACATTTAAAGGGTTAGTTCACACACTCATCCTCATATCATTCCAAACCCGTAAGACTTTCGTCATCTTTGGAAGACAAATGAAGATTTTTTTTTTTTTTTTTTTATGAAATCTGAGAGCTTTCTGTCCCTCCATTGACAGCTATGCAATTGAAATTTTGACACTTCAAAAAGTTCATAATGAGATTATGAATTAATATCAATTGAACGGTTTAGTCCTAATTTTCTGAAGAAACTCGATCACTTTAAATGATGAACAGATTTAATTTAGTCTTTTATTCACATATAATCATTGATCAGCAAACAACCGAACCTGCTTGACGTAAGAACAAATCTCTTGCAGAAGCTCAAACGTGCTGTGTAACACACGAGAATGAACCTCATTGGTTCTCGCATGTCAAGCGAACATGCTTGAGCTTCCGTTTACCACAACTGATATGTGAGTTGATGAATGTTTATATGTGAATAAATACCTAAATTCAATCTGTTCACTATATAAAGCGATCATGTCTCTTCAGAAAATTTGGACTAAACTGCTCAATTTATATGGATTAGTTTTACGATCTCTTTGTGAACTTTTTGAAGCATCAAATGTCAGTTGCTTAGCTGTCTATGGAGGGACAAAAAGCTTTCAGATTTCATCAGAAAGATCTTCATTTTGTGTTCCGAAGATGAACGAAAATCTTACGGGTTTGGAACAACATGAGGGTGAGTAATTAACGTCAGAATTTTCATATTCGGGTGAACTATCCCTTTAAATGCGCAAAACCATTTATTCTATAGACAGTAACTATTTTTCAGAATAATTTTAATTATTGTGCTTCAACTCCTCCATGTCAATCCCTGCAAGCTGATTTGTCCACTGAAGATGTTTCATTCTGTGAATGGCATTCCTGATGGAGGAAAGAACCTAAAAATGAAAGTCCAGTTATTAAAGGTTGGTGGCTTCTTTGAATAAAAAAAAAATTCAACAATAATATAAATGCACACTATAAGTAGTAATATATGCAGATTATCCATGAGAATTTGAATGAAAAATGTCCCTATGGGTAAACGAATTTCACACGGTGAAGTGGAAGTGAACTCCAGTGAGTGAAAGAGAATTTCACTCACTGACAGAGAACTAGAATAGAAACAGCTTATGGCTGTAATAACTCAATTTACATTTAAATAACAGGGGAAAATAGGATAGTAACACAACTGCATCCCCAATAAATCTTATTACATGGAGCTTAGAATGATTCAGATTGTGATTTGACCCTTGTACTGGAGGCTGAAGCAGTTGCCAGAATGAGGACTAGAACAAGCAAGCATTGCAACTGCTTGTTCTTGTCTTATATGTTTGTTTTCCTGCATTCTGTCATGTCACCTTGGTTTTAAAATGCTCTAGTTACACTTGTTGTTTCAGGTCCTATATGTCCTGAGTGTTCACATCTGTGCTTTGTTTTCCAATTAGTCTTTGTATTGTTTTCCCTTGTGTCTTGTGTAATGGTGATTTTGTAATGTTGTGTTGGCTAGTCATTGGAATTCTTGTGTAGAGTTGCTACTTTGTATGTTTTGCTATAGTAACAAATGGTGGTATCTATTAATAGTTAATAGTTTAATTATTTGCATGCGGTATGCCTTTAATGAACATGAAATCAAAATTGACTTTACACATTCCTGGTCTTATTTTGAACTACACCTTGGCAGAGGCAAGACTACATAACAATTGCTGTTTTGTAATGTCACATTTGTTTTACTGCCAAGCAAGCTGAAGTAAACCTCTTGGGTTTCTTGTAGTGTATGTAGTGCTGGTAAGACTGATTCATTTTATACAAACCTCCTTCTTTCAAATATAGCTTTGAAAAGCTCAATTCATTCTGAATTGTTTCATCCTAAACGGATTTCGCTTTCTCTCTCTCTCTCTCTCTCTCTCTCATTTGTAGTGTTAGATAGTCTGATTCATGATATAGTGAATTCCATTCTAAACACTGCTCACTCTCTCGTAGGTAGCGATACTAGGGTAGGAAAGTCTAGTTTATTCTAACAAATCAGTTTGTCCTAAACAGACCTATGCTGCATGGACTCCATAGCAGCTTTCATTCACCAAGGTCCATCCAAGAGGTCATCTAACTGACATAAATCAATCGATCACAGTTCATTTTGTTCAGTGTCATGTTAGTGGAATGGAAATGTAAAGTCGGTGTCTCTATAATAACAGACCGGTGTGCAACCAATAAATCATTCCTTCAAGAACACTGTGCAATTTATTGCAACAGTGGTTGCTCAGTCTGCAAAATTGGTCATAGTTGTAAACATGGCAGCTTTCTTTTTCCATGAGGGGGTTTGGCATCAGAACAGCTTTGTTTCCAGGTGGACCATTATAGAACGCGACACACATCTCCCGGAACCCCTGTAGAATTCAACCAATCAGATGCCGAATTCGAAACTCCCAAATTTTTCCCATTTTGTGTGCCTTCATGATCAGATGTTTAGCTAATGGTCCGCGGCCGTGACATCTAAGGCTGAGACTAAAACAGACCCTCTTCTCATATGAAGCTTTAGAAAGCCAGATTCATTCTGGTGAATTGATTTGTTCGGCCAGTTCTTGTAAATGAGCAGATTTCAATAAGATTTAGCAAATTTAAGTGGTATTTCATTTCTTTTTGTATCAGCATGTTTAACTCAGTTATATAAATTGCTTCATTTATTAATTTATTTATTGGTAGTATTAATCTTCTCAGGTTTGATGTTGTTAGCCTTATTTAGATTTTCATTCATTCAAACACATTAATATAATTATAAATACACAGAATAGAGCTCCACCCTATAAAAAACATCCACCAGCCTGGAGATTTCTGGCCTTGACACTGTCTTTTGTCCATATTATTCCAAGTAATGTTTTATCAAATAATAGTATGTTTCACCTTTTCTTTTCAGCTAACATCATGAATCCGCAGATGCTACCTGATGCTCACCGGACAGCACTGAAGGACCGCCCACTCACCTGTCAGTCACCTAATTAGCTAAAACAAGGAGCCTCTCTAAGGCCCTGTTTTTATTAAGATTCATTTTGGTTGATCGGATCACAAGTAGACGAGGCAGACACATACCCGTTTACACCTGATGTTTTAATCCGTCTCTTTTGTCCACTTTCAACCACTTCTGTCCTGATTTCTTCAAGGGGAGGGTCTATGGGCGGGTAAATGTATGAGTTTTTTTCAGATCTTTCGATCAAATGGACAAAATAAGCTTGCACAATTTACATATGAACACGCAAGTAGACAAAGGAAAATAAATGGAGAGCATTAGCTTTTGTCTGTGTTCTGACAGCCGAAAGACCACGCCGAACACTGTGAGTGTGTGTTAGAAATCAGGAATGGTGAGAGAATATTGTGCTTGGTACATTTTTCGTTTTCAAACCAAACTTGTGTCTTCAGCCGACAAAGTGTAAATCTCATCTGGCTAGCGCGCTTCCCATAATGTTTACACGTTAGGTCAGTAGGCGAAGAGTAGGTGGTCTTTTATGGCTGTTCAAACACATTTGACCACATGAGCATCTACACTACGAAAGCAATCCGGTCGAATGCGTTTTCAACTACATCTAGAAGCGAGAAGTGGACAAGCTCAAAATGATTTAGACCCCGTTTACACCTGTATTTAGTGTCGTCCACTTGTGATCCATTTGACCAAAATGCATCTTAATACCAGGTGTAAACAGGGCCTAAAAGAAAAATGCTGTCTGATTAAAAAAAAAACAACAACAACAACAACAAAAACACTTGTATCTTACACCAGTGTATCATGATTCAGTAAATTCCAGATGGATTAAATCAAGACTTTAGGGCAACAGAATATAAGTGCAGGAGAAGAAGCATAATTTGTGTCAAAATTACTAATGTGAATTATTCCTACACAAAAAAGAGGGTAAAAGACATTCATTTCTTTTTATAATCGATGTCTGATGTGATAAAATTATTCAGAATTACCACAGTGTTCCTTGATTGACTGTGACACTCTTGCTTTACAAGATGTGATTACAGCTAATTAAATGTCAATGAAAGTTCACCACCCCTGTCATTCAGAAGAGCAGGTTAATGTCATTGTTCATTTTCCACGGAGTGACTCCACTAGCAACACTGGACCTTGTATGAATCAAGATCAATTAAAAATGTCAAGGTTATAACAAAGTATCACATTGGAATTTTACTCACATTCCAACATGGTGGAAGAGCAGTGGGAGGAAAAGTAGCGCTGTAAGTCGATTCTGACAAGTTTGATCTGACACTGACGTTTCAGAAATCAGAAGATTACACTGCCCTATGTGATATGTGGATGTAAATCAGAGTGATAATGCACTTCGCATGAGAGGATGATATGGATTTACGAGATCGTTTCTGATAGAGGTATGGATCTGCAGTTTAATGAGCTGGACTGCTACAGATTATTGATTGTGAAGCTGGTCAAACACTTAGCCATTAGCAGGCCTAACAATAGCTGCTATGAATTGTCACTTGATTCTTTGAGGCTTTACTCTACAATGAGAGATTTGAAGGGTTGAATGGATGAAAATTATGGTTATGATCGGTATTCTTTCAAAGTCAAAGGAGTCACTGTTTTGGTTGCTAAAAGACTGATGCTAATGAATAGCAGTTAAACCTAAAGTGAAATCCTAACACATCCTTTCACCTCACTAATAACCACTTTTAAGTGGTTGTGTGTTAAAGAAATATTTTATTCAGCAAGGATAAAATAAATTGATCAAAAGTGACGGTAAAGACTTTTATATTGTTACTTTAGAATCCTGGAAAAAATGTATAGTTTCCACAAAAATATTAAGTAGAGCAACTTTGATAATAATATGAAATGTTTCTTGAGCACCAAATCAGCATATTAGAATGATTTCTGATGGATCATGTGACACTAAAGAGAACTCAGCTTTGCCATCAGAGGAATAAATGACATTTTCAAAACAGAAAATATTTATATTAAATTGTAATATTTCATGATACTTTTTTTTTTTTTTTTTTTTTTTTACTGTATTTTTAATCAAATAAATGCAATCAAATATATATCTTATAGACCTGAAACTGAAAGAAGTCTCTGAATTAATAAATGTAAGACACGTCCAATCGGCCCAATGGCGGTTTCCCATAGGACGGGGAAGGTTTCTTGCGCGTTCCGTCTTTTCAGTCTTATCTGACTCCATTTTATTATGACCTCGAATTTAGGTTGGAATGCTAATTGATTATTGACCATTTATATTTATATTTATATTTATATTTATAATTTATCTAGACATTTGAATATTCTATTTAACTCTTTACTCTTATTGTACTCATTCATTCGGTTCTCAGAGTTGCACAGGGTCCTCGCACTGGCCATTCATTTATTATGCGGGCCCATGATCAGAAACTAGCCAGTCTTGGTCACTAGATACTGTTTAGAAGTAACACTATCACTAGTTAGAGGTCACAACCACTACTACAGATAAGCCGACCAGTATTACTCCTTTGATAGTAGCTTTGGTTTGGTTATGCCATGGTTTCCCATGTACACTTAACTAGAGTAACATTACATTAAACAGAGGTAAGGCTCACCCTATTTAGGTTGGTCAATCAACATTTTGTTGTCCTAAACGGAAATTCCCTTTTTAGCCTTCACAGTCTAAGTACACTTGAACTAATACCAAGCGTTAGCCGGAGCTCTAAAATCACAGTTGATGTGCCCTATGCTCCACTCAAAACTGGACTTTAGTCCGTTACTAACCTGACGCAGATTTGCGGTAACAGTGGATACATCGTAATCTACTGAAGTCAATAATTTCAGAGTAAGTCAGAATAAAATCAAATGTGACAATTTATTAGCCAGGTAAATGTATTATGCCAATTACATAATCAATTCAAAGATGATCAATACAAAACATCAAATGCTCAGAAATAGAGTAAGACGCATACCTGACATTAGAAAAATGCACATTGCTGAGTGCCCAGGCACTCAGCAATGTGGGCTGATCTGATTACAGAATCGTCCTGAGCCTCCTGTAACATTCTTTTAAATACTCAGACCAAGACAAAACATTCCCCAATGGGGCATGAACTTCAATCAGAATTTGCATTGACTAGGGTCACAGACCTAGGGAGTTCACACCTTGTTGTGGAACAGAACAAGAAGATGAAGGACCCTGGGAAAGAGGCACACCCACGATTGCAACCAAAGTATCTCTAAACTCTTAAAACCTTTATTACCTTTTGGTTTACTTCCATGTAGATGAGACCATTGTACCAGTCGCATTGAGACATTTTAAATGATACCAAACATGACTGTTAATTCACTTGCATTGACAGGGCAGATGTATTTTCTCTCAAATGGGGGACAGAAGATGTTAAACTCTTGTCTCAGACTTTTAGCTGTTTCTTGCTATAAATGAACATTGTCTTGCCTGTGCTTTGATTTTGCTGTGTTTCTGTCTTTATCTTGTCATTTGTCCTTATTTTTCCCCACATCTGTCTGCTAAATCACAGGTCTTCATGAGTAAAGAAAAAAAGTGAGAAAGATGGAATTCTGTGCTGTGGAAAAATGTGTGTGACAATAAAAGCAAAGCAGAGCAAAGAAGCAAGAAAGTAGGTCTGTTTGGTCAGATACAGCTAATCCGCTCACAGCTTGACAGAACAGGAGCCCATAACTTTCTCCTCCAAGCCTAAAAGCCTTCAAACTTAAAGCTTTTCTTCTTGTCAACATTCTTTTAAATGATCTTTTTGGATAGGACATGAAAAATGTTATTGCTATTTCAAAGCTCAGGAGACTTATAGGACATGTGAGACATGTTTCATTTAACTTTACAAGTTGCCTATGCTTTGCCTTCAGGTGCCTACAGTTAATTAAATTTAAATTTTAATTTGATTATTACATAACTATTAAATGAATATAAATAGTATAGCTGATATCATTTGTTCTTGGAAGAATTTCATAAGGAATATTTGAGTCCATATTGAAATGTTTGGCTTTCGATGGCAGACTTTGGTGTCTTGACTAGTGTAGGAAACTCAGAAGCGAAGACCAGGAGACTTGGATGTATCTTCAGCAGGATTCTTTATTGAGAACGTGCTGTTTAGTCACTGCAGTCATCAAGTCCAACTAAGGCCCTGTTTACACCTGGTATTAAGATGCATTTTGGTCGATTGGATCACAAGTGGATGATGCTAAATACAGATGTAAATGGAGTCTAAAACTTTGTCTATTGATCTTGTCCACTTTTGACGACTTCCAGTGGTAGTCAAAAACGCATTAGGCCGAATTGCTTTCGTAGTGCAAGGCCCTGTTTCCACCTGGCATTAAGATGCGATTTGGTCTAACGGATCACAGGTGGACGAGGAAGACCCGTTTACACCTCGTATTTCAATCCATCTCTTTTGTCCACTTTTAACCATTTCTGTCCTGATTTCTTTGAGGGGAGGGTCTATGGGCAGATAAATGTATGCGTTTTTTTCCAGATCTTTTGATCTAATGGACAAAATAAGCTCGCACAATTTACATATGAACGTGAAAGGAGATGACGGAAAAACATACGGAGAGCATCAGCTTTCGTTTCTACTCTGAAAGTTCCTAAGCGCTATGAGTGCATGTTAGAAATCGGGAATGGTGAGAGAACATTGTGCTTGGTACATTTTTCATCTTCAAACCAAACTTGGGTCTTCAGCCGACAAAGTTTAAATCCTGTCTGGCTAGCGCTCTTCCCATAATGTTTACAGGGCCTAAGACAGGTATACACTGTATTTCATAGGCATTAAGTGGGCAGTCCTTAAAAGTGTTGACCTTACACACAGCCTCAGAAGTGACCACTTAATCAAAGTATCTAAAGACAATACAGGAAATTACCCCGACTGTGAAGATAATAGTACCCCTAAATTGTATAAACAGCACCTGGTCACGAGAACTATGTCAACATTCACACATGGCTCTCAGTAGGAAGATCAGAGACTGGCAGAACCTTCTCACTGGAAACTCTAGTTAATATAATCAGTAAACTGATGCCATCATTCAATATCTGTGAAGGAGGAGAAAGTTTTCAGTAAAGTCTCTCTTAATTAGATTTCCATTTAATCTCACACTAAGAGAAACAGTAAAGGTATTAAAGAGATCTCATTTGTGATTTTACTTTCCTATGGGACATACTAAGCACAAAAACAAACATCAACATTCAGACACTAAGCAAATAAAATACAGCTCAGCCAACTTTAAAACAACACTAATGATAAAGTGCCATGTCACTGTACATCATTAAGTTATGTCAAACTATCTTAATAATATAATACAAAGATCCTGCTCTGCAGCTTTAAGTTATATACTGTATTTAGCTTTCCATTTATTGACCTGCATATATCAGGACTGAGGGTCACGACTGATAAAACTGAGCAGGAGAATTATTAATAACCACCTAAAGCACATTTGTATCTCTTAATTCTCAGCTGAAACATAAATCTAACAGCCTGTCAATAGGCGAATTATGATTTTTTGTGAACTTTCCAACTTTGCCTTCCAACGGTGTCCTGAGCAAGTAAAAGTATCTGTGAGCCAAAAAGCAATAAAATATTAATTTTCTGCAAAACTGTGAAATGATGAACTGTATGAATTCAAAAGCCAAGTGTACAGCTATTTAACGCTTGAGTTCTTTGGTTCATTATCAGTATCACTGCAAAATATTACACATTAACACACAACCACTGATGTGCTTCATCCTAGATTATGATCACTGCATCTATTGTTATTATTTTATTAGCATCGCTGACACGATAATGAAGGATACTTATTTAGCAGCTATCAGATGGGACCGTGACAGTTGCGCTGCACATTTCGGCTTCTCTTCGCATGGTAATGCAAATGCCTCTCATCAACTGCCACAAGACAGATGACTTTTCTCTACTAATAGTCCCAGTTTCCTTTGTTAAATTGCCAGTCTCAGAAGCGAGAACTTTGAGGCCTTATTTAATTAGCCCCACATGAGCTATGCTTGTTTTTCTGTGTGATTACAAAAGAGATGGCAGGTGCAGCAGGGAGATCACTAAGTGCTTTTGGCCACCATGCACTTTCTTTGACTTTTTCAGTTTTTTGCAGTGGGCTTAGAGCTCAGACATTCCCCGCTGGCAAACATAGTAGACATACACAATGTTAAGCCTAGAAAGCCGGGTGAGAGGAGTGTGTCATGAAAATTTGAATCACATCAGCACAACAACACAAAGAGCAGAGAGTCCTGCCTATGGAGGGGAAGATGGAGGAAATACACCCCCCCACCCCACCCCACCCCGCCCCGCCCCACCTTTAATTTTAATCTTGACCATACATGTCACTAAATGTAAGCTTATTTATTACAGTAAATAAATGCTTTTCTTTATTTTGACATATGAAATCTGAACATTCAATTCAATTCACATTTATTTGTATAGCGCTTTTCACGATACATATCGTTTCAAAGCAGCTTTACAAAGAATGCATGTCAACATTACAATTTAGAGAATCTGGTATCGGAGGTGACTGTCCAATATATGTGGTTTCAGAAATGTACATATAATCATGCAGTTAGCTAACAAAGTAATAATTTAGGCAATGTAATTTACAATCACTGTTAGCAGTTTAATTGAAGGTAGAAGCAATGAGCTCCTGGAAATAATGAATTACATATTAACAATAATTAGGATATATAGAAATTTGTGAATGTGCGTGTTGATCCAGATGTTGCGTCATCTGAAGTCCTCGCAGGTACCGTCTCTTCAAAGGTGTTGGTCATCTGAGGTCTTCTTAAGAGGCTGGGTCCAAACTGAAGCTGATGTACTCTCTAGTCACCTCGGGACAGGTGTCCCGAGATAAAACAGAAAAGCAAATGGAGAATAATTAGCGTAGCTGCTGTTCATAACATTAAGCAAAGATAGTCATGTGCAAGTGATTTGATATGAGATGCATTATGTGAATGCTTGGCTAAAGAGATGCATCTTTAATCTAGATTTAAACTGGGTGAGCGAGTCTGAGCCCTGAACATTATCAGGAAGGCTATTCCAGAGTTTAGGAGCCAAATGTGAAAACGCTCTCCCTTCTTTAGTGGACTTAGATATCCTAGGTACAACCAGAAGTCCAGAGTTTTGTGATCTTAAAGAGCATGAAGGATTGTAGGGCAATAGAAGGTTGGTTAAGTACACAGGAGCTAAACCGTTTAGAGCCTTATAGGAAGTAAGGAAATAGGAAATAAAAACGACCCCCTCAGAAATTATTATTTAATAATTCAGTTATAAACATACACTATATTGCCAAAAGTATTGGGACACCCCTCCAAATCATTGAATTCAGGTGTTCCAATCACTTCCATGGCCACAGGTGTATAAAATCAAGCACCTAGGCATGCAGACTGCTTCTACAAACATTTGTGAAAGAATGGGTCGCTCTCAGGAGCTCAGTGAATTCAAGCGTGGTATCGTGATAGGTTGCCACCTGTGCAATAAGTCCATTCGTGAAATTTCCTCACTACTAAATATTCCACGGTCAACTGTTAGTGGTATTATAACAAAGTGGAAGCAATTGGGAACAACAGCAACTCAGCCACGAAGTGGTAGGCCACGTAAAATCACAGAGCAGGATCAGCGTATGCTGAGGCGCACAGTGCGCAGAAGTCGCCAACTTTCTGCAGAGTCAAAAGCTACAGACCTCCAAACTTCGTGTGGCCTTCAGATTAGCTCAAGAACAGTGCGTAGAGAGCTTCTTGGAATGGGTTTCCATGGCCGAGCAGCTGCATCCAAGCCTTACATCACCAAGTGCAATGCAAATCATTGGATGCAGTGGTGTAAAGCACGCCGCCACTGGACTCTAGAGCAGTGGAGACGTGTTCTCTGGAGTGACGAATCACGCTTCTCTGTCTGGCAATCCGATGGACCAGTCTGGGTTTGGCGGTTGCCAGGAGAACAGTACTTGCCTGACTGCATTTTGCCAAGTGTAAAGTTTGGTGGAGGGGGGATTATGGTGTGGGGTTGTTTTTGAGGGGTTGGGCTTGGCCCCTTAGTTCCAGTGAAAGGAACTCTTAATGCTTCAGCATACCAAAACATTTTGCTCCCAACTTTGTGGGAACAATTTGGGGATGGCCCCTTCCTGTTCAACATGACTGCACACCAGTGCACAAATCAAGGTCCATAAAGACATGAATGAGCGAGTTTGGTGTGGAGGAACTTGACTGGCCTGCTCAGAGTCCTGACCTCAACCCGACAGAACACCTTTGGGATGAATTAGAGCGGAGACTGCGAGCCAGTCCTTCTTGTCCAACATCAGTGCCTGACCTCACAAATGCGCTTCTAGAAGAATGGTCAAAAATTCCCATAAACATACTCCTAAACCTTGTGGAAAGCCTTCCCAGAAGAGTTGAAGCTGTTATAGCTGCAAAGGGTGGGCCAACTCCATATTAAACCCTACGGATTAAGAATGGGATGTCATTAAAGTTCATGTGCATGTAAAGGCAGGCGTCCCAAAACTTTTGGCAATATAGTGTATTTATCAGTCATAATAATTTATGATTGAGTAGAACAATTCAGTCTGAATTATTAGTCATTTGCTGCTTTCACTCATTGAACTACCATAAATTACCATAAAATTGTTGAATTGACTTTTTGATGATTAAATAATTGGAAATGGTTTTTAATTGCAGCACTGTTTTCTTCATTCACAGGAATATGGAGATGCGCTTTATTTGACTTTTGAATGACAGGAGTAAAGCCCAAAGTAGGCTACACTCTTTAAAAAAATAAATAAATAAATAAAATTTAAAAAATTAAATAAATAAAGATTCCAAAAGGGCTTTTTTTGCATTAAGAAGCATTTTTGCCTCCCCAAAAAACTTTTCAGTGATAAGTTCTTAAAATAACATTTTATTAATCTAAAGAAACTTTTTCCATTATAAAGAACCTTTTGTGGATGTTAACATTTCTTAATCAACGACAATAAAGAACCATTATTTTTAAGAGATTACGCTTTGGTTTTACTCATATGCTAGGGTACTCGTACTGCATAGTACATGTGCACTGTACATACACAGCCTGATTTTTGCACATGCGCATATAAATTAAATGAACTGAAATGCAGAGTTGGTATGTGAGAACATTAACTGTGACAAGATGACTGTCTGTCACTTTTGTTCTGACCAACTGAGGAAAAAAGATGATCGCTTAGCTCATATCATGTCAAACCTTGCAAATTATAATTATTGTTATACTTTGTCCTCAAATTGCTAATGTTAACAACATCAGCATTGCGTGACTGTGTATTTAGTGTGTATTAGCATTACCTGTAGATTTCATTATCTCTCTAACGTTGATTTGTCATACCATACAATCCGCCATCCAAATGATGAGTTTAATCATTGCAGCTGCTGTGAGAAAAGGCTATAAGTGACACGCCTCACATGCGATATAGCCTAGTTAGCTGGGACTTGTTCTTTATGTAAACAGACGTGACGTAATGACACAAAGACAAACGGTGACATGCTCGAACTACTAGTACCACCCGAATTATAAAACATTATTACAAGCTTACCGTTGTGAATCGGGCTAAGGTAAGGAGATAGTTTTGAACACTGGCTGGTTATGTACATGCTCAATAATTGATTTTGGATCATTTTTAACCAAAAAAAGTTACAGACAGCAGCTTTAAAGATTTTATTTATGGGTGCCTTTCAAGACACTCAAGGACACCTTACAAATAATAAAACACATAAGCAATAAACAAAGAAACAATACAAAAACATACAAAAGCTATATCAAACAGAATAAGCTATTCTAAAAAAAAAAAAAAAATGGTTTTAAGACATGATTTAATAATTGAAAGGCTTGAACTATTACATCTTGAGGCAAGGTTTTCCAAAGACTCAGAGGAGTACAACTAAAAGCTCTACATTCTATGGTAGTCAAATGTACAGAAGGTGTAACAAGAGTTATACAAGCAGAAGACCTGAGAGCTCGGGTAGGTGAATACATATGAAAAAAGATATGAAGGTGCTAGATTATGAAGAGCCTTATAAGTGAAAAGTAAATTATTAAATTGAATCCTGTATCTGACTGGAAGCCAATGGAGTTGTCTAAGAACTGCCGACTTGCTCAGTGGCAGGTGTTCATGTAATGATCCAGCCTGCTGAATTCTGGATCATTTGAAATTTATGAAGAAGCTTTTGTGAAACACCACTGAGAAAAAAATTACAATAATCACCACGAGATGTAATAATGCAGAAGTACTAGCTGTAAGAGATGGTCAAAGACATTATTTCGCAGATGATAATATGCTGAGCATGTAATGCTATTTACTTGTGCCTCAAGCAATAAAGTAGTCAAGGATGACTCCCAGGCACTTAACCTGAAGGGAAGGAGGGATAGAGAGAGTTGTCAATAGTCAGTGTAAAACCAATTTTTCAGTTTTGATTTAGTGCCTACTAATAGGATATCAGTTTTCTCACATATAACCTTAAGAAAATTGCATGTAAACCATGATTTCATTTCAGATAAACAAGCCAAAAGAGAGGAAGGCGGTAGTGTTGAATTAGGCTTTGAAGAAGAGCTCGGTGTCATCAGCAATGAAAATTTATACCAAATTTATGGAAAGTGTGACCTAAAGGCAAAAGATATATAAACAGAAGAGGGCCTAAAATTGAGCCCTGAGGCACACCACTAGCCCAGATGCAAATACGTCAAAAAACGTGCCTACTCTTCTGCTGCACACTCAAAAGTATGAACTTTATCTTCACAAAAACAGTCATACTTTTAGGGCATAGTATAATTGGGATGCAGCATTATTATTATTTTTTTTTTTTCTGATGTATTTTATTCAAATTAATTCTTTTTTTTTTTTTATTACATTTTAGTGATCAATTAATGATATTTCAATGACAATAAATAATAATAATAATAATAATAATAATAATAATAATAAAAACAGGCAAAAACTAAACATGTTGCGTTTGCACACTTAATGGGCATTGCTTTTGTTTTGGGGCATCTTGGGGCTCAACTTTGGCTTTTCAGAGACACAAAGTTCCACTCACACAAGTGCACACTGTTTCTCCTTTGCAGAAATCTGCACAAAAGCCCTTTTCTAAAGTTGTCAAAGTGCTGCATAACCATAAATCACAAATAAGTCCACACATACACACCCATGTGAGCTGACTCAGCATATGCATATTTCTGTACCACTGCTTTAGTATGCTGTCCAGATGCCCCCCTACAGTCACACAGGCCAAATATCTCTGCACATTTCTTCATAACACTCATCATCCTGCTAGTAGAGATCAATTCAACAAAACCCAAAAAATAATAGCTTGCACTTCCGCTTTCTGTACTAAAAGAATTTCCAATATAGCAAGCAATGAACAGCACTTTGATTCATGAAACTGTGTTCCACTCAATAACGATCTAATGAAGAGGCAGGAAAAAAGCAGCATTGAATCAAGGATGGCTGAGGTTTCACCAAATGAGCCGCAGTACTACAGCTGTGAAGGTGAACAAGTAAATAAAACAGATGTGGCAGATGCTCAATGTGCACATTACACCACTTCATATATATATTAATATAAAATACTTTACAATGTAAAATGATTATCTGTCTATTAAATATATTTATAATAACAAACCACATGAAACCATGCATGACCTCAGAACACATCCTCAAACATTAAATATAATTTGTGCTTTTGTCATTCACATGTGAATTCAAATTTTGGAGATGCCAGTGAGTGGGAAGCCCATAAAGAGATGCTAAGGATGACTCATAACAGCAATTCCAGAGGCACCAGTGAAATGACAATATCACAGCCCCTTAACACCTATTAAAGAGAAGAATGTCAGCATCATTTAGTAACCTTCCAATAAAAGACTTTCATTTTGCATAGCCATGGACCACATTAGTGGCTCAAAAAAATGGCAGTATTTTTCATTGTTCTCTTTTGTTTTGTTTCTTTCATTTTGTCTGTCTGTCCGTCATTTTTGCTTCCCATACCTTATCTTTCCCCCATATGGAAAGCTTTTGTCTGAGTGCACCCAGTAAACTATATAGTTCTCTACATGAGTTCTGCTCATGCTGAACACCTCAGCGGCGACTCTCTGTTTCCATGGTTTCCACTGTTCAAATATTATGTCCACAATGTCCGTCATGTTTGACTGGTATGGTAGACCACTGCTCGGCAGCATTCCTTGGCTGTACACCTCCAAAGGTCACGGAAATAAAAGAGGAAATAATCAATGAAGTTGTGTTCACAGTAAATGGTGAACTTTAAGTTCTTAAACAGAAACTATAGACATACAGTGGGGTATGGAAGTTTTATGATTCATATGAAACAAAGAAAATATTTGACATAAAATTAATAAGAAATATTCCAGATTCTGCACTATTTCTAGATATGACTCTTGATACAGATGAACAAACGTTCTAGTTTCACTGAAGCTCAAGATGCTCTTTGAATAATCTAAAATCATGCTGGAGAACAAGCTCAGCTTGGTTTTTATCAGGTTTTGCTCACAGGATTTGCTTTAATTAAAGGGTTAGTTCACCCAAAAATGAAAATTCTGTCATTTATTACTCAACCTCATGTCGTTCCACACCTGTAAGACCTTCGTTCATCTTCAGAACACAAATTAAGATATTTTTGATAAAATCACTGATGGCTCAGTGAGGCCTCTATTGCCAGCAAGATCATTTTGTTTTTCAATGCCCAGAAAGGTACTAAAGACACATTTTAAACAGTTCATGTGACTGCAATAGTTCAAACTTAATATTATAAATTGACAAGAATACTTTTTGTGTGCCAAAAAAAAAAAAAAAAAAAAACTTTTCAACAATATCTAGTGATAGGCGATTTCAAAACACTGCTTTATGAAGCTTTACAAATCTTTTGTTTCAAATCAGTGGTTCAGAGCACGTATAAAACTGCCAAAGTCACGTGAACTATTGAAATTTCGAAACACTTATGACATAATGAAGCCTTGTTTACTGAAATCACGTGATTTTGGCGCTCTGAACCACTGATTCGAAACAAAAGATTTGTAAAGCTTCGAAGCAGTGTTTTGAAATTGCCCATCAGATTTTATCAAAAATATCTTAATTTGTGTTCTGAAGATGAACGAAGGTCTTACGGGTGTGGAACGACATAAGGGTGAGAAATTAATGACAGAATTTTCATTTTTGGGTGAACTAACCCTTTAAAACAAAAGAATGACAAACCAAATACTAAAACAGTTTGAGATTCATGTTAATTTTTAAATTCAACTCTAATTGTTATGTGATCATATCATTTGTATGAAAAGGCTGATGTCAGAGTTCATAAGTTTCACTTCAGCTGAACCGAGTTCAAATCCCGACACATTGTCAAATTGCATTCCACTCCATTACCTTATCGTATCAGCAAAAATACATTTTTAAAAAAGAAAAATAAGTTTTTATTAATATATATTCATATATTCATTTTTTACTATTTTATTATTATTTATTTTATTTTATATAGACAATTAAAATAGAAACATGCAAAACAGAAGCATTTTCACTAGTGGTCTCAGATTTGTGGTTTGGGCCACACTCTATGTAATAAAGTAGGACTAATAGATTAAATCTTACAGGGGAGCTTGTGATCAGAATCACAAGCACAATAAAAAATAATTTGAACTTTAAAAGGCAGTTCTTGGGCAGCAGATCAGACTGTTTGCATTGAAATTTCTCCAAGTATTCTCTGCAAACCTAATGGAAAAAGTAGATACCATGTAAATTAGGTCCTTTAGGTTTTTAAATGGATTTATTTGTGTTGAAATGTATTAGTATAAAGAAAGTCATCAAACAGCTGACTTTGCATTGGCAAGTATTTGTACAGCAATACATTTTCCATTGTCTTGCTTAAAGTCTCAGTTCAGTGATGCATTAGGTTTTCTCAGTTGCACAAAAGCAAGAAAATGTTGAGGTTATTACGCATACTTGATTGACTATGGTAATTACTTTGCATGGTTGTCTAAAATCCCAAAAGCATTTACAGAAGAACAGCAGGTAAATCCAATTGATTTGGTGATGCCAAGTGTAACATTCACGAATCAAAGGTGGGACAATCCCTCCTTATCATGCTGTGGCTTAATGATAATTATCTGTCATAGTAATTTCGTACTCATTACATGAGAAAATAATAATAACACTAATATAAATATGTTTAGCATATCAGTAGCCTAATAAAAGCTGATTCATTTGACATGGATTGTCATGGGGGTTGCCATGTTGAGATCACATGATCATCTGAATACTACTTGCTTTATCTCGGCAACCCCCTATTATCCGACACTTTTGGTCATGGCTGACCGTGAATAAACCGTTTTTGCAATGCTTTTGAATTATACTACATCCACACCACTAGGTGTCAGTATACACTGTTGTGAAAATCAAGTTTTTAATGTTGTTTATATGTCTATGTGGTGTTTTAAATATGCTTTAAGACAAACCATTTGGAAATTCATAAGACAACACCATTGCTGAGTATTTTCTATTTAAAACTGCAGTAAAGAAAAGACGGTCTCAAACCCGCGGTCAAAATCGCTGGTGTTTCTGACGTCACAAACTACCTTGTAACCAATCATGTCAACGTTCTGGCAGACTTTAGCATGTCATTAACCATGACCGCTCTGAAGCAGGAGAATATATCCCGGTATATTTTTCTGTTGAAATAAAAATTTGGGTAGATTTGGCAATATAGCGGGTTTATGATGTATATAACGATGTTATGATGAACTATATGCCTTTCTCCACTGACATTAAGGTGTTCAAAGCATTTCTAAGGAAACTGATTATTAGAAGACAGCTGTCTGACTCGCGAACGGGAACATGGTTTGTGGAACATTATCAACACATTATTAGCGTTTGATAATGTAGTCAAGCAAAAGGGTAATCATATTAATTACAGTTATTCAATTCAATTCAATTCACATTTATTTGTATAGCGCTTTTCACAATACATATCATTTCAAAGCAGCTTTACAGAGAATGCATGTCAACATTACAATTTGGAGAATGCAGTTAGCTAATAATGTAATAATTTAGGCAATTAATATACAATCACTGTTAGCAATTTAATTGAAGGTAGAAGCAAAGAGCTCCTGGAAAAATGAATTACATATTAACAATAATTAGGATATATAGAAATTTGCGAATGTGCGTGTTGATCCAGATGTTGCATCTTCTGAAGTCCTCGCAGGAGTTGGCGCCGTCTCTTCCAAAGTTATGTGTCCGACGTTGTAAAAAGCGATACCATTATGCAGCGTTTACCTCAGTAAGTTCACAGAGTGAATCTCTGAGCTCTGAGTGGAGGCGGGGCTACACAGCAAAATCCCCAGAGTTAAATCAACTCTGCGCAGAGTACATATGGTCCCTCTCTAAATAGTGTTAAAGTAACACTGAAGCAGAGTTAACGTTAATGAGATAATTAAGCGATTAATTAAGTGATGATTGAGCATTAGTGATGAACACCTGCTGTTAACAAGAATCACAGAAGAAAAGAGAAACACAAAAACTACAACTGACTTTAACTCTGTTTCAGTGTTACTTTAACACTATTTAGAGAGGGACCATATGTTCTCTAAGCAGAGTTGATTTAACTCTAGGGATTTAAAATATTCATATACCCGTGTATAATAAATGAGGCAAGGGTGTAGAGTTACATTCAAGCTATTTTAAGGCATGAAGAATTTTTTTTTTTTCACAGGAAAAAAAAATGTTTAAACGTGTCATTTTGGTGATCAAAGATGAGTTTTAAGGGAAAAAATTATTGACTACAGGGGGACTTTAAAAAAATGTACATTTTTATGAAAAATGTTCATAAATAATGAGTACATTTTTAACATTACTTTATTAATCAGTAGTATTTTATATACTTTCATTGTATTTTAATATTATCAACTTTTTACTCTTGTGCAAAAAGGTCTAATTAAGTATTATGTTCATTCTGGGCCAATAACACAGCAATTAGCCATTCCTGTCCACCTCCACATGAGTTGTTGGGCAGGAACATTGTCTTACTTGTATCACTTGGATGCCTCTGCATGCACACACTCATTACTTACCGTACCATCACTGAGGGAAATGTGGTAATTTGCAAACCTTTCATTTGGGTTCTTGGTAATTATACACTATCTTCTGACTGCAGTGTGGACATTTAGTGATGTGTGAATCACCATATGGTTTCACCAAGTGTTAAGTCATCATAACAGATGCTGAACACGTTGTCATCCGTCCTTCAGGATTGGAACTGTGATATTTGTTTGTGTTGTCACTTAACGTAGCGCCTCCATCACCCATCTTGTGGAACCAGCTTCGTTCTGGCCTCTTGCAGATGTCTCAGTAAAACTTGTGAAAGAAAAGTCAGTTCTTGGCTGGTCTGTGTTTGTGAATGTATTAGACTAT
Organism: Ctenopharyngodon idella; assembly: GCF_019924925.1. Taxonomy (NCBI): domain Eukaryota; kingdom Metazoa; phylum Chordata; class Actinopteri; order Cypriniformes; family Xenocyprididae; genus Ctenopharyngodon; species Ctenopharyngodon idella. The sequence continues at coordinate 12,932,995 of NC_067227.1, forward strand.
GATTAATTAGGGCTGCTGTCATTCATGTCTTTAGCCTGGTTGCTGGGAAAGAGATAGAAGCAGGAAGTAAAAAAAAAAGGCTTTGGTTTACAAAGGCAAGAACCTCACAGGCTAGGATGTTGCTGGTTGAAGACTGTGGATTCAATCTCGAAAGAAATTCTACACTGCAGTCGTCATTCTTCACACATGGAGAACTTCAATTGACCCTCACCATACAAACAAATCAACCCCTGCCATGTTTTGGTCAACTTTGTCATCTTCACAGTCACAACCTGGATTCTCACAGCTGCAGTGGGATGTTTTTCTTGTCTTTTTCTTAAAATGGCTAAACTGCAGTTCTTCACCATATACAACAAACATTTACAAAGTGAGGTTTATTTTTACTATACTTTGATTAAGGCTGGAATACACTATACAGCTTTTTCCCTGATTTACAGTCCAGAAGAGTTGAAACTAGTTGCTGAAAGGCAGAGCCAGTCTGCCGATTTTAGACAGTTTTCACAGAAAATAGCATATGATTGGCACAGACTCAGATTTTTTAGCTTCAGACTTTGATTCCATCCAGTTGGAGGATGTCAAACATGTATGACATTTTAAGGCTATTTTAGAACAAATTCTGTATTCATTTGTCATGTGTCTCCTAGAAACAAGACGCTAGTTTCTGCATGAGTTTGCATAACTATTTACAAGGTTGGCAAGCGCATGATGCCTATACACTCTTAAAAATAAAGGTCCTTTATTGGCATTGATGGTTCGATGAAGAACCTCTAACATCCATGGAACCTTTCCATTGGACAAAAGGTTCTTAAAAGTCCTCTATGGGACTAATTGTGAAATCACAGCTAGAAAAAATAAATTACTTTATATTTTACATACATTGAAGACTAAAATCGTTTTTCAAAATTAGTTTTCAACATCTGACCTTTGACCTTTTTTTTAGGATGCCGTCATTTATAACTGACTTTGTCCTATTAGGGTATCCAATTATTTTTGGCAAATTGTCTGAAACTTCACACACATTCAAATGCATTTTCACTATCTGAAAATGAGTGAAAAGGTTTTAGTGTTTAAAAAAAAAAAAAAAAAAAAAAAAAGCTTTATTAACATTTCATTTCTTCTTGTGCTACTATATTTAATTTGGAATGTCAAAAACTTGACACAAATTCAGATGCATCTTCACTACCTGGAAAGTAATGAAACCATATCCAGGGCCGGAAGCGCTGGGCAAGACCACTAGAGGGCATCGCACCATGACGAGCACGATCAACAATGTCTTCGCCGGGAGTTTGACTTTTTCCTTCTGATGTTCATTCATGTTTGTTTGATGCTATAAATTAACTAGTAGGAAGAGATGATCGGTTTACGAGCTGCTTGAACTGAGGCATTAGCGATCTGTCACAACACATTAAAGAGACACAAAATGGTATTTATTGTTTAAATCTCTTTAAAAATTACAAAATTTGAGACTTTGTTTCATATCAAAATTAACCTGCACTGTCTTGTCTGTTGATGCGTTGTCAGTGTCCTCTTTGCTCCGCAATGTATTTCTCATTCTGTCACCGTGTCCTAACTACACACGCCGCGATGCGCGATAAAAGGTATCTTTTCCATGTTAATCTGAGTTTTTGTCCTAACTAGCCGCGACGGCGACACGCGATGATTCTATTTTAGAAACGGTTTCTATTTTTATGCGACGTCGCACCTGGAACAACAACACAAAATATGATAATGATAATCCCAGTTGCTGTTTATGTGCTTTATTTAATGTTAAAAGCGTCTAATGTGACTTTGAATATCATTTTGTGTGTCTTTTATAGCCATACTGTAAGCAATGGATAATTCTCCTCAGATCTTCAAAATAAATAAAAGGAAACATGAACGTTTAAACTGTCAACTCATTGTGAACAGACAAGTGAATTTTATGACAAAGATTGTTTCAGTAACTTTTTTGTAATAATAATGTTAAAATGGTGTAATATTCATGAATTTGATTATGTAATAATCTGTGATTGCAGAGAGAGCCCGCCCATGCACTCTTCTGATTGGTTGTGATTTTTGATTTACTTTATCGCATCTCATAGTTGCGTCACGTCTGGTGTGGACATACATATTGTTTTTCGCTGGAACGTTGTCGCATCGCATCTGGTTAGGACATGGTGTGTGAGAACATGATGTTTTTCGCAAGAGAGGCATGGCTTGTCGGACATAGCAACAGTAACTAAAGGGGCAGGTCTTTGCGAACGGTCAAATCTACACCTGTCGCAACTTGGTTTACTCCAAGATAATTGAAGAGTTTGCAGCAGCCAAAGCAAGAAAGGTCCTCTTTTAAATGGTGAGTCAACAACTGTATTAATTCATTACACCTGTCTTAAGTCAACAGTAGGGGTCAATATGATAAATTGGCATTTTTTTCTCTTAAAAATTTGAGCGTAGGGGGCGGCATATTCCTATTTTGCCCAGAGCGCTGGATTGTCTTCTCCCAGCCCTGACTATATTTTAGTGTTTCAAAAAGCATTAAAACATTGTTTCTTTCTTGGAATTACAAATCAGCTATTGTAACACAAGTAAAAAGACTTCTTTTTCTGTGTACCCCACACTTTCCACACGTAACTCGATTTTGACCTGTCTAGTCATCATTTTTGGAGCATCTCTGCTTGTCAGTGTAGTGAGGCCAACAGGCAGTGGCATCTTTCCTGACCTCTGGTTGTAGTATGGATCACATCTTCCAAACTGGCACAGGATAATGTAACAAAATGCCTGACATCCACAACATGACTTATATTCTTCATCTGCTTCTGCTTCTATTCTCCTTGATCCTCAACTTCTTCCTTTCTTACTACGACCTCAATTTCTGATGTGCTACCATCTCTATCATCAATACTTTCTAGAACAGCTTTTCCTCACTGTCTTCTATAAAACTTACTAACATCAACTTAAAACACAGGCAAAAAGGCTATTATACTGCCTGCCAGCTACACAGAAAATATGTATCTCTTAAAAGGACTTTGTCATTTATGCATGATGCACAGATTTTTTGGTCTTTGAGTTATTGTTTTTGCAAAATGTATATTAAAAATGACCGAAAACGTAGAAAACACATTTAGATTTACAATGATATTTTTAAAAAATGGAATTTATGTATATATTCAAGTCTAAAATGAACGGTACCTTGACAGCATGTGACCTAACATGTCTCCTTCACTTGCTTGTTGCCAAAAAATGTCAAGCACAGGGCAAACAAATAGATTTTAATTTTATTGGCAGAAGGGGATGTCATGATATTACTAAAATGTATTATTATTATTATTATTATGGTTTGGTTGAACATTATTGCAATTTTCTTAGCGTCATTTAATGTCCCATAAAGTCATGTACTGCATTCCAACCTTATGTCTGACATGTAAATAATGGTACTGAGAAATTACTGTACTTAAAAGGCTAGTTCACCCAAAAATGAAAATTCATTCCAAATCCATAAGACTTTTGTTGATCTTCGGAACACAAATAAGGATATTTTTAAGGATTTCTGTTTCTCCATTGAAAGTCTATTCACCCAAACTTCTGACGGTTCATAAAGAGATCTTAAAATAAATCCACATGAATCGAGTGGTTTAATCCAAGACTTCTGAAGAGACACGATTACTTTATATGATGAACAGTTTTATTTTAGGCTTTTATTCACATTCAGTGAACAATGTTTACAGCTTTCAAATTTGGTCACGGAAGCTCAAGCATGCTTGCATGTTGTGCGAAAAACAATAAGGGTTCATTCTCATGTGTTACGCAGCACGTTTGAGCTTTCATAAGAACCAATGAGGTTTGTTCTGGCACGTCAAGCAATGATTGACCTTCTGTTTATGTTCACTGATCAATGTTTATTTCACTGCATCCAAATATGCCTATTCCTATTCCATACTACACTGATAGAAATGATTCTGTTGTGAAGTACTGTAAATACTACTACTACAAAAAAAAAAAAAGTAATTTCTACATTGAATAAGTTTGTTCAGGCAAGAATTAAAAAAAGTAAATTATATATTAGTACTCAATTCAAGCTTGTAGAAATGAAAGCTTGAACTTATAAGTAAATTTTACTTTTATGTTTACAATGATTTTTGAGTTAGTATCAAAGTTATAAAATTAAGAAAAACCTACTCAACTTTCTGATACTGGTCTTCCCATCATGCACTGGGGCACAAATAAATAATAAGGTTGCATTTTTTCACTGTTCATTTACTGCGCTGTTTTATTGTTGCTTTTGTTGTTAGGTTTAGTAACCTGCTGTTTTGTAACATCTGAGTTAATTTTCCACTCAAAATGACCCATTCATACTCAAAAACTATCCACTTATACTGTTATTGTGTATTGAGGTCTCTATGTTAACTAAAAAAAAGAACTTTCACGGTTGTTTGTTTGACTCAAACCATCCTTGTTCACATTACTTAAAAACTCATGTAATTACATGAACTTACATGAGTTGTTTCTACTAAAAATGAGTATTGTCAGATTTACTTAAATGTTTGTTCAATCAACTTAACATTGCTGAGTGAAACGCACAAATTAATGTTGACATAACTAACTGGGCAGTGGATCCGTAGTTCCCAGAATGCTCTACAAGGGACTGCATTAGGAGAGTAAATTTAGGGATTAAAGTGTTATTTTATGTGTTTTTCAGTAAAGGGAAAGATGTTGTTAGTTTATGTTAGTGTTTAATGTTCAGTTATGTTGGACATTTAGAGGAGTTTCTGTAATGTTTTTGAATTTTGTGGTTACCATTAAGCAGAAGAGTGGCGCCTGTGTTTCTGTGTTTAGGCTGTGAACACTCATATATGCATATGTATATAGGATGGAATTCCTGCTCTCAATTCAACTGAGTTTGCTCATCAAGTTATTTTTTGAGTGCATTTTGTAGAGCAAATAGCAAAAGGTAAATTAGGTCAATAAATGTGCTGACCTTACGTAATAAACTTTTATAAATTATAAACATAACATTATTAAGGCCATGTTCACACTGTCAGTTTCTAGGATTGACAACCGCATTTCAAGACTGTGAGTCTCGAAATGTCTCGTTCACACAGCAACTTACAGTAGAGTCTCGAACACTGTCTGTATGAACATGCAACGAGAGTCAAGCCCCTATTCTCTTACTAGTAACCATAACAACAGTAACCAATGTAATATTAAAGATAGCGACGTCCATAAAACTGAAAAGTCTCATCACTTTTGACATGACAAGAGACCAATTGAACCAGGAGTTCATCCATTCAAACTTCATTAACCAACAGCAGCATCAGTGTAAACACGCACTAGCCGGAGTCTTTAACCGTTGCACTCACGTGTCACGTCCTTTGCGACGTCTCACGCATGACACGGCATTTGAATTTCGAAAAGAAACACAAAACTGATGGGAGTTTATATGGTATCTTTCAATGGAGGAACAGAAATCTCTCAAATTTCATTGAAAACATCTTCATTTGTGTCTTGAAGATGAACAGTGTTTGGAATGACATGGGAGTGATAACTGATTTTCAATTTGGTCGAACTATCCCTTTAATAACGTTTGAATCAAGAACTATTGAAGCTCTCCATACACTTTGTCCTTATTGCATTCATTCATCTGCACATTTTTGTGTTTTCTGTCCACTCAGATCTGCACTTTGCCAGGAAAATCTTCCATCTATACAGATTACTCATCCTGACAGACAGAGGGCATCTCATACACATAATCAATTTAAAGACTTTTACATCCATCAGTACAGTCAGATGAATGCAATTTGTTGTCCTATTGCTTTTTAAAAAAGCATAAGAGGCACAAATCCAATGTTTTTTTTTTTAATAAAACATTATCATAAAACATAAAATGAACCTAGCTAGTTTAACCACAGACCCCATATTTCTATCCACCCCATAGAATTAATAGAATTAATTTTATCAATATTTAATGTTTATTGAGGTTTTAAATTTTCTCATAATTTGGTAGAAGTGTTGAAAAAATTGCAAACATTATATAAGATTATTGGACAATAAATATTAAAATAATTGTATATATTATTCAGCTTGAACTACTTTGGTTGATAATTTCCTAATGATTCAGCACCTCCTGTTACTTATCATTTTGAAAAAGTGAAAAACAAAAAAACAATAAACAACAAAAAACAACATTAATTAAAAGTTTCAGTACCCAAATCTATACCTACTTGTGGAGAATGTAGTGTACATTATACATAATTGCGCTATGAACAATTTCCTGATCCTTGTCACTCTGTTCCGAGCTTTCTCTGCTTCTGGCTTCCTGTCTATCTCTTATCCTTCATCCTAGTTTTTGTTTCTCATCTCTCTCTGTCAAGCCTCTCATCTCTCCAGATGTCTCTTTAGTCTTAACTCACACGCTTGCCCAAAATTTCCTCATCCAACCTTTCTGATTAAGACACACTTTCCAGATCCACCCTCCCTGCTGCTGTTGTCCACAATGGTGACGGCCATTTTGAAATTATATAAGGATATGGCACATCTACACAGCATAAATATTCATGGGTGACTCTTCTTGTGTGAGTGCATGGGAGAATCAGGCTTCTGGTAAATGATGTTCACAGCAATCTGTGCTGCTTTGGCTCTAGTTCAGGCCCTCCAAGCTACTGTTCCAGCTTTCCAGACTCACTGCTAAAAATGTAAACACGGAAATGCTGAAAATTTTGATGTTTTGCCAACAGTTTTTGCTTGTAACAGCCAACAGTTTACTTCCAAAGAATTCAAATATGACAATCAGTCACACCACTCTAAGCTGTGTTGCAAATATGCTCGGCAATTAATGCGTAGCAATTTATTCACTACCCTGGAGTGCGTTTCCCGTACAACGACGTAACTCGCTGCTTCACTACCATAGTACAATGCGGCATTGAACAAATCAACTATAGCTAGTCACGACTGTTTCCCATACAGTATTGTCGCAAACCTGTTGTTCAACTACGTTGGTGAATGATGTCATGCAGGTGGTGAAGTAATAATCCGTTTGAGATTGAATTAATGCTAGATTTTTTTTGCTATAAATTATGGACATGGTATCTGAGGACTAATTCTCATTTTTCTCAGTTATTTTGCTTTGTTTGCAGATTCAATCATAGGCTCGTTCTTGCGTACCAGAGCACATACGCACATGTGCACTCTTCAAAAATGGTGCTTTAAATCTCTTGACAAACTAAAATATGTAAATGACATTATATATATTCAAAATGAAAGATACAGATTGTACTGGATGTCAGCTTGCTTATTTTGCTCAAGATAACGATTTATTAAGTCCACATGTCATAAAAACAAGAAACTATGGGCCCTATCATCCGACGCAAGTGTTTTTTGTTAGTTTCAGCCCGACACAGTTATCATTTTCACATCCTGCACCACGTTGCAAATGCATTTGCGCCCATGGGCGTGCTGGTCTGAAAACGAGGCGTGTTCAGGTGCATTGTTGGCGCATTGCTATTTTGAGGCAACTTAAATAGACTGCGCCATTGACCAGCTGAAACCTGGTCTAAAGTCAATGGCGCAATATTTTTTTGTTATTTATAGAGCGCGTTAGTAATATGCGCCTATAGACACGCATACACTCTGCTTGTTACACACGCAGGAACGCGCAGCAGTACACAAACATGCCAAATATTAAAAATAAAAGGATTACAATGTAAACGATTATTATTGTGTGCATAAAGATAAAAATGCTTTTGTCCCGGAGATAGTCTGCTCGCGCGTTTTAACCTCGCGCATGACCGGATCCAATTCCTCGGTAGAGAAGAGTTTTTCCACTTGCAAATTCTGCCATGTAAATAGCAAATCTGCCATGATGCGAGCGCAACTGGCTTTTAAAGGGAATGGGAGATGAGACTTTGATTGGTTTATTGCACATTATGCCCAAACACACCTATTACTCAAAGGGTTAGTGTAACACAGTTCGTATGATGGGGGAAGAAGGAGGCGGGAACCGGCGAATATTCAAACAATAAACTTTAATAAAATAAACAAAAAACAAAACGAAAGTAATGCCGGCAGACCCTCGCGGACGTCTGCCGGCCACACAAACATAATAAAACAAAATAAAGTCCAGGCCTGGTCCTCTCTCGTCCTTCACTGTCGTCGCTCCTCCTTTTATGCTTCCGGAGCTCCTCCGTGAGAGACTCAAGGCCGGTGCGCCTCACAGGTGGAGCTCGTTAACCCTCGCGTCACCGGCCTCGCGCCGTTCCCTCACGGCTCTCGCCCGCCCTGCTCGTCACATACCCCCATCGCCCCTCGCAGGCCGGGGGGTACTCCCGAGACTGCGCTCTACTCCCCCCCGGGGCCTGTCTCGGCGGCCGCAGCACCTGGGGGTAAGGACAGACGAGACGAGAGAAAGGAGATGGAAGCAAGGGGAGCGACAGAACGAGAGAGGGAAAAAAAAAAAAAAAAAAAATCTTGATCCGGTTCCCTGACACACTGCCGCTCGGTCCTCAGCCCGCCGAGAGGCTCTTCCTCGCGGTGCCATGCGATGGCACTGGACGCGATGGCTCCTCCGGCTGAGGGCAACCGGCAGCGAATCCGCTGTTCCCTGCTCCTCCCCTTCATGGCGGACGGTAGCAGGCTCCGGCCCACGGCAAACGACGGCATTCCTCCGCTCCCTCCAGGACGGCAGCCACCCCACCTCGTCCCAGGAGCGCGGCATCCGGGTCTCCGTCCCACCTTTCACAAGGCTCCAGTACCACCGCCTCGGGCAGCCTCTCGCGGTCTTCACTCCCGCGCTGCCCGAACTCCGCAGCACCGCGATCCCCCTCAGCAGCGAGGGCTCTCCGACAGCATGTCCCTCCTTCCTCCCGGGTTTCGGCACCAATGTAACACAGTTCGTATGATGGGGGAAGAAGGAGGCGGGAACCGGTGAACATTCAAACAATAAACTTTAATAAAATAAACAAAGAACAAAACGAAAGTAATGCCGGCAGACCCTCGCGGACGTCTGCCGGCCACACAAACATAATAAAACAAAATAAAGTCCAGGCCTGGTCCTCTCTCGTCCTTCACTGTCGTCGCTCCTCCTTTTATGCTTCTGGAGCTCCTCCGTGAGAGACTCAAGGCCTCTCACGGATTTGAGATTTGCGCCTCACAGGTGGAGCTCGTTAACCCTCGCGTCACCGGCCTCGCGCCGTTCCCTCACGGCTCTCGCCCGCCCTGCTCGTCACAGTTAGGTCACCCAAAAATGAAAATAGTGTCATTTATTACTCACCCTCATGTTGTTCTACACCCGTAAGAACTTAGTTCCGATGGTTCAGTGGTTCGGATCGCGTGTCAAACTGCCAAACTGCTGAAATCACGTGACTTTGGCAATCCGAACCACTGATTCGAAACAAAAGATTCGAAGAAAATCGGCCATCACTAGATATTGTTGAAAAGTCAGTATTTTGGTTTTTTTTTGGTGCACAAAAAGTATTCTCATCGCTATATAATATTAAGGTAAAACCACTGTAGTCACATGATCTGTTTTAAATATGTTTTTAGTAACTTTCTTGGCACTGAAAGTGTAAATTAACTTGCTGGCAATGGAGGCCTCGCTGAGCTATTGGATTTCATCAATAATATCTTAATTTGTGTTCTGAAGATGAACGAAGGTCTTACAGGTGTGGAACGACATGATGGTGAGTAATTAATGACATAATTTTCATTTTTGTGTGAACCAACCCTTTAAGAGAATAAGGACCCTTTTGGACCATGTGCCGGGGGCCGACCATTTTTCTTGTCGTTAAACTAGCAAAAGTGGATTCGGACACGCCTTAAGTGCACTTGCGCCGTGTGCTTTAGACCATGCGCTTAGATCGTTAAAATAGAGCCCTATGTTTCTAACCACAGCTCGAGAGCTGTCGTTCCAACCACACAAGTTTGCGAATGTTCGTTTGAACTATGGTTTCGGGAAACACCAAATCATTGAACTATGTTAGTAACGATGGAACTTGCGATGTTAGTTGGGTAACGATGCTTTTGGTAAACGCACCCCTGGTCATTTTGTCTTACCATGATAATTGGTGTCAGTGGCTTGTGGGTCAATTAAAATGTGACTCAATTCTACTATATAGTATTGTTTAGAATTATTGGTATCCTAGATAAATATGATCAAAGATGGCTGTGAAAATAAATCTGCATTGTTTATCATTTTGAGCTTTCATTCAAAAAATTCACAGATATCTAACCTTTTACTGAAACATTCACATAATAATTCACATAATAAAATGAATCTTTTTCTCCAAAAAGCTCTGGACACAATTATTGGCACCCCATACTGCTGGATCTTTGAAATTGTGGGCCTATTTTTCTGCTGGAGGTCCTCGATATCTTGTTCAAATCTATCAAATACCAACAGATAAAAAATCAAAACATGACTCTTCCTGCTAGAAATCTTATAATGGGCCGTGGGTGGATTTTCTATCAGGACAGTGATCCAAAACAAACATCAAAATCAACACAAAAATGGGTCACTGAGCACAAAATGAAGCTTCTGCCATCCCAGTTCCCTGACCTGAACCCTATAGAAAATGAGTGGAGTGAACTGAAGAGAAAAAGCACCAGCATGGAGCTGGAATTCTGAAGGATCTGTAGAGATTCTGCATGAAGGAATGGTCTCTGATCTCTTGTCAGGTGTTCTCCAAACTCATCAGGCATTATAGAAGACGACTCAGAGCTGTTATCTTGGCAAAAGGAGGTTGCAAAAAGTATTGAATAAAAGGGTGCCAACGTGTATTGGAGAAAAAAGTATTTCATAATGAGATTTTCCCCCCATTTTCAATTCTTTTGCTTCAATGAAAGATTAGATTTTTGTGATTTTTATTTATTTTATTTTTTTTTAATAAAAGATCAAAAGGATAAACAATGCAGATTTATTTTCACAGGCTTCTTTGTTCATATTTACCAACGGTGCCAATAATTCTGACCATGTCCATATAATTCTGACCATGACTTTTCTTTTAAATTATCATGATTTATTAATTCATAAATATAATTTTCTTTTGGGGGGTAGGCGTTGTAGCACATGACATTTTACAACCTGAACTTTTAATTATCATAAAAATGTTATCTGATATTTTAAAAGACTTATTATTGACCTTGACACACAGTCAAGAGGGTCTGCAGGGGTCTTTGATATCATTTCCTGTTTTATGTTTTTTTGTTGTTGTTTTTTTTTTTTTTTTTTCATGTTTCTGCATATTTCACATGACTGATTTTGTGAAAAATAAATAAATAAATAAACTGTGAAGCAATTATGTTAAAATAATGTTTTTTGAGAAAAACAAATAATAAATTATAAAGTTAAACCACAGTAATTTTTATATTGAACCATTTAATTTTTTAATGAGTTTTTTCTTCATTATCATATCAGTACAGTTCACCCTGATATTTTTGATTTTATGCAACCAGAAAAAAATATCAAATATCAAAAATATTTATGTATTTTTGAATAAACAAATAAAACCAGAACAAATATCCCCTTATGCTTGATCTCCTCCACAATCAATTGATGCTTATGATTATTTATACTAAACTTTTTTGACATCCCGTCAATACAGGAACTCCTTAGCCTTACAGAATTATTCAGATCCTCTGTTCTTTAATCTTTCCTCATTTCACCTTATTTTTAAAAGTACATTTAATTGACAAGACAATCACTAGTAAATCTTGTCCTTTCAGCTTTTGTCTTGGATAGCAAAGGCACTACTGAGGCTGAGTGCTGTCCTAAAAGAGCTATTCTCAGTGGATTATGATACAGTTGTTAGAGATGATGATATGTGGTACGTGATGAGGCTGTGACTGAGCACACTTTGTATTTCCTGTTTGATTGTCTATGCCAAAAAACACCCCCCTTCCATCCATTCCCAGCCATGGTCCTGCTAATCCGTTTTCAAATGTAATAGTTTGCTCACCCAAACACACGAACATAGAATATCCATGGATGAGAATTTGGGTCAGGGGTAAGACTGGAGGAGAAAGGATATTCTGCACTGCTGTCATATCAGAATGAAGACATTTTTTTAACAAAATGGTCAAACTGTGACATGTTAAATGGATTATCTCTTGTTTAAAGAATCACACTGTCATTTAAAAGACATCCCTATAGGTTTTATGGTTTGTGTGCGCGTAGGTGCATTTAATGTTTTTTTTTTTTTTTTGAATGGCATGATTTAAGATTAGTACAGTGGAAAGTCAGTTACAGAGAGGGTAATAAGGGACTTCCTAAGAGGAAGTTTAACTTGTTGAACTTTTTGAACTTGTCTTCTCAACTTCGTCAGTCTTATCATATGAAAGGCATGAATTGATAATCTTAACGATGCTGCTGCTTAACATAAAAGATTGCTTCATTAAAGTCACAATAAAAACACCATAAAAATTGACAGTTTTCAAAATTGACAGTTTTCTATTTCTGCTCAGTGTTGGCCAAGTTAGGCTACTCTAAAAAAAGTAATAAATTACTAGGTACTAATTAACAGTTTAATTAGATTACAGTTTACTCTCTCTAAAAAGCATTGCATTACTTATTTCTAATTACTTTCTAAATCCAATATCAATCTCGACCAGTTGAACAATAGGAACATGAAATCACTCTTTTAATTCTTTCAAATTGTATAAAATTGCTTAAATGATTGAATTGAACTGAACATAGTATTTAAAGGAGGAAGGTTACATTTAAAACATACATTTTAACATTAGATGTTAATTTTTATTTTAAATCCACTATTGTTTTATGTAGAATTGTGCTACATATACAGTATTTAAGGCAATTACATAAGAAGTAACAGTAATTAAATTACAGAAAAAATAAGAGTAATCCCTTACTTTGCTTTTTCCAGGTAAAAGTAATTAAATTACTATTCAGTGGTTCAGAGCGTAACGAGGCTTCATTACATCATAAGTATTCCGAAATTTCAATGGTTCACCACTGGGGGCGTGACTTTGGCAGTTTGATACGCACTCCGAACCACTGATTCGAAACAAAAGATACGTAAAGCTTCGAAGTAGAGGTCTGCATTCCCGCGGCTCTCCCGCGGGACCCGATAAGATTTCTTGCTGCGCGGGATTAAATTTTGAATGAAAGGCGGATTGCGGTCGGTAACTATAGTGTACTTTAGGCGGGAGCGGGCGGTCTGACAATAACCCGGTCGCTCCCAAGATGCTTTGACATCAACTTGAAGTGAACAAAACTTTCTGCAGTGGTGGCGTTCACACAGTCCCCAGTTCCCTGTCCTGAGAAACCTGGCAAGATATGTTATTTGCATTAGAGGTCTGCGCGAGTGCACCTTCAGAGAACATTCAACATTTGTGATCGGATTTTGAAGGAGAGACGTTCTGAAATGGTCGTCAGTCAGCGTCATTATGTTCTTGCGTGGATGTTAAAAAAGATTTCATTTTGCAGTATAGCTAGTAAGCCAACAGTTTTCGTTTATAATTTTGGCTTAGCCTATAGTTTTGAGGGACATGTTGTAGGCTATTTAATTTAGCCTATTTTTCTCTGTGATATTTAGCCTATTATTCTTTGTGACATTTTTTCTCTGATATTTTTTAGGGTGTTGACAGCATCATAGACAAATAACAAATACAAATCTTGTATATGCAACATTTTATATTTGCTATCCCCAATCACACTTTCTTTAGGGGAAAAAAACAGTCCCGCGCAGACCTCTACTTCGAAGCTGAACGAAGGTCTTACAGGTTTGGAACGACATTAATGACAGAATTTTTGTGTGAACTAACCCTTTAATAAATCATTTGCTCAACCGATTTGTTCAAAAATACTGTAATAAACAAACGAAACCAACCAGCTAAATGAGGTGAATCACAAAATTACAAACTTTTATTTGAAGCAAAAAAAAAAAGTATTTGAAAATCTGGTACAAGTGTAATTAATGGCTTTAATGAGGGAATATAATGAAAATGATGGATAAATGTAAAATATTCATTTCAGATTATATATATATATATAGAAACAGTTTTTTCACGTTTATTGAAAAATATGCATATGTACAGAAATATGTACAGTAATTACTTTGAGAGTGTATGGAGGGCGACTCGATTTGTTTGTTTTGATTCTCCGATTAGTCAAGATTTTCATGAGTGATGTAGTTTTTCAGCAGAAATTCTGCTGTTAAGTGATTATTTTAAAAAATATGTTGAAATAATGTGGTCTGATGGCTTTAACAAAAGCATATACCATCAATTAACAACCTTATACCTTACAGTAAGTCTGTCTGTAAAGTCGGCATGAAACGGCTTTTTAGATTTTTCCTCCCTATTGTGACGTATATCCGAGTGAAACGGCTTCTTGAACAACATAAAATGTAGGGTGGGACTTGATTTTGTCCATCGGGAATTGATTGGATGGTTGGATCATTGTGGTTTGCTATTGCTGTGATGTCATGTGAGTGACAGGTTGTCCCGCCCTCACACCAGTAAACACATCATCAGAGAACAGAAGAGATCTCACTGCAAGTGGGAGGGAAAGTTATTTTGATTAAAGATTAAAGTGCACATGAGTTAAAAAAAAAAATAATGATATGCATGGATGAATCATTTACAATAAATACTGCAATATAACATTAACAATAATTGTCTATTGTTTGAACTTGTTTATTCGTCTTGCCTCAATTCCTCTTGCTAGGAACTGTTTTTCTTTGCGGAAGCTTTGCGTTTAGTGAGATAAAATATTTCAACTCAACATTTTGTGTCCAATTATTTTCTTATGTGGCAAGCAGCCATGTGATAAGCGAGAGAGTGTGGATTACCGCAAAATAAACCCTGCTTTATGTCTAGGTCTTGATTACCCTGTTCTACATTATCCCTTACATACTGTACAAATGTTTAATAGTGAGGATTGAGTGTTTTTTTTTCTTTTTTTTTTTTCTTTTATTATTATCACAAACAATGCTCTAAAAACTAAAAAAAGGAAGTTTTCTTGTTTCATTCAGGCGTAAGAGTTAAAGATCTGCTTCACTGTTCTAAATACATATTTGGATTCAGAGACTAAATACGGCTCATTTTATTTTGCAAATTGAGTGTGGGCTTTGGACGCAAAGACGTGTTTGCTTGTCTTCTTACAGCTACCTCACACTGCCAGACTCTTACTCAACCACTAATTAGATTTTGTTGTTTAAAAAGTAAGTCTCAAATTTTCCAAAACTTTTCAGTTCCTGCATTAACCGGACTATGCGTCTGAAGTGTTTTTCTAAAATTTGCCTGCAAATTTTATTTTGATTAATTGAAAGATGTTCTAAGTAGACAGCCCAATGCTTTGGGAAATATACCCATTTCCCTTGGAAGAACATTTCCATATTTGTAGATGAATGAGTTCAATTTCTCTGCAAGTGAAAGCAAAGCAATCAAGAGTTCGAGGCTCTGCCAGAGCATGACCTTCCAGGTAGGTTCTTAAGAAAAAGTATAGGCTATTAATACATACAAAATTATTTACACACTTTATATGGAGACTTCATTAATTATTAAATGCAGCATCTTCCTGCAATTACCAGAAATGAATCTCCGTCTCTGTTTGAGTTCAGAGTCAGGAGTCTGCCTCTTATCTTGTAAAATACACACTTTTTTTGCCTATTTTCCATTCCACTATTTTTAAAGTGCTGTCTTGATTAAAAAAAAAAAAAAAGGCAATTAACACCAAAGAAGCTGAACCTGCATTTTAAGTATTAAACTCAGTCCAGTATTAATCCCCAATCCCATTGTATTGTGTTCAGAAACATCACCAGTCCTAATGCAATCATGTCTGTGAATATAAATTTTTTTAAAAAGGATTTGAAGGGTGTCAAATTGACCTTAAGGGAGACTGTTTAAGGGAGTTTATCCAACCGTATCAACATAAATCTGCCAAAGCGCCAATTAATTCCAATACTGTACATCAAAACATCTGCCTTGGCCATTTGAATACAAATTTCCTCTCTATAAATTATCTATAGTTTCCAGTATATTTGCATTTTAATCTGTAAAAAAAATAGTTAAGTTATTGTTGTCCATTCCATATGTTTGCAGATATGAAACTCATAAAAACAAGGATCTGCAGACAATTTTGTTGTGGAGAAGGAATTCTGAAATGCCTGGTTCTCATAAAGCCCTTTCCATTAGTAAAATCTAATTTTTGTTTCATAATTTTCAACGCAGTGTCCCAATGACGTCTGTCAAGATAAAAATCTGTTCATCTGTATAAAGAGCCATCGTTTTTCTCTAACAGCAATGAGTCAGTTGGCACACACAGCTCAGCGGTTTTATTTTTAAAGAGAAGTGGAAAACCAACGGCATTACACTGAAGAAAGAGGAATCAAGGAGGCAAAAGGGATACAGTTACCAGGATCCTGTCAATCACAAAGCTTTTAAATTTGCAGCCCGAATGCAATGTCCTGACACATACAAAAAAAAGTCATACCAAAATAAAGTACAGTAGAAGGATTTTCAATTGTGTTAGCTAATACTGAACTCTGTCTGTTTTCTCCTTGGGGAAAGCAAAAGATTGAGGGAAATATATGAGGAGAAAACAATAGGATAAATAAATACAAAATCATTCACATAATAATTTACAGCTCTCAGCTTAGATTTGCCTCATTTGTCTCAAAGTGATTTGTTCAAAATGAACTGCAATAAAACGATTCTTTTGAAATAAACTCTGGTTTAAGAAGATACTAAATGAGTTTTAGCAGCAAAACATGTAAAAGCATTGGCACGAGAAGTAGCTGAATCATAGCACTGGCAGATATGGCAAACCAGCCACATTTATCAAGCACATACATATATAGTTGAACTGGTGCCAGTGGAATCAGGGGAGGAATGTGAACTCGCACACCGTCACTTATGCAAAGAAACCTCCACACAACAACATTCGCACACCCTCTCACACACAGCATACATTTCCAAACATACACGGCAGTCAGACACAATTAACAATTCTGCTCTGCACACACACACACACACATGGGGATCATTAGCAAAAAAAGACAATGACCAAAGAAATAGAAAGCATCACTGCTATCAGCCCTTAGTCCCAAAGTATCACCCTGCTGAATGTTCAGACATTTAGGGTGCAGTAGATCAGTGTACACCAACAAATGATCATTTGTTCTTTTATACAAAGAAAAGTGCTGAACCAAGTCAGAAAGAGCACCTCCAGTGAAATCGGGAGGTGTTTTTGTGTCATCTGACACAGTCACTAAAGTCATTTTTTGATGATGCAAAGAGTCTTATCATATTTTTAAAAAAGACCATTTGTCCTAATTCATATCAAAAGTTCCCGTAATAAACATTTTTCTATCTTAAAGCCTATTGGCAACCAGTCCAAGATGGAAAAAGACAGCTTTCTCCCATCCATGACAGGTGTTCTGTATTCACAGAGCTTTTCTGCATCAGAGCATGGTTGGAAATCTCCCCAATGGCCCTGCACTAGGGGGGATCTGTAACTAGAAGCCTTAATGTTCGATCGGAGAAACTTGCATCAGCTCATTTCATACACATTGCCCCTGGCAAGGATTTCCACAAGAGTATTTTGTGTCTTTGTTCCGCAGAAGTAATGGTGTGTAGGCATCAGGTAGACCAATCAGCACGGAAAAGCTGTACGTAAAAATTCTGAATGGTGAAATCCTTCGAGAAATCCACGTTTGCAGTACCACCAAGGCCTCGTGTACTTAGAAAGGCAAGATAACAGAAAAAATATACAATAACCTTCGTATTGTGCTCCACGTGCTGTGGCTTGTCCTCACAGGTGTGCGATAGTCTACATAAATTCTTTTGTTTTCAGGCTTGATTTGTCAATGTCTGTGAATATTTTTGGATTAGCCCCATTTATAGCACAACCTGGTAACATAACCTGGACAAGATATAAAGTCATTCGAATCGCATGATGTCCTTAGTTCACTGGGCAGCACAAAAAGCCCTTCATTTACATCGCAACAGCACCGTTATTGTGCTTCTTTTAGTCCATGTTCTGAATAGCTTTAGATTTGTTGTCTGAGGAGGCAATCCACCTCAGGAGCTTCAGAAGAATGTGCCTTTGGTGTTCTTGCAGAGAATCTTTTTGAAGGCTCTGCGGAAGTCTTTGTTGAAGATGGTGTAGATGACCGGGTTGAGGCAGCTGTTGCAGTAGCCGATCCAGAAGAAGAATTTAAAGAGCGGCTCTGGCAGGGAGCATGTCTCTGGGCACACAGCCTGTAGGCTGTACGAGAAGAAGAAGGGGAACCAGCAGATGACAAAGACGCCGATTACCACCGCCAGCACAAAGGTGAAACGCTTCTCTCGGTTCACCATTGCTTTGCGGCGTGCCGAGTTGGGCGTTCCTTCCTGCTTCATCCTCCGGGTCACCAGCTTGGCACCTTTGGCGGTGGCGATCATGTCTCTGTATTTCTGGATAGTGGCGGGGGAATGGATGCCACTCGGCGTCACGGTCGGAGTGCAAGGGACCTCTAACCCCCTCCCACCTTGCTCTGTGTCCGAGTCAGAGCTCATGCTCTCTCCGTTATTGTTGTCAGGCTGTTTCTTGATCTTCTTCGCCTTTTTACCTCCTTTAGCTTTATTAGGAGCCATTTCAGATGAATTCGAAGGAGACGGGGAGGGACACGGTGTGGTTGGCGTCAAGGCTGTCGAAGGGGCCTGCAAAAGGTTGTTAGAAATCGGGTTGCTCGCCTCCTGCTGGGTGGACTCCACTTGGGACACAGCCAGAGTTGGAGGCCTAGGGTTTTTATGCTGGGAAGCGGGTGTTTCATCTCCTCTTCCATTTTGTAGACCCTCCCTTTGGAGCTTGTGCTGAGAAGTTGTGGCATTGGCTGGGACCTCTTTGCGGGGCTCCCCTGGAGGACACCGTGTGCGCTGCTTGGCAATCTGGTAGATCCTCATGTAGACTAAGATCATAATCAGACAAGGAGCAAAGAAGGAACCAATAGTAGAGTACAGGATGTACCAGCGCTCATCATTGAGCTGACACTGTGGCAGCCCACCTGAATCACCACCTTTCTTGTTCATGGAGAGTAACGGTGGAAAGGAGATGACTGCTGAGATCAGCCACACCACCAAAATTGCACATTTGATGCGTTTGTGCGTCCGCTGTGCGCCGTATGTGACGGCGCGTGAGATAGACATGTAGCGGTCTAGACTGATGGCGCACAGGTGTACTATAGAGGAAGTGCAGAACAACACATCTAACGCCAGGTAAATCTCACACCATACGGAGCGGAAATACCAGTAGCCCATCAGTTCATTGGCCAGCGAAAATGGGATGATGAGGGTGGCCACCAAGATGTCTGCAGCCGCAAGGGAGACCAAGAAGAGATTCTGGGGTCCTCTTAGTGAACGGCTGGTTAAAACAGCAATGATGACCAAAATATTGCCCACAATTGTTATAAGAATCATCAACGTGATGGCTGTTGCAAAGGCAGCTGTGGCTTCTGGAGAGTATGGGGAGAGTTTTATCTTACTCTGGTTACAAGTGGGTGAAGACGTGCCTCCAGTGACATTGATGTTGTGACCAGGCAGACCCGTGCCTGCAGAGCACGCGCTATCCATGACTGCCTATGCCCTGCCACTGAGTGTGCACGTGGACTAATCTTCTCTATTGTAATCCGAATGTGGGTGAAAAAAATTGAACAATTTCGTTCAGCTGTTTTTTTTTTTTTCTCCTTCTATGAACTTAGTAGAAGATATTTTGTTAAATATTAAATTAACGTATAAACCCCCTTACGTATAAACGAATGAATACATCTCTAACTGCAGTAAATATATGGCGGCCATTGTAATGTCAGATCTGATCGAGTGTTGGTACTTTATTACTTTGCGTCACATTAAAAACGGAATAAACGTTTGGAACAGTTACGGAAACGTGCGAATTAATTTAAAGGACAACAATCAAATAAATTAAATGTCAGATTAAATCTAATGATTTATAATTTACGATTGTGATTAACTATAATTTACAAAAGAAAATGTGAGGGGAAAAAATAAAACAAAAACCGCCTAGAATCAATACGAGTAGCACAGACCGATTAATTGCCAATATAAAAAAGATACGCAATATTGTGCTTCTGTAAATGATTTGTAAAACAGTTATTCAATTATAACATTTTAAATATTCAAGTTAAGAATAAAAATGGTATAAATTCATAACAAGTTCGTACAAAACAAATATATTGGAATGCTTAAATGTAGGTTACCCAGATGCACAACCCTCCACGGAGCGCGAGGCTTTAAATATAAATCTCCAGAGAGCACGCTGCAGCGCGCGGCGATGTGCCAGTTTCCCCTCACAGTTTTCACAAGTTTGCAAAAAGAATTTAAGCGCAACAACTACCCTGACAGATGATGGAGTCTGATGTAGTTGTGTCGTTGATACATTCCTGAGTGTAGAAAGTCGGCATAATAAAGAATCAGAGGCACGCCAAATTTGTCGGGTATGTCCAAGCACTAAAAAAAAAAAAAGAAAAAAAAAAAAAAAAAAGAAGTATGTCTGAAAACAGTTTGTCGTCCGTCTCCCTCCGTGTTTCTCCCGTTTTAGTCACAGTATCTCATTCAGCAAGTTAAATACCTCCTACGTGCCTCGCGCATTACCTCAGTGACAGTTTTAAGTATCAGTGCGGCTCGCGCGAGCCGCTCTGGCTTCATATCTACGCAGCGGTTCTCCTCAGTACCCCAGTATAAGTGATGTCAGGACGGGCGTCATGAGGCAACTCTTCCCTCCCACTTAAAAGCCTGACCTATCCTAAAACTCTATTGACAAACAAATACAGGCGTGTAGTGGGTGCAATTAAAACAATACATTTTGGAGAGGTTAACAATCCAAACAGCTTGTGGCTATGCAAAATGGATAAAGGTAATGATTTTGATTAATGATATTTACATAACGAAGAGTACAGGGTAAATGTTGCTGTATATTCGTTTGAGAAGTTTACATTAACTCCATTAACCACCACAAACAGGATATATTGTAAAGCATTATGTAGTCTATGGAAAATGAAAGGTTGTTTTGCAGTTTAAGGTGTTGCTGACTACATCCAAAAGCAACAGAGACCTGTTTGAAACGTTTAAAACTTTAATCACAGACTGTGCTCTCGTGCGTAAAAGGACTCGTGACAATCGAGCGCTTCCTCCGCACCGTATTCGCGCTTCATTTCATAAAGATCAAGTGGTTTAATGCTCTCTTCAGATGATAAAGTGCAACATATACCCAATTGCAATTTACAAGCTCTTCAAGCGTATCCATTAGGATCAGTGAATTTCTGTTTCCTGAATCACCTGTATTACCGTCGTGATTTTAGCAAAGAACACAGAACGTTATGTCAAAAGGGTTGAATGAGTTGCAGTATTTCCAGTATGCAAAAAAATATTAAATAAATATTTGCACGAAGCAGTATTTCGCACAGAGAGCTCTTAAGTGGAGTACTGTTTTAGAGAAATAGATAGATAGATAGATAGATAGATAGATAGATAGATAGATAGAGGAGGGAAGAAACACTTTGTTCATTTACAAAAACTATGGTAAACTATGGTAAGCGCTGCCCCCTTATGGACAACAAAATGAAAACAAGCATGAATATTTCACCATAACTTTGCAGGTATCCGATTATTTAAAACGTATATTTCTTCATTGATCCAGCAGGCAATGTATTTTGCTCGATTATTTATTCATACAAAAATCCTTCAAGTTAATACAATGTTGACGTTCATTTGAACGTGCGTCAATCCACAATTTTTAAACTGGGTTCATACTGTGTAAAGCCTGTTCTTATCGACTAAATTGCTTAGCAAGATATCTAAATCTTAACGGGTGTTAAAATTTCCACTTAGGGTATTTCAATAGGTTATTTTTCCATTAATGTCTGCATGCCATCTAAGATCATGACACTCCTGAGGATGAAGTTCTCTTTGGAAGCTATATTTCATTTACTGTTCATTTTTTCCCCAATAGCTTTCAGTAAGTTCATGATGTTCCTTCTGGGGAGAAGTCATTTTCTTCTTAGTAGTGATAGACTGATATATCAGAGAGTCCGTTTAATTCGACCCTTGTGAAAAAAATATGTATGCCTAATTACATTGGATGTGCACTTGTAATGTATAGGCTACTTCAAATCTTGAAAATATATTAAAAACTGTACTTGATAATATATATTAATTAAATAAAAGGCCACTTAAGTGTACTTAGAGTGCACTTTAATGACTGTTTCTCAATACACTTAAGTGCACTTTAAAAAAAAAAATGCTTTTTAAGGTAAAAAGTTTTACCTTAAAGGATTAGTTCACTTTAAAATGAAAATTACCCGATGATTTACTCACCCTCAAGCCATCCTAGGTGTATATGACTTTCTTCTTTCAGACGAATACAATCGGAGTTACATTAATATATTTATAATGGCAGTGCACGGAAACCACCTGTTTGAAGCTCGAAAAAAGTGCATCCATCATATCGTAAACATTCTCCACACGGCCCTCTGAAGCGAAGCGATGCGTTTGTGTAAGAAAAATATCTATATTTAACACGTTATAAAGTAGCTAGCTTCCGCCAGACCGCCTTCCGTACTCAACTTATGTCGCGTCAGTTACGCTTGTTTCATAAGTTGAAAACGGAAGGCGTAGGACGTAGTGTAGGCGTTTTGACATAGCATTACACTTTTTCCGTAAGTTGAATACGGAAGCTAGTTTTTTACATTTTGAATCATTACGTTTTAATAATCTTTTGTCATGCTTTAGAACTACACTTATTTTGATGTGATGACTAACATAGCCTACTAAAGTATATGTAAAGTTGATTTTAATTTTAACTGTGTTATTCAGTAGGCTATTACATCTACAGTAAATATATTTTAAATGTACTAAATTGCAACTTCATCATTACAAATGTGTAATCACAAATACATTTAAATACATGACATACAAGTTTCAATAGAAATTACATTAAAATTTTTGTTTAAAATAACTGCTTGTCAGTACATTCGACAGTTTAACCATAAATTTCAAAGACAATAGAAGCAATTATGAAATTACAAATATAAAGATGTACTTAAATCCTACAGTATATGTCAAAAAAGCATTTAATTGCAAATAACATGCAATTAGGTGTTGGTAAGTATATTCTTTAAGTACACTGTTAGACATTTTATTGTATTTTTGCGGTAACTTACTGGCAGCACTGTTGTAAGTTACTGTAACTGCCTCTGTACAGTAGCTTACCGCAATTTCATTTTACAGTATGATGCCCTTACCGCATTTTCATTTTACAGTACAATACCCTTACTGCAACTTATTTTACAAAATCATTATTTAAAATATTTTATGAATGCTATTAAATTTAATGAATTCAAAATAAGTGTATTGAGTCCATTTATATAAGTATATTTTTTTATTCACTGTCGCTATCAATTACATCCATCCAGAGATCATGCCAAATTGACAACAAAAAGCATGAACAAAACATGGCCTCCATACTGGTACACCACTGGTGTGGAGATGTGTGAGAAATGGTCATGAGTTTCTCATCTAAATTTGCTCATGGACAGATGAAATAACAACTTGTGCAACAGCAGTTATTCTTAGTTATTATATATCTATGTATAAGCCAGCGAAAGTCATGCAGCTGGTTAGCTTCATAGAAGACCTTCCCCTCAATGCTGACCATCCAGTGGGTCACAGACATCAGACTACTCTTTAAAACAAAGACATCTTCAGCTAAATTGTTGCATGTAATAGTATTCTCAACAACTATTTATCATACCTAGCATGATCACCCGTGGTGTGATAGGCAACGTCACCTCCTGCTCATCTGACATCTTGGTCAAGGTTGGCTGAAAAAATAAATAAATAAATAAATAAATAAATAAAAGTCTCTCAGATATTGCAAATAATTAAATACTTGCATCTGTACATATTTGCATGTGCCTAGTTTTTAGTTCAGGTTTTGCGTGGTGACTTTGCGATGAAAGATGTCTGTTTCTCTGTCTGTTCCTCAGTCTCTCTGTTTTCTGGTCACTGGCTGATCTGCATATAAAATAATGTATACATATATTTAAATGCATGCAATAAATCGTTTTTAATTACTTTGTCATGTTATGCAGAGGCATATCCCACATGACTATAAAACAATCACAAGATAAAAATGGATGCCAAATAGGCAGAAATGTAGGCGGTTGTTTTATTGTTGAAATAAGAAAATGTTATGCATTACAAGATGTGATGATAAGATCACTTAATGCATCTGATAGTTAGTCAAACATACTTACAAAGCCAAAGCACAGTGTCTTTTAAAAGAGCCTTTGGGGTGTAGTTAGCTCCTGTTGACACAGGCAAAAGAGAGAAAAAGGAGAAACATTATTATTTTTCATCAATGATTATTCACTAATGACTATATTATGTCATGATGAACATAATAAGTCACAGATATAGGATTACTGCTAGATTGATCACTTACACAATCAGATGAAAACAACACTGAATATATATAAAAATTAAATTCAAATTCAATCCAAAAAATATATAGGCCTATATATATTAGGTTAGGAGGGGTAATGAGAGAGACGCGCGCGCGAGCAAGAGCCTTTGAGAAAACGTGCTACTACTTCAAATGACGTCACACACATTTAACGGTATTCATTTAACAGACGATTAAAATATACCATAACTGGCCGTAAAAAAGACGTAAAACCATTGTTCGTGTAAATACTAGACTGGGTACATATACTGAAAAAGGAATGCAGTCAATTGTATGACCATTTGGGTTTCATATGAAAGCAGCAGTTTTTGAGGGAAACGAAGAGTTAGACTGTCCTCTTAGTTATAGCCTATAATTACATCTTATGTACTTTCTTCATATATTTAGCTGTATTTAGTTGATATTGGTAATGGTTTACGTTGTAAAAGTAACCTATAAAAGACATTTGTTCAAAATGTGTTAAGTAAAAAGTACTTACCTCAAGAAAACTCGCAGCTGGCGATCCACTCAGCAGGGACGTCCGTCCGTTATGCGCGCACTCGACACAAACCTGCGTAGGCTTTGCACGCGAGAAATAATTTAAATGTAAAGTTTATATATTTTATTTTTTTTCTCATTTAAAAATTATATTATATCACACCATACTTGTGCTGTTATTACCATGACATTAAAAAAATAATATTATTGCACTTCAAGAAATCTGTCTTCTTCATTTACACTAGCACTACTGTTTTTGCAATTCCCATATACAGTAAGTCACTGTAAACTTCATTAAAATACCCACAATGCAGTGCATATTACAGTAGTTAACCGTAAGTAATAAATATGGGCTTTTTTGCGGTAAGTAACTGTAAAATTACAGCAAAGTCTAAATTATTTATGTAATAAGTAGGCTACTCTTTTAATACTTTTTGGCCATTTTGAGATTATCGGCATTATAGCTGATCCGCTTGTATCAGTTCAAAATCTACAGACGGCCTTGTAATGGACATTTTAATTTGAGTAGCTAAACAATGTATAAAAAAGTTTAATTAGATCCTTTTTATCTATGAGCGTATGACTTTCGATGTATATCACAGTCTATTTTATGTCAGAAAGGTTTTGTAAGTTTGTTTACAAGAGAGAAGAAGGGAGATTATGAATGTGTCATGCTTCTATTGATAATTCTGCAGTTTCTGATGGCAATGAAAGCAGTAGCATGCAGAGCAGCATTAAGGAGAGTTATTTGACGCAACCTCGATTCCCAACAACAAAAGCAAACCCACTGTGACTTTATATCATGTTCCTGCTGTTATGAGCAAGATGATGGCGTGAAAGTTCACAAACAGAATTAACCCCGAACAACATGGAGATTTTCCAATTCACTTAGCTGACAAAGCACACTGGAGCTGACAAGACTGCCAATATTCCCATAGCCTGTTGTAAGCATTATTTAAATTATTTATTTAGGTGCTGCTGTCAGAATAATGGCGTCAAATGAAAAGAGAGGATCTGATTTCTATAGCTGTGTAATAGCTCTAACAGCCTAAATATTTGCTGGGTAATATTTAATTCAGAACTATAGTGAGCCCCTCAATGGCACTGAAACTAAACCAAACTATTAAGGCTGGATCCAATTAAAATTTCGATTTAAAACTGCCACAGTAGGCAAATAAGTTAAAATGTTTGGCAGATAGCATCACACCAGAGCTGTTAGTCTCAGAAGATGTTCTGAGTTTTAAGGGAGATGTGTGAGAGTTAATGCATGACCCTACCAGTGTTTTCATCACAGGATCTGTCTCACATGGGCAACCACAATCTGTTTTTAATTTTTCACCTTAAAGGGATAGTTCACCCAAAAAATGAACATTTTGTCATCACTTACTAACCCTTAAGCTGTTCCAAACCTGTATGAGTTTCTTTCTTCTGCTGAACACAAAAGAAGATATTTTAAAGAGTGTTGGTAATCATTCAACACATTTATCACAACACATTATTTGGACATAAGGAGGGTGACCTCAAAAGACGTTGGTAATCTGTCAGTGAGTAAGAATGATTAATTTGATTAAAACGATAAAAAGAAAACTACATTCAGTGCTGCATTAAACAAATTAATCCATCATTTTATTTACATATTAAAATGAGTGGAATGTTGGTAATCAGACAGTTGGCAGTAGCCATTGACTTCCATTGTAGGAAAAAATTCAATGGTCTCAACTGTCTGATTACCAACATTCTTTAAAACATCTTCTTTTGTGTTCAGCAGAAGAAAGAAACTCATACAGGTTTGGAACAACATGAGGGTGAGTAAATAATGACAAAATGTTCATTTTGGGTGAACGATCCCATTTAGAACCATCAATGTCTGCTGGAAATCTAAACAAATCAGTGTTTTCCATGCCCAGTGCTCACAATGAAAGAGCTGTAGATGCTGATGGCTGTAGGCAGCGATGACCTTCTGTAGCACAATCACCCCACAAGCTCTTTGATTTTTTTTTTTTTTATCTCTATCTCTGATTTGCTGATGAATCTCACACAACTCTCCAAAGTCCCCTGCATTTCTTGCTGTACTTCTTCCTTGGTATTTGCCCACCTTCAACACATTGAACAATCACAGAGCCAACTGGAAATTATATGATAATAATAATAATCCATCCATTTTCCAAACTGCTTTATCTTTATTAGGCTCATGGGGGAGCTGGTGCCTATCCAGTGTCACGGGTCACAGGCGATGAAACACCCTGAATTGTTGACCATCGCAGGTTAGTGACTCCAACTGATATGCCGCATGTCTTTGGATTGTGGGAAAACCAAACCACCCATAGGAAACCCACACAGACACGGGGAGAACATGCAAACTCCACACAGAAAGCCCTCCTGGCTCAGCCGGTACTCAAACCGGGGACCAATAATAATAATAATTGCCATTTTCCTCAGTAGCCCCTCACTGCAGAACACACAAGATCCAGTGGGCGGAGACGGGTAGGTTAAAGGATATGTAAAGTGGGAGGAGTTGGATCCAGATCCCGGGGGTGGAGATGGGTAGGTTTAGATCCAGGGGGCAGAGATGGGTAGGTTTAGGGTTATGTGAAGTGGGAGGAGTTGGATCTAGATCCCCCCGCCCCCTGGATCTCGTGTTCTGCAGTGAGGACCATCTCAGTTTCATGTATTAATTCTTGACAGTCAACGCCTTTTACTTTGAACAATCAGCAGATGGCGCTGTGGTAAAAGATTTCCACTGCTTGTATCATGTAGCATAACCAACAATCCAAAAAGTGGTAATTTCCCATATTAATACTTTTGTGAGATTAGCACAGCAGTGAATGTACAGTATGTCAATAAATATTGTGCGACAATGTGAAATAAACTAAGAAATCTGCAATGTTATCAAACATTTGGGGCCGGTAAAATTTGCTTTTAAGAAACGGAAACTTATTTTAGCAAGTACACCTTAAATTGATAAAGATGGAAGATTTCTATTTCAAATAATTGCTGTTCTTTTGAACTTTCTATTAGTATCCAAAATAAAAATGTGTTACGGTTTCCACAAAAATATTAAGCAACTGGTTTCAAAATTGATAATATTAAGAAATGTTTCTTGAGCAGCAAATCAGCATATTAGAATGATTTCTGAAGAATCGTGTGACACTGAAGACTGGAGTAATGATGGTGAAAACTCAGCTTTGCCAGCAGAAGAATAAATTACATTAAAATATATATATATATATTCAAATTGAATTTAAAAAAAAAAAAATCATATTTCACAGTATTGCTCTTTTTATTGTTCTTTTGATCAAATCAGTGCTGCCATGGTAAGCATAAGTCTTCAAAAGCATAAAAAATATGTTGTGCAATTCTTGTAATATTTCTCATATTTAGTCATTTCTGATTATTTGGAAATAAGGGGGGTGGCTCTTGAGGCCAGAATCTGTCAGTGAGTAAGAATGATTGATTTGATTAAAAAGAAAAAAAAGAAAACCACATTCAGTGTTGCATTCAACAAATGAATCCATCATTTTATTTACATATTAAAATGAGTGAACCACATAGCTTACAAAAGATCTTATCAAAACAAATCTAATTTAAAGTGCATCGCTTGAATGAAAATAGATAAATAAATATTCAAAAAACAGGAAATAAAATAACACTTCATAAAAAAATAAAATACATTAGCAAGTGGCTTTAGTGCCTTTATCTATCGCAACACAATTTAACTTAATTTTAAAATGACCTAAGATCACAGTTTGTCAGGTCTTTGCCCTTTAAAACTTGTCTGAGACTGACAATTAGACTAACTTCATGGAAAAACTTGACATTTACCACACAGAAGACTAACCACACGTCACAGCCATATATGGTCACAGCATCAGTCACTGCAGTCAAATGGAACATTGACATTTCAGATGATCTGCAGACATACATCCTAAACATATACTATTGTTGAAGGTGAAATGAAAATGCTGTAGTAGACTATATTACTCTTAGAAGATTGGCAGGACAGAAGTTCTTCGTCTGTTTCATCAATATCTCAGATACAAGTTATCTTGGGTTGATGTAATAAGATCACACTAGTAGTCAAGTACACAATGTCACAATGTCACAATGACATGTGACTATTATATTTTCCATGAGGGCTATTGGGTGTAGCGGTGTGTCAGTGACGCCACTATCGTTCGGAAACGACAACTATTTATAGTTTGTATTGCCATAAACAATCAAGAACAGGTAGTCAGTTGATGCCATCTACAGCTTTATCCAAACAAGTTGAGTTATTGCCATGGTGTTAGTTAAAAGGGTGGTTGATCTCCTTATTTAGAGTCTGTCAGTTTGTACACACATAGCATCAAACAAAAACTTCCTTTAAGCACCTTTGTAGATTTGTCACAGTCTTTGAGGTCAAAGCTGCAACCAGTATATCTGAAAGTTAGTGAGGCCAGTTCAAGATTTCTTGACTGATACTGTCCGTACGCTGATACTAAAATGCAGTGCCACTGTTTTCTCTGTCTAGCACAGAATAAGGGCACAAAACGTCTGTCTCGAACTGCAGAAGTTGGCCCATGAAAGCTAGATTGGGTGAGATGACTTGTCGGCGGCGTTTTACAAAGTCAAAGGCCTCGTCCAGACGGACACGTCGAGCGTGTATGAGGTACGCTAGGCAGATGGTGGCTGACCGGGAGATTCCTGCTTGACAGTGGACCAGCACTCGCCCGCCACTCTCTTTTATCGAATCTGCAGATGCAATGAAGGTGAGAGTTAGTTTTTAGCTCGTCATTATTTTTCTGAATGATTCAGAAATCTCTTTTAACCATTAGGACTTACCAATAAAGTGGATGGCCTCTGGAAAAAGCACGCGTATGTCTGCGGCTAGACTGTCCTCCACCTTCAGAGTTTTGTACTGAAGTTCCTCCTCAAACAGGTTTGGACAGGAAGAGGATACGTTGAGCACAGCCGTGATCCCACATCGCTCCAGAGTCTCCCGTCTGGACGAGTGATGTGCACTGCCCAGGAAGAGGAAGGGGAGGATTTCAACTGGACCACCCTGGTAATGAAAAAAGATACAAATCAATGAGTATATTTCAAAGATATTGTGTTATATTAAAAGTCATTGGATAATTCATTATGATTTTGAGATTTCTAATAACCAACCTGATCATAGAGAGGAGTCTTTCTTCCGGACACAACGGGCTCTGGTTCACTGAGAGCAGGATAATTTGAGCACATGACAGGAGTGCTAAAGCAGAGCTCTGGATAAAGTGCAAGGAACCCATCAAATCCACCTAGAAATGGTCAAAGAAAACATTTTTTGTTAATTTTGCACATTTCATTTTATAGAGCAAGCAAACATCTCCACAATTTTAATAGGCTTCCAAGTGCAGCAAAAGTTAAATCACCAAATTCCTTTTTTTTTTATTAGAAATAACCTTTGATTAACATGTAAAACACTAAAATAATGTCAACCTTTTAATATTATATTTATTTATTTATTCATTCATTTTCAGTTTACTTGAATAAAACAGTTCATTCAGATTATTTTTATGCAAGCCTACCTGACAAAACAGTTTTACAGTGCAACATTTTGCCATTTGCAAATATATATGAGCTATTTATGTTTATTAAATATAATTACTTTCGTTGATATAAGATAATATAGTCAGGTTGAGTCTTATTAAATCATGTTATTCCAGTTAATTCAAATGTTACCACATTTTAACTTTTTAGGTTTCCTTCCAAACAATGTAAATGTATTTAATAATATAAATAAATATATAGAAATATAAAATATAGAAATTTAGAACTAAATTAAGGTATTCCAAAAAAGAATGACAACATGTAGTCAGGGTGAGTCATATTAAATCATTGTTCCAGTTAATTTAGATGTTACCACATGAAACCATTTTTTAGAGTATAAAATACTTTTTTTTTTTTTCTCAGCAATTGAACTGAATTTAAGTATTCACCAAAAACAATGACAACATTTCTAGTTTTGTGAACTTTACCTTGTAAGAAGCAGATGTGCGTCGAAGCAGACTGGACCTCTAACTGAAGGGCACTGACGAGGAGACTGGCCAGACTTTCGCTCTTCAAATCCCTGACCGACCGACTGTTTTCATCCAGGACCACCACCGGAGAAAAGTCCCCGTTCCGCAGCTGGGCCAGAAGCGCCTTGTCGGCCACCAACCATTCCAGAGACACCACGGAGCTCTTGGATCTCCGTCTCAGCATGGAATTCCAGTTGACGTTGCGGGACTCGAGGATGTGCGTTCGGGAGAAGGCAAGGAAAGGCCGACAGTCCAACACGATGCATCCCCCAGACGCGAAGAGCTCAGAGGGAGTCCGCAAAATATGAACTAACTCACTACCTGAGATCTCGAGAGGGTCGCCAATACCCATGACCTCTCCAGACAAACAACAGTCGTGAGTAGAAACGGATATTCTTCACAGCATCAACAACAGCGCGTTCAATATGGGAACGTATTTTTTTGCCCACTGGAAATTAAGTACTATGAACAATAACAAAAAAAGATAGATGACACAAAACAATATTATTGTGTCCGTAGAGGCCTGGTGTGTTTTCACAGTATTATTACTTTAAAATGAACATAGAATAATTTACTCTTTAACTGTAAATATATAATCTTCGTCTGTATTTCGTCAAAGCTTAGTTTTAAAGTCCTTTATTTGTCAGCAGATGTGATTCTACAGTACAGGCGGGGTTGGAAACAGTATTTGTATCAAGTCTCCTCCGCCACAGCCACGCCTTCGTTTTCCACATAAGGAACAACGTCACGCGCGGAAGCACCATATATGGCCCGTTGTCGTAGACCGACATTCCAAATATGGGTCTTGACGCGCTCTACACTCTTTTCCCACCGGCACGTGGTCGTTGGGGTTACCCGTGTTTTTTATGTTGTGACGTGCAGTACCATAGATCCGTACAACCGCAACACATAGGCACACGGTCTATTATGAGTCGACACCTGTGTGGTTGGCTTGAGGGCTTTGGGCAAGGTCACAAGAGTTAGATCGTTAAATCAGGAACATCAAACCACGCTCTGAGGGCGATGATGTTATTTTTCATGGTTGACCGTGCCATGTAATTTTGTGTGGGTAAAATACACTGTGCTACAACTTTCCACACCAGGTGTACAGTTTCAGTGGGTGATGCAAGCTGTCAGGAGAGAATAATAGACATAGAAGATGCCAAGAATAGCAAAAACACACACACATAACATAATTTATAAAAAATATGTGCCTTACATAGGCAGAATAAAGAAACATTGAAATAAAAAAATCTAAATGTCAAGTTTAAAATCATTTAAGAATATAATAAATATGGAATGGAAATGTTTATTTATCTCAATAAATAAAAGGACATATTAAAATAATATATTATTATTTTATTGTTTTATTCGAAATAATGCATTTCATTATATGAATGTGAATCTGACATCTGCAGATGGCATACTGTTTGGAATGAACCTTACACATTTCTATAGCTGACATAAATATATTAGAGGTTTACTAAGATTGTATGCAACAAGCATATTTGCAATGTAACATAATAGTAGTAATTTCTAAATGTAGCTACTGTGAAACGTATCACAACATATCAACCTGATACATTAATGTCAAGTATAATTTTTTTAAGCTATTAAAATGGCTCTGGGCTCAAACATGAGGGTTATATGGATACAAAATATTTTGATGTTTCAATAAAAAGTGTCATTGCATTGATTAAAATTTTTTTGAATGTTTTGAAATTGATTGAATGTTTTGCCTCACAGAATATACAGTATTTCACAACATGGTAATAATTTTCTTTGTATTCAACTCGGCCTGAAATCACAAAGCAAAACTAAAACCAGATGTTTTTTTAAACATGGGATTGGATGCAGTATTTGGGTCCATGGTAATCAATGTTTTTTTTTTTTTTTTTAAATAGACGCTTTAAAATCAATTCTATATGTGACTGGAAAGACACAAAGATAAACAGATCAATCCCAAAAGTACGCCTATTTTTACAACTAAGAACAAACAACACAGTGGCAGACATCAAGGAGCAGGTTGTTCTCTGGATGCTTGAATGACTCTAATAGCACGGCCTCCCACACATCCACCTTAATGTGGTTGTCCAGGACTCAGTGTCTAGCCAGCATGTTCTTAATGCACATCCACACAGAAGCAGCTTGTAATTGTGAATGAAATGATGTGCGGTGGAGAAATAGGCCATGGGGTATAAAGTGGAAAAACAACATCAACTCTGAATGCAGGATTATGTTTGGAATTAAACAGCCCAAGGGTCTGGATAATCTTTAACAGCAATCTGTAATCTGAGGTCACATTCACAAACCCTGCATTCAGACTTTTTTTTGTTTTTCCATTACACTGCAGAGTATTTAAAGCAGTGGTTCTAAACCTCTCCATACTCTCTTTGTATACTCATACCTGCAAACTCAAAAGAGGTGAAAAAGGTGGCATGTTTCCGATAGAAATTACTGTAGGGGGGTCTGGGGGCATCGTCCCCCAGGAGAAAATGTTTGTGATTTTAACATGTAATCAAAGCATTCTGGTGCACTCTGACAAGAAAATAAATGGAAAAAAACAACAACATTTGATTCAAGTAAAAAATAACAATACTAATAATAATAAAAAAAAAAACATTTATTGACACTATAGGGCTAGGCATTGACCCAAATTTCACAATTGGATTCGATTTCAATTCAGAAGCTTGCGAATTGATTTAGATTTGATTACCTTTGATTCAATATTGATTAATTTGGGGCCTATCAGGTGCAGTATGGCAAATTTCCTCAAAGAAAAAAATATCTCTCATCTAATGTAAACTATATACAGGGAACCACAGTTGGTAGATCATTATAATATTAAAGGTTAAAATTATTTATATGATTTGTAAGCTACTTACATATAAATTACACAAGTACGTTTTTATAATAAAATTATAATAAATTTTAAATGACAATTATGTTTCTACTCGCTTTTTATATAGGCTTGAACATTTAAATGGTGGCTGTCATAAAACGGATTTATGTGTGAAGCACATGTTATACGAATACAATGAATATGCAATAGCCTATAGTGCATATATTAAGCAAAATGCTCCTCTCTAAGTTCATTTTAGTAGTTGACTAATGAGTTTTTGGACATTGAACGGCTATTCTGAGGTAAATGTGACGGTAAATGTGACATTTTTACAAGATGTTTTATTGACGCCACGGTTGAAACGCAGATTAATCGATTACATGTGACATGATATGGATTTCATTAAGCTGTATTATATATTTCAACATACCTGAGGATGTTCATTCATATTTATTTCGTGTCGTAACTAGTAAAGCGGAAGAGATGGTCGGTTCACGTGCGCTCTGCTTGAACTGAAGCGCTACAGCGATCTGTCACGCCACAGAGCGCCAAGAAAGATCGCAACACTTTGAGGGGCTGTTTACACGACACAGTTTTCAACTAAAAACAGAAAACTTTTTTATGCGTTTTGGCCGTTCATTTACACGACAATAGCGTTTTGGTGGCCTGAAAACGCAAACTTTTGAAAATGGGTTTCAACGTGCAAGTTTTTGAAAACGGATTCCTTGCAAACAACAAAAACGCAAATCTGTGAAAACGATGACGTCATCCACATGCGCATTACATGTTCAGTCTATAGTGTTTCATCGGCATCTAATAGCCTGTCAGCAGAATACAGCGTTTTTAGTCATTTTTACGGATTCGTATGAATGGGGATTGTTTTGACAATGGTGTCGTCTGTACGTGGAAAACTCAAAGGAAAAACTTCTCCATTTTAACCATATCGATGTCGTGTAAACGTACCCTGAGAGACATCTGGTCTCACTCCAGTGGGAAAGTAGCTCATTTTTGATTCTTGTGAGGTTTATTGCGCTTGCAATTTGCAATTCCCCATATTTTGATTCAAAATGGTGAATTTCGCTGAAAAGCGACTAGCTTGCAGGTATTATACTTCTCTTGCAACGTTAAAGATATTATGGAATCGATTAGGAAGCATCATTTCTATTCTCAGATACAGTATGTGATTCACAGACACACACACCCTCCCTCAGTAGTGTTTGTCGTTGTCATTTAAAATAAATAAATTGTGAGCTCAGACTTGTGGGAGATGTTCCACGCCATAAAGAGAAAAAAATGAGGGTGAATTTACACTTTAATTCTAATTACTGACAACATTTTATAGGATTTAACAGGGATTTCACATACTGTAAAATGCTTTATTTGGAATTTTACAGTGATAGATAGTAATTCATACTAGGCAATTTTCTGCCATTACACAAGAAACTGCTGTCGATAAAACAAATTATAGTCATACTGTGCCGCATTGTGGGATAATTGTTAAGTCAAGGTGATTAGCGTTCACTTTGGCTGGGAACTTTTTTATTATTTCATTGATTTTCTCCTAGCCAGCGTAATAGTGTTACAGAACACAGTTGGTTAGTATGTAGAGAAAATAACACAAGCTTATTAATTTACGTATTAATTTGTTTGTAATTTGTGCTTTATGATCTCACACATTCTTCCTGGTTAAGCAAGGACAACTTCATCACAAAGGTGTACAAATAATTGCTTGTTTAATATGTATAATGTAGTGTCTCATGTTTGTTTTACAAAATCTGTTTATGATTAGCATGATAAATGTTTTTTTTTTATTATGAGAAAACAGGTGCATAAGAGATTGACTATTAAGTCTGATCATAACTTGTATTCTACACTACATGTGGCAATGTTAACGTTATACAATACAGATATTGTTTAAAAACCGTTAAGGGTGGTTGGGGATTCTTAGTGCTGTTTTGATGAGCTGAGTCTGGTGAACTATTAGTATGACTCAACCAGGAGTGAAACTTAGATTAGGGTTAGTAGAATAAATAGACTTATAGTTAGTAGAATGTCTAATGAGGACTATCAAAATAAAGTGTTATCAAAAAATTCATGCTTGGAATATAAGTGCAACATCACACCATTACAGTTAATGTGTGTAAATATATACATGGCAGTACTGTAAGACAGATGCAGAGAATCATTCTACATCACAGTCATTTCCTGCTCCTGTTCGTACTGCAGTCATAGAATACAGTCGCCATTTCCTGTAATCAGTTGTAGAACCACTACTGTAAAAAATACCATGAAAGTACGGCAACAAGTAGCCAGGAATAAAATGTAAATTCAAATGAAAGTACAGAAACTAGTAGCAAGGAATAAAGTGTTCACCCTTATTTTTTTTCTTTATGGCGTGTAACATCTCCCACAAATATGAGCTCACATTTTATTTTAAATGACAACAACAAACATATGGCACTACTGAGGGAGGGTGTGAGTATCTGTGAGTCACATATTGCATCTGAGAATGGAAATAATGCTTCTTAATCGATACGTCCTATCAAATGTGATGCATCACAAGAATACAGTCTTATGCTATTACTAAAAAAAAAACCCATATGATAACTAAAAACACCTGCGGTCAACCAAACCAACATGACTTAAAATTACATCATTATGCCTCATGCTGACAAGAAGAATTATTCTTAACTCTCATGTTCTGTTTTTATATCTGGTGTCCCAGAAATCACATTGATGTATGTGTGTATCTTAATAGTTATATTCATTTTGAAGCTCAATTCTTATTTTTATTTCTTTCTTTATTATTTATTTTATTATTGAAGTTCCTCAGACCTCATTATTGAAGCTTGAACTGCCTGGTTTATCATGTGACTCTTGATTTTAGTAATTCTGTTTTGGGTCAATTTAAAAACTACAATAACACTTTGTAATAAGGCCCCATTAGTTAACATTAGCTAATGCATTAAAGGCACAATATGTAATATTTTCAGATTAAAATATCTAAAAACCACTAGAACAGTGTTATATATTTTGTTGACTTGTGTACTTACATTACCCCAAATCTTTCCAAGAATGTTTAAATCCAGAGAAATAAGCTATTTTAACCAGGACACGGACCGTGTCTGTACGTCGCCTATCGATGACATTATTTAAAACAATGGTTTTATTTTGTAGAAACCACGGAAACATCAAAGACGTTTTAATATATTATGTGTTTTATTAGACAGGTGAGCGACTGTTTGGATACATTCATCGACAGAAAACTAATCATGTTATATAGCTCAACACAGTAAGTCTTATTGTTTAAATCTCATTTTCTTGATTTACAGTGAGTACCATGTTTAACCATGACTTATCGATCAAATGTCATATCAATCTAGCTTACTGCAGTGTGCAACAAGTGTCTCGTAGCAGTCACCGAGTGAACGCACAGAGTAGCATTATAACAACTTTCGACACACAAATGTATCTAATACGATAAAACAGAGCTGCGTTACCCCACATACTCATGACCGGAAGAAGTGGAAGCGCTCGTCTGCGGCATAATAAAAGCTCCACTGCTCTCGTGGCAAGTGTCGCACTTGTCTCCCATTAGCAATCGCTCCAGCGGCCTCATTCCGCTCCAACGGCTTTTAGCCACACCCTGCTTCTTACTACAGTAATGTTAATAAATCTTTAATACATTAGCTCATCCATGAATATGATTTCTGCCCTAGTCTCGACAGATTCTTTTCCACCAGCTGTAGATGTGAAGACAACACCTCCCATGATTCCACGGAATCAAGGCATGATCAAACTACGCCTTTGTTTTGAATAAGTGACCTCTAGAGGTGAAAACTACATAATGTGCCTTTAACTACCATTAACTAACAATGAGAAATACATTTGTTATAATAAAAATACAACTGTTCATTGTTAGTTCATGTTAATACATTAAATAATATTAACAGATACAATTTTTGATTTTAATAATGTATTGGTAAATGTTGATATTAACATAAACTAAGACTAATAAATAAGTCTAAAACTACAAATGATAAACCAATGGCAGAAGTGTATCTCAGTGTGTACATTAGTTAGAGAATTTTATCATAATTTTGCAATTTTATTACCTGTATTATTTATTGTTTTATCTCCAGACTCCCTGAGACCCAAACTATAGTAATGTAATGTTATTAAATATAAATTTTGATTTTAATTAGTTCTTAAAAGATAAGGAAATGTTGTATCATAGCATATGTATCATTCTATGTTGTCATAAACCTAGTCATAAAACGACTCTCTGAAACCTCAAACAGAACATGAGGGTTAAAATCATAAGAAACATCAATGTTTTAATGAAAAGTATCTTTGAATTGATTAAAATAATTTATTATCCACCGAAATATACACTATTTCATAACATTGTAATATTTCACTTTCCCTGAAATAACTCAGCCTAAAATCACAAAGCAAAACTAAAAGCAAAGGAAGAGGAGGAGGATCCTCCCATGCACTATGCTTAAAGAGCAGCTAAGTTCAGCTCTGTCCTCCTTTCTCATTCACTCCCTCAGTCTTGAATTTCCCTTCACTCACTCTGTTTCTCCCCCGTCTTTTTCCCCTACAATTTCTCCCACAGCTGTGGCCACTGTTCCATCCTACACTCCTCTTCCTGTTAAGTTTAAGAATTTGAAGTTTTGTGTTCAGGCTTGCCTCATATTAATCTGACAGTCAGTGCATGTCTTTACTCGTCAAATAATTGGTTTGTGTTATAACACCGTCATCTATCTATAGTCATCTATCTTTCTATCTCATTCCTGCATGCCAGTCTTTTTATATCATTCAGTGAATCCAGTATATACACCTGTTGCATTAAGTGTATGTGTGTGTGTGTGCGTGTATGTATCATTCATTAAACTATACGTGGCTTTGTGAGGATGCCAGGATGAGTGTGCAAACTGCGTTTCAGTTATTGTTGAAAGGGTGGTGTTGTGGGCTGAGGTTAATGTAACGAACCATGTAGTGTCACAACTTCCTGTTTAATATGGCAGATAAATACAACTGTCCCTTGCTGCTATAGCAAGAAAATAGGGCCTGTTTACCATCTGTAACTACTTAAACAATACAAAATGGTGACGACTGTTATTAAGGCTAGATAATGAAGCATTGCATAGATGATAATTGGCATATTTATTAAAAGTTGAGTTAATTTTTATCATTTGATTAAAAGTTGTATACACTAAAAGGTAAATTACTATCTAAATATGTGATACTTTAATAATTGGTAGATAAATTGTAATATTACAGTTAATTTTTTTTAAATAATGGACCATTATTTCCTGTCGACCAAATTACTTATGTACTTGATTGTCGATACATTGACACAGAAAAAAAGACTAGCAGGCCTACTATTACTATGTCTTGATCATAAATTGCAAATGTAGCTAAAATAATGTTGTTGTTTTTTTGAGGGACACCCCCTCCACGTCAAGCTGTCTGCTGCTGTCTGTCTTAAAAAGGTTGATGAGTAATCCTGTGAAAATCAATACTTACTCGACTTAATTTCAACTTACTCTATAAGTACATTTTGTTCCAGAGAAAACAACTAACGTGTTCAAGTAATAAAGCTTGAGGAATAAATAAGCTAGTTAGCTGCATTAAAAAAAATTGTTTTGAAAGAACTCGTGTTTACTTTTGCAGCACTTCCTGCCTCCCGTGATGTCACTTGTCTCAATAAAACAAGAGGAAAATTCAGAAAGCCTTACATGAACAATAACTGAAAGCATCAAAGCCAGTCACAACTGAGCAGAACTTTCAAAACAGATAATTTCCTATTACATAAGGACTTTCCCCAGAATCCCCAGTGACATGAAAATATTAAAATATTATAAACATTAACATTTCTGTAGAGCTGCTTTGAAACAATGTGTATTGTGAAAAGAGCTGTACTGCACAAATAAAATCGACAAATGTTATTTGATTTATGTATGATCTAAAGTACACAATAGGAGAATTCCATCAACCAATGCATGCCGAACAACGTAATACTGTAACTAAAAGAACTGAAAAATAGTCCCATCATCAATCAACTGTAAAGAAGGCATTCTAAACAGGAAGTCTGAAAGCTTCTCAGTTACCAAAGGGGAACTTCATATGAAAACAAGCATTTCAGAGTTTTCAGTGTACACTCCTCTGGTCAGAAGAGCGGATTATCCCTGGGATTATCCAGTTGGCAGGGGAATAATAATTCTAGAAAACATTGTAATCCAAGAGATTTACTTCTCACACTTTATCTTTCATTCCTCCCACGTGTCTACCCAACCAAAACGTGTCATTCATTCATCTGAAACGTGTCTTCCTTTTTTCATACTCTAGTGAATGGATCTCTTTTCATTTACATAGGGTGAGCATGTGAACTCAGTCCATAATTAAATAACATATGACAGCACCTGGTGGACAGATAACAATGCAAATGACATTAACCACTGAGATAAACCCAAAATAAATCACCCATGAAAATCTACCTCCAGAGCTTGTCCCTGAGTATGTCACATGACTTCATGTCAAATCATGATGTCACCATTTTCTGGATGAGCTTTTGCCAAATTGATGGCTTCTACTTCTCTTTTTTTTTTTTCTATCATTTTTGGCCCTTAAAATTCATATAAACTCATATTTATATGTATAAAATGTAAATATTAAAATAAATTTAAAAAATGCACTACTGCACAATGCCATCCCAAAGCCAGGAAAAAAAGTTAATATTCAGATATATATAAGCTGTGTTCGAAATCACCCTCTATACCCTCATTCACTATTCCCTACATTACTCCACTAATATAGTCCACTT
Organism: Ctenopharyngodon idella; assembly: GCF_019924925.1. Taxonomy (NCBI): domain Eukaryota; kingdom Metazoa; phylum Chordata; class Actinopteri; order Cypriniformes; family Xenocyprididae; genus Ctenopharyngodon; species Ctenopharyngodon idella. Next base: position 12,973,635 of record NC_067227.1, read on the forward strand.
GAAGGAGTGAATGAAAACTAGTGAGTGAATTCAGACACTGAGTGTGCCAGAAGGACGCTTTTGTATAGTTTGTGCTTGCTGTTTAATAATCATTTGAAACTTAGCAAACTAGCAACTCCAGTAGTAATGAAAAGATTTATCTTGAACCCTGTCATGGAAACTAGCATGAATAAACATTATTAAGCAATTAAATAATCAATCAAAAAGGAATTTATACCTGTATAATATCGCGCTGTACAAATATTGGAAACAGCGGTTTGGAAAATGGATGGATGGATGATTCAGCTTTGGGTGCCATCTTCTGGCGAGTCGCGGGAATTCATTCGGCACAACCCTCACAGTGCATTATGGGTATTCTCTAGCTGTTGAGCGAACATGAGTTGTATACTCGTTATTGCGGTGCATTAAGGGATCGAATGGGCTCACCAAAATTGGACAATAGAAGATTAGAAAAATGTTGTCTGTTCTGATGAGTCTCGATTTCTGCTGCGACCTTCAGATGGTAGGGTCAAAATTTGGTGTATACAACATGAAAACATGGATCCATCCTGTCTTATATCAACGGTTCAGTCTGGTGGTGTAATGGTGTATATATACCATTCAAAACGGTAAGTAAAAATGTGAAATGTTATTACAATGATGTATTTTATGTGTATTGTGAATGTGTTTGGCGACACTGTCACCTCAGTCGCTGAGAGGTTTCAGGAGGCGAAGAAACAAGTGGCGACCTTCCAGAGTATCTCCCTCGCTGAACTCAGGTCTCAGGGGCTGCTAGGCGGGAGCAGTCCCAGCCGTCTACGAGCTCTTCGTATTGGGCGCAGCAGAAACAGAGTGTCTCATCTTTGGCTAAGAGGTCCTGACGCCAGTGGTGTCAGACCTCTGAGCGCAGGCCCCTCCGGGGGGAAATGGATTACACCTCATCATACGGTGCTTGCGTTCCCTCAGTGCCCTCAGCTGACTACTTTGAAATACACAGTAGTAAAATACACAGGATTCAGTTTGGTTCTCATCTGCCTCAGTTCACTGGGATCCTGCCAACAGTGGTAGGCCCCGGGCAGGCTCTGGTAATGGAGCAAGAAGTCAGGCCATAGAACATGTTGCTCATCCAGAGAGAGAGTCCAGGTTAATTCCAAAAAAGGATGGGGGGTTGCATCAAATTCAAGATCTGCGCCAGCTGAATTGCATGTTAAAAACTTTCAAGTTCAAGATGTAATGTTGAAACTAATCGTGACTCAAATCAGATCCGAGGACTGTTTTTTTTTTTACAATAGATCTCCAGGACGGATACGTCCACATATCTATCCTTCCTCAACACAGCAAGTTCCTTAGGTTTGCTTTCAGGGGCGAAGCTTACTACACTGCTCAAAAAGATTAAAGGAATACTTTGAAAACACATCAGATCTCAATGGGGAAAAATATGCTGGAAATCTATACTGATATGGACTGGATAATGTGTTAGGAACGAAAGGATGCCACATCGTTTGATGGAAATGAAAATTACCAACCTACAGAGGACTGAATTTAAAGACACCCCGAAGATCAAAGTGAAAAATGATGCAGCAGGCTAGTCCATTTTGCTGAAATTTCATTGCAGCAACTCAAAATGGTACTCAGTAGTTTGTATGACCGAAACATAATGTCCCAGAGGTATTCTATTGGATTTAGGTCAGGCGAGCCTGGGGGCCAATTAACGGTATCAGTTCCTTCATCCTCCAGGAACTGCCTGCATACTCTCGGCACATGAGGCCGGGCATTGTCGTGCACCAGGAGGAACCCAGGACCTATGCACCAGCGTAGGGTCTGACAATGGGTCCAAGGATTTCATCCCGATACCTAATGGCAGTCAGGGTGCTATTGTCTAGCCTGTAGAGGTCTGTGTGTCCCTCCATGGATATGCCTCCCCAGACCATCACTGACCCACCACCAAAACCGGTCATGCTGAACGATGTTACAGGCAGCATAACGTTCTCCACGGCTTCTCCAGACCCTTTCACGTCTGTCACATGCTCAGGGTAAACCTGCTCTCATCTGTGAAAAGCACAGGGCGCCAGTGGCGGACCTGCCAATTCTGGTGTTCATAATTTGGAGGGAGTTTGGCCAGGGGGAAGTGGACCTGTTTGCATCTCAAGAAACAATTCACAGACCACTCTGGTTCTCATGCATCCAGCCCCACTAGGATTGGATGGTGCAAACATCACCGATTCTGTGTCTGTATGCCTTTCCTTCAATCGCGCTGCTCCCAGGAATTCTAGAGAGGGTCCGCAGGGACGGGGTCCATGTAATATTAGTAGCCCCATTTGGGCCGGTCCAAGGATGGTTTTTGGGCTTGATGTCTCTCCTTGACAGCTATCCTTTGGATATTCCTGTCAGGAGGGACCTTCAGTCTCAGGCAGGGGGCACAAACACCCCCACCCGAAACTGAGGTTGTTGAGACCATACTTAACTGTAGAGCTCCCTCTATGAGGAAACTATTCGCCTTGAAGTGGAGAGTTTTCACTCCATGGTGCAGATATCGCCAGTTGGACCTAATTAACTGTCCAATTGGCTGGAGTTACTTCGGGATCTGTTCTCCACAGGGCTATCCACCTCAACTTTAAAGGCCTATGTGGCAGCCATAGCTGCTTACCTTTGGCTGGTGGGTCATTTGGGAGAAACCCATGGGTGTCACGTTTCCTACATGGTGCTTTGAGGCTGAGGCCTACAAGCCACACGAGGGTTCAGACTTGAGATCTGGCCATTGTTCTGGAAGGCCTGTTGACAGCGCCTTTTAAGCCCATTGAAACGTCGCAGAGAAATTTCTAACTTCTGCTGGCTATTATGTCTCTAAAGAATATTGGAGACATTCAGGCCCTGTCAGTTGTCCCAGGGTACGTACTTAAGGTCATCACCCAATGTGGCGTGATCTATAGTGTTGCAGGCCTTTTGCCCTCCTCCCTTTCAGATGTCAGACTAGGAGAAGCTAAACTTGCTATGCCCAATCAGGGCATTGGATGCTTATATCCAAAGAGCTGCCCTGTGGTGAAAGTCTGATCAATTGTTTTTGTGCTTCTGGCCACCTAGACGAGGGTCCCCAGCAACCAAGCAAAGGACGAGCAAGTGGATAGTTTGCATATGAGGTGTGTGTTCAGCCTTTACCTATGGCTGTCAGAGCTCATTCGACTAAAAGTATGGCAGCTTCCCTATCAAGGGAAGCAGCTATCCCTACAAGAAGTTTGTGATGCGGCTGGATGGTCCTCTCGGCTCACATTTGTGAAGTTCCCATATTATTAACGTTCCTATAGTGTAGTAACTTCCAATGCAGCGCGAGATCCCTTGAAATGGAACATCTCAGGTTACGACTGTAACCATGGTTCCCTAAAAAAAGATGTTGTGTCGCCCTATGATCGACTTGCTTCAGCCAATCCGAAGCTGACAATGTTTGGTCCGGGTGCGCTTTATAGCTTCCTGGTCATGACGTCACACACCGCAGGATGACGTCCCATGACATTCCTGATTACTCACATGCTTCAAGACACAATCACGCAGAAGCGTTCCCATAGCATCGTAACTTCTGATGAAAAAAAACCATTTGACTTTAATTAAAGGGTAGATTTTTATGAATATTTTGAATGAAAGTTCACAGTCAGTTTTGCTAATATTTACCAAGGATGACAATATTTGTGGCACATTTATTCCTGTGATGACAAAGCAATCATTATTCCAGTCTTCAGTGTCACATAATCTCTCAGAAATCATTCTAATAATATGCTAATTTGCTGCTAAAAAAACACTTCTTATTATAAATGTTGCTGCTTAAAGTTGCAATATGTAAGAATTTTGCAGTAAAATATCCAAAAACCACTAGGCCAATGTTATATATTTTGTTCACTTGAGTACTTACAATATCCCAAATGTTTGCAACTATTTGTAAGTTGTGAGAAAATTGCAATTTTAACCAAGACTCTGGGACATGTGAGAAGTCGCCTGTCAATTGCGTCATACCCGCGTTACCCTCAGTTTCCGGTTTTATTTTGTAGAAACCATGGAAACACCAAAGACGCCTTATTATTTACATGTTTTAATAGACAAGTGAACAACTGTTTTGATATATTTATAGACAGAAAACTAATTATTGTCATATAGCTCAACACATTTAGTTTATAGTTTAAATCTATTTTCTTGATTTTTTGCGAGTACCATGCTTTACCATGCCTCAGTGAAAAACACTATTTTGTCAAGTAGCTACCATAGCATAATCAGATGCAACTTTATTTTTAGTAACAGTAATACAGCATTTTCTCCATCATACAATACGTTTTAAAATTAATTGCATGCCATTTATCAACACAAGCCATCCAGCATTTAATATGATATTCTAAAATCAATCTAGCTTACTGCAGTGTGTAACAAGTGTCTCACAGCAGCCACCGAGCGAACACACAGAGTAACATTATAACATCATTTTCAGCACACTCAAATGTATCTAATATGATAAACAGAGCTGTTACCTCATACTCATGACCAGAAAAGCGGAAGCAGCGCCGGCGACTGTGGCATAATAAAAGTTCCGCTGTTCGCGGTGTGTGTTGCGCAATCGCTCCAGCGGCCTCGTTCAGCTCCCACAACACTCAGCCCTGCTCTGCTTCATACTACAGTAACATTAATAATCGCATCCATGAACATGATTTCTTCCCGCATCCTATCCCAATTGCTTTCCACCGGCTGTGAAGTGAAGACCACATGTCCCAAGATTCCGCGCTCAAACTTGGCGTCATCAAGCTACGCCTTTGTTTTGAATAGGCCTCTAGTGACCTCTAGCAGACAGAAAATTTACAGATTGCACCTTTAACACTCTTGGGAAAACTGTGGTACATTTCTTTTCAGAACTCTTTTCAGAAGCCCTGAATAAGTTATGTATCTCCTAGTCACAGGCAACAATATATGATGAGGCCTTTCTAAATACTTGATGAGTATTATCGCAAGTTTTGGATTTTCCTTTGAATGTTCATATTGAGACACTCCAAACTCATCAGTCTTTTGGGTATGTATAGTCATTTATTCATGTATCTCTTTGGATTGCATCCCTCATTCTGTCACAGTCACCAGCTCAATGTTTTCTCCATCCTCCCCCTCTCCTCCTCTCCTGCTGTCTCTCTCCTCCTTCTGGTGCTTCATGGTCACTCTGTCAGAGGGACACAAAGCAACATGACAGAATGGATGAAAACAAAGTGTGCTTCCTTCCTAATGTTGTCTCTCTGAACAAAATCAGCAGGATGCCGTGACAGATCACCCACTGTTATTCTTTCTTCCTCCCCATTCTCTCTCTCCCTGCATGTGCCAACCCTCATGCAGTTCAGCTCATACATGTCCCTTGCAGAATCTGCAAGACGTTTATCAGTTGTTGTTTTTTTTTTTGTTTTTGTTTTTTTACATTACCATTCAAAAGTTTGGGGTCAGTAGGTTTTTTATTATTATTATTCAGCAAGGATGCATTAAATTCATCAGTGACAATAAATTACATTTTAAAATATATTACAATAGAAAACCGTTATATTAAATTGTAATAATATTTTAAAACATTACAGTTTTTTCTGTATTTTTTTATCACATAAATGCAATCTTGGTGAGCATGAGAGACTTTAATCAAAAACATTAACAAATCTTAGAGACCCCAAAGTTCTTTACAGCAATATCTTGCAGATTCTGCATAAACATGTTAAAATAAGTACATACAACACTATTATTGATAGCTGAAAGCATCATAAATCCACAAAATATATAGACACACACACTATTATAGTATTTATTAATATTTTGAATTAGCATTTATTTTTATATTTTCAGTTTTAATATTAGTAATTTTATTACAAATTTTATTAGTATTAGTTTAGAAGTTTTAGTAGCCTAATTCAACTTAAACTTATTTTATTTCAGCTATCTGCCAAGGCAACATTTGTAATTTTCATTAGTTTTTCCACCTAATGTTTGTATCATATTTTAATTCAGCTTTACTTAAATGATTTTTAATAGTTTTAGTTTTAGTTAACAGTAACAACACTGCCCACAATATTTTATAAACAAACAATGACAGGAAATCTGCTGATTTATGTGGGTGCAGATTCCATGTGGGCCTGATTATAACTTACGTTTTCCAAAATATGAAAGTTTAACGCAAACATAAACTAATATCACTTAATGTAAGATATATGAAATGAAATTTAACTGCTTCTATAGTCAAATACTGCTACTATATATACAGTAATAGCAACATAAGCAAAAAATATGCAAAGCAAGTAGACATTTATTATTAATAATCTGGTTATCCAAATGTGTTTTGTGAAAAAAATGAAATGTCTCTCAGAAGTGTTGCTTTGATCAATAATTGCTTGATCATTTAATTACTCATTCCTTCTTTCCTGTCTTTATTTTTTGGGCTCATTTGCTATTCTTTTCCTCCCAAAGTATATTACAAAGCCCCTTTTTAATATGCCTAAACTGCTGTGCATCTAACCATCCTGTTATGACATACCTGAGGTACACTATGATGACAAGGCTGCCTGTGATGCTGAGTACAGTCAGTAAAATCAGTATAATGATGAAACTGCTCTTATGAGGGCGAGGTGTGGCATCATAACCCGGGGGCAGTGACGGCAACACCGCAATCAGTCTAGGGGTTGTAGATGGCAGTGGCTTCACTGAGGTGAGAGGAGGGCAAAACTAAAGTATACTAGACCACAATGAGTTGCACGTTCAAAAATAAGCAATATAAACCCAGCCTACCTTTCAGTTTGAAATACATGCGTGACAGCACAGTACCCTTTTGATCCTGTAGGAGGCAGCGGTAGGTGCCTTCCTCACTGATTGTCAGCTGATTTAGTACAATTTTAGACTCCTCTGTCACCACCAGCAGTTCGTTCTCCCCATCATGTGACAGCTTGCAATGAATAATAAACTCATTTTAGTACATTTTAATTAAAAATTCAAATCACAATCAGTATAATCTGGTCTGTGGATCTCTGGAAAGATCACTACTAAAACTGTAACAAATCAACCTAAAAGATAAACATTTAAAGTAGGCTAGTTGATACACTACAAGCTGTATTGAAGCTACTTAAGGGGTCATTACCTTAAACATTACTGTAAAATTATATATAATTACATAATATAACCAGTACTTGTTGGGAAAAGTAGTTTGTAACTGGAAAAACAGCCGAGCTGCTGTTGTGCTTTAATTTAGTTAAGTTAGCATCACCTTTTTTAGCTAGTTACTCTCCAACATCCCCTAAGAAGTGCACTTAATTGTATTGAGTGTACTTCAAATATTAAAAGTATTTTTAAACTGTACTTGCTTATAATATTATTGAAATAAAAGGCCACTTAAATGTACACCATGACTATGTTTCTTAACACTTTAAAGGACACCTTTACATGGTGTTTGAGTCCAAACTTGGACGGTGTTTAAGTGTCCAAAAACATTACATTCAGTTTGCATATATTCTTTTTAAAGTCTTATTTCTGTAATAAGCACTAAAAAGTATGTTAAAGTGTACTTCTTTTTTACAAGAGTTGTCTGAAACAGTATTCAAAATGGCTTCAAGATTCTTTGAAACCTGCAAATGAATTTAAATGTGTCTGTCTGTGTGCATGTACATTTTTTTGTTCAGGATGCCAGGAGTAATGGTACTCGGTCTGTCCAATGACAAGAGCATGCCAAGGCAGGAAACAGTCCAGCACCACCTCCTCTCCTTCATCTGCCTCAAGATGATGCTCTGATAGAAACAAAAAGAGAGGAAGACAAAAGAGAAGTGTGATAATAAAGACTGTTATTGCCATTGGGGTGTGTATATCCGGTGTTTGTCTCACCTCCACAGTCTAGTGGCGGAGTGGCTGAAAGACATGTAAAAAGACCATACTGACAGGAAGTGCAGTTCATCACTCTCTGATACAGCAGCCCTGTAAGAAACAGTCATCCACATCCACACACCCAGTAAGCAATATAACATGCATCATCATACTCCATATACTCAGTGTCCTGTGACACATACAGTACATGACCACCAGTCAAAGATTTGAACACACTTGACTGAATTTACGTCTCTCAGGAAAATCCTTTTGATTAAAAGCTTAAAGAGGACCAATTATGCCCTTTTATAAAGTCTTGATTTTGTTTTCGGGGTCTAAGAATAGGAATAGGTTTTCAAGGTTGAATGTTCAAAAAAACACATGATTTTTCACATATTTTACATTGTGCAGCACCTCTCTTCCCAGTCTGTCAGTAACGCTCTGGGGTGCGTTTCCTGTACAACTATATAACTCACTGCTTAACCACCATAGTACAATGCATCGTTGAAGAAATCAACTAGCAAACTCATTCGGGAGTGGTGACTTTCCATTTATTCCCAACTTCTGAGCCTGCTCACCTGAAGTTATGGTTGATTGCTCTTTGGCTGGATATCAACACACCCATTAACGTACTAAAGTTGTTGAGGGTCTGCAGCGATCATTTTTTTCTGTCCATTTACTATTGTACTACAGGCACCATGTTAAAACTACGCCAGAGCGCGTACACACCTCACACACCGGATGTCGTGTGCCCGCTCAAGGCAGTTGGACATAGTGGTGTATTGGAGGTTAAAAATGATATAAATACTGTTCGCACAAACCGATCGTTTCTGTCTTAGGACATCAATGTGTCGTCACGAGCCGCAGGGTTTAATTTGGATTTGTCTGTGCATGTTTTTTTTTACTCTCATACATTTTGTTACCATTGCCATGCATTATATGACTGACAGACTGCAATGGTTGGAGTTAAAAATCATCATTTGTGTTCTACTGAAGAAACAAAGTCACCTACATCTTGGATGCCCTGGGGGTAAGCAGATGAACATCAAATTCTCATTTTTGGGTGAACTATCCCTTTAAGTTCACTATGCGCATACTCGAAACTCAAGATGTCAGTGCTATATTGGCACACTAGCAGCTTCACTTACTACAATGGAAGAGAGTGAAGGTGCGTCGTCCATCTTTTTTTACAGTCTATGGTTTCAACACACTACTAACACAACTCAGCTAGGCATTGCCCCTTTTTTGTGTATGCCTTGGGAGGGAATTATTTAAATGAGTAATAATGTAACGTGTGCGTGTGCGACTACAATTGAGGCTTTTTAGGAAGTTTAAAAACAGTGCTTACTGATATAGAGATTAACTCCCTTAGGAGTGCTTTGTAACTTTGCAGACCTTTTTCACGTTCAAACAGCAACATTACACATAAATAAAGTCAAAAATGTATAAAAGAAAAGCTGTATTCAGTGTAAAGATCTGTAATCCAGGCGGAAGCTGACTATATAGAACCTGAAGATTCGGTTTTTGGTCGCCACATAATTCCTATTCTTTCATTTCTGTTATGTCTTAATTTTGATGACTTTATTATTAGTATTAGTATTATAAAATTTGCAAAATAGTGAAAAAGAATGAGTGTGTACAAAATTTTGACTGATTACGTTAAGATATTCAGAACAATATATACAATAAATATCTCAAATTTGTACTTACCACATTTATTTGGACACAGACCTTTGGAAAATAATGAAAAAAAAAAAATAATTAGTGAGAACATGTTCTGACATATCATATTGCTATATATAAACATTTACTGTATGCCCATTGCCCAACCATCCTACCTTGGGCAATGAAAATCTCCAAATGTTTCTGAAGGATTCTCTTTCCTTTCTCCACTATAGTAATCATATCCCACTGAACAGAACCTACACAATAACACAAACTGATTTTTATTTTTATTTATTTAATTTTTTTCATGCTTTCAGATATAAAGCATCTTCATTTTTCTTATGTTTTTGCTCTAACATGAAAACGTTGATATTTCCTCCTTCTTATAAAATGGATGACTTCTCTTTTGGAAGTACATAATCTGCATCCTTAAACTCTCACCTGTGCTGTCTTCTTTCCAGTGCCTCTTGAATTCACTCTGATATTCTGTTCGTGCACGATAGAGTGTTGTAGGATCTAAAGCAAACATCGCACAGCACTCAACATCATTTATTTACTAATAGGCCTATAATTTGAAGACAACAGAAATTTGGCAAATCTTACATATAGTACCAGTCAAAAGTTATAATTAAAACTTATGCAGATATGAATGCCTATTAACATAAAAGGGTGCCGAACGGTCTTTTTTTTGTGTTTTTGTGTTTATACTTGAGCCTGGTACGGCACGGCACGATTAGAAACCGTTCTCGGCCCGATTGTCTAATAATCGTGCTGGTAGAAATCGGGAAGTGGCGTCGCCACTCAGGATTAATCACTTGTCTGTTGCCAGGCTACCAGTTTTTCTGCTGACTAAAACACACTATTTGAGCGACGTGAACACAAATTAATAATAATTAAAACAAATATCTGATAATCCTCCATAACGCGGTCACTATTTACACCTCAAATCATCAGTAAACATTTGCGTTACTAAGGCAACGACTGTAGCTTTTGTATTTCATGACAAACAGCGGCCATTATCAGCCCCACAGTGGAAAATGAAACCCTAACCGTACCAGCTGGCCCGGATCGGCACGGAATGGAACGGTTATGCAATGAGTAGTAGTACCTATGACACCACGAAATGATGTGCTGGTCTCCCGATAGTTGACATAAGCGTGCTCAATGATTTGCTTCAGTTCAATTTGATCACGGACAGTGATTCCTTTAACTGAGGACAGGAAATCTTCATGCACATAACGAACCACCGTGTCACACTGCAGACAGGACCTTACCCTGGGGCACGAACCCAGAATCAAAAGCCAGCCGAAAAAAAACGCAAAAGCCATTTTGGAAAGCTAGTGAGTAGGCCTTCAAAACACAAAAGTGAATCTTTGGCATTCTTTAATTAATGTCACTTCAGAGCCAAACACATGATGTCATCCTCATTCTAACTTCAATAGCAAAAATGCTTTTACTATATGAAGAAGACAAAGGGAGTTCAAATGCCAAATAAACATTTTTTATTAAATATTAGTGATTTTGCCATTGAATTAGCATAACATTTTGTAATGACATTTGGTTTCATTTGTAACATTGTTACTGTTTGTTACATTGGTTAACTACATTTGTTAACATGAACTAACAATTAACAATACTTCTAGGTAAATGTTAATCTAAACATTTACTAAAACATATTTAAAATCAAAACATTTTTGTTAAAGGGTTAGTTCACCCAAAAATGAAAATAATGTCATTTATTACTCACCCTCATGTCGTTCCACACCCTTAAGACCTTCGTTAATCGTTAAGAACACAAATTAAGATATTTTTGTTGAAGTTCGATGGCTCAGTGAGGCCTGCATAACGAGCAATGACATTTCCTCTCTCAAGATCCATTAATGTACTAAAAACATATTTAAATCAGTTCATGTGAGTACAGTGGTTCAATATTAATATTATTATTATTAAACTGCTGAAATCGCATGACTTTGGCGCTCCAAACCGCTGATTCGACACAAAAGATTCATAACGCTCCGACATTACAACATGACATTATTTTCATTTTTGGGTGAATTAACCCTTTAACAAAGGGTAATAAATGCTGCAAAATATATTTATATATAAATATACACTCATCATGCAAGTTATTGCATAGTTAAAAAATGTAACCTTACTCTCAGGAAAAAAAAAAAAGTACAAAAGTGCGGTACCCTTAAAAAGGTTCTAATGTGTACCATTTAGGTACTAATATGTACACTTTTGGTACCAATATGTACTGTTGAGGTACTTTTGTGCACTATTTAGGTACAAAGCTGTACCATTTGAAAGGGTACCGCCCCAGTGAGAGCTTTTGTACCTTTTTTTCTGAGAAAAGTGTTACCACTGAAATTAATAATATTTATACTTCAAAATAATATTTGAATTAGAGAGAAATGAACTGCATCTACTTTTTTTCCCCCTTCAATTTTGTTTTATTTTAGTTATTTTTTGGTTACACTTTATTTTGATAGTTCACTTTAGACATTCTACTAAGTAACTTTGCAACTACAACTCTCATCAGAGTATCAGAATGAGACTGAGCTTTATTCGCCAAGTGTGTGCAAACACACAAGGAATTTGTTGTGTTTTTTTCAGGAGCTCTTGGTACATACATACATATATGCATGTGACACTAGAACAGAAAGAACACAGATAAGACTAGGGGGGAAAAATAAATAAAATAAACAACAACAATAATAATGTGGTATGCATCTGGAACAGAAGACTACATGCATCATGTAGGGGAGACCGGGGGCAATTGTAACAAATTTTGGTCATGTTGTCATTACTCAAAAGCCTTTTGAAATATTTGGATACAATTTTTATGTCAGTAACTTGTGTTCTACTTGTTAACAGTCACCAAATGTTTTTACAAGCAATGTTAGAGTCACAATATTGATTGAAACATTAGAAGTTAAATGTAACGTCTGCCCCCACATGCGGGGCGATTGTAACAACACATGTAATACCTTCATATAAATACCAATGACCACAATAAACTCCAGAGAATATAGATATAGTTAAAACTATTTAATATCCATTACATCCATATTATCCAAAACAATTAATTAACTCCCCTTGCTGTTTTCCTTGTTCTGAAACTAAACATGCTGTGAACAGAGAGTGTACAGGGCCTACTCAGTAATATGGATCCCCAGATTGAGAGGCAAAAACACTTTTCTTAAATTATTGGAATCTATCAATCTATTTTGATGTCCTTACTAAGCTGGACACTATTTTGATGGTGTCTGGGGCAACTGTAATGCAGTGTTACAATTGCCCCCGACTGTACCACCCCGTGACAAGCTACCCTGCTAGCTAGAAACAACAAAGCTAATGTTTGACAAAGATATCAAATGTTAGACAACAGAATGGTCATCAAAACAAGACAGATTTAAATTCATAGACATTAATGTTTAAGACAGTATGAGGAAAATACTGTAGATGAAAAAAAAAAAAAAAACTTTTATACCTCAAAAATGAGTCTTTGTAGAAAAACTTAACCAATGATTTAGAAGTTTGTGCTTTGGCATGCAGAGAGGGATCTCCACAGAGCACATGCAAAATGAGTTTCATGGTTCTGTCTCGTTTCTGATTGGTGTAATTTGAAATGTTACAATTGCCCCCGTTACATTTGCCCCCGGTCAATATATACAGTGGGTACGGAAAGTATTCAGACCCCCTTAAATTTTTCACTCTTTGTTATATTGCAGCCATTTGCTGAAATCATTTAAGTTCATTTTTTTTCCTCATTAATGTACACACAGCACCCCATATTGACAGAAAAACACAGAATTGTTGACATTTTTGCAGATTTATTAGCAAATGGCTGCAATATAACAAAGAGTGAAAAATTTAAGGGGGTCTGAATACTTTCCGTACCCACTGTATATATATATATATATATATATATATATATATATATATATATTTGTATGTATTTACACAATATCTAATTATTGCCTCTCTCTCAAGTACTGAGAATGAATTATAAACAGGTGGTAATGGCTGTGTTAGCTGTTTAAGCTGGAGATGACATGGTAAAAACAAAACTGTTTTTGTGCCTAGATGTTCTAGTGCACAGAGATCTGTAATGTCTGACGGTAGAAGTGGAAACAGGTTGTGGCCAGGGTGAGAGATTTCTGTGATGATGTTACCTGCCTGTTTCTTCACTCTGAAGTTTTACAAGTTCTGAAGGTTGGGCAGATGCACACCAATTATCCTTTCAGCTGTTTTAAGTCCTTTGCAGTCTTTTTATATCTGATTTGCTGGCTGACCCTAAATCATTATAAAAGTGCACAGAACCGACTCAATAACAGCTGAGTAAAACTGTGTCATCTGCACCTGTGGCAGGTTGAACTTTTTCAGTTGATGAAGAAAGTACTTAACCTCTGTTGGGCCTTTTTCACAATGTGAGTGTTCTACTTCAGGTCCTGAGAGATGTTAGTGCCCAGGAACCTGAATGACTGTTAGCTTAAAGTTAGGGTTAGTAGGGTTAGTAGAATTAGTTGACATACTTGCAAAGTCAGTAGAATGTCTGTTGGGGGAGCATCAACATCAAGTGTTAGCAAACATTAAAGGGGTGGTTGACTATGATTGCTCTTTTTTAACTTTATTTAGTGTGTAATTTTGCTGTTAGAGCATAAACAACATTTGCAAAGTTACGATGCTCAAAGTTCAATGCAAAGGGAATTTTCTTTTATAGAACTCTTTGTTTAAGGACTACAACAAACGGCTGGTAGGGACTACAACGAGCTTCTTCCCGGGTTAGTGACATCACTAACCCTAAAATTTACATAAACCCTGCCCCCGGGAACACACAACAAAGGGGATGAGGCCATGTTGAGCTGCTTTAGAGAAGAGGAAGAGTTGTTGTAGTAGAGTGTTGTTACCGTGCTGTCATTTTACGCCGGACTGCTTCACAAACGGGTCAATTCAATGCGGGATTTGCTCAAAAGATTAACATGACAGCATATAATAGTCGATGAGTTGAATCAACCCCACAGCAACTACATAGATGTATCCACTAACCATTCAGAAACATCCAGATGCATTCTAAAAGTTGTAACTTCTTCCTGAGTGTCTCCATCAGAGTCCGACTCCGGTTTGAACAATATAATGCTGAACACCGTTACTGACAATCGTCATTTTGGCTGCGTGAGATTCTCCAGCTTTGTTGTTGTTGAGCAACCGAAGCGCGAGCTGTTAAAGCTCCTCCCTCTTCTGGAAAGGTGGCCGGGAGCAGCAGCTCATTTGCATTTAAAGGAACACACACAAAAATGGCGTATTTTTGCTCACACCCAAATAGGGGCAAATTTGACAAGCTATAATAAATGATCTGTGGGGTATTTTGAGCTGAAACTTCACAGACACATTCTGGGGACACCAGAGACTTTTATTACATCTTGTGAAAGGGACATTATAGGTCCCCTTTAAGCAGACAGTCTACTAATACTCTAACAAGAATTAGTTTTTCATGATGCAAAGTTTCAAGACAAAAATGTTTCAGGACAAATCTAATGCAGAGGGTTCAGGCAGGCTACTTCCTCTAGATCAGTGTTTTGATGTCAGAGTACATCATCGCGGTAAGTTAGCCCACTCAGTGGTTAACCGTGACAGTGGCGGGACGTCCCACCCCGGCGCAGGCCTGCTGTAGGTGACAGCTGCAAGATCCGTTTGCTTCGTTCGTGACGTGTGATGACTACGTAGGTGTGATGACAATGAACATGAGCACATCGGAAAGTTTTGAAGTTTCCATATACCCAAACCATCGAATTACACAGTAAGGAATACAAAGCACACACTAGTCACGCAAGTGTATTCGCAAAGACAATTAACTCATACGCATATGCACATTGAACATCTACTATGCAAAATATAATTCAAACCTGGAAATAATTATATATATATATATATATATATATATACTGCAATCAAGCAATTCATATTTTTTAGTTAATCAAAGGTAAAGGTATATAAAGGTAAAAGGAACGATTTTAACCAAGAAGATAAGATTTATAAAAGGATAAAAGGTTATAAGCAGGAAAAGATGTAGTTACCTGATAGTTTATCACCTGCCAGAATATGAGTTCTGGGTATAAGTTCATCATATACTGTCTTGCCATATATGTTCAGAAGATAATTTGTGTGTGCATAACCACGTGTGCATTTAAATAAGCACATAATCTGTGCAAATCTTCATCCTGATCCCTTTCACATTCATGAAATACACAAAACTGTAAGAAGTTTGCATGGCATTTGTTTAAAAACATCTGAGTAAATTTCTTACGTTACTCCTACATAACAAGACAAGTTACTGTGACAAGAACAATGTAACCATGAAATTAACAACAATGTAAAATAAACAATGTGGAACAATGTGAAAATATGAATTATCTATGCCCCACTGCATGCTGGAAGAGGGTACTTTTTTTCAAATTAAGCTTGCTCTAAAATAAAATGTATTAAACCAATTCACTTAAATTAAATCTGAGAACATTATTAAACAAAAACTGCATGGAGATGCATTACTTGTGCTAATGAAAGTCGTTAGGGTTTCACTTTATGTTCACTTTAAACATTTACTGCTAACTATAAGTAACTTTGGAACTACAGGACCATCAGAATAAAGTGTTAGCAGATAATCAGTCACTAATACTCTGAGAGTTAGTTGACATAGCAAAGTTACTCATAGTTAGTAGAATGTCTAAAGCGGACTATCGAAATAAAGTGTTATCACTGTTAGAACTACACAATAGTGCAGAAACCAAAACAACAGTTTTTTTTTTATGGCATTTTTACAGTTTTTACAACCGCTTTACAACTTTTACAGTGAAAACAACGGTAACACTTTACAATAAGGTTCATTAGTTAAACATTAATTAATGTATTTACTTACATGAACTAACCATAAGTAATACATTTGTTACGGTATTTACTAATCTTCGTTAACGTTAGTTAATGAAAATACAGTTGTTCATTGTTTGTTCATGTTAGTTCACAGTACATTAACTAATGTTAACAAGATTTTAATAATCTATTAGTAAATGTTGAAATTAACATTAAGAAAGATTAATAAATGCTGTATAAGTGCATTTCATTATTAGTTTATGTTAACTAATGTAGTTAAGTATTGTAAAGTGTTACCAAAACAATACAAGACACTCAGACTCAAGAACAAACATTGACACTGAATAAAAAAACATTGTCACACACCCTTCGAGAAACCATAATCATTGTGGCACCACACCTAAAATAATAAAATTATTGTGCCCAGTCTTCAGTGTCCAGCCAAGTGTTTTCAGATGAACTCTAATCTGATTCTTATTCACTTTTACTTACTCAGATCCCTTTTTACAAGATTTATACCATTAAAATAGTATTTCAATATTTCTTGAACTATTGTATAGTTTGATCAAACTAATAAATAATATATCTCAGTTTACTGGTTGTGATATTAACAATCTATGACAATTCTGGTGGTTTGAGATTCATAAAGTCATGTGGGAATTTCATCTCTGAACTGAACTGACTCAACGTAAACAACAATACTATTGTTTTCTGTAGAGCTGCTTATATAATTGTATTCAACTCATTTCATAATTGATGAATTTACAGTTTTTGAACTGAGCTGAATCAAAACCAAACTGACTTTACAGCAGAATTTGATTGTATAATATTTGATGAAGTTTGCATCATTGATCACTATGTTCCTGTTTATCACTGCTTTGAAACAATCTGATCTGTATACAGCACTATATAAAAGGTGACTCTAAAAATAGTTATTTGGTACCTGATGGATGTTCATCTATTCATCAGCTGACATAATGTATAAGTTCAGTGAGTTTATGCATTTATACAACAAGCCCAGTAAAAAGGCAACCCCTTTCATAAGAGATTTACAGAATTATCATGTATCAGCTTATGTTTCCTGTTCCTATGGCAACAGGCACTCTGTCCTGAGTATCCGTATTATCAGTCATACATCACACACTGATAACACTAATCTTAATTAATTGGATTCTCAAGGACAGGGCAGGTAATCATTCACAAGTATATGGGATTATATGTCTTACATTAAGAGACAAGATACTGTACATATGAAGATAAACATGTTTCAGATTTTTCATAATAAATATGGACAAAGGGATAAAATCGTTTCAAAATATGAGGGAAAAATTGTTTTTGATGCATCAAAATGAAAAGAAAATTATATATATATATATATAGTCAAACCAAAAAATTATTCAGACATTTTTGATATTTTTTTTTACTAGTGGGTGCAGGACACTATAGTTCATTTAAGTGAGGATAGCAAAATAAAGTAAACTGTGACATATTATACCCAAAAATTCTTCATACAGTGGACTACCAGTAAAATTGATAAAAATTTGGAACCAAAAATTATTCAGACACTTTGACCTGACTATGTTTTGCTTAAGTGTTATCTGATATAATTAAGATTAATTTTTTCTGACAGTTTAACTGAGATCTTGTCATATTTTATTACCATTTTTTTAAACTATAGTGAATAAACTGTATTAATGAATGAAATGTTCAAGGTGTCAATTTTGGTTTGACTGTGTATATTCCTAGCAGAAGACTTAAAAATTAAAATTATAAGTAAGTTTCTTGAAGTGATTTTTCACTCAGATAATTTTATAATGCTGAAATTAATCTCTCCTTTAAAAAACAGGCATTTCTATTTCATTCTATTATCCCCACTCATTCTGTGTTTTTTACTATGTGCAGATTTAATCACTGCAAAACATTTTTGTGTTTAGGTAAATTAGCTTAATTCAGCACATTGAGAGTTTACTGTCTATGACTTATTCAAACTATTACAGAAACACAGAAGCTCAAATTCATTGGCAAGCTTTTAAAATACTTAAAATATTTTTATATAAAAAATGCACGTGGTTGTGTCTAATCAGCTTAGAAACACAATAGAGTGGAAGCCACAAGTCTGGCAATGTTCTAGTTCAAATTTAAGTGTTGTGTGCAGACATTTTTGTGATTTTTTATTTTTGTTGAACACTATTGCATTAACTGATATTTAGATGTGCTCTTTATGGATCGAGTCTACTCGATTTACATTCACTCTGTTCTTATGTCTGATAACATGCATTCATGCATTCATGTTTCTCAGCTTCAAAACCCAACAATATCTTAATCATTAATCATTTGTTTTGATTCTGCACAATTACATCTGTCATTTTCTGCCACTTTTCTTAGATTCAAGAATATAAACAAACCATATATTGTCATTATAGTCTAATTATTGGTTATATGACTCATTTGTCATTACCTATACGCCGGTTGGTTGTGTGCATAGAAAAATGTGGATATTTAGACTTTGTAGAATGTCTATAGACCTTGAGCAACCTATTAAGTGCCAAATGATAGCATATCTATTAAACTATTTAAGTTATTTAAAAGGTATAAGCTGCCAAATAAGCACATAAAATCTTAAGGTTTCAACTTTTAACCAGGATTACTACTAGGTACAAAGGTAAAAGGTAGCACTCACTGAGGTTATGTCACTCTGTATTTTTCTCTGGAAGTTTTATTGATCCTGCCATTCATACTGTGGCAAAATAACACTATACCATTGTGTCAGTTGTGTGCCAATTCAAAAAACATAACAGCAACATTGTAATTTAATTGTATTATATAATAAATATATTAAAATTATTATTATAAAAAATAAACAGTAATATACTGTAAATATTTTGTATTCAGATCGTCTGTAAGCAGCAAAGATGGTTAGATGGTAATTATACCTATATAATTTGTTGTTTCAGTAACACTTTACAATAAGGTCCCATTAATTAATATAAATTGATGCATTAAAGGGTTAGTTCACCCAAAAATGAAATTTCTGTCATTAATTAGGCTACTGATCCTCATGTCATTCCAAACCCGTAAGACCTTCGTTCATCTTCGGAACACAAATTAAGATATTTTTGATGAAATCCGAGAGGTGCAACAAAATTACCACATTCGAGTTCCAGAGAAGTAGTGAAGACTTCATTAAAATAGTCATTGTGACTACTAGGGCTACTCGATTATGACAAAAATCATAATCACGATTATTTTGGTCGATATTGAAATCACGATTATTTAACGATTATGAGTGGGTGATATGATCAAAGTCTTATTCCATGATATGAGTCATTTTAAATGTCAGTGAAATTTCACAATTATCCATACCCAGACAGCAACATAGTGTGGCCCATATCCGGCCCACATCTGGTACTTGTGGATTACACGCGGACCAGATGTGGGCCGGATCTGGCCCGACACTATGTTGCTGTCAGGGTACTTAGCAAAAACTAATACTAGGTTAATTAATGTAAGTAAAAGTTATCAAAACAGCTATAGAAAACAAGTAAACAGTCAACAATAAAATAAGAACAACTAATTACAAACAAAACCAACAAAAAACAACACCAGAACAAAAATACAAATAAAATAAACAGTGCTTTAGGTTTTTCAGATAGATGTACTAACAATGGTATTCAGATAAGTAATACCCAACAGAAATTGAATAAAGTAATCAAATGTAAAATAACTGCTGTATAACTGCTGTATACATCGACAATTTTTTTATTTAAAACTAGTTATTCATCCAAGAGCAGTGAGTGATTTTATCTTTGTCTTTTCTTGTTAGATTAACAATGACAATGCTGGCTGCTGTCACTTTAAGAGCTGCATGGAGTCGGACCCAATATAGGCCTACTGTTACACACGCGCACTTTCTTAGTGTTCACTTAAGACATAACCAACTGTGTTTACGAGGATACTTTCCAAAACAGCATTTCAATATATTTGTGTGCTGGCTATCTGACCAGTCTGAAGCCCATATTATACTTTGCTTATGCCCGTTCTGCCCTGTCTCGGAGCGCACGCACAGGTGGCCGCCTAGGGAACAGCGTCTCTTTCACGGCTTAATGTGCTTTTAATAGCACTGTTTAATATCAAGCATGTCCGCAGTTTAGCAACAGTAGACCGCATTTTACATCACTCTCTTATTCGGCTGATTTGGATGTTAAATTTGGGTAAGGAATAATGAAAGCGCACCGCTGTGGTGGAAAGAAAGGTGCGCTGGACGGAACGCGGCAGAGGTACAGTAGGCCTCATCGTTTTACCTCGATTATCTTGTTTTCATAATCGTTGGAAGCCAAAATCGAAAATAAGATTAATCGCACTGCCCTAGTGACTACAGTGGTTCAACCTTAATGTTATGAAGCGACAAGAATACTTTCTGTGCACAAAAACAAAACAAAAATAACGACTTTATTCAACAATTTTTCCTCTTCACTGTCAGTCTCCTACACAGTGAACGCAGTGCAGAGCTTTTGTGTTCTATACGTCAGAACGCCTGGCTGGCTCCTACATCAACACCAGCATGCGTCATGGTGATCACGTCAACAGTGTCGGAGACTGACAAGGAAGATAAGAAATTGTTGAATGTTTCCCATTCACTGCTATAGAAGTTTACCCAACTATGATGACTTCTGCTTCCATGGAAATGTGAAAAGGTCCCATAGTTTTCACAGTTATTACAATAGAAGTAGATTAGGCAGATTTTAAATATTTATTAATTACATGTGAACTTTTCCTTTTTTATATTAATATATTAATACTCTCTCATAAAATGCAGTTCAAAACTTTTTTGTGATATGTAACCTATTGATGGTAAAACTAAAACAAATCTTTCTGCATTATAATTATTATGAACTAATTAAAATTAATATATATATATATATATATATATATATATATATATATATATATGAATTATTTCTAAATTGTATTTATACATTATGCATACAGACATCTGCATCAAACAATATGAATAGAAATGTACTGTCTTAAACTAATCTAATCTTAACACTCTTAATGCAACCGGGTTAATTTTTTTATTAAAAAAAAAACCTCCCTAGTTTTTAGTACAAAAATGAAAGGTTAAATATGTGTTAATACTGTCAAAATACACCTCTTTTTTCAGATTATTAAAAATAAAAAATGTAAGAGATATAACCATTTAAACTAGATTGTTACACTTTTTGCTTTCAGGTCTGTTTTGACCTAAAAGTAGGGTGACTAGATTTCTCATGGTGGAATACGGGACGGGTGGGCAATTTAACCATGATATTATAAATTTAATTTCTGTCTCTCTCATATATATATATCCACTTAAGTCCACTTAAGTCATAAGTTACAACCGACTGTATTTACGTGAGATACTCCACACAATGGACGTTTTGAAAAACTATGTGTGCATCTGACCATTCAGGCGCAAGGAGAACTGCTCGAGTGAACGGGACGTCTGGTCACCCTACCTAAAAGTGAACTGTGGTTTTACACGTGAAATTATTGTTTTTTTCCCCCTTTCCATCTATTATGTGGATCTGTCTCAAATGAAATTACTTCTGTAAAATACATTTAGCCTCTTTCCTACAGTCACACACACATTTTGTTTATAAACATGCTTGCGCATAAACACACACAAAAAATGACAAATTAAATTAATGTCTGTTCGTATATCAAAAGTTCATAGACCAAACCAGCAGCAACATAGTGTGGCCCAGATCCGGCCCACATCTGGTACATGTGGATTACACGCGGACCAGATGTGGGCCGGATCTGGCCCGACACTATGTTGCTGTCAGGGAATAGTCTAAATTTGTAAAAGGAAAGAGGGTTAGAAAAAGAAGTCCTCATTTCACTCTGCTGCCACCTATAGATGAACCATTGCAACATGAAATGAAGATTCAGGCTGTTTATCATCTTTTTTTTCTTTTCTTTTTTTCATCTGAAAGTAAAATTTTATGCAAGTAAAATAAATAGATCTTGTTTGAAAACATTTCAGAGTAATACTGATGTTGTTTTGTGAGGAACAATTTTTTTTTTGGCGACGGCCAATGAAACAGATTTCCATTCGTGAGGATGTGAGGCTATAAAGACATGGGCTAGTGGTTTGACATACCACTGCAACAAACCTCAAACCTCTACATTTTAATAATTTTTAATTTTGTCTTTGAAAAATAACAGTTTTGATGTTTAGATCCACTTCCCTTGAACCAACAACAGATAGGACAAAGGTTTACATAGTCGTCCTTCAGGAATATCAGTTAAAGCAATCCAATAAGGTTCAGATTGATGATAAGATTAAACATGCAACTTGATAAACTGATAATGAACATGGATCTTGCAAAAGCATTTGGAATCAATTACCCCTTGTAATACATTAAAAAAACTGTAAGCTTCCTGGGTCTGTTTGGACACTGTGGAATGGAAGCTTACAAACCATACCTTAATATTTTTCAACTAAAACCGTATTGTGATCTGAACAGTAACTTCTCATTAATGAGTGAATGCACATTTTTAAATGTTGTCATTTTTTATCATACCATTACTTCATTTACCCCCTTTTTATTAATTTAAAAATCTCTAAATCCCTCCAGTTTTGCTAGATCGTTTCTGCCTGTATCTGCCTTCTCTCTTTGTTGTTGTCATTTGTTGGCTTTGGAAAACTATTTGGTTTATTTTGCGAAAATTACCAAATCTGCATTGTCCTCTTAATACTTTTTACATTTACATTTATTTCTTTCATTTGAAGGCCACTTACAAATGAGGAATGCTACAACAAAAGCGATTATTTCAAGCTTTTTACCAAATAAATAACTGAACTATTCTTAAAATAATTATCTTAGCTTACTTTATATTAAAGCTTCTGCCAAGAAGCCTGAGGAAATGCCACAAATGATCAGCATCAAGAGACATGTCATATCATTAATTATAAAATTACTGTCCATTTAAAAGTTTGGGGTCAGTAAGATAAATATTTTTTTAAAGAAATGAATACATTTTTGTTCAGCAAGGATGCATTAAATTGATACAAAGTGGCAGTAAATACATTTATAATGTTACAGAATATTTCTTTTTGAAATAATTGCTGTTTTTTTTTTTTTTTTTTACCTTTATATTCATCAAAGATGTATAATGGTTTCCACAAAAGAGCAAATCAGCATATTAGAATGATTTCTGAAGGATCATGTGACACTGAAATCTGGAGTAAAGATGCTGAAAATTCAGCTTTGACATCACAGGAATAAATTACATTTTAAAATATATTAAACTAGAAAACAGTATTGTTGATTAAATAAATGTGTTAATTGGTGAGCATAAGAGACTTCTTTCAAACACATTAAAACATTTTACAGACCCCAAACTTTTGAATGGTAGTGTACAATATGATATGATATAAGCAACTCACTTGTCTCTTGGTTTCATGGCCAATCAAAACCTACAAGTTTCTTTAGTCTCGTGTCATAAATCGTACCTGTTTGAATAGTTTTTCAGCACTGATGAAACTCCTCCAGAGGTCTTGATTGAATGTCTTTCAATAGACTTTCTACCAATAAACAGTTAATTGATTTCACTGCAAGAAAAAAAAAAAAAAAAAAAACAGCACTTTAAATCACTTTTGCGATTATTTTAGGCTTTTTGTTTTTCTTTTTTTTTTTAACAAAAAAAGAGCAAGCACTGGAGGAACAGAATTTTGCTATGCCACACATCGTGTGCAAATACGAATCACATCACTGGAAAAAAGGAAAATAAAATTGCAGTTGTTTTGCAGTTGTGCAGACCATAGTTTTATGCACATTTTATTAATGAGAGTCATCGGGTGGTTATCGGTTTTGGTGGGTGTGTTTTGTTCTTTCAAAGTTCCATAGCATCTACACACCTTTGGTTTAGTTTGCCCATCTAGTTAATGATCAGTAAGCTGGATTGGCTTTTGTCCATTCTGGTTGGTGGTGGAAATATCAGGCCAGATAAGATACTGTTCATCATCAGTATCACTTATGTTCATCCAATGAGAGTGAGAAAGCCTTTCATTTCCTCCTGTCTTTCTCTACAGTATCAGCACAGCCAGAGATAGAGCAGGGATCGCTCTGCTACCTGAAGCTCCTGACGTCCTCCTGCCATCATCTCTCCACTGGAACTAACACTCCACATGCACAGAAGAGTAAAGGCTTAGGAAGAGAAATGCATTTCCAAAGAGCGGGCTGGGCACGGTCCGTTACATTGTTGTCACTTGCTGTTTGTGTGGTAAGTCTTCACTTGACATGTTTTGTATATCTAACTTGTCTGAATGACAGAACCATCCTACAAAATATCTGAAATGGGCTGTTTTAAATGTTTAAATAGCAAAGTTTGGCTTCCACAAGTCTCTTTTATATGCGGGATAGGGATCAATAGTATGAGTTGAGGTGATACTTGTTTCATTTTCACAAATAGAAAATTGATCCACAAATATGTAAAGCATTTCATAATAATGAGATATTGAAATATGTATGGATTTTTGACCGTACAATATCTTCTGTCAGCATGTGCAGAATGAATATTGTCTATAAATAAAAAATAATGATTTCAGGGATACACATTCATGCCTATGGTCTTTGCCAATGGATTCTGGTTGTCATTAAATTCAGAATCATTTCAGCAAAATCGGTTGATGTTATGCTTTTTCCAATGATACCCATCCAGACTTAGCTTGATTAAAAATTTTCTGGCTATGGTACAAAATATGATTTGTTGATTAGTCAGAGGCATTAGCAAAAGATTAAAATCTGTTTGCATGAAACAGAATATGTTTGCTAATCTCATTTTTTTTATTTGTGTATTTGTTCGTGATTTTTGGGAACCGCTTTAGATTTATTTGTAGTTCTAATTTTGTGAATATGAAACAAATATCACCTCATTTGATCACATCCACACCTTTTCTTACTGTGAAATGTGTGTGAGTCAGAGTGCAGATACTTCTGAACATTATTTGTTACAAGTTATAAAGAAAACATTTAATTTTCTTTCATTTAAATTTTTTTGAACGAAATAAGAATAATATATACCGTTCAAAAGTTTGGGGTTAGTAATTAATACTTTTATTCAGCAAGGATGTATTAAATTCAACTGAAAGTAAAGCCTTTTATAACTTTTATATTTCAAATAAATGTGGTTTTTATGATATCAAAGAATCCTAAAAAAATATTTCCACAAAAATATAAAGCGGCACTGTTTTCAACATTGATAATAATATTAAATGTTTCTTGAGCAGCAATATTAGAATAATTTCTGAAGGATCATGTGACACTGAAAACTGGAGTAATGATGCTTTGCCATCACAGGAATAAATTATATTTTAAAATATATGAAAATAGAACACAGTTATAGGCCTAATCCTGACTTAGGCTAAGCCCTGTCTGTGAAACCGGCCCATTGACAGCCGTTTGGGGGATTATTTTATGGCACCAAGATCTTTTCTTTTTTAATTTATTGTACTGAAAAGCTTAATAGGAAGCCTAATGTCTACTTCTACTTTATTACTTATTAATAACTACTTTATTACATTATAATATTTCACAGTATTACTGTTTTACTGTAATTTTGATCAAATAATTGCAGCCTTGGTGAGCATAATAGATTTTTTTCAAAAACATTGCAATCAAATGCTGGCAAACTGAAAAAACAAACAAACATCTGAACTCAGCAGGAAGGACCCTTATTGTTGAGTTCTGAGTGCTAAAGATCCACTGATACAGATCTACTGTTGACTAAACTACAGATTGTTACATCCTTATCTATGTTTTATCTCTGTCTTTTGCAGGTTCTCACTGGTGCTCAGCATGAACCAGGCTACTGCTCATTTTATGAAGACTGTGGCCTAAACCCAGCTGTGGATGAGGCTCTTATTCCCCCTAGGGTACCCTGTAAGGACTACAGAAAAGCTGTGAATGTGACAGGAGACCACTATGAACTTTTCAAATCTGTGTGCCCAATGTTGGACAACGGTGTCGGTGAAACACTCGGCTGCTGCTCCATCAGGCAGCTCACAGCTCTACAGAGCAGCCTGACATTGTCCAAAGCCGTGCTGATCCGCTGCCCATCCTGCGCAGACAACTTTGCACATCTCCACTGTGCCACCACCTGCAGTCCCAACCAAAGTCAGATGTTAACAATCACCAAAACCGCAAACATCACGCAAACCACTGGCATTGTCAAGGAAGCTGTGGTAGGTTACGAGGCTTACATATCCACCAACTTCTCTGATGCATCATTTAGATCCTGCAAAAACGTACGAATCCCAGCCACCGGAGGGTTCGCTATTGCCACTATGTGCGGCCGCTATGGTTCGACTCTGTGTACGCCGCAACGCTGGTATGATTTCCAGGGTGACTCGAGCAATGGACTGGCTCCTCTGGATATTAATTTCAGGCTCTTGCCGGAAGGTCAGACCGCTGGACTCCCACCAGGAGCATTTCCATTTGCAGGAAGAGCATTGAATTGCAACGAGATGACACCTACAGGTGGTGAGGCCTGTTCCTGTCAGGATTGTGAGCAATCCTGTCCAGCTGTACCACCGCCAGCACCTTTACCAAAACCATTCTTGATTGGTAGACTAGATGGCGTCCTTGTCATCTGCATCAT
Source organism: Ctenopharyngodon idella (assembly GCF_019924925.1). NCBI lineage: Eukaryota > Metazoa > Chordata > Actinopteri > Cypriniformes > Xenocyprididae > Ctenopharyngodon > Ctenopharyngodon idella. The sequence continues at coordinate 13,000,638 of NC_067227.1, forward strand.
AATCTTTGCCTGCATCTTTTTTCTTTTTATGTGTTACGTAGTTTTAGAGTGCGTTACCTATTTCCAAAAGTCAAGGAGGGCTCGGAAAGGCAAGAGCACCAGGGACCGAAATGAAAATGAGACTGAACATAAAATTAGTCCTAAAGATGTTACGTTCTCTGACAAAGCCAGTCTTGCCACTCAGGACTTCCTAGGGTCTCTTTTCCAGACCTGGGGAACCATAATGGCACGATATCCTCTGACTGTGCTTCTGGTCTGTCTTGTGGTTGTGGTGGTATTCGCAGTGGGAATAAAAGACATAGAACTGACCACAGATCCTGTCCAGCTATGGTCAGCACCTCAAAGTCGTGCCATGCGTGAGAAGGACTTCCATGACTCACATTTTGATCCATTTTATCGCACCAATCAGCTGATCTTGTTAGCTCCAGACCAGCCCAGCCACTCCTATGACTCCTTACTCTTTGGCAAACAGAACTTCAGTGGCATCATCTCTAAAGGTAAAACGTCCTATTGTTTCACTTGTTGGTCAAATAAGTAGTTTGATGGCTACACAATCAATCAAAAAAATAATTGTGATTCAAATATGGTTGTCACAATTAACAAATAATCGTGAAACATGTACAAAAGACGGCATACTATTTAGATCTAATCCCGTGTGTAACAGAAGTAGCAACAGATCTTTTCTTCCGTATTGTAATGTACTATGCATGGATTATTGAAAAGGAAAAAAATATAGGATGGGTTCTATCTTGATCCTATCCATCAGTTGTTGATTAAATGGAGATATATCTGAATGTGAGCTTGCAGTCCATTGTAAGAAAGGGTTTAAGTAGACTACATATAGGGCTTTGACACCGGAGGAACCTTTTCATAGTTCCTAGAACTATTGGCTGAAGTACCCGGATTTTGGCATGTTTGCACCGCAGGAACTAGGAGCTAAACTAAATTAGCTCCTATTTCAGAGTAGGGTCTAAACCAGCACTATAGGAACTATCAGTGACGTAAGTGTACGTTGATTGGTCAAACGCCAATCAAACACCAGCAACCGGCATTTTTTAAAAAGCCGTGTAAACATATTCACTTCACGAACATGGAAAACAGCAATAACGGCATTTACCTGCTGTCTGCAGGGTTTTGTTCTTTTCTCTGCCTCGATGATGTGTAATACTGAAAGTTGTTATAAGAGATTTTGTCTCTTAGCCCCACTTTTTGCTCTTTTAGTCGCATAAATTCTGTGTTTACATTCCATCTCCTTTATCACGAAACCCACGACACACAACAATTGGCAATTGAATTCTGGTCAGATGAACTAAACCGAAATGCAAGCTTAAAGGATTGCTAAGCGCCACTCAATCCAGACAATCCCTCTTTAACAGACTGTGCTGTCAACAGTCTACCGCAGTACTTTCAAAATAGCATTGATAACCTAAATGCCAAAGCAAACATGACAGAACTCGGTGTGACTAAGGAGGTCGATTGGAGGGACCATTTCATCTACTGTGTAAAGTAAGTCGCATGGCCATATCTGTAGTTCTTACATCACCTTATGAACATTTCTAGCTATTTGGAGTTCCACTGAACAAGTTTTTGTTCCAAGCACTGGGACTTTTCACTGTTTATATCACTTCGGACAGTGTTTGCGTGCAGGGTCTTTCAGCAGTTTATACTGTCACATTAGTAGGTGGTATTAGTTGAGTCTTTATGAGTCAGTCATTGAATCATTTGCTCACTGATTGATTAAGATACATGATTCATTCAGGAACAAAATAAGAACTGGTTCAATTCAGAATTCTGTAGCATACTTTAGTACATAAAAGGTAAAATGGTAAAAAATGGTAAAAGATGATCCAAAAAACATAAGATGCAAGTTGTGCCAGCTCATGTCCTACCACTCAACAACAACAAACACTGCGGTGCACTTCTGCCGGTCGCTATCTGATTGCCTAATCCTAACCCCACCCCTAATCCTAAACCTACCAATACTAGGGGGTAATAATTTGGCAGGGGTAGGAATTCAGCACTACACCGGTTTCAGCCGGTTCTAATTTGATTTTTGGATGCTGTGAATGTTTAGCTAAAAAGACTGCCACTCCAGTTTAGTGTTTATTATCTCTGCAGTTAAAAAGACAAAGTTGACAATTCTGGCTATACTTTCGTTATTTTAATAATTTATTTAATTTTAATTTATTTACTGATCACTCTGGGTTATCTAATTTAACTATTTGTGGCTTGTGTTTTGAATATATGTACCCCTGCACTTTAGGCATTTTGCACTTGTGACTTGATTATGACTATTTCATTTTTTAATCATTTTTATTTATTAGAACGGTATATTCTGTTCTAATTCAATTCTGTAAATTAATTTTTGATTGTTTTTTGGTGCATCGATGTTGCGCTGTAGATTAGTTAAAGCTTGCTCTCACAGGCAATTTAGCCGATTTAATTTGATTTGCCGACATGTAAAATGCATAGCTATCTGCAGTGTGGCCTTTCTGCAGTTATTTATATATATATTTTAAGGTTTATTGATTCAAAATGGTTTTTATTCATTTTCTTCTATATCTTTGTGTGGCGTTCTGTACATTGTGGCTGTGATTGTTTATCCACATTGCCTTTCATTTGTTTAAAAAATGAATCACTTGACAGGCAGTTTGGTCGCTTTATTAGAAAGTTGTTTCTCTGTGCTGTGTGTGAAAGAAAATTTGATTATGTTAATCCGTAGTCGGGGACACCCCTAGTAGCAATGCTTTCATTTTTGAGAATTTTCTGTTCCCCTGAATCTCAGGTTTCAGTCAGTAAAATATAGGTCTACTGAGTATGTTCTCTTTCTCACAGATTTGATCCTAGAGCTGTTGGAGCTTCAGCAGAGAATCCAGGCAATTGAATTCTGGTCAGATGAACTAAACCGAAATGCAAGCTTAAAGGATGTTTGCTATGCACCACTCAATCCAGACAACCCCTCTTTAACAGACTGTGCTGTCAACAGTCTACCGCAGTACTTTCAAAATAGCATTGACAACCTAAATGCCAAAGCAAACATGACAGAACTCGGTGTGACTAAGGAGGTCGATTGGAGGGACCATTTCATCTACTGTGTAAAGTAAGTCACATGGCCATATCTGTAGTTCTTACATTACCTTCACATTTCCAGCTATTTGGAGTTCCACTGAACAAGTTTTTGTTGCCAAGCACTGGGACTTGCAGGGTCTTTCAGCAGTTTATACTGTCACATTAGTAGGTGGTATCAGGTGAGTCTTTATGAGTCAGTCACTGAATCATTTGCTCACTGATTGATTAAAATACATGATTCATTCAGGAACACAATAAGAACTGGTTCAATTCAGATTTCTGTAGCATACTCTTCTCTTAAGCTAGTATATGTACTACTACTACAATACAAAATATTGTATATTAATATAACTATTAATATATGCTAGTATGCTATTTCAAATTCAGTCACAGTCTTTATGGCTACTCGCATACACTGGGTAGGTACTTCTTTTGAATAAGTACTTTGAAACTGTTAAAAATATATGTTTAGTATGATTGTCATTGTCATCTGAATTACCAGCATTAGTTGCATCACTACATAACCATTCACAAATCCTCTTCCATGGCCTCATGGCATGTAAAGTATCCAAAGGACATGCAAGTCAAGTCAAGTCAAGTCACCTTTATTTATATAGCGCTTTTTACAATGTAGATTGTGTCAAAGCAGCTTTACATTGATAACTGGTACATTATTTGGCTGCACAGCAGCTCTTAAAGAATAGTGTCAATGCAGGCAGATCAAAGCACTGTTGAATATCAAATGTCAAGTCAAATGTCAAGTGTCCCCAACTAAGCAAGCCAGATGCACATTCACTTCCAGAGCAGAAGGTCATCTGGGTACTTTGTGCATACTGTTTTATGAATACTGTGAATTTGATCATACTACTCTTTTCATATACTGTTTTTGCCTGCTATATAGTGTAGGAAGCATGCATATTCGGGTTATATAGCATTCTAAGATACTACCACTATAATATAAAAGAAAGAGTAGTTTGCTATTTCGAATTAAGTCTTTATGAGAGTCATTGAATCAGTCACTCAACCAATTTCATTCAGGAATAAAACAGCACCTATTAGTGCTGGGCGGTATACCGGTTCATATGGTATATCGGTTTCAATTTCGAGGCTGATATGAATTTTTCAAAAAACGCCATACTGTAGCTGAAACAGCTGTTGTATCTATTCAATGCCCATGAAGAGCGCTATTTAGAGCGTATAGAGAGCGGACTTATATTAACTGCACACCCTTCTTACACTAATGGAAACAACTTTATTACACAACAATAAATAACTCACAAAACGAACCGTCTTAAATACTGCAAATACCATGTAGAGGCATATGATTTCCGTGATGCAGAAAACACGAATGAAATCACGGAATCACAAATAGAACTTACAGTATAAAGCAGAACGTCACAGAATTTGGCAATTTTTGGATGAATAAATCAAAAGCAGGGCTGTACAATGAATCAGATATCGATACGGACTAGTGTCTGTGAATATTAAAGCTAAAAAAAGACTGCTATTGAAATCTGAAGTCTGTATGAATGAGCGCCGTATTTTCGTCTACTAGCTACTACACATACTGAAGCACGCGGAACGCTCGCGACGATTTCAGTGTCTGCTGTCTCACTCACTATACATGAACAACTTCATCTGCAGAGCTGCTCTTAGTCACTTTATGAACATTTCACCATTTAATTTAATAAAACTATCGACATTTGTCCTATCATATACGCAGGAAGTCAAAGGTCTTCACGACCCTGTCAAAATAAAAGTTTGGCAAACTTCAAATAACAGAAATATTACTATTGTACAATAGAATGTATTTTGATTAACAGATATAATAACAACAACAACAACAACAACAATAATAATAACACTGTTTATTAAAACACACAAACTCAAAGGTCTTCTTTGAAATGACAGAAATTGCACAATAAAATTTAGCCTACTTATTAATATTAATTTAATTAAATAATTAAATTAATTTGATTACATTTTAACCAAATTGTTTGCTTTATGAACTGATTTGATTACATTTTTTAAATACATTTTTATTTGTCCTTACAATGTTTATATAATATATTCCCTGTACTCCTGACAGTAAAATATGCCAAAATAAAGGTCCAGGAAAAAAAAAAAAAAAAAAAAAAAACATGACATACTGTGAAACCACCAGAATCTTAAAAAAGTCGGTCAAACCGCCCAGCACTAGCACCTATTGAGCTTCGTTTAGAACAATTTTTGTTGTTGGCACAAAAATAGGCTATGTAACTGGCAATACTGTGTCTAAAATATAAGCTACTCAAATGAGTCTTGTTTATTGAACTGTTTTATAAAAACAATATCACACATAACATAATTATATTCTGCTTGCCCACAGCTCTCCATTATCATTTAAAGACATCACAGCTCTTGGCATGAGTTGCATGGCAGACTACGGAGGCCCTGTCTTTCCCTTCCTGGCTGTAGGAGGATATGAGGGTAAGGCACAAAACTAGCTGCTAACATCTCATCATTGTCTTAAAGATTTACCGAGCTGACTTTCATCTTTCCATTATATTTTCAGATGAGGAATACACCACTGCTGAGGCCCTGATCCTCACTTTCTCCCTGAACAATTATGCACGATCCGACGTTAAATTTAAGGTGGTTCAACAGTGGGAAAGCATGTTCCTTAAAATTGTCCAGGAATATCAGAAAAACCCAAACACAAGTTTCACATTTGCCTACATGGCTGAGGTGAGATTTTGGTTGAACACATGCTGTATAGATCAAAGATTTCAAAGACAAAGAAGTCAGTGTTTAACATTCTCATAATCGAATGGTCTGGTGCTTCCCAGAGGTCTTTGGAGGATGAGATTAACAGAACGACTGCAGAGGATATCCCCATATTCATGATAAGTTATGCTGTCATCTTCCTCTACATAGCCGTGGCTCTTGGGGAATATTCATCCTGCAAGCGTATCCTGGTGAGTGAGTAACGGAGTGGTTAATGGCTTACTGGGAATTTCCTCATTTCTGATAACAAGGAATAAAGGAAGAAGCATTTATTTTCTCGAAATAAATGGAAACTCCAGCATGTTCTAGGGTGCGTTTCCTGACTGCATTGTTAGTCAACTATGGTCGTAAATCCCATTGAACTCTATTGGTAACGACGGAACTTGCGACGATAGTTCGCTTTGGGAAACGCACCCCTGAGCAATTCAAATTATACATTCTGGATATCAAAAACATCCAGAATACATATAGATATATTTTTTTTTAAATATATATTTTATATAATATTTTATTTTTGTACAATAGATAATAGTCTTAGAATTACATATGAATATATATCCTAAGCCATATATTATTTTTTTTAAACGTTTCCATTTTTTAATTGATCTTTTTCTCAAAATTGTAACTATTCCACATTTGTTTCTTAGTTGACAGAGAATGAAGATCGGAAAAAAATAAAGAGTAATAATTGTAAAAGCTTATGTTTAAAATAGTTTTAGATTGAGTATACTAGTGCATGTCAAACATCAGGACATTTCCAAATTTCTAAATGTATTTTCGGATGAACTATCCATTGGTTTAGTTTGCCAAGTAAATATATTTTAATGCTGCTTTAACAAACCATGGTTGTATGATTGTTTTCTTAGGTAGACTCAAAGTTCTTGGTAGGACTGGGTGGTATTCTGGTCGTCGGCTGCTCTGTCATAGCCTCAATGGGTTTCTATGCCTGGATTGGGCTTCCGTCCTCACTGGTCATTCTTCAGGTGGTGCCCTTCCTCGTGCTTGCTGTGGGAGCTGATAACATCTTCATTTTTGTTCTAGAATATCAGGTATGTTGAGTTATTTGAGTAATTCTTGTTTCCTTATTATTTTTTTTTTTTTTTTTGTAGCTTATCTTTCTGACATACTTTCTAGGGTCAGCTTTAAATTGAAATTAACTTTTTTTCCACTTACAGACTTCTTTCACAGCTCTATACAGTATTGTTCAAAAGTTTGGGGTCTTTTTTTGAAAGAAATGTATACTTTTATTCTGCAAAGATGCACTGAATTAATCAAAAATCACAGTAAAGACATTCACAGCATTGTTACAAACAAAAATATATAGCTCAAATAAATGCTATTCTTTTGAACAGTTTCCACAAAAAATTAAGCAGCACAGCTGTTTTAAACTGTGATAATAATAAAAAAAATGTTTCTTGAGCATCAAATCAGCATATTAGAAAGATTTCTGAAGATCATGTGACACTGAAGACTGGAGTAATGATGCTGAAAATTCAGCTTTGCCAATACAGAAATAATTACATTTTAAAATACATTCAAATAGAAAACAGTTATTTTTAATTTTAATAATATTTCACAATATTTCTGTTTTACTGTACTTTTTGATCAAATAAATGCAGCCTTCATGAGCATGAAAAAAAAAAAAATCTTTAAAAATCTTACCAACCCTAAACTTTTGAATGGCAGTGTATATCCATCCATGTCCATATCCATACATATCCAAATCCACACATACACAAACACATACACATACGCATACATATGCATATGCATACACATACACATACACACATACATACATACATACATTCATACATACATACATATATGTGACACTGGACCACAAAAACAGTCATAAGGGTCAATTTTTTTAAATTGAGATTTATACATCATATGAAAGCTGAATAAATAGCTTTCCACTGATGTAAGGTTTGTTAGGATAGCACAATATTTGGCTGAGATACAACGATTTGAAAATCTGGAATCTGAGGGTGCAAAAAAATAAAAATATTGAGAAAATCGCCTTTAAAGTTGTCCAAATGAAGTCCTTAGCAATACATATCCACTCACAAAAATAAATGTTAGATATATTTACGGTAGGAAATTTACAAAATATCTTCGTGGAACATGATCTTTATTTAATATCCTAATGATTTTTGGGATAAAAGAAAAAAACGATAATTTTGACTGTATTGTATTGCTACAAATATACCCGTGCGACTTATGACTGGTTTTGTGGTCCAGTCACATTGAATTAGAAGATATTACTTTATGTCTCCATCACTATGACTATAACTTCACAAAACGGTTTCTTTCTGTCTTTTCCATGTTTAATCTCAATCAGAGAGATATGCGCAGACCAGGAGAGCAGAGGGAGGAACATATCGGGAGAGTTCTTGGAAATGTGGCTCCCAGCATGCTGCTTTGCAGTTTGTCTGAATCTGTTTGTTTCTTCCTGGGTAAGAATCTCCCACTGATCTTAAACTCTGCTTCACTCCATAAAACACAAGTACAAGAGAAAAATCAAAAACAAAATTCGATTCAATTATGGATAGAAATGAGGAACATTTATTATATTGCTTGACCTTTACTCGCTTGTGCATGTCAGCGAAGCATAAAGTATCAGATATGTACCACCCTAATTAAAGAGTGATATGATTCATGTATAGTGGCAATAATGTACTTTCGGCTCCTGAATGAGTCATATATAATGCAGTCAGTGGGTTCAGATTAATTCCATCTAAACGTACGACTGACTAAACACTCCCTCATTGTCTCTTTGCAGGTGCTTTGAGCACTATGCCGGCGGTGAAGTCGTTTGCCTTATACGCAGCTTTGGCTGTGCTCATGGACTTCATTCTACAGATGACTGCCTTTGTGGCTCTGCTCTCACTTGATGCTCGACGACAAGATGCAAACCGTTGTGAAATAGCTTGCTGCGTTACTGTTTCAACTCCACACCCATCCAAACCCAACCAGGGCGTCCTGCTTCCTTTAATGAAAAAATACTACGCCCCTGCACTGCTCAACCCTGTCAGCAGGGTAATAGTGGTACGTTCCTACTTTACAGTATTATGGTTTCTTCAACTACAGTCATTTTATGATCTTTATTACAATTGCTACTTTTCAAAAGTCTTTTATTTATAGATTTAATGGGGTCCCACTTTATATTAGGTGGTACTACTATGTACTTACATTTAAATTAATCATTTGATACAATGCACTTATTGTGTACATACATGTTTTACATTGCACTTATATTTTAAAAAATACCTGCATGTAATTACATCTGTAATTAATTTCTCTAATTACATTCATATTTACACTGTTGACCCATCCCTTAAACCTACCCATACCACCAAACCTGTCCCTAACCTATACCCATATCCCACCTCAATAGCAGCAAAAGTGTTTTGCAATACAATATAAACACATTAAGTACATTGTACTCATTTTTTGATGTAAGTACATAGTAGTTAAGGCCACGTAAAATAAAGTCGGACCGGTAATACATTTTAAAAGCTTTGACACTTTACTTAAAGCCTTTATTCATAATGCATCATAAAGATATCCATAATGTACGTTATAATGCATTATATCTTTTCATAAAAAAAATGCATTATAATTATATTTTCAGATTCCTTGTTATGTCTGAAATTGGTTGTTTGTCATGAGTTTTAATGCATTATACTTTCTAAATCTGCAATTTTCTCTAAATGATTAATTTATTTTAATTTTACTTTATAAGATAAGATAGTTACATAAAAATAATATGAAAACCTTAACAGAATAAAGGAATCAGACATTTTATTTCAGTACAAATGTATGTGTATGTGGCTAAAACTTTCTATTGTTGAAGAAACATCTGCCCATACTAGAATTTTATGCATCTCTTTCTTTAAAAAATGTGGGATGCTTTTATATAATAAAATGTATAATAGTTTAATATCATGATGTTTTGTTCTCTTAGATGGTGGTGTTCATTGTGATGTTCTGTGCCTCTGTGTTCCTCGTGTTCAATGTAAAAGTGGGGTTAGATCAGGAACTGGCCATGCCATCTGTAAGTACAGAAGTTTATTTAACACTCTACTAGCCTGCCAACAATAATACATGACCAAATGCCAATTAAAAAAAAAAAAAAAAAAATCAGTTATTCAATAATATGTGTTGTCTCTAACTTCCTCTGTGTGTAAATATTACCAGGACTCCTACATGTTGGAATACTTTGCATACCTCAATAAGTATTTCGAGGTTGGTGTGCCCACGTATTTCATCACGACCAAAGGATTCAATTTCACCAGTGAAGAGGGCATAAATGCAGTGTGTTCCAGTGTGGGATGTGACCAGTTCTCTTTTATGCAGAAGATCCGATATGCCACAGAGTACCCTGAGCGGTGAGCACTATATATCTCCCCTAGACATGTTCTTCTGAATAAACTAAAAATGTAATTTGGTGCTCTGGTAGCACTCCTCGACTCTTTACCTCATTTTGCATCACATCAGACCTTGATCTTTCAGATTTGTGTTATCGATCTTGAAAGTTCACAGTGACACGGTCCTGTCAAGATACCAGCATTAATGTTTGAGAATTATACAATGAAATGACAGTGACAAAAAAGCTTTTATTACTTCTGCCTCTTAGTATTCTTTGAATACTGCCTCTGCAGTCATTCTATAATGGTAGAATAGTGACAAAGAACTTTATAATATTGGTAAAGAGACAGATTTTTATGAAATATGGTGTCATTATGAACTACCGACACCACTTGATTTGATATTTTGTTTTAAAACAAAGAAATTGATACATTTTTACAAAATACAAGGAGTTCACAAAATCACAATCTTGCTTATTGCTCTAGATCTTATTTGGCTATCCCAGCATCCTCCTGGGTGGATGACTATATTGATTGGTTGAACCCTGGATCTAAATGTTGTCGTCTCTATACGACTGGCACAAACATAGGATCATTTTGTCCTGCCAATGAGAGTAAGTGTTTATATATGTATAAATTATCAGTTAACTTTTAAAGCCTTGTTCTTTGTTATGCATATGGTTCAATGCAACATTTTTAGAGAACTAAATATAAACTTTTTTTTTTGACAGCGGGTATTTTTACGTGTGCCCAGAAGTGTATGAAAACCCCTGGAGATGGGGTTCTGCGGCCTAGTGTTGAAGAGTTTTACAGATTCCTGCCAGACTTTCTAAGCAACAGGCCTGACCTACAGTGTCCAAAAGGGTGAGAAAAGCTACTACATCTGGTCATCTGACGGACTGAATAGAAGCTTTGAATATTTAGAATATTTGCTGTCCATTATTATGGTCAGCAAAATAGTGCATTGACTAAAAATGTTTCATTTCATTTCCAGTGGTTTGGGAGCTTATGATAAAGCTGTGATTAGAGACAATGAAACTGGGGAAGTAATAGGTGAGATACATGAATTTGTACATGTGACATTTTGCATTCACATTCTATAGCAGTGGTTCTTAACCAAGGGGCTGGGGTCCACTAGGGGGTGTCAACACACTTCCAATGGGGCTTCAAGATGACATTAAATAATTTAAAATAAGACAAAGCAAGCTTTAAAATAAGTCAAAACAGCTAAAAACAAAAAAAAACAAAAAAACAAAACAAGTTATTTCCTATTTTAATTCACTCCCTCAACAACTGTATTTCTTTGAAGAACTAAGATTCCTATGGTTTTCAAAAACCTGGACATATGAAGTCGCGTAATTTTAATAGTGTGATTTATAGACCTAGAAAATGGCTATGGTAATTGATAAAATATTAAAACGAAATGGGCATTTTTATAATGAATAAACATTTTCCTAATTATGCCAAGCTCTAAAAAATTTTATCAGGTAGAAACTGTGAATAAAAATATTACGTGCCCTTAATTTTTATCCGGTAATCACAAACAACTGGAAAAGTCATGGGGACACTTGGGGCCTTGGAGTCAAAAACATTGAGAATCACTGTTCTATAGAGCTGTTCAGTCATAACATCAGTTTGTAGGCTAATTCACATCCCTCAGAATTTAGTAAAATGTATTACTAATATTACTGTAAGACTTTAACATTTTGTTCTACAACATAAATTACTCACTTTCATACAGTACCTCAAATGTGATTCTTGAAACTTTTTAAAAGCTAAGTTAAGCTAAAAAGTCGCTGAGCTACAATGGCAACAACAGTTGTCTCAATTCGTTAAGCATGTCAACTCAAATCCTTATGGTAGTTGTAGTCCTTATTTGGTGGATTGTTCACAATGTTTGAGGTCTGAGTGTAATTTATGTTATAGAATAAAATGTGAAAAAGCCACTGTTTTACTCATACGCTGAAAACCGCTAATCGCTAAAATGCTAATTCTGTTGAAAAAACTAGCATATGCTGGTTAGGTATGTTTTGAAGCATGGAAGCTGGTTTGAGCTGGTTTATGCTGGCCCTTAGCTGGTCATGAGCTGGTTTATGCTGGTCCTGAGCTGGAGCTAGTTGCTTAGGACCAGCACTTGACTAGCTTAAACCAGCTCATGACCAACTAAGGACCAGAATAAACCAGCTCAAACCAGCTTCCATGCTTCAAAACATACCTAACCAGCATATGCTAGTTTTTTCAACAGGGTTTTAAGGCCTACAAACAGCTCATTTAAGACACATTTAAGTTTCGGTCGACTCACAATTCATCATGGCATCTCTCCATTTTCAGCTTCTCGGTTCATGGCCTACCACACTCCTCTGGTCAACTCGCAACAGTTCACGGCTGCGCTGCAGAAGGCCAGAGAACTGGCACATAATATCACGTTGACCATGAGGCAAATCCCAGGCACCTCTCCTGACTTTGAGGTCTTCCCTTACACGTAGGTGTTGTCTTCTAATCCTTCCTTATCTTTCTGTATTTACCATCCTCACCCTTGCTGTTTCTTCCCCGGAATAAGATAAGAAGCGATAATCAGTAAATGTAATATTATTGAATGATAACACGTCCTTGAGATACTTCATAAATTGCAAAACTACATCACGGATCCTCGAGCTACTTCACACATTTCTTGCCATTACAGGATAGAATATTGTGTGTAGCAGGGATGTCATGAAACCATAAAACACATTTTTTAAGATGTTAATAGATATTTATTATTAAGGAAAAAGTGGTTCTTTTTTTCGTTTTTCTGAGCCATTTCATTCTTCCTGTTTAAAAAGCAAAGTTGAACCAATGTCTTGAAAAGTGAGGTATATGTGTTAATTCTGAGTAATTGGTGGCTCAATTGGTTACCTACCTTTGTGAAAAAGAAGTGTGCTTAATTGTATTGAATGTGCACTTGTAGAGTACTTCAGATCTTCATTGTATATTTTTAAGTATTGCTTGTTTTTAATGTGTTATTAATGAAATAAAAGGCCTCTTAAGTGTACTTAAGGAGAGTACACTTCCATGAATGTTTCTTAACACACTTAAGTACACTTTTAAAAAGTGCACTTTGCAATAATGACAGATTAAAAGCTTTACTTTAAAGTACACTTTAAATATTTCTTTTAATATTCTTTGTTATGCCTTAAAGGAGTACAGTACACTTATTTTGATAAGTTTACAAACAAATTAAAGCACATGTATAGTGCTTGAAATTTTACCTGTAGTGTGTTATTCAATATTACATTTAAAGTTAATATATTTTAAATACAAAGTTCTGTCATGAGACTCTAGATGGCGCATGCTCATAAGTCTTTAACCCTGCTTGCAATTACATCATTCTCTATAGGGCACAGCTGATTGTTTCCCACTGTATTAGCCAATGAGCTTGCTGCTTCTGTGCACTGACTCTGTGATCTTTCATTTCGCAGTATTACGTATGTGTATTACGAACAGTACCTGACCATCGTGAATGAGGGTCTGTTCAACATCGCCATGTGTCTTCTCCCCACATTCGTTGTGTGTTGTATCCTGCTCGGCATGGACTTGAGATCAGGCTTTCTGAACCTGCTCACCATAGTGATGATCACTGTGGATACGGTTGGCGTCATGACGTTGTGGGGCATTGATTTCAACGCTGTGTCGCTTATTAACCTCGTGACGGTGAGTGTGTCGGAGAAACTCATCTGCAAGTTTGCATTTCATAAAACCAATGACTGTGTCATGAGCAATCCCTGACATTATTAACGAACGGTTTGTTTTGCAGGCTGTTGGTATATCAGTGGAGTTTGTATCTCATATAACGCGCTCATTTGCTCTCAGCATTCGCCACACAAAGGTGGAAAGAGCAAAGGAAGCCACAGCTAACATGGGCAGTGCTGTAAGTACCAGAACAACAAAGATGCTAGACTTTAAGACATGCTTAGCTATGCTATTCCAGTGTAGTTGTGGTGCCATTACATATGTCTATGTTCACTTTCCCAGGTGTTTGCAGGAGTTGCAATGACCAACCTACCTGGAATCGTTGTTTTGGCATTTGCTAAAGCCCAGCTCATCCAGATCTTCTTCTTCAGACTCAATCTGGTCATCACTCTACTCGGCATGGCCCACGGCCTCATATTTCTGCCTGTGCTGCTCAGTTACTTCGGTATGTTGCAGACATGAATGCAAGCACATAACCAACACTCAGTCTTCATGTTAGTGGTACTCAATTAAAGGGTTAGTTCACCTAAAAATGATAATTATGTCATTTATTACTCACCCTCATGTCGTTCCACACCCGTAAGACCTTCTTCAGAACACAAATTAAGATATTTTTGATAAAATCCAATGGCTCAGTGAGGCCTGCATCGCCAGCAATAACACTCCCTTTTTCAATGTCCAGAAAGCTACTAAAAACATATTTAAAACAGCGACGAGAATACTTTTTGTGTGGCAAAAATAACAAAATAGCGACTTTATTCCACAATATCTAGTGATGGGCGATTTCAAAACACTGCTTCATGAAGCTTCGAAGCTTAACAAATCTTTTGTTTCGAATCAGTGGTTCAGAGCGGGTATCAAACTGCCAAAGTCATGTGAACTATTGAAGTTTCAAAACACTTACGACATAACAAAGCCTCGTTTACTGAAATCATGTGATTTTTGGCGTTCTGAACCACTGATTCGAAACAAATGATTCGTAAAGCTTCGAAGCGTGTTTTGAAATCGCCCATCACTAGATATTGTGGAATAAAGTCACTATTTTGTTATTTTTGGCGCACAAAAAGTATTCTCGCCGCTTTATAATATTAAAGTTGAACCACTGTAGTCACATGAACTGTTTTAAATATGTTTTTAGTAGCTTTATGGACATCGAAAAAGGGAGTGTTATTGCTGGCGATGCAGGCCTCTCTGAGAAATTAGATTTTATCAAAAATATCTTAATTTGTGTTCCGAAGATGAACGAAGGTCTTACGGGTGTACGACATGAGGGTGAGTAATTAATGACAGAATTTTCATTTTTGGGTGAACAACCCTTTAAATTGAAAGAGAATAATATATACTCATATTACTAGTATACACTAATATTCAATTCTAAATACCTGAGCCAACCAAACAATTTTGTGTGTGCTTATTTGTATATATTGTGTGAGAATTCAGGGGGAAAAGAACATGAATGTGTATAAATACTGTTATAAATAAAGAAAAACAAAACAACCACCAAACAAAATCTGGTGTTAGATTTGGATTGAGCAAAATTGAATGGTTTTATTAACTCATAAAATCGACTCTGTGTTTCTCAGGTCCTGGTGTGAACAACGCAGTTCTACTAAAGATTCAAGAGAAAAAAGCCAAGGAGATGGAGCTCAACGGCAAAGCCACATATGACAACGTTAGCTTCGAAAACTATGAAAAGTCAAACGGCGAAATCCCTGTAGAGACTTCGTGTCCGGTAAAGGCCGACATTATCTCAAACGCCACCCAAGAACCATGTCCAGTAAAGGCTGACATTATCTCCAACACTACCCAGGCACCCACCCAATGGGATATTGCCATTTTGTAGCCTAAGACCTCTCACAAACTGCTCTTCCTCTTCCTTCCAGTTCATTTACCTATTACACTGAATTTGCAGTCATGAAAGAAAGACACAAGACTGCCATTACATACACTACTGCATGTAAGCATTTGAGAGAAAAACAACCAACCGTACTAAAATGTTCTAAGCAGGATCTCATCATGCTCTGTCAGCTCTATGCCTCCTTATGTGGGCTTCTCGATAGCATTGCATTACTGCTATCAAACTGTCTAACACCTTCTGACGATGTTCATGAGGATACTCAGCATGTCGATCTTTCGCCATCATCTTGCCCAGGTCCCACCTGAGACAAAGTGATATCAGATACAAATGAGGAGCTCAATTCCAGCTAAAATAAGGAAATGACTACAATATTTTCGAATTATTTTACTTTTATATTGTGTAATATTTGTTGAATGTTATAATTTTGTTGTTTAGGTTTTATATTTGTCATTTATGATAGTAATTGTCTTGTTCATGACAGAAACTCTGAAAAGAGAAAAATGGAAAATAAGCACAAATTACACTCCTGTTTAAAGAGCGTCTGCTCTTGTATTACATATAAGCATTACTGTAGTAATATTAAATGCACTGTGTGTATTTCTACATTCTGCAAATACTCACTGAATGTTCAATATATCTCAACTTTGCATTCAAAGTTTACATTTACTGTTAAAGTAACTATAAAGCACTTTTACGGCAGTTTATTGACTGTATGATTGTAGGCAAATTTCAGAGGCAATCGAGGATTTTTTTTTTTAAGGATAAAAATTGATTTTTACGGGTATTTATTACAGAGTAAATATTTAAAAACATGACTGTAACACTTTCAAACACTGTCAAATGTCACATTAAATGAAAATAGTACTTTATTTCTATTGCAGGATATTACATGGATGAAATAAACTATACTGTAACACTGCCCTTCTCACATGAATACTAAATTATCTAGGAAGTATTATGTTTAAGTCTGTCATTAAATAAAGCAATAATTCCCAAGAAGCCATGGTTTACAGTGAATTTAGAATGTTGTTAGGCACCACGTGGAGTGGTTAGTCCATAAAAATAATTATTTGGTGTATGTTTGTAGAGTAATTTACAACGGCTTATAAAACGGAGTTCCGGCCCTTGATTCTGATTGGTTAAGCCGCGTTCGAAGCCGTTGTAAAATAGGTTGTTTGCACATGACGTCATTGCTGCACGCGAAATGCGTCTGGAGGGCAAGGAGTTATTTTTCTATATAGGAATCCTATCACAAACTCAAAATTCCTGTTTTGCGTCGTTTATGGTTGCTCAAATCTATCAAACCGAGAAACTACAATGAGCTTTTATCGTTTACGTAACTTATATCGTTTTTTAGCTTTAAAAGTTGTCACCTTTTATAGCGTTTTGCGTCTGCTGATACTGAAATTAATATGGATACCTGCTTACCTTTTTTTGTTTTTGACTTGGTTAAATATTCACGTTCTTCATGGTAACGTTTGCAGGGAAAAGAAGTTATTATATCCCCATTGCATGATCATTTGGTGTTTTCACTTCAGTTTTGTAGAAATCCGTTCACAATGTTGATCTTACCGTGAAAACAGTGTCACGCGCTGCTGCTTCAGCCATCATGTAACTGTAGTTTTAATGTTTTCTTTGTAAATATTCATATGACCACGGAGGAGAATCGGAGGGGCATTCAGCGGACAGACACCCTTTTACGGTCTATGACACACTGTATATATATATATATATATATATATATATTTTTTTTTTTTTTTTTTTTAACAAATGACAACCAAAATCAAACCCATAGTGAACAGTTTTGAAGTAGCTGCGTGCAAGTTATGCTCATTCACAAGCCGAGTGAGAGTCATATTCGCAAATGTAATGTTAATTATTAAACCAAATAAAATACAACTTTCGAAAACACTCAAGCTATGAGATTATTTTATTGTGTGATAGGGAGTGGGTTCAATCAGTGACATTATTGTATTTGCTATACGGCGTCTTCCCGTCACCTCCTCAACCTGCTTCCCGTGTGTTACGCGTAGAAAAGGCGAAAATTGTATTACACCGTCCATTTTTCCCCTGAACGATGATGTGAGCTCCTGTTGCAATTCTCGATTCAGCATAAATGACCTACAATGGCGACATTTTTCACAATCACGACATAAAATCAAAAATACTGCCCTTAACTTCACTAGCAGAAAGGCAGCGCGATATAAACAAACCATACTACAACTTGTGACGGCAGCTTCACATTCTCTATATCTACATCCTCGATGGCAATAAGTCTTTCAATTCAGTAGAAAAATCGCTCCTCTTCATAACACAAGGTTCACGTCCAAAATATGTTGTGATTTTCTGTTTATACTTCTAAACCAGCACAGTGCGGACTTTTCTCCATCTCTTCCAGTCTAATTTTCACAGCTTGCCCTCCACATTAATTTCGCGCATCAACAGAACCACGTGATTGCAAACAACCAAAAACATACAGCTGACCGCATTACATAAGTATCGCTGTGCCACTTAATGTGTATGTTGCTGCGTCAGTCTTAGCAACCGCTCTTAGCAACGTAAACATGTTTGTTCTCCATTGATTTTGCTAATTGAAGCTGCATTATGTAGAAGAGTATTGTGAGATAGATATAGTGTATTACCTGCATTCAAATTTAGCATTTTCCTTCAGATCAGTCCTATGTTCATAATAAAAATCCGTTTGAATGTCCGCTGCAATCTTGTCCTTTTAACAGTTAATGGGTTTCCCCGTGCCCGGCTGACACTGACAGCGCTAGCAAAGAGCTATTCTTTGGCGCTAGTCAAAGCATTTGTCATTTGCGTCTTGTTCCGTGTTCACAACAAGTTTCAATATAAAAGTCTTTGCGACTGAGTGCCTCGCTCATAAAGACATCTTTGCCGCCATCTATAGGTGTAATAATGTAACTTTCGTTACTGTTCATAGTCAGGGACTATTTTTTTTCCAGCGGAAGGAAGCCTTATGATTTTTCATCATGAAAGTTGCATTGATACATATTTTGTATCATTTTGTATTTTTTTGTTTTTTGGCGTATTGTATTTGTATTGTGTGGTAACCGTTTTATAAAAGCATTAAGCCCTGTGAAGCTGTGGTATACAGTGAATTTATAACAGCTAAGGGGGTTTTAGGCACTCCGCTCCGCATTGTGCCTAACAACACCTCTTATCTGTTAAAAATTTACTGTAAACCAAGCTTCTTGGGGCTTATTGCTTTATTTGAACGCAACTCAACCAATCAGAATCAAGTACTGGAATTATCAGTTTTATAAACGTCTTTTAATGTGATTGTACAAAGTCATCATATATCAAAGTTCACATTTACAGGCACATATCAATCATAACATTCTATATTAAACATTTGTGTGGTGAAAAATTTGTTTTATACAGCCACACAACTTATACTGCATTGACTAGAAGGAATTTAACACATTCTAATCCAAAATAAAAGGAAAAATCAAACCTTAACAATGAAAACTATTGTAAATAATGACAATAAAATAAAATACATAACAGTACGGCAATTGTGCAAACTAAGCACCTGCAATAAAAATGTGCAATCTGCAACTCCCTATTCTTATGTTCATACACACAAACTCGCACGTACCCAAAGACTTTAACCCAGAAATGTGCTGCTCTCTGGCCAATACTGCTGCATAAGGGAAATCTCTCTCACTCACACACACACGCACTCATTCACTGGTGCAGAGTTCACTATGGTCAAAGGGGATATTTGGAGGAAAAACAAGGACCTAGCCTCTTAACATTTATTATATCTTCCATGTATTAATTAGCATAGCTATCAGCAATAAAATAAACGTCCTAAACACATAAGTCTATAAAGATAAACCTGTAAAGACTGAAAGACTTTATGGGATATATGGTGATTTCCTTGTTTCAGCAAATGAAAAAACACAGAGCCCTCTGCCATCTAGTGGACATTTGACGTGTTGTGCCATGGCTTCGCTACACCTACATGATGCTCTCTGGAAATATCTTATAATCAAGTAAACTATTCATAAGTAGCTCAAGAGCTGTTATTTTCTATATATACACACATAACATACACAAAATTATTCAGTTTTATGACTGAATTCCACATTATCAAGACCATTTTCCAAAATGTAACTCCCCCTATAACATCTGGTGATCAGCCAAACAGACAGATGAAGAACCTGATGGATGATTTATGAAAGACAGCAGACATTGATCTGTTGATGACTATGTAAAACTGTGAAACAGAAGCATCTACTTCCCTCAAAACGATCCCTCAATTAGTGTGCGTTAAGACTAAACAGTTCATAAGGGTGCTGATACATAGCAGGAGAAGATCTGACCTAAGGTCAGTAACTCAGAATTTCTGGCAGACAGGAGGACGTCTCGTCCAGGTCAGCACGTAAGAGTCCTCTGTTCACGAGCCTTCAAACTTGTTCTTTTTTTCCTCCTAACAGAGACAATGAGACAAAACAAACATTTGTTATTAAAATACTATGTATTTATATTAATACTTATTTGTATTTACAGTGAATCCAAAACTGATTTACTTTAATACAATTCTTTTTTTTTTTTTTTTTTTTTTTATTATATCAGTATAACATCTTGAATGAAAAGTTGAACTGAAAAATTATCATGAATTTCAAATTGTCAAAATTTGATTTGACTCCCTTTTTTAATGAGAACAACAAAGTTTTTGAATGAATGTCACATTCATTTGATGTTATGTTTATTTGTTTTACTTTTGATCCACACAAACTGCAGAACAAAATAAAATGCAACAAAAACACAAAACAAAACATTACACTTGCACCATTGTGAAAGGCCGCCCTCCCCCCCTGAACAGGAGGGTTCTGCACGCGGCCTATGAGCAGCCGCGCCGTCCTCCCCCGAGTGGAGCGAGACCCGTGTGTAGAAAGCCTGCGCGTCAATGTTCTCCGTCCTTCGGCTACCGTGTTGGTGCGTATAAACCATATGCTTGTCTCATTAAATCTCATTAAATCAGGCAAGGCAGCTCGGCCCTGCCGGGGCTCCTCGAGGGCCCTGGCTGAGCTCCGCAAAGACGATCCGGCATGCCTCGGGCACTCCCAAATACTATATGCTTGTCGGATGGATCGCCCAGCAGTTTTTGAATGAAAATGTCACATTCATTTGATGTTATAACGTTTATTTGTTTCACTTTTGAACCCCACAAACTGCAAAACAAAATAAAACCAAATGCAACAAAAACACAACAAAACGTAACAAAACACAGTATTGCACATGCACCATTGTGAAAGGTTTGTTTGGTTCATACATTATCGGTCGGGGCACTTTTGGACCCCACAATATGCAAAACAAAACAAAAGACAAAATAAAATGCTAAACAAAATGCAACAAAACAAAACAAAACAAAACAAAAAAAAGTAAAATTCTAAACAAAATACAGCATTGCACTTGCACCTTGTGAAGGGTCCGTGTATATTTTGGTCACTCGTTTTTTTTTTTTTTTTTTTAATTTAATATAGAAATCGGAAAAATGAAAACGGAACCTTCGTTTTTCTTTTTTTTTTTCAAACAAAACGAAATTCGGCTTGATTTTTCGTTTATCGTTCAGGGGTAGAAAATGAATAGACAACTTGAATATTTGATCTCTACATGTGGGCGGGAATGAAACACCCCTTTCCGCTGATTGGTCAACCAGACATTAAACCGTGCTGTCTTCAGTTCTTCCACAATTTCGCGCAGCAGAATAATAGTCCTCCACTGCGATGGATTCTTAACGCATTTATTGCAACTACATTTAATCTCTTTCTCATCAAACAGCCAGACTAACGAATGGCTTGACACATACCGCACCGAGGCAGAGCAACAAGGCTTTCTTCTGTGTGTCCATAAATTCGGCAACCTACGCGTGTTTATCTCAGAAATAGTATTATTATACTAGTTTATCTCAGAAATAATAATTTACTTCCCACCTGCACTCACAACTACCCAATAGCCACCTATCAAAACCTGTGTGGCAATGCTGCACGACTCACTGGACAGAGATATGGTAGTGAAGCCCAGACCAGTATCAATTTAAGTCATCATACACAGAAGTCATAACTTTTGTTTTAGGCAATACCTTCCTTAACACAATGACTTACCGCCAACTAGTGGCGATATTACTTTCATAATCCAAGTATCATTTAATTTTGTCATTTCATATTTCTGTATTAAAAATGTTGTTTAAAATATTAATCTCGTTATATTATACAGTTGTAATTGCTGTGTAAATGTAATTTCTGTAAGTACATCTGAGAGCAACTTCATGCAGTTGGTTGATATTGATTTAATTGGTAACAGCATAGTATCATTTTATTCTAATTTATTTGACTAAATGTAACAATTTAACATTAAAGATGCATATTTAATAAGATTAGGAAAGAAATTCTATATAAAAAGGTAAAAAAAAAACAACAACCTGAAAATCATTTGTTTCATATGGAAAAGTTAATTTCTGACACTGGTAGATGGCATTAAAAATGAAAACCCTTCATCTCTGGTTTATTGTTCAAAGTCTTATTTCAGAGTTCTATTAATCTCAGCATATTGCCTAAAACAAAAGTTATGACTTCTGTGTATGATGACTTAAATTGATACTGGTCCGGGCTTCACTACCATATCTCTGTGCTGTCCCGTGAGTCACGCAGCATTGCCACACAGATTTTGATAGGTGGTCAATAATAATAAAACAGGCAGTGTGCCAAAGGTGTTGGCTATTGGGTTATTGTGAGTGCAGGTGTGAAGTAAATTATTATTTCTGAGATAAACTGGTATAATAATAATATTTCTGAGATAAGCACGCATAGGTTGCCGAATTTATGGACACACAGAAGAAAGCCTTGTCTAGGCTCTGCCTCGGTGCGGTATGTGTCAAGCCATTCGTTAGTCTGGCTGTTTGATGAGAAAGAGATTAAATGTAGTTGCAATAAACGTTAAGAATCCATCACAGTGGAGGACTATTATTCTGCTGCGCGAAACTGCGGAAGAACTGAAGACGGCACGGTTTAATGTTTGGTTGACCAATCAGTGGTAAGGGGTGTTTCATTCCTGCCCACATGTAGAGATCAAATATTCAAGTTGTTTATCATTTTTTTACCCCTGAACAAAAAAACGAAAAATCAAGCCGCATTCTTGTTTTTTGTCTTGTTACGAAAAAGGTGCCGTTTTTCATTTTTCCGATTTCTATATTAAATAAAAAAACAAATGACCAAAAGATACACAGACCATGAAGGGTTTGTTTGGTTCATTCCTTTTTGGTTGCAAACATATGCAAACAATATGCAAAACAAAACAAAAAAGTAGAATGCTAAATAAATTGCAACAAAACACATCATTGTACTTGCACCTTGTGAAAGGTTTGTTTTATCCATTCCTTTTCGGTTGCAAAAATATGCAAAACAAAACAAAAAGTAAAACGCTAAACAAAACAAAAAAGTAGAATGCTAAACAAAATGCTAAACAAAGCAAAACACAAAATGCTAAACAAAGCAAAACACAAAATGCTAAACAAAATGCAAGTAAACAAAACAAAAAATAAAACGCTAAACAAAAAGCAAGAAAAAACAACAAAACAAAAAAGTAAAATGCTAAATAAAATGCAACAAAACAAAAATTAAAAAAGTAAAGCGCTAAACAAGAAGCAACAAAAACACAACACAAAGAAGTAAAATGCTAAACAAAATGCAACAAAACATCATTGCACTTGCACCTTGTGAAGGGTTTGTTTGATTCATTCCTTTTCGGTTGCAAAAATATGCAAACAATATGTAAAACAAAGCAAAAAAGTAGAACGCTAAACAAAATGCTAAACAAAACAAAACAAAAAACTAAATGCTAAACAAAATGCAACTAACCAAAACAAATGAAAACAAAGTAAAACGCTAAACAAAAAGCAAGAAAAAAAAAAAAAAAAAAAAAAAAAAGAAAAGTAAAATGCTAAACAAAATGCAACAAAACATCAAAACACAGCACTTTCACCTTGTGAAGGGTTTGTTTGGTTCATTTCTTTTCGGTTGCAAAAAAAATATGCAAAACAAAACATTTTAATGCTAAATAAAATGCTAAACAAAACAAAACAACAAAATGCTAAACAAAGTGCAACTCTACAAAACAAATGAAAACAAAAAGTAAAATGCTAAACAAAAAGCAAAACAAAACAAAAACAAAACACAGCATTTCACTTGCACCTTGTTTAAGGTTTGTTTGATTCATACCTATTCGGTTGCAAAATCGACATACAAACAATATGTGAAACAAAACAAAAGTAAAATGCTTAACAAAATGCAAGAAAACATAACAAAACAAAACACAGCTTTGCACTTGCAACTTGTGAAAGATTTGTCTGGTTCATACCTTTTCGGTTGCGTAACCATGCATTTCCAAAGAACAGCATAGAGGGCTAACAGAAAGCCTATGAACACTGCTGCAGCAATCGCACCTGCAAACACACCAAACACCTGTTACACCGCTGTCTGTAGTCTTGAAAACATTTGTCTAAAGAGGCACATAATCTGTATCTTCTACACAGAGATGAGATAACACTGATACACAGCGTGACAGAATGAGAGGTCGCAGTTTCATTGTCTGCAATCCAAAATCACTGGTCTTTCTAGTGAAAAATGCAACTTGCACATGTTGGTACTGTTAGTAAAAATCTCCATATCATTTAGTCAGTTTATGAAACATCCCAGCTGCTTTATATACTGATCTTAGGCCTGTAAAGGGTCAAAGGTCTCACTAAATGGGAAAGAACAGTCAGTGCTTTTCATTTCAAAATCAAGACATTTAAAGACATAAACTCTGTGTGTTTAAAGAGATATATGAGGAAGCGGGGGGGGGGAGGAAAATTCCAGTGATGACATGGAAACCTGTTTAAGCCTGTGAGTGGAGAAGCTAAGAAAGGAAAATCAGCCCTGAGCAATGATTTAACACTACATATTCACTTTCTTTTCCACACCCTGATTTTTAAATTTAAAAAGTATTTCCTGAAAACAAAGAAAATCTAATTTTATAATATATATCTTGACTTTTTTTTTTTTTTTGGCCGGGCAGTGTATAACTACATATGCTTTTACTCTGCTAGAACACCTGAACTCACTTCATTTATGTCTACACATTACACCAGCCCCATTGACACCAGCTGGTAAACAGAAAACTCAGAAGTCATAGTAGTTCTAGAAAAGCTCTAGCAACATTTCCATCCAGCTTAGTTGAATTAATATCTTTTATGCAATGCAATGAAATATAGAAATGTTTAAGTCTGACTTAGGAGTATGTGTATGTGTAGTCAATTAATGATATTTTCATAAACATTTTGCAAACAAATGAGGTTATATCCTCATTTCAAATGATCAGCTTAGCCTCTGACACTCTGCCCTTATCCAGAAATTCCAAGTGTTCTCTAGAATGCTCTGTATACATTCAGTATGGTGTTTTTTGAGAATTTATTGAGTTTGATATTTCTACACAAGAAAATAACCCCTTGTTATATCTTCCAGGCAAAAAGTCACACAAGTTTTGATATCAAATTATTAATTTCATACTCGATTTCCACTCTTCAGAACATGACGAGAAAAACAAAAACGTCATCTACAGGAAAAACAGCACTTAGAAAGGTGAGATCACAGATTAATCATGTTCCCAAAGTTTTCGTTTTGACAGGACTTGTTTTGGAGGCATAAGCCATATGATAGTCACACACAAAACACAGGTTTAAGTCATAAAAACCAGTTTCATCAGAGTGATTATTGTCTAATTTAAAGGAAAGACATTACAAAGACAAATTCATAAATTTAGTACTTAAATTTGTAAACAAACAGATAATGAACAAGGGAGGACTGATGAGAACTGGCTAAAGACTGACTGAATGAGAGTGAGGAAGACAACAGCCATAAAAGAGGAAGAGCAGGTCAATTTCAACTGGACAAGCTCTCAGCATGTCATTTTTTTCTGTATGTTGTGATGTTGTGGTTCATCTCAGAGCTGGATAGTTTGGTTCATGGCATAAAATGTTTCATTAAGCATTTTTGTAAATGCCAATGGAGAAAATGAATGGAGCAACGGAATTAAAGGGTTAGTTCACAAAACAGAAAGGGGCACAAAACTCTCATTTTTCATTAAAAATATCTTAATTTGTGTTCTGAAGATGAACGAAGGTCTTACGGGTGTGGAACGACATGAGGATGAGTAATTAATGACATTTTTTTTCATTTTTGGGTAAACTATCCCTTTAACACTGCCATTCAAAGGCTTGAGGTAGATAAGATTTATGTTTTTGAAAGAAGTCTCTTATGCTCACCAAGTCTGCATTTATGTGATTAAAAAAATACAGTGAAAATAGTAACACTGAGATATACTATTACAATTTAACAGTGTTGGGGAAAGTTACTTTTAAAAGTAATGTGTTACAATATTGCGTTACTCCCTAAAAAGTAACTAATTG
Source organism: Ctenopharyngodon idella (assembly GCF_019924925.1). Taxonomy (NCBI): domain Eukaryota; kingdom Metazoa; phylum Chordata; class Actinopteri; order Cypriniformes; family Xenocyprididae; genus Ctenopharyngodon; species Ctenopharyngodon idella. The sequence goes on from NC_067227.1 coordinate 13,026,910, forward strand.
CGTTACTTAGTTACTTTTTATGGAAAGTAATGTGTTACATTAGCGTTACTTTTTGTCACCTGAGCTGGGCTTGCATGTTTTTTTAATAACAAAAAATAAAAAATAAAAGTTCTATTTTTGGTAAAACGAAAGGCCCTTTCACAGCAAAAGTGAAATGAACAAACCTCAGGCTGAAGAAAATGCAAATTCACCTGTACAGTAGAGGGCACAACAATAAAAACAAAAATGAAACAAATGTGATGTTCAGCTAAAGTCATTTTTGCTTATTGGTGTGGTTGATTAGATCATTGAAGGTCAGCAGCAAAGACATTGGTTAATAAAGTGAGATTAAATACATAAAGTATATTTGTGTAATTTAACATATTTAATTAATTACTGCAGGTTTGCGGAATATTCTGAGATTGCATTTCACTGCTTTTATTCATTTTGAGGAATACTGAATCTGTTCTGGTGAGATGAATAAATGCATGCTCACATTTAGTCTAGAACTACAATAACCATCATGTTCACACACAACACCTCTGCACTTACTCCTGATTTCTCTCAACATGGGTACAGGAGAGCTGTCAATCAATACATGGGAAAACAAAGTAACTTGCATTACTTATTTGAAAAGTAACTCATATATTTTGTTGTAAAACGTATATATTTTGTATTTAAAAGTAATGCGTTACTTTAATAGTTACTTGAAAAAAGTAATTTGATTATGTAACTTGCATTATGCGTTACCCTTAACACTGCAATTTAACTGTTTTCTATTTGAATATATTTCAAAATTTAATTTATTCCTGTGATGGCAAAGCTGAATTTTCAGCATCATTACTCCAATCTTCAATGTCACATGACCCTTCAGAAATCATTCTAATATGCTGATTTGCTGCTCAAGAAACATTTCTTATTATTATCAAGGTTGAAAACAGCGTGCTGCTTAATATTTTTGTTGAAACAGTGATACTTTTTTTTCTCCAGGATTCTTCAATGTATCAGGAAAAAAAAAACAACAACATTATTTTTTTTGTAACATTAAAAATGTCTTTTGATCAATTTGATGTATCCTTGCAAAATAAAAAAAGTAAAAAAAAAACTGACTCCAAAACATTTTGAATGGTAGCTGAAAAGGCAGTCACTTTTGCACTCTATTGTGACCAAAAGAAATCAGAGTGAAACTACCTGGTATGATTCCACTCTCTCTATTCATGGGGGTCTCAGCAAGAGGGGGTGGACTGGCAGTTACTGAGCCTTTAGAGACAATGAAGATTATGTTAAAGCATGAATGTACTAACCATCATTAGCATGATATCATTAATGCTGTTTAATATATTACCATTTCTATCAGAGCTGGAGGGGAGCCAGGAAGACACTGGGGAAACTATCTGGAGAGAGGAAACAGCAGGTTATTCAGTGAGAAAATAATGGGTGGGGCTTGATTTTATCTTTCAAGAATTGGCTGAATTGAGAAAAGTGGTGTTAAATACCATAACAGAAAAATGGGTTAAATAAATAAGCATAAGGTGACATTACATTGAAAAAGAAAGTTGTTTTGACACCTATCTATGTGGTTGCAGCATCACACCAAGCAGGTTTTCAAATAAAGATGCCACTGTCGATATTACCTACTCACAAGTATATTTCTCAGCCATAATTAATTTATTCTGTAAGAGAAAGTGTCTGGTAATAGAGATAACGCGTGTAGTATTTGGCTAATCATGTTATTCCACAGTGGCAGCTCCCATGAGGGTGGACCTGTCCCATGTAGTATAAAACGGTTTTTTCTAGGACACTGATATAGCTGGAGTATTCATCAAAGACAAGTGTACATCATTTTAAACATACTTGTCAAAAGTAACTTCAGAGCCTATCCAAGCACTGATATGTGCTTAAAGTCAGCATGAAACAGAAGTTATGATAGCCTTTTCTTCCCTATTGCAATGTATCCGAGTGAAAGGGCTTTTCGAACAAGAAAAAAAAACGTAGGATGGGACTTGATTTTGTCCATCAGGAATTGAATGGATTATTAGTTATGTTTCCATCCACCTATTTTTATGTGCATTATTTTGGGATATCGCATTAAAAAAAAATATGCTGGATGGAAATGCCAATATGCGCATAAATTCTAAAAATGTGCATAAAAAAACGTATGTGCTCAACTGAGTCACATATTTTTTTATGCGATACAAAAACAAGCGCATAATCTACAATGGAAACACTTTTACCGAATAAATTCCTTGATGCTCATCAAAAAAGACATGCAACTTTTTGCGACGGGACGGCTTAACTGGACCAACCAACCGACTGACCGATCTTGCCGTTTTGGTTGTTCTGTAATGCCTGAGCAAAGTCTGACTTTAAAATGGTTCGTTGCGTTCACAAACACCAGGCATCTGTATGTAAGATTTTTGCATTTCAGCGTTTTTTGCGTTTCGTCTGCATGCTCTGAGGTGCAAGTCATTTATTAGATACGAAAATTATTATATACAGTGGCTTCTAGTCTCAAGTCTACTTTATTTATAGAGCCCTTTCCACTACAAAGTAGACCAAAGGACTGTACAGCAACACAACAAACAAAAACAAAAGTTTACAATAACAGAAAAACATTTAAAACAATATACATCATCCAAAAGTCAACAGTTAAAAGCCATAGAAAACAGGTATGTTTTCACATGAAATTTAAAAACATCAACTGAGGGTGCAGATCTGATGTCAGGTGGAAGGATATTCCAGAGCCTTGGGCCGGCAACCGAAAATGCACGACCCCCTTTTGTTTTTTTTTTAGACGAGTTTTCGGAACTGAGAGCAATAAATGATCTTTGAGATCTACCAGAGTTCATATGAATCAGGCCCGAAATATATTCTGGGGCCATCTCATGGACAGCTTTAAAAACGTACTGCAACAACCTCCATTTTTCTTAGTTATATTTAGCACCAGTTTATCAGGAAGTGACAATTTTGTTCTCATTGACTGACTGGATAAAAAACAGTGCTTTATTCGCAAATGTTTTATGTGATATTCCAAATTTGTGCACATTAGAATCTTTGGATGGAAACATAGCTATTTTCATTTGCCATTGCTGCAATCTCAGTGACAGGTTGTCCCACCCTTGCACTGAAAACGCATAATCAGAGATGTCATTCCATTTGGGAGCAGGGAAGTTATTTTGGGTAAATATAACAAGGGCATGTGAATTTAAAAAAAAAAAAAAAAAAAAAAAGTGCATGGACAAATTATTTATAATTTGCAAATACTGCAACATTCTGAAGAAAGAAAAAAAAAAAAAAGAAGAAGAAGTAGTTTTTTTCCCCATTTTGATTTCATGGTGACTTTAAACGACAAGGGGGGAGGGGGCATGTCCCAGCACTGTTTAACAAAGATAAGAACTATGCCATGACTGAAAGTTTCCAAAACATGCTGGAAGACAGGAAATGAAAGAGAGAGAGGGAGCAAGAGAGATTTACTGTTTCCCAAGAAGTACTCTTGCTCCTCAAAACAACAGTTGATCTGTGCTGTAAACGCAGTAGGCTAATCTGTCTTGCAAAATGTAACTTTTTTATTTTACTGAATAGTAACAAAAAAGAAACAAAGTGCTATTCTGATACATTGACCTATTTTGTATATTTTCAATAAAACAGTACTTTCCTCATCTTAAAAAGATCCTGTCTTTACAAAGCCTTTAAACAGGTGGAGCATTTATAACAGAGGTAGGCTATTGCAAAAAAAGAGTTTAGTATTGCATTGCATTGTTTCTCATGCGTTTGCTTGTACCTGTGTGAGATTGTGGTCCTGTGGTTCTTCATGAAGAGAGCTGTTGTTGTTTTTCACTTTCGTCCACATGTTTCAGGGTGTGTTTGTGTGTCTTCCTGTGATCATCACGAGGCGCCCAGTGTGAAGAGAGCGAATGAGACTCAAAAAAAAACAATGTAAAACACCTCTTAGTTTGCTCTTAAAGTGGCCGGGGTATGTAATTCTAGTGGGCGGGGCAACAATCCGCCTCTACAGTTAAAACTCATCTATAGTCTCCACCTTATTTTGCAACGCGAAGCTATCATCTGTGAATGTCTGATTCATTAGCCGCTATAGGCAACTAAAAGAATAAGAAAATGCAGTAAACTGTAAAACTGTTTGCTCTATAAACCAGTGTGTTTATGACTATGAAAATAAATGAAAATGATATGATCACAAACACCAGTTTGCAATATCAAGAAGCCTAACGGACTGTTTATATATATATATATATATATATATATATATATATATATATATATACACACAGCGAAAATAACTTAAAAATAACTTGAAGCGTCGACGCCGGAAACCTCGCACATTAAAGTTACAAAATGGCCGAACCCGCTGTTACTTTGAAAAATATGGTGGGTAATTAGGGCCGTTTCTTGTTTAAAGAAACTTTTTCATAATACTTTTCAGAATATGTCTTGGCAGATGTAAGCTGTAGATAAATAGGCTAAATAAATACATTTGAAAAACGAATATGTGGAACAAAGAATGACATTTGAAAGGTGCTGTTCATCACAAAAATCTATTTTGTGGTTTTTGTTATGACTTTTTTTAACCTTGTTTTGGGCTTGACAGACATGGTTTCTGAACTAATACTGAACTGCATGAAAAGTCTTAAATTCCTCTTTTGTGTTCTAAAGAATGACATGAGGGTGCACAAGTATATAATGGCAGACTTTTCTATTCCCGAAAGCACAGTAAATACTCTGTGATACAATTATAATGGTTTATATGTGTTACACTGCCATCTAGTATCAGGAACCCTCTGTTGCATATTGTAAAAATCTGTTGTACTTAGCTCTTTAATAAAAAAATAAAAAAATCTATAGCCAAAGCTAACATTAAATGCTACAGTTATTAACAAAATATTGATATATTAAATAAATATATTATAAATAATTTATGATAGATTACAAAGCCATTGATGTACAGAGGCATATTACATTTTATTTCATTTTATATAGGCTATTATAATGTAGAGGGACAATGAAACAATTACCTGTAATTTAACTTACATTTTTTTGTTTAATACTTTCTCCCCATAATAATTAGTTTGAGATAAACAAATAAACAATAATTAACCCCCTGCAGTATGAGTATGGACCCCCTTCTGATTTTTTTTTTTTCTTTTTTTTTTTCCTTGACACTATAACATCATTTTGATTCTGCAATTTGATACAAAAATGATTCATAGGGACCTCAAACAAATTATTATGACACACTGTCTACACCATCATGCAGAGGATGATTTATTTTTGCAAGTGGCCCATTACATCAATTTACTTCATAATCACAGTTCTGCTTTTGATGGTCTGACATCAGAGAAAAGCAGAAATGGAAGAGTGAGCAACGGCCCATGGCCACAGGCTTTCCACTTTCAGTAGCGTAATTATGCACATATAGCAATGTTATGTAAAGTCAAAATTACCGGTTCTCCCTGCTGAAGATTGCAATTTGCATTGATAAATGAAGAGCAGCCTGCCTGCACTTGTATGTCTTGGGCAACAAGCATGTTAACATGGAAGCTTCTTTTCCCATTTGTTCAGATGTTAAGCACTGTATCATAAAAATGAAAGAAGTGGTTAAAGCTCACAAAATGTACAGAGTAATGCACAGTGAGATGGTAAGTGTATGTGCCAGAGGAATGTTTCTGAATGGGTCGATATTTTAAAATCTGGAACAACTAGTCTGAAGCTTGAACAGGCGTCCATCAATCACATCTGTTGATTGTGTCTCTTCTCTAGCAAAAGAAGTGCAGTGGAATAGTGTTTTTACCATGGCTGATATGATTTTCATAATATAGTTCTGCCTTTTCAGCAGTAGATGACAACCTAGAATAAAATAAAATTATATAGCTTCACTTGTTCCAAAACATTTTAAGTAATTACAATACATTCACAAGATGTGAAGCAATACCACCAATACTGCCTTTGTCTCATAGCTTGCTTTAACTTTTGGTAGGTCATAGCCACATCCTCTATGAGCAGTTGCCTGCTGTGACCACAAAACCAAGCCTACCATCTTGTACATATTTAAATATTATAAAAAGAAAAACACAATTGTGTAAGACAAGATTTTTGTCAAACCTGATTTTTTTAAGCAAATGCTTATTTCTTGTATGAAAACAAATATTACACGTAAGAAGCACCAGGTGGCAGTAACACATCACTTCTCATGTCATCCACTTGCCATAAAGTCATAATGTCAGGATGCAAGACTTTTTTGCTTTTATCATAAACATATGTATATAATAAGATTTTATGCTGCTTTTTTGACAGTGTAACGTGTTTATTTTGTTTTAGTTTAGTTTAGTTTAGTTTGAACTGTTTCCTGTTCTGGTTCGCCTGTGTTCATTGTTCCCTTTGCTAATTAGTTTCTATGGTTCTAAATTAGTAAACACTTGTTTCTTCTCCTGTTAAGGTCTGTGTATTTAAACTCTAAGTTCTCTCTGTTCATGGTTCTATGTCGTCAGTGTTTATTGTGGTTGTGTTTGATTATTCTCCTGTGTTTTATGTTATTTCTAAAGAATGTTATTAAAGACTGTTGTTTGATTATCTCCTTCGTCGTGCGCATTATTATAGCCACAGTGATTTGTGACATAACACGGAACCCTCAATACGAGTAAAGTATTTAAAATATAGACTTGCCGGTCGCTCAGCTGCTCTGCCTCGAGCAGAAGGACCGTTCACTGGAGGACCACACTAAGGAATTTTTAGATCTAGTGTGCCTAACCCAATATCTGGACCGCTTGCTCTGTGTTTTTTTACGGCCAAGGCATGCCTACCAGTGAATGGTCCTCGAGGAGGCCATCAGCAGCCCCACTCCAGACCCAAAGCCCAGCCAGCCACCTCCCCCACTCTGCACAGAGCGAACGCCTGAGCCTAACGCAGACGGAGATCCCGAGCCCAGCCTACACTACTGCCACTGAGTGTGAGCTGCAGCAGGCCTCTGCAGAAGTTTATTATGAATTGGAAGAGGATATTTACCTGAATCTCCCATCCCCACTGGTTCCACCCAAGTCTCCTGTGTCTCTGCTGGTCCCACCCAGCTCCAAGTCTCCATCCTCCCTCTCCCACCTTCTCTTCCAAATCCAGCCAGTCCATCTGCCCCGCCTCTGCTGGTTCCCTTCAGCTCCTCAGCTCCTCCTTTGTCTACTCCACTATGCTGCGTGGATGCACCCCAGATCTTCCAGTCACCAGCTCAGCCTAGTCAAGAGGATCCCCTGGCTCCGCCTCCAGCCACAAGCCCATCACTCCACCTCGGCTCGTGAAGTCGGCTGCGCCTTGGCTCCTCCCTCCCTTGGCTACACTGGGACCATCATCCTAATGGCTCCACCAGACTCACTCGTCCCTCCGGCTCCATCTTGGTGAGATGTTGCTCTGCCTGTGCCACGGACTTACAGGCCTTCAGCTACACTTTGTCCCTACAGCTCCATCGGGTACGGCCTTCCCTTCGACTCCGCTTGGTCCTCAGTCACACCGGCTTCACCTCAGTCAAGTCAAGTCACCTTTATTTATATAGCGCTTTTTACAATGCAGATTGTGTCAAAGCAGCCTTACAGTGATAACTCGTATATAATTTTGGCTGCACAGCAGCTCTTAAAGAAAATGGTGTCATTATCCATCTTAAGTAAATTCAGTATTGATTCATTCCATGTAAGAATCAATAGTTATTAATTTAGTTAATTTATCTTTATCAGCACTGGAGTAAACAGTGATGTCATCATCCAGCTCAGTTCAGTTCGCATACAATGGTGTCAATGCAGGCAGATCAAAGATTGTTCCAGAGTTAAGTGAAAAAATAGGAGAAGGATCTACCGCCTGCGATTGATTTTGATATTCTAGGTATTATCAACTGGCCTGAATTCGTGAAGTACTATAATGCGTGACGTGAAGGACTATAATGCATTAAGAGCTCGCTCAGGCACTGGGGAGCTAAACCATTTAGTGCTTTGTAAGTAATTAGCAAGATTTTAAAATCTATACGATGTTTAACAGGAAGCCAATGCAGTGTTGACAGAACTGGGCTAATATGGTCATACTTCCTAGTTCTAGTAAGAACTCTAGCTGCTGCATTTTGTACGAGCTGTAGTTTATTTATCAAGCGAGCTGTACAACCACCCAGTAGAGCGTTACAGTAATCTAGCCTTGAGGTCATGAACGCATGAACTAACTGTTCTGCATTTGTCATTGAGAGCATATGTCGTAGTTTAGATATATTTTTAAGATGGAAGAATGCGGTTTTACTGATGCTAGAAACATGGCTTTCAAATGAAAGATTGGTATCAAAGAGCACACCCAGGTTCCTAACTGACGATGAAGACTTAACAGAGCAGCCATCAAATGTTAGACAGTATTCTAGGTTATTACGTGTACGTGAAGAAGATTTTGGTCCAAAAAATAGAATCTCTGTTTTTTTCTGAATTTAGTAGTAGGAAATTACTGGTCATCCAATTTTTTATATCAGCTATGCATTCCGTTAATTTTGTGAATTGGTAAGTTTCATCAGGGCGTATCATCAGCGTAACAGTGAAAACTAATGCCATGTTTCCTAATGATATCTCCCAAGGGTAGCATGTACAGAGTGAAAAGCAGCGGTCCTAGTACTGAGCCTTGCGGTACTCCATATTGAACTTGTGATCGATATGACATCTCTTCGTTTACTACTACAAACTGATAACGGTCAGATAAGTATGATTTGAACCATGACAATGCAATTCCACTAATGGCAACATAATTTTCGAGTCTATTTAAAAGAATGTTGTGATCGATAGTGTCAAATGCAGCACTAAGATCCAGTAACACTAATAGAGAGATACAACCACGATCTGATGATAAGAGCAAATCATTAGTAACTCTAATGAGAGCAGTCTCAGTACTATGGTACAGTCTAAATCCTGAATGGAAATCCTTACAGATACCATTTCTTTCTAAAAAAGGAACATAGTTGTGATGATACTGCCTTTTCTAGTATTTTTGACAGAAAAGGAAGATTTGAGATCGGCCTGTAATTGACTAATTCTCTAGGATCAAGTTGTGGTTTTTTAATAAGAGGTTTAATAATAGCCAGCTTAAAAGTTTTTGGTACGTATCCTAGTGATAAAGATGAATTAACGATATTTAGAAGAGGATCTATGAGCTCTGGAAGCATCTCTTTCAATAGCTTAGTCGGTATAGGGTCTAACATACATGTTGTTGATTTTGGTGATTTAACAAGTTTAGACAATTCTTCCTCTCCTAAAGCAGCGAATGAATTGAATTTTTGCTGCTCCCTTAAGGGCCCGAGTGTGCTCGTTGTACCACGGAGTTGGATTAATTTCCTTAATCTTTTTTAAGCACAAAGGAGCAACTGAGTCTAATGTGCTGGAAAAGACAGAGTCAATATTTTCTGTTGCAACATCAAGGTCTTCTAAGCTGTCTGGTATGCTAAGGCGATGAAACTGATCAGGAAGATTATTTATAAAGCAATCTTTAGTGGTAGAAGTGATGGTTCTACCATATTTGTGACTAAATGTAGTATAGACTAGATAATGATCTGAGATGTCATCACTCTGCTGCAGAATTTCAACGGCATCAATATCGATTCCATGTGACAATATTAGATCTAAAGTATGATTACGACGATGAGTGGGTCCTGACACGTGTTGTCTAACTCCAATAGAGTTTAGAATGTCTGTAAATGCCAATCCCAATGCGTCTTTTTCATTATCTACATGGATATTAAAATCACCAACAACAAGGACTTTATCTGCAGCTAGTACTAACTCCGATAGAAAATCAGCAAATTCTTTGATAAAGTCCGTATGGTGCCTCAGTCCACTGGCACCCTGGCTCCACCTTGGATGCTCGTCGCTGCGGCTCCACCTAGGTCTCCAGAGCCATCGGTGATGCTTGGTCCCAACGGCTCTTCGACTCCGCCTGGGTCTCCACCTCCATCAGCTCCATCTCCATCTGTCGTCCCCCTGGTTAAACCTGTCAAACCTGCAAGTTTCCACCATGGCTCCTCCCTCCGTCAACTCCTCCGTGGGCCTTGGTACTAGCTGTGGTCTGGGTCCCCGCCTGGCACTTCCTGCTTCTGGCTCCTCCCACTGTCATCACCGCCTTGGTTTCTCCCACCTTCATCTCATCCTGTTTGTCACCCTTCATCAGCCCCTCGTCCTCAAACAGAGCCCCCTCCCTCCCTCCTTGGTTGGACTTTGATACAGCTCGGGGATGCACCTTCCGGGAGGGGGGACTAATGTAACGTGCATGTTCTGTTTTGGTTTAGTTTTCACTGTTTCATGTTCTGGTTTGCCTGTGTTCATTGTTCCCTTTGCTTATTAGTTCCATGGTTCTAAATGAGTAAACACCTGTTTCTGTTCCTGTTAATTATACAGTCTGTGTATTTAAACCCTGTGTTCTTCTGTTATTTCTAAAGAGTCTTATCAAAGACAGTTGTTAGATTATCTCCTTCGTCGTGCGAATCTTTACAGCTACAGCAATTTGTGACAGACAGCAGTTTTATCAAACATAATCAGCCAGCAGATATTATGATTAGTGTAATTTAATTAACTATTGATAAATAGTTAACAAGGCTTTAGCCTTGTTGTACCCTATAAAGGGCTGGAACCGGGCTGTATAATTTTATCCATTGAGATAAATATTTTTAATTTATTTTTTAACTATTTGTCTTTGCATGTAATGTTCATGTAAGCTTCAGTGGGATCACAGACCCTTTAAAAAACAACAATTCAAGCGTATCAGTCAATAGTACAACAACTTTATTTACAATAATTAATCATTTTCACATGTACAAAGTATATTCAAGTCCTTCATTAAATAATTTAACAGTTCTGATTACAACTGAATATAAACATAATTTAAAAGTTAATAAATAAAACAAGAAATAAACAGTGCACAATTACCTTGCTGAACCTGAACAGTTCATTTATATACAATCACATCTAGTTCCCACCACTTCTCTTCTAACCTCCAAACAGCCATGAAGGTGCAAGTATATGTAACATTACTTGAATGTGCTCAGGACAATAGCAATAATAAATGATATATGTTGTGTCTAAAAGCACATTTAACTGGAAATATCTGGCTTAAAATGACACATAGCCTATGTTAAATATTTCAATGGCCTGTATGCATGTGGTTAATAGATGTTGCCAAACAACCCTGTAACCGCCCACTTCACATACGCAATGCAATGTTCAAAAGGAGAAAAGCACTTTCACCATAAGGAAGGCTTTTCAAGACCGCTCTAACTTTGCGGGTCAGTGGTGATTCTAAAGTTCCAGCTCACAAAGATGAATCATGTGGTTTATCATGGTGTCAGCATGCAGGCGGCCATCTTGCACGCCACAGCAGAAATGAGAGCCGCGCCCCGACCGCTCCCTTCTTCTGATTGGATGAAGGTAATTTCGCAGTGAGGAGTCATTTCCCGCACAAGCTTATGGAACCTCTCCTTGAAACTGAATGAGAGAATTTGAAGGTCAAAGCAGGAAACACACATTTTAATTGTGTTTATATCACATTGTGTTATATCCCTTGCTCATCTATCAAACACCATCTTCAGTTTCCTCTTAATTTCCCCCCTCATTTCTCTTTGTTTGCCTTGCCTCTCTCTCCTCTTGTATACTCACCGAGGGTGTAGTTTGTAGACAGAGCCATCGACTCCCACAGTGATCTTCAGTTCCTCTTGGCAACGGCGCTCCCTCATTTGGTTGATGACGCCAGCGAGTCCAGCCCCGCACATGTGAGCGGCTCGCGTAGACACACTCTCACATGCCAGACGCACAATGTCACAGTCCAGCTCGGACGGCAAGATTCCCAGTGAACTTAAGATGTTATAGATCTGCTTTCTGTCCCCTGTGTCACTGAAATGAAGAAAAAAAGCATTTGTATTAAGGTACAAACATAAGTTTTTATATAAATTCTGATTCTCTTATCCTTGCACACATACTTAATATGATCTTTTCATTGTCTTTCGCATTTCCCCATGTGAAAGAGAAGTATCTTTTACAGTTGAGTATACTTAAGTGTGAACTTAATATCATTTTGTTTCTCAGCTAAATGTTTCTTGATTTAGGAATGCTTAAATATTAAAATCACTCTTTTATAATCAGCAATTTAGTCCTACCTCTCAATCTGGGAGACAAAGCGAGTTTCAAACGCTCCACGTGTTTTCAGCAGGTCTGAGGCTTCGCCGTTAAACAGCAGATCTTCATTCACTAGTTTTAGCAGCACAAGACGCACAAGCTCCCCCATATACTTCCCACCAATCAGTTTCTCATACCTAGAGTCGTGAGAGAAAAATATGTACATATTAGATCAAAGTCTTTCTCGACTAAAACAATGACAACCGTCATCGCTTTCAAGTGGCTCAATTTCCGCAGCAAAAAGAAAAAATTAAATGATAGTAGAAGCCTGAGGATAATTATGAAATATAAATGGCCTAAAGTGACATGGACATAGGAGCGGCCCATTGAGCTCTTCTGTATCTTCTAGCATACACTGTAAATACCCATTAAGCAGGCAGCTTCACTAATGACCTCCTTTCCTGGCCATTAATCCAGCCGTGTGTATTCCAGCACTGACGTGGCTACCGTCAGTATCTCCACATGTACAGAAAAACAACCCTTGTCACCTGGAGACCACATAAGAGCTCCAGGCTGCTGATCTAACTAACCTCCTCTTGAACTTGGAAGCATGTAAGAACATTTCAGATTCAGCCACTGATCAAACTGCTGCTCAAAATGTGTGTCTAATCTATAGTTACAAAATGATATCTGAGGAAACTGAGCATGTATCTTTGAATATAACAGAGTTGTTTGATATATATGTGAAATCATAACATAGATGTCTTGTCAAATATCATGCAATAAATATTTCTTTCATAGATGAGCTCAAATAACATGTTCGTGCGATTGTTTTAGATTGCATCACAAATCCTAAAATATCAAACCGTTTAAAGTATGTTTAAATGAAACTTAATTGTTAGTTGTTGACATTTTAGTTTACTGAAGATATAGAGCTGATCCAAAATTCTGAGATCACTAAAAATGCTTCTATTATGTCATTATATCATGTTCTAAAGAGCATCTTGTGCTTCAATGGAAGCAATAAATTGTGCAAAAATATTTTAAAAATATTTCTTATTCAATTTACCTCATCACCTATCTTTGTTTTTAATTTTTTAAATGGTAAAACTTTGTTTATTTCATGTTTTAAATATGAATTTGAATCCCAGAATATCAAAGTGGTCTCAGTGGTTACTACATTTTTATAATTTTCTATAACATATTATATCATTATATCATGTTGTAAAGAGCAATGTGTGCTTCAATGGAAGCAATAAATAGTACAGAAATATTTAAGAAATTTGAATTTGAATATATATATATATATTATATATATATATATATATAATTTATTTCTAATTAACATTGTTTATTTCCAGATTTAAATATGAATAATTATCAAAGTGCTCTCAGTGGCTTCTATTTTACATTTTTATAATATTGTAAAAAATATATATATTTTTATCTCATGTTCTATAGAGCTTCTTGTACTTCAATCGAAGCAATAAATAGTGCAGATATATATAAGAAATATTTTTTTATTTGTTTTATCTTATAACCTTTGTTTTTAATTTTTTTTTTAACCTACTTTGTTTTTAACTGTAAAAAAAAAAAAATTAACTTTGTTTATTTCCCGATTTAAATATGCATTTGAATGTCAGATTATCAAAGTGCTCTCAGTGGATTCTATTTTTTTTATATTTTTATAATTTAGTAAAAATTATGACATATTATATAGCATGTTCTAAGAGCAACTTGTGCTTCAATGGAAGCAATAAATTGTACAGAAATATTTAAAAAAAAAAATTTCTTATTCCTTTGACCTCAGCACTCCTTTATTTATTATTATTATTATTATCATTATTATTTTGTTGTTGTTGTTGTTGTTAATTTCCAGATTTAAATATGAATTTGACCAGAATTGTTTAGCATCACTCACAGCTGATGTCCAGGGTTCAGTGACGTCTCATCAACAACACGATCGTATTCCAGGCGGAAGTCCTCCAGTTCACCGTTGTCCCCAAACGCTCCCCACTCCGTGTTCACACACATCCTCCCCTCCTCTCCTTCAACCAGCTCCACCTTACGCATCTCCTCCATATAACACGCATTACAGCCTGTACCTGAGAAACGATGAAAAAATTAAAGAGAAATAGAGACAGAGACAACAAAAACATTAAACTAAAAGCCTCAGGCATAATGCTTTATAGCCATGCTGTTTTTTTCCTAAATGGTTGTTAAAATATCCCATCTTCCTGTTATAAAGTTTATTTCTGAGCTCTAATTATATTTACATGGGTCTAAGTGTGTGTGGTCACTCTCTTACCTACTATCATGCCAACTTCACAGCTGCGGTCTTCATAGTAGCATGAAATCATGGTGGCTACTGTGTCATTCACCATGGCAACCACATCCATTTCAAAGTCCTGAAAAAAGAATTAATCAATTGCTTTTATAGGACAGCCGTTTAAACCTTTTATTATAAGCTTTTAAGATGTCTAATGTACTTTTAGTTTGAGAGCAGCTTTCCATTACCAGTTAGACAAGATCCCAGAGCAGAATTTGTGCTGGAAATTTTTAGTATGAAAGGTAAATCATGCATACTAACCCCTCTCCTTTTAATGGCATCTCTCAGAAGACCCACAACGTTATTGCCTTCAGCGCCAGACGCCTTGAAGCCTTTAGTCCAGTTAAGCAGAATGCCCTATCACAATTTAAACATAAAATAATCTGTTAGACAACACTGAAAAAAGCACATCTGCTACAGCATCAATGTGAGCATTAAACCTTAAAGTCACCATGAAATCAAAATGGACGATTCGTGAATATAATTCATGTGTGTTTTAATTAAAATAACTTCCCCTCCCTCGTCTATCTCTTCTCTTCTCTGATGACATGTTCATCAGCTTGAGGGCGGGGCAACCTGTCACTCACATGACATCATAGCAATAGCAAACCACAACCATCCAATCAATTCCCAATGGACAAAATCAAGCCCCGCCCTACATTTGTTCTTGTTTGAGAAGTCGTTTCACTCAGGTATATGTCGCAATAGTTAAGAAAAGACTATCGCAACTTCCATTTCATGCTGACTTTAAGTGGCTCATGTTTACTTGAATGCAGACACTAACCTTATCCAAATCCTCATGACGGACTGGAAAAGAGAAGGTGAATCCCAGTGGAAGCTTCTTATGTTTCAGATTATGTTTGTCCAGGAAGTCAGATATGCACCCGGCAATGTAGTCAAACAACTATATGGAGAGAAAAGGGGGTACAATGAGATGGAGGAAACTAAAATGTCAGAATATGTGTATGTATATATTGCATATAGGCTACAGAGTGTTTGACCTTTTTAATATCTCACCATTTCAGCTGTGCCGGTCATTGCGTCTTCAGGGATGGAGTACATGTGATGCTTTGTCTCCACCTTCCAGCCTCGCTCTTCATCCTCACCCACTTTCACCAGCATCACTCGAAAGTTCGTCCCTCCAAGATCCAGTGCCAGGAAATCACCCACCTCTGAGATGAGTCACATGAATCAACATCAGCAACAATGTGAGTCAGGTTCCAGGAAAAGACAACGTATTTAGACTTTTTGTCAATGTACCCATTCTGTTATTACATAAACTAACCTGAAATAATTAAACACATAGCAAATTACAATTTATTTACTTTATTTACACTTACAGGGATAGTTCACCCAAAAATGAAAATTCTGTCATCATTTGTTCATCCTTATGGGGCCCAAACCTATAAGTTGATGGTATGTTTATTCCTTACTATGGAAGTCAATGGGGCCCATTAACTGTTTGGTTACCCATAATAAAAAAAAAATCATACAGGTTTGGAATAACTTGAGGATGAGTAAATGATGACATAATTTTCATTTTTGGGTGAACTATCCCTTAAAAAAAAAAAAAAAAAATTCATTTACTCATCCTTCACGTCCAAACCTAAATATCTGCATAACCAAAAGAAGATGTTTTGAAAAATGTCTGCTTTTGTCAAAGTGGCAATGGGGTCCAATGTTTATAATGGGGTCCAATGTTTATTCACAGAAGAAAGAAAGCCATAAAGATTTGGAAATGATGACAGAATTAATAGATGACAAACTGTCCCTTACAGATGACTATGGATAACAGCATCAGATGTCTGATGCAACATAAAAAAAATCACATAAAATATCAAAAATCCTAAACAAAACTTTTTGATAAAATATATTTTTTTAAATACAGTAGTCAATATTTGAAGTGGATCAAAACCTTTCATCAAAGTTGTCCTAAAACCTTCTTCTTAGGACAACTTTGATGAACTTCAAATGTTGACTACAATATTATAAAATGCAGCATATAAGTTATACCACTCAACCACACCACTGTTTTTTTTTTTATTGAACTATTTAGTATTTTCCCAGTATGAGAACTCTTACCAGATCCTTCAGGAGTGGAGCGCACATAAGTGGGCAGCATTTTGACACAGGCTTCATCATGTGTCTCCACACGCAGTCCCCTCTCCATCTCTCTCCGCATTCTCCTCATCACTTCCTCTAGCTCTTCTTTACTCAGCAGAAATTCAGACAGAATTTGGTCCACCTGTAAAATATGTCAGAGAGAGATTCAAATAAGTGAATAGTTTTAAACAATCATAATTTGAAATTAACATTTGATTAAGATGATCTCAAATGTTTTAAAATCACAGATTAGTCAAAAAGCATATATAATGATTCATTCCCATTATATGTGCACCCTTAAAGTCAGTCTACAAGTAGATATAACTAGTTTAATTACTTTGTCTCTTACCATGAGTATTCTCTCCAGTACTGACTCAAAGTCACTCGGTATCCTCTGCCTACGAGCTGAAGTAAGACACGGCATCTTTGCAAGTCTTTCCAAACAAGTGTTAGATGAGCGTTGATTTGCTAAAGTTTGAATGTGTGTGAAGTGCATGGAGATGCTCAGCTGTTTTTATGCTCCAGTGAAGGAGGTGGAGAGGTGTGGTCAAAGAGATCATTGCCCTCTGTGTACACACACACACACACACACTCCTGATCAAACACACACATATACACATTTAATCTCACCCATCACCTTGGTAACCAGCTGTCAAGGCCATTCAGTGTGATCACGCGCTTCACAGAGAACATGACCTGACCTTTGCCTCGCTGAGAAATTCAAATTGTGATTGACACAATTAATGTGATGTCTCCAGTTTAAATAATATGACATAAAAATGAAAATATTATATTAATATTTTTATAAATGTATTTATTTATTTTATTATAATTTTCTTTATTATTATTTATTTATTTATTTATTTATTTTTTCGGGGGTATGAGAGACAATCAAAGGAAATGATATACTGGAATGCAAAGCAGGCATGTGGGTTTCTTCTTTGTATGTGTGCTATAACAGATGTTTGTGCTTGCTACTAATATTTTGCCTTATATATTGTATAATTATATTATATTATTCTGATTTATCGTATGTAGTGTACTTTCAGGAATTTGATGGGATATTTTATGGCATTTAGGTTAAATTTAAAAATAGCTACTGAACTTAAACCCTTGCTAAATATAGATGGCTTAGTTTGCAAAGGGCAAACATTTTTCCTGAAATAGTTCTGCAGGAATGTGATGTGAGCGAAAGTCCAAAATCTAAAAGTTTATTGCACTCTGAGTTACCTAAGTGGTCAGACAGGGCAAAAAAAAAAAAAAAAAAAGATAAATACAATATGTTCAAGTCTGTTAAAAATAGAGACCTAAAAGAACCTAAATTACCCTGAAAGCCTAAAACATTTAAAATATAACATTCAAAAAATAATAATAATAAAAACATTTTGACATTTCATCAATGCTAAGTTTATTTTGAACTCGATGGAAGTTCAAAAAAGCCAAGAGAAAAATATAATTTTAGTGCAGAGGCTTCAATATCAAGCATAAGTTTGTTTTATAGAATTACAGTTTAGAAAATTGGTCTCTGCAGCCCTGGTGAGTCTTGTGCTGAATGCTGATAACATGAAGGTGTTGATTGTGTACAATAAATAGCCCACATTTCTTATTATAAAGAACTATGTGCATACTTCCATGTTTCAACTTTGTTACCACAGTTTTATGGAAAGCCCTTTTTCCCTTTTCTTTCCAGCGTGACAAGTATATGAAGTGTATGTTAGATAACAGTCATATTTGGGTTAGTTACATAAAGTAACAAAAACTCATGTAACTAATTTCCTTAGGGCCGTTTTCAATATATGATGTATGAATGTATCTGTGAATGTATGGATGTATGTGTGCACATTTTTATATAATGTAAAATTTAGATTTGTATACATATATACACACACACACACACAAACAAAAATTGTATAATATATAAAAAATGTGCTATACATATTTAAACAATTATGTGTGTCAAGACCTTAAAAAGACATGTGTACTCTAGGGTCAGAAAGGTGGTCAAACACCCCCTGAACTCCCACGCCAAGTTACGGGTCACAATACTCTAACATTGCGAAAGGTACTTATCAGCGCAAACATAACTTTATTTTTGGACACATTTATCATCTATTCTTGGGTTCAAATGCTTTAAATAGTTTAGCTAAAGGACTTTGAATCATATTTTAGAATACCGTAGAAATACTCCACACAATAATCTTTATCATAATAATCGTATGCATTTGAATCACAACATAATATAACACTACAGTTGCACAACTGATTGCAAGGCAAATAATTGAATCATCACCATAGGAGCAGGATTTGTGTTGTGAAATGTACATTGCAAGTTTAGACTGCATTACTATAAGCAAACCTGTCCTGAGTCTAAAGTAGTCAAGACAGACAGCTATCAGCATAATAATATTTTTACAGCTGTGGCTTCTGTATGTTGTATAGGCTTATTCCAGAAAAAAATGTATGTTAAATTTTAATCATTTTATGAGAGAACATGATAACTGTAGTTAGAGTTAATCATTAATCAGTTTTTGTATGGTTTATGGTTTATGGTTTATGTTTCGTTGGCATTCCATTTTATGACATAATAATGCATTGAATAAAACCCAGTGAGTTAAGGTAACTCATTTGAGGAAACAGATTGCCTTAACCATTTAAGTTTAAATGCTAATATTTATGAGTACTGTGAACTTATACTATTTGAGTCCTCATAATATTAAATTAAACTACAATTCCACTTTGTGGAGCTGAAACTAAAGAGCTGTTTACACAACACTGTTTTCAACCAAAATCTGAAAACTTTTTATGGGTCTTGGTCGTGCATTTACACAACAACGACATTTTGGGGGCGTGAAGACGTAAACTTTTGAGAACATTTTTCAAAGTGCAAGTTTTTGAAAACGGTACTATTATCATCTCCATGTAAACTACAAACTCGCAAATTTGTGAAAAATTGTCATGCACATGCGTATTACATGTTCAGTCTATAGGCACGTAGTGTTTCATTACAGCGATATCGCCAACTACTGGCCTGGCATGCAGAATACAGCATTTTTAGTCTCTTTTTTTTTTCATTTTTTTAGTTGTGTAAACAGGGATTGTTTTGACAATGTTGTTGTCTGTATGTGAAAAACACGAAGGAAAAACCTTTCAGTTTTTAGTTCATTGCTGTTGTGTAAATGTACCCCTTAATTGCGTTAAACCATTAAAACCAGAATCTTTAAATAAACTCCAATCTTTTACAGTTAACTGCTAATTAGCAATAGCACAAGCACACATGCATGTACTAAAATAGTTAGCAAAGAGACTATCACCTGTGCTGAAGTGCACATAGCCATTGCTTTTTAAACAAAGCAACATGTAGTATTAATGTTACTTAGCCAGTTCTCAAACTAACCACTTACTCTACTCAACCCCTGAAAAACAGACATACCAGAAGAAACCCTTTTAATTTCCAACGTAACAGAACATTAAACACTAACAGATTACCCCCTATATTAATCTTAAACAAAAACACATAAAATAACACTTAATTTTAACATTCAAGGTACGTTTACACCAACATGTTCTCCAACCAATACGCCTATATAGGTCGTTTGTCACTTCCCTGAAATACGACCCAGAGGAGTGTTTACTAAAGTTGTGCCCCTATCGACAACAGGACACTTTCATTTTAATTCATGAAATACGACCCATAGAAGCGTTTGCTAAAGTTGTGCCCCTATCGACAACAGGACACTTTCATCTTAATGCATTGTTCTCTTTTATCTGCGTCATATTTCGGGTTTTGCGTAGCTCAATTGGCAGAGCATTGCAATATATAACAATATGCAATCATGTGATCGTGGGTTCGATCCCAGGGAGCGCATGTGCTCAAAAAGTGTATATGCACTATAAATCACTAAGGGTAGGTGTAGTCGTTAATAAAAAAAAAAGAGCTTTGCTAAATGGAAATAGGACAAATGGTGTAAAAAAAAAAAGTCCACACATTGCATTTAAATGAACACGAATTTTAATTGGTAACGACAGTCATACGTCATTTCATGACGACAGATGTAACACGACACTGTCATTATTTTTACGCCAGCTAGAGGGCACATGACTTTAAAACGTAAATATAGGTTGTAATAAGGTGCTTGAAAAATGACCTATAGGGTCGGGGGTTTTTTTGGAGGATAGTCTGGTTTACACAACAAGGTACTAAAAACAGAAAAGATTTTTCATTTTTTGCGTATAGACTACAACGCTGGCAAAATGATCCTCGTTCACACGGATCTGCGAAAATGACTAAAAATGCTATATTATTTATGCCAGGCCAGTAGTTGGCGATGGTACTTTGTAATGAAACACTACACGCCTATAAACTGAACATGTAATACACACGTGCATGACATCACCGGTTTCACAAATTTGCATTTTTGTAGTTTACATGGAGACAATAATGGTATCATTTTCAAAAAGTTGCACTTTGAAACCCATTTGCAAAAGTTTGCATTTTCACGCCCCCAAAAAGCCATTGTGTAAATGAATGGCCAAAACACATAAAACGTTTTTAGTTGAAAACGGTGTTGTGTAAACAACCCCTTACTCTCCTTTAACAGTCAGAAGCAAAGAATGCTGGGAAAAAGAAATCTGCTGTAACTCATTCCGTTTGAGTTCTGCATGATATAATCAGTTATTGAGTTCACATAATTATTTTCTATTAAGTGCAATGAACTTTAACTAATATCTGAATAAAATGAACTCCTTTCATTTAGTAAATCTGACTGAAAAGTTTTACAGGGATGGACTTAAACACATAATTGTGCAATTGTGCCATCTCTGTACTGAAGATGAAGCCAGATGACACAAATCACACATGGAGTTCGTCCCAGGTCATGAGACATTGACAGTCATATGAGCAATCTCGCAGCCAAGAAATCTACTGTGGCGTGAGGGGGAGGATGAAAGGCAAGCTGGACATTGCAGCATATGTTGATAAACGTTGCATTCCAGGCAATGTCTGGACAGAAACCAGGTGCAATTACAGTAAGTGTAGATAAAAATTGAAAATTTAATCTGATTTTAATCTGATTTAAGAAAGTAATCTTGACACTACTTTGTATATAAATAAATATCCACCTAATGATGGTGAAAATTCACTGAATCTGTATATATAGATATAAAAATGGTATACTATATACACCTACTTGTATGATTTATTTTTTGGTTAAGGGTATTTTGAGTAAAGCATAATAACTATATCAATGATAAGTCCAATTAGACAAAAAAAAAAAAAAGATAGAGAGAATAAAACATTTTTAAAAATGCATTTTAAGAATATACTTTACCTTGTCCATGGTATGAAGGTCCATGGTGTGTCTTCCTCATGGGTGCATCATTTCAAAGAGAAATGTGTGTATGGTGCAGGTTTTCCTCGGGTTTTTCCCAGCTCAATGCAAATGGCTCAAAAATGGAAAAAAAAAAAATATATGTAAACTGTCGATCAGCTTATCCAACATTCTTCATGGTCAACTGTGGATATTCCAATAGTCAGTCACACTGGATGGTCCTTTGTGTGGTCCATTTTTAATCATCTGAGTGTCCCAACACCAAAATCCAAATATTTTTGTAGCCTGGATGCGTTGTTCAGTATTTTCATTCCAGTTTACTAATTCCTTGTCTGGCGTTAGAGGTGTACCATGAAAATGATGCTCAACCAGCTTACCTTGCACCACTGACCCAATGATAAAAACAAAACAAAAGAGTTGACTTACAGTATCATGACTGCATTATGCCTTTTAACTTAAATAATCTGAGTATTGCGATCCTTTGAAACACTCTATTGAGGAAAAGGGGTTTCATTCATAACTTTCCCCCTCCCGACTCCCTGTAACTAAGGCAACAAAAGGACTGTTTCCTCCTGTTTTGTAGAAAAATACCCACACCTGTCTCCTTCTACGCCAATTCAGACCGCAGGCCCTTCTTGTTGCCGTGGCAAACTCGTCACCTTGGATATCTGTGAAGACCACACACTACTGATATGGAAAATACTTTGCTTGCCCTGGGTTAAGTGCCCAAGGGAAATTGTTAAATGAGGCAAAATTACTTAGGAAAACATTGGAGGAGTATGAGTGTTGTTTGGTGAAAATGAGTGAGAGTCTATCTAGTGTTCGCTTAACACTAACCATCATAGACAGTAGGATATTTTATATTGTAATATGGAATTAAAGAGAAAATGCAATTGGTGCAATACTATATCGGCCAAAGATAATAAAAACAAAAGATATGGAGTCTGATATTTAATGTTGAATAGTGGGCCAAGCATGTGAGCTCCTTTTATAGCCAAGAACAAAAGGATTCATAGTTCACTACAACAACTTCTTATCAAACTTCTTATCAAATCAACTTTTAAAGATAATACAGACAGTAAAAGACAGAATCTCTCTCTTATATAAGGCCTGTACCATGTGACAACTGGTCCTGCTCCATATTTCACCGTATAGGCAAACATTACTAAGTATTGTTGTGTAGCATTAATATAAATGTACATTAATTTGGCATTAAACGTACATAATTGGGCTTCAATCGTCCCTAAAATATTTAATCTAAACAGTAATTTATAATGACGGTGACTCTACTCTGACTGTATCGAATTATTACTTATGCCATATTTTCCATAAAAGTCTTGTGTTTTTGTAAAATGCTCTTTTAATAAATCTTCATTTTTTTTGCAATATTTTAGTAAATCTGCAGTCTGTAATTTTTTTTGGTTAAAAATTATCTAAAATCAATCAATTAACTACAATCTGTGATTCTGAAGTACAGTATCCACACCGGTGCAGTGATTGACAGCAAACATTAGATTCATCCGCGCTGAGGAGCCGTATCGAGGCACAACCCACGTAAAGATGATAATTCCACAAATAACTGCAATTGCAAATTTCAAACGGAGATGGCGACAAAGAGGCAAAAACTTACGGACTACAGCTTTAAGTAATATTTTAAGGTGTGGTCACATTGGCAAAATTTTGGTGAAATTTCCCAGGCAAAAAAAGGTTCATTGTCAATAGTGTAGTCATGTATGAAACACAGAGCACACAGAAGTCACTTTCAAATCAAGCAGTTTAATTTTGGTCAATGAGGCGAATGCGTGACGAGCTTGAAACAGTTGACAATTGTGTGTGGGGAAATGTTTTGCCCTAAAACCAAATTCGTGATCATGTGGATTTCTATTGAAATGGCTGGATTTTGCCTGTGAAAATTTTGCAGAACAACAGTAAATGTGATCGCACCCTAATTCCTAAATACATGGATTCCTGTTGAAATGACTGAATTTAGCCCATGAAAATTCGCTAAACAATGGTAGATGTGTATGCACATTTAGAGTTGTTCACACACAACACATTTTTCCACTGTTTTTCTATATATATATATATATATATATACATATACACACCAATCAGGCATAACATTTTGACCACTGACAGGTGAAGAGAATAACACTGATTTTCTTTTCATCACAGCACATGTTAGTGGGTGGGATATATTAGGCAGCAAGTGAAAATTTTGTCAAGGTGATGTGTTAGAGGAAAAATGGGCAAGCGTAAGGACTTGAGCGAGTTTGACAAGGGCCAAATTGTGATGGCTAGACAACTGGGTCAGAGCAT
Source organism: Ctenopharyngodon idella (assembly GCF_019924925.1). Taxonomy (NCBI): domain Eukaryota; kingdom Metazoa; phylum Chordata; class Actinopteri; order Cypriniformes; family Xenocyprididae; genus Ctenopharyngodon; species Ctenopharyngodon idella. Next base: position 13,051,083 of record NC_067227.1, read on the forward strand.
CTCCAAAACTGCAGCTCTTGTGGGGTGTTCCCAGCCTGCAGTGGTCAGTATCTATCAAAAGTGGTCCACGGAAGGAACAGTGGTGAACCGGCGACAGGGTCATGGTGCGGCCAAGGCTCATTGATGCACATGGGGAGCGAAGGCTGGCCCGTGTGGTCTGATCCAACAGACGAGCTACTGTAGCTCAAATTGCTCAAGAAGTTAATGCTGGTTCTGATAGAAAGGTGTCAGAATACACAGCAGTTTGTTGTGTATGGGGCTGCATAGCTGCAGACCAGTTAGGGTACCCATGCTGACCCCTGTCCACCGCCGAAAGTGCCAACAGTGGCCATGTGAGCATCAGAACTGGACCATGGAGTAATGAAAGAAGGTGGCCTGGTCTGATGAATCATTGAATCATGTTTTCTTTTACATCACATGGATGGCTGGATGTGTGTGCGTCGCTTACCTGGGGAACACATGACACCAGGATGCACTATGGGAAGAAGGCAAGCCGGCGGAGGCGGTGTGATGCTTTGGGCAATGTTCTGCTGGGAAACCTTGGGTCCTGCCATCCATGTGGATGTTACTTTGACACGTACCCCCTACCTTAGCATTGTTGCAGACCATGTACACCCTTTAATGGAAACAATATTCCCTGGTGGCTGTGGCCTCTTTCAGCAGGATAATGCGCCCTGCCACAATGCAAAAATGGTTCAGGAATGGTTTGAGGAGCACAACAACGAGTTTGAGGTGTTGACTTGGCCTACAAATTCCCCAGATCTCAATCCAATCGTTAGATAGATGGACTTGTTTGACTGTCACATCTCATGTTTTTTACAGCATCTTGTGCAAGACACCACAGTCAACATTTCATGGTGGGGCTCGATATGGGCTTAAGGTATCGACCCTACATGGGTTTATCCATGGGTTCCATTGCTGCCCTATCTGAATTAACCCCATATGGGCTATTGGAACCAAAAATGAAGTTCTCCAGTTAAAAGAAGTTCATCTTTTAAAAACAAATCTTTTTTTCCACTGCCATATGTCTTGTGTATTTTAAGGCAAAAACGTGTTCTGTGTGAATGGACCCTAAGAAATGGTAGCTTTCCCCCAAACGCTAGCTATAATTCTAACATGGGACTTTATAAAAGATAGTATAACAAAAATAGTACAGTTTTTAAAAATGACATGCACAGTGCTGTGTCAAATAATCTATAAAAAGTTTTCCTCACACACTATCCAATTCAACATTTCACAGTCACAGGGACTGTGTTTCCCAGAGCTTTGCTCAAGGACACTATGTTGATATGAGACTTTTGTAGTTCTCCAGGTCATGGGCTGCTCTATTTTGGTTTGAATATGTAACATTTGTGCTGCTACTCAGACTCACATACTACCACTGTCTCAGGCCCTTGATCCTTCCATTCACATTCACTCAGTTTCATTGCATCCATCCGTCCATCATTTTCATCCCTTAAAATCTCTCCCCTCCCCGTCCACACACTTTATCTCATTTTCCACCCTGCTGGAATCTAAGTACTTGTGCAGTTATCAGGGCTCCTGTATTTAGGAGGCTTTGGGTGCCCATGTAGGGGACTAACAGAAGCACTGCAGACCTTTATAGAGGGACGAGTGATAAGAGTCCTCATACATAAAGACTCCATGAACAACACCACTGACCCAGGAGCAGATACACAGAGCAAAGCAGACAGTGAACATGGTGAGTGGACACAGCTTCTTATTTATGGTTAAATTAAAATAGGAATGATTTATAGTGCATATAGAACCACTACAACTAATTCTTCTTGTAATATTGTTAGTTAATATGAGGAAACTTACCTAATAAAAGTGTAAACATTTTCTTAAACATTTTTTCCTGTGACAATAGTCTCAAAAAAGCAATTTTAATGAGCCGCAGTGTATATATTTATTGCTTCGGATTAAATGATATAGGCTGCCTACCGGGTGCTTCCTATTGTTATTTTTTTTATATTTTTCTGTCTTTCTTACTCACAGGCTAGTAAGAAAGCTGCATCTAAGAGGGGGAAAACTGCTCAAAGGGGCTCTTCCAATGTCTTCTCCATGTTTGAGCAATCACAAATACAGGAGTTTAAAGAGGTTAGTCTTTATATTATACGAAAACCAAACTGAACAAAACCTTACAGGTTTCATAACTCTCAAAGTCACACCAACTTTACTAAAATCACGTAAAGCAATATGTAACCCTGGACCAAAAAACTAGTCATAAGGATCAATTTTTGTTAGGATAGGACAATATTTGGCCGAGATACAACTATTTGAAAATCTGGAATCTGAGGGTGCAAAAATACCTAAATATTGAGAAAATCGCCTTTAAAGTTGTCCAAATGAAGTCCTTAGCAATGCATATCCACTCACAAAAATACATTTTTGATATATTTACCGTAGGAAATTGACAAAATATCTTCATGGAACATGATCTTTACTTAAAGGATTAGTTCACTTTCAAATAAAAATTTCCTGATAATTTATTCACCCCCATGTCATCCAAGATGTCCATGTCCTTCTTTCTTCAGTCAAAAAGAAATGAAGGTTTTTGATGAAAACATTCCAGGATTATTCTCCTTATAGTGGACTTCAATTGGCCCCAAACGGTTGAAGGTCAAAATCAGTGCATCTTCAAAAGCCTTTAAACGATACCAGACGAGGAATAAGGGTCTTATCTAGCGAAACGATTGATCATTTTCTAAAAAAAAAATAAAAAATGATATACGCTTTAACCATAGACGCTCCTCTTGAACTAGCACTCTTTTTCTTCTTCTCTATTATAATTCTGGCAGTGTAGACGCTGTTAAGTGTATTACTGCCCTCCACAGGTCAAAGTTTGAACTAAATTGTCATATACAATATGCTAGTGCAAGTATATAAAAATTAGTTCAAACTTTGACCTGTGGAGGGCAGTAATACACTTAGCAGAATTCTAATAGAGAAGAAGAAGAAGAGAGCTAGTTCAAGACGAGCGTCTATGGCCCTGTCCCAAATGGCACACTTCATTTGCACTTTCGGTCTTGTGGACTTAACGGACATGCGCACACAGCGGCCATTGTAAGTCCACAAGACCGAAAGTGCAAATGAAGTGTGCCATTTGGGACAGGGCCATAGACGCTCGTCTTGAACTAGCTCTCTTCTTCTTCTTCTCTATTAGAATTCTGCTAAGTGTATGGGTGTCCCATTCATCATTTAAGCTTAAAGAAGGGTGCTTGTGAGCGCCCCCTTTGCGGCTGCTATGCGCCCTCGTTGCGCACTTCTGCTGAGCCCGCAAGACTGTGAGCTACGCAGAGGACTTTACCCGTCAAAGCGGCATTACGTTGTGAAAGTGCGGACTCAGAGGAAGACCGTGAGGGTTTAGGGTGCCATTTGGGACAGGGCCTCTGGTTAAAACGTATAGAATTTAATTTATTTTTATTTTAGAAAATGACCGATCGTTTCGCTAGATAAGACCCTTATTCCTCGTCTGGTATCGTTTAAAGCCCTTTGAAGCTGCACTGAAACTGTAATTTTGACCTTCAACCTCAATTGAAGTCCACTATAAGGAGAATAATCCTGGAATGTTTTCATCAAAAACCTTAATTTATTTTCTACTGAAGAAAGAAGGACATGGACATCTTGGATGACATGGGGGTGAATGAATTATCAGGAAATTTTTATTTGAAAGTGAACTAATCCTTTAATATCCTAATGATTTTTGGCATAAAAGAAAAATCAATAATTTTGACCCATACAATGTATTGTTGGCTATTGCTACAAATATACCCATGCGACTTATGACTGGTTTTGTTGTGCAGGGTCACATATATATCAAACTTCTGCTCTGTGATTGTTTATATTGTCACAAAATGTAAACTATATACTTATATATCCAACTTATAATGCATAATTAGTTAACATCTTTGCGACAATAAATTTTCATGTACTTAGTCATAAATTTACATGTACTCATGTAAAATTATATATTCTACAACAAATCTCAACTGCTTGATTGTTATATCATTGCTAAATGTAATTATATTATTCCCAGCTCTAAATGTAACTATAAGGCATGAAGGTATTAAGATATTATAAACATTAACATCGTGATTTTTCTGTAAAGTTGCTTTGAAACAGTGTGTACTGTGAAAAAAACGTGATAAGATAAAAAGCTACATAAGGCACAAGCAGAAGTTGATATCAGGAGGATTGCTTCAATGTAATACATAATCTAGTACAAATGTAACTTACGTCATGTGCTTCTTTTAGGCATTTGGCTGCATAGATCAGAACCGGGATGGAGTTATAAACAAATCTGACCTGAAGGAAACTTATGCACAACTGGGTATAAAATGCATTTGCTGTAGAGTTTCAGAACACTTTTATCATACATCTGATATATAAAACATCATATAAGTTTATCTTTTAAGATAAACATTGAGTTCTGTGTTTGCGCAGGGAAGCTGAATGTGAGTGATGAAGAGCTGGAGTCTATGCTAGCAGAGGGAAAAGGGCCCATCAACTTCACTGTCTTTCTTACTCTCTTCGGAGAAAAGCTCAATGGTATGACAGCTAAACTTTCAAGATCTTTCAAGGCCTTGCTGAATAACAAAATATAAGTTTTAAAGAATGGAGGATTTATTATAATTTTGTAATATTCTTATCTCCAAACAGGCACAGACCCAGAGGAAACCATCCTTGCTGCTTTTAAACTCTTCGACCCAAATGCTACAGGAGTCGTCAATAAGGATGAGTAAGTGTACAAAACAAAACACAAAAATATTACCGTATTGTTTATTAAAAGAGCAATTGACGTATTTGATGTCATTGTGTTTCAGGTTTAAGAGGCTGCTAATGAACCAAGCTGATAAATTCACAGCAGAAGAGGTTAATATTTGCATTTAAAAATACTAATGGCATCTAAAACAAATATTTAGCCACATAAAATGCCTAAAAAATCAATAGATACCCATAATGTTTCCCATATACTGCTATCACAAACAACAGGCTTTTAGCCTATATTATCAGACACTGTGATAAAAAAGCATGTTCTTTTAAAATAATTTCTTCTAATCTACTTGATTCTGTTTCAGGTTGACCAGGCTTTTGCAGTCGCTCCAATAGATGTGGCTGGGAATATTGACTATAAATCACTTTGTTATATTATCACGCATGGTGATGAAAAAGAGGAGTCTTGAATAAAGACGAGGCTTCCATTTCATTTGAACGTTGTCATTTCAGTTCTGTCTGCTATTGTGTTTGTGTCAACCCTCTGGTATATCAGCTTTCATTATTAAAACATTTGTTTTGCACTTTAAAACAAGATTTATAGTTCTGATAGTGCTAGATATAATAAAGACAATGCGTACTTCAAATCTGTTTCACATGTAATTTGTAATGCGCAGTACACTGCAAGATAACATAGTAGGCTAATGGATTCATAACACAAAACAGCATCTTGTATGTATTTAACTAAAAAAAGATAGCCTATGACATGAAGCTAGCTCATTTATATCAGTTTTATAAAATTACATACACTCAATATGCAGAATAGATACATATTATTATCATATATTATTGCTGAACAACTGAACATTAGAAAAGACCACAAGGGTAGAATATTTTGTCACTCGTAAATTCTGTCTGTAATTGCTGCCCCCCGCAGACAGTTAGTTGAACTGCATTTAGTACCTGAAACTTTTCTTGGACTAATGACGCATTTTCGTAAACCTCTAATAAACTTCTCAGTTGCTAATGCTTTGTTTAATTCTTTTAGTTTCAGAATAATGCATTATGCGCTATATAAACTATATTTAGGATAAAGAAACTTTTTCAGAAATGTTAAAGAAAGTGAAAATTTTGTCATTTTGTCCCTCATGCCAATCTAAACCAGTGTGACTTTTTGAACAAAAGATACCTTGAAGAAATGTCTGTTTTAGTGGAGTTCAATGTTGATTGACCCGAATGTTCTTCAAAATATCCGCTTTTGTGTTCAGAAAGAAATGCACAAAGGCATGGAACGACATGAGTTAATAACGAATAATGAATACCTACTAAAATTAATTGTTTAAAAGACTGATAATTTGTAAAAACAGCCTGGTGTGTATTACTACCAATATATGTCATGCGATAGAATAAATATCTATTTATATTATTATTATTATTATTATTATTATTATAAACGTCTTATAGCCTACTTCCATTGATTTTTCCCGCGTCTGTCACATAAACTTACATTCATTCAAATTAAACCTCGAGAAACGTTTTTTTTTTTAAATTTCTTTGGTTATTCGCATCTTAAAAACGAACATATTCTGAAATATTAAAATAAAATCAAGATTTTAATATAAACTATTAATTTATTATTATTATTATGGCCTATTATTATTAACTACTATGACACATTAAACAGACCTCTATTCATTTTCCCTCGTCTCTCACATAAAGATAACAATAATTCAAATTAAACCTCGACAAACTTTCCATATCCATCCCATTGAAATACGACATGCAAATAACCTGTGGATTCCGGAAGTGACACAGACGCGCATGTGCAGAACTGTCAAACGCAACAGCGAAAGAATGGAAACTCAGCGCTAATGTGATCATCGCCACCCTAACACTAAAAATACGGGTCGACTGGTGTGACATTTACTTTATTATTTACCTCTCAACCATGGGACCTCGACTTAAACTAAGAAAACAACTCTGTTGGAGCATCTTGACTGGGAATCTGCTCTCTTTTCACCCTCAAACATCGGCGTGCTGAATGAAAACAGTCCGCTGGACTCTGAGCGCGAGACCTGACAATCCGTGGACTGGAAAAATGTGATTCAGGAAATTCATGCGTAGTTTCGCTCGTCCGGTTGTTTACACGTTTTTCGGGCGGTTTTTCTGCATATGTAAAGTGCATTTTTAATCGTCCTTGTTTTGGGATTAAACTAACTGTGGGTTAGATAGTGACACGTCGCGCGCTAAGCTAATTTAGCATTTAACTCGGGTGATTTAAACGCACAGTAATCCGTTTATAAGGCGTTGTAGCTTTAATAGACGCACAAAATCTACAAACAACGTGGGAACTAAAGTTAATGTTAACTTGAGTGATTTACCAAAGTCTTGGTGGGTCTGTGTAGTTTTTATTGGCCTGATTTAGAAACAATTAAAGGTGAAGCATCACATTAATTTGACTTTTTCTCGTGGGATGCCTATAGATGGGTGCAGGTGATGTCCTGTAAGTGAACTTCTCAGCAGAGTGTGTTTGTAGAGGATCATGATGGCTCAGCTGGAGAATGGGCGTCTGTCGTCTGATGACACTATGAGTGTGATGACTATGGGCAGTCAGTTTGACGAGGAGAGCTCCTTCGGATCGGACTCTGAAATCAACGGATTCACCAGCTCGAGAAAAATTGACAAGTATGGATTCATCGGAGGAGCCCAGAAGTATTCAGAGGAATCGTAAGTACACTGCTTTACAAGGCGGTTTAGTTGATCCCATCAAATCCTGTTTGTGTTGGTTGAGCTGGGTAAGGCAAGGTCACGTGGTAAAGCATGACACAGAAATATCGCAGATATCGCATGCTTGGACTTTAATGGGTGTGTGAGTAGTAGGAAAAAGTTTGAAAGTAACATAGTTTACATTCTTGCCACAGTTAAACAGAGGGATTCAAAACAAAGGAATCTGTGTGAATGAATTACTGTTGCTTAACTTTAAACATTTGTGTGTGTGTGTGTGTGTGTGTGTGTGTGTGAGAATGTATATTAATAACTGTGTAGCCCAACGAGGGGGAAAATAACCGCATGCCTTTTCTAAAAGTTAGTTTAAAGTATATTTTATTTCTGATAACAGATGTAGCCTGTCAATTAAACCCTTTGAAGTTATAATAATTATAATAAATTAATAAAAGACAATACAATTATAACAGTTATATTTGTGTGTGTGTACTGTGTGTATGTATGTGTGTGTGTGTATATATATATATATATATATATATATATATAATCATGTATCTTGAACTCATGATTAACCAATCTTTTTGAAGGTTTAGTGAATCTGTTTCGTGTAACTTGTTGAACCAGTTTTGATGGATGTATGAAACAAATGTTCTTTTCATTGGAAGTAGGCATAAAAAAGTTTCTCATTAGTTGTCACTGATGTGGTTTGAATGGAGTCAGTGTCAGGGTGTTTCATCCTCACTTGCTTTGCAGCCCGTTGCAGACTTGTTAAAGCTTCCTGTCTTTTATCAGCAAGACATCTGCCCCAGGTTGGTGTCTGTTGACTGCAGAGTCTTTAATAAAGAGGACAACACATTCATGTCATCTACAGAGCCGCCTGGATTTGGGATCGTCACCACTTCATTATTAAGCATTAACGGTTTTAAACAGTAGCCTGAGACGGCGGCAGGCTGCTGTGTTCATTGTGGATTGTTAAATAGAATGGAATAGATGAGTAAGTGATAGTTGTCCCTCTGTACTGAGTGTACAGCCGCTTTCCGTTTCCTGTGTTTTATGGGAGTGCTGGTGCCCTGAGGTCTGTGCCAGCTACCGGAGAGAGACCGGCCCCAAACCTAACTCTCATGAAATCTGTTCTAGGTTCCTCCAATTTTTTTTTTTTTTTTTTTTTTTTTCACAATTACTCTGAAAAATGAAAAGGAAGTAAAACCTAAGTTGTAGCTTAATAGGTAAAATATTGATAGAAACATTGCTTTCAGATCAAATTTCTAGTGGTTAAGATAGGTGTCTAAGGGGAAGCTAGCTAGTGCTTGGTGTGCTGCCAAACTGATATTTTAAAGTCTAGGCCACAAGCTAAATGGTTTAAATTTGACTAGGGGAAACACAGGAGCAAATATAACAGGTCTGTTCCATCACTAGTGTGGCCTTAGACAAAGTAGTTACCCACAGGTTGATCCCAGGAAGATTCTCCCTGAAAATAGTCAGAATGAAGTGTCTAGTCATCTACTGAATGTCTATTTTTAGTTCTTACGTTAGTATTGAAATTGTTTCAGCTTTATTCTGTCGTAAATTAAAGGGTTAGTTCACATAAAAATTAAAATAATGTCATTTGTTACTCACCCTCACGTCGTTCCACACCTGTAAGACCTTCGTTCATCTTCAGAACACAAATTAAGATATTTTTGATGAAATCTGATGGCTAAGTGAGGCCACTATAGCCAGCAAGATAATTTACACTTTCAGTGCCCAGAAAGCTACTAAAAACATATTTAAAACAGTTCATGTGAGTTCATTGGTTCTACCTTAATATTATAAAGCGACGAGAATACTTTTTGTGCGGCAAAAAACAAACAAAATAACGACTTTCAACAATATCTAGTGATGGCCGATTTCAAAACACTGCTTTATGAAGCTTCGAAACTTTACAAATCTTTTGTTTTGAATCAGTGGTTCGGTTCGCGTGTCAAACTGCCAAACTGCTGAAACCACGTGACTTGGCACTTCGAATCACTGATTCGAAACAAACGACGGGTGTAGAACGACATGAGGGTAAGTAATAAATGACATTATTTTTGGGTGAACTAACCCTTTAAATTTCTAATAATTAAGCTTGTTTGCACCACTTGTTTTTCTCGTTCATAAATTTGTGGTCTGTAAGATTTTTTTAATGTTTTTGAAAGTCTCTTATGCTCACCATTGATCAAAATACAGTAAAAACAGCAATATTATGAAAAATTATTAACATTTAAAATAACTGCTATTGGAATCTATTTTAAAATGTAATTTATTCCTGTGATGGCAAAGCTGGATTTTCAGCATCATTACTCCAGTCTTCAATGTCACATGACCCTTCAGAAATCATTCTAATATAATGATTTGATGCTGAAGGACATTTCTTTTTATTACTAATGTTGAAAACAGTTGTGCTGCTTAATACTTTTGTGGAAACCTTGGTAAAAAAAAAAAAGACAAATAGAAAGTTCAAAAGAACTGAAACGGAAATCTTTTGTAACATTATAAATATATTTTCTGTCACTTTTGATCAATTTAATGCATCTTTGCTGAACAATAGTTTTAATTTTATCCAAATAAATAAATAAATAAATCTGACCCCAAACATTTGAATGGCAGTGGATAAAAACAGCTCACAATTTGTTATGCCGCCCTCTCTCATTATGACTCATAATAAAATTCAGGTGTAAATGGGGAACTCATATTGAAGCTTATATTAGATAACATGATATAAACTTCCTTGCATTGTTTATATTTTGCATACGTTTTTATCAGCTACTGTAAAATATACCATATAAAATATGTGGTAAGCTAGAAAAATGTAGCAGCTTTGTAAGTAAGAATCTTATTTTAGTAAGAAATCTTAACTAATGTTGTCTGAATAATGTTTTTTAATGATATACTATGATATGAAGGAAATAAATGTGACAAGTGACATATGTTTGAGGTTTTGTTGAAGTTGAAGAGACAATTTTAGTCATTGGTTTAGTGGTTGCACAGTTTTTCCTGCGAATAGTTCACTCTTTCTGTTGTAGCCTAGTATGTTTTTACAGATTAAATGAATAGTTCAGCAAAAAATACAAATTCTGTCATTATTTTCTTCCCCTCATCTCATTCCAAACCCTTGATGACTAAATTTCTTTCTTTCATGGAACACTAAAAGAGAAGTTAAGTAGAATGTTATATATACAGTCATCATACCCTGAAATAGGACAAAAGTATTATAAAAGTAGCAGTAATTTGTATTCACTCGCATCTCATTTGCAGTTCCGCATTTTTAAACTTGAGGTGGTGTGATCGGTTATGAGAACTGTGAAAACCAATATAGCATTTCCTTTGATAAGCAAATTTGGGGTTCTTATTCTTCCTTTCTCTCTCTCTCTCAAACTAATCACACAGGGCTCAAGACGTGCCTCTGGAAGTGTTAAGGCACAGGGAAGTCAAATGGTTGGATATGCTGAACCACTGGGACAGATGGGTCAGTAAAAGGTTCAAGAAGGTAGGAGCTGCCATCGACATTCACTATATTCTTCAGTCAATTGTTCATTTTAATTGCTGTGTCCATTTCTAACCCAGAAACAATTCAATAATGTCAGATGTTTGCCAGTGCCTTACATGTACACACTAGAAATAAAGAGAGAAGGTATACCAAACTGTGAAAATATGAGGAAATCATCTCTGTATGAGGGCTTGGGGCTTTAAATGGTCACTGTTATCTTCTCTTTTATTTCCCTTCTTCTCGTGTTTCCCCATATTGACTTGCTCAGACAGTCCCACTGCTGCTTGGATTAATTAAAAACTTCAGCAGAATGTCACCATGACACAGTCGTTTCAACAAGGCCCTGTCTGGACAAGCCTTATATCGCATCAGCTCTCCTTATATGGTCTTCAGTGATTTGTTTATCTATTAGTCTAAGTGTTCACCTCTGTTTTTCTCTCAAGCTTTATAAAGCTTTCACTGGGAGTGAGGCGTCTTCAGGTAAAGACGACGGAAGAGTTTTGCCAGAGGCTGCCCTAACAGTCTTTGTTGGCCTTTTATGTTTGCATGCCTGTTTTACTGTGTGTGCTCGTCTTTGTGTCACACAGAGATTGAAAGCAAAAAGACACAATTCTAGGGTTGGGAATTGAGAACTGGTTCTACTGAAACCAGATGAATTTCATGACATTTTCATGGCGAGCCAAGAATAACGTTACCTGTTGAGTTTGTCCATCATGTTGCAGATTAAAGTAATTAAATTTGATATACTTTCTTACTGTAGTTTTTCATTTCAAAGCATTTAAATTAATTTAAATTCTTATTGTGAATCATAAGGTCATCATAAGCTCACACTATTCTAAAAAATTTAATAAAAAAAAACAAAAAAAAAAACATTCTTTTTAAAATCTAAAAAGGGATGCAAAATATATCTGTATTATTTCGATTACTGTATAAGAGGCCAGTATTAGGGATTTATTTTTTTTTTAATTGGTATCTTTTCCTATTTTTACATTAACATTACCATTGCTGCTATCTAACGCTCACTTGAAGTTATTCTAGAAAATTAAATAACGCTATTAAATGCAATCTTTAGAAAATCTTATGTTATGTTGTTTAAAGTGCCCCATTATGCCTTTTCACATTTTACCGTTCATGCAGTATATCTGTCTGTGAATGTTAAAGGTCTGTCAAGTTTTAAAGATCAAACAGCACGACAAATAAAGTTATTGTGTCCTAAAAGAAAGTCGTCAGCGATTCCAGTCACTTCCTGTTACAAACCTACAGGTGCTGGTCATATAATTAGAATATCATCAAAAAGTTGATTTATTTCACTAATTCCATTCAAAAAGTGAAACTTGTATATTATATTCATTCATTACACACAGACTGATATATTTCAAATGTTTATTTCTTTTAATTTTGATGATTTTGCGTATTGGGAATATTGATGATAAACGTATTGGGAAACTAGAATGCATATCTATTGACTGAAACATACATTAGCCGAATCCGTTTGTCTGTTTTGCACATTATTTTCAACAAACCATATTATAGATGCGTCGTCAGATTGGATGAGGATTCGTGCTGGAATTAATATGGTAAAACTGATATATGGTAAAATTGATATGGCCATCGTTACAATTCGTATCACTGTGTGTACAAGTGCTGAGGAAGCTTCCGGAGCTGAAATTCAGATATGGTAATTGGCATTTCATTTCTGACAGACTTGTATTGCACAACAGGCTGGGCCATCTGACCAATCAGAGCAGAGTAGCTCCCGGAAAGTGTTTTTTGACCTTTGATGCATATAAATCTACTGTAGGAGACCTCCAAAACAAAATTAGGAACATTTAAAGGGGTCATATAATGCCACTTTTATAAGATGTAAAATAAGTCTCTGATGTCCCGATGAGTGTATGTGAAGTTTTAGCTCCGTTTTTGTGTGTGTCCCTTTAAATGCAAATGAGCTGCTGCTCTCAATAAGAGGGCAGAGTTTCAGGAGCTCATGTTAGCAGCTCTGATTACCTCACGCAGACTCACTGAAAATGTCAGAAAATGTTCAGCATTTTATGCTCAAATCGAAGTCGGACAATGATGAAGAGACTCAAGAAGAAGTGACAACATGTAGAATGCAACAGGACGTTTCTGAATGGTTAGGTGATGAATTTATGTAGCTGATGTTGAGTTAACTATCTTAAAGTTATTGATTGCATATTCTGTTATAATCTGTAAATCGCTCGTGTGGGAACTGTTGTAAGATGCCTACAGAGCCAGAGAATATATGCTGCATGAAGATAGAACAGATATAGTTTAGTTTAATTACGGTTATAACTTGTCATGTTGTCATCTTGCTTTTATGACATACTATTGCATTTGTGTTATGTACTGTATTGCAGTAACATGGCCTCACCCCTTTGTTGCTTGTTCTCGGGGGCAGGGTTTATGTAAATTTTAGGGTTAGTGATGTCACTAACCCGGGAAGAAGCTTGTTGTAGTCCCTACCAGCCGTTTGTTGTAGTCCTTAAACAGAGAATTCTTTAAAAGAAAATATCTCCCTTTGCTTTGAACTTTGAGCGTCGTAACTTTGCCGATGTTGTTTATGCTCTAACAGCAACATTACACACTAACTAAAGTTAAAAAAGTGAAATCATAATCAACCACCCCTTTAAATAGCATAATATGGGCACTTTAAACTCACTTGTAGCATTTAAAACAATTGATTTTATTTTTTAGTGTTTTATTTTTTAATTACTTTAGACAAAATAGTATACAATTTTACTGACTAATGACTAGAATCTAAATACCGGTGCATCCTCAGAAATAATACAAAGACAATAAACAGACAGTATATTGTTCTGTTGGATTGACCTCTAATTGTATGTAATTACAAAACTTATAGTGCAGCTAGTGTTGTTCGACAAGAACCTTTAGGGAAACTGAATAATCAAGTATAATCAGTGCCAACATGGGTAAATTCTATGATTCCCATCCCTACTAAATACATATTTTATCATTGCTGTTTGCTGATGCCAGCAGAGATTAGGCTGTTTTATAATCATAAAGATTTATCCAGTGGCTTCTGTGTTGAAGAGACTGACATATTTGTGTCAAATAACCTTTTAAAATGACATCTGATTGCAGTTTGTAATCACTGTGAACGCATGCTGGTCTCTGCTTATCTGAATATTACTGCGTCAGCGTGTGACGTTCAGACATTTGTACCCACAGGTGCGACTGCGATGTCAGAAAGGAATCCCGCCGTCATTGCGAGGCAGGGCCTGGCTGTACCTGTCAGGTGGAAAAGTGAAGAGAGAGCAAAACAGTGGGAAGTTCGAGGTGAGTCAGTCAGGTCTACACATACTTGATTGCAGTTGATTTCTAGTGCTTACGCTAGACGTGTCATTTTGCATTTCTTACAGTAGAGCTTCTCAACCTTGGTGTTGCAACCCCACTGTGTTTAAATGTGTTAAACATATGCAGCTTTTCTTGTCCTTAAACTATTGTATGACATTAGGCTTCAAAATCACAAGATTATAGGTTGCAGGCCAAGAAATATTGAGCTCTGTATTACTGTTTATTTGGTTTGTGTCGTTGGTGAGTAGGAGTTGGATAGGATGGCTGGAGACCCTAAGTGGGTTGATGTGATAGAGAGAGATCTACACAGACAGTTCCCCTTCCATGAGATGTTTGTGTCCCGAGGAGGTCATGGGTTAGTCTTCATAATCTTGTATTCATATTTTTATATAATATATATAGTATTCACACACATATATAAACCAACAAACCAATAAATATTTATTATGTGCATGTATTTATTATATTATATTTATGTATTTTTGTTTTATATATTTTTAAGAAATTAATATTTCTATTCAGCAAGTTAATGTGTTTGATGAAAAATTACAGTGAAGGCATTTATAATGTAAATAAAATAACATTTTGAATAAATACTGTTCTTTTGAAATTTCGATTACTACGATCAAAGTAGTACACCAGTTTCAATGTGCTTCTGTGTGTTTTTGGGCAGACAACAGGACTTGTTCCGGGTGTTGAAGGCTTACACCCTGTACAGACCAGATGAGGGTTACTGCCAGGCTCAGGCTCCTATAGCAGCGGTGCTTCTGATGCACATGCCTGCTGAGGTAAAAATGCATAACAATGTTTTTGCAGCGCATATTCAAGTGCACATTCTTATTAGAATCAGTTGTAATACTTAAGTAATGATTGAAATGATAAATCATGTTTGTTTAATTTGTGTATTCAGGATGCATTTTGGGGTCTAGTTCAGATTTGTGAGAAGTACCTCCCTGGATACTACAGCGCAGGCCTGGTAAGACCTGTTTCTTGATATATTAGTAATAAATATTACTAATAAAATCTAATCCATAAAGGGGATACAGGAAGTGCTTATTGGATGAGAACAAAATTTAAACTTGATAATGAGACTAACTTTGCAACTTCAACACTTTTTATTGAACTGAATTGATAATAAATAAATAGAGCTCAGCTCAATTCAGCTCAAATCAGTTCAATGTTGATTATTGAACTGATTTGAGCTGAATTGAGCTGAGCTCTATTTATTCATGAAATAAAAAATAATCACTGTCAGGTCCAGTGTTGGGGGTAACGCATTACAATTAACGTGAGTTACGTAATCAGATTACTTTCCCAAGTAACCAGTAAAGTAATGTGTTTTATTTGTTGTTATAAGTTGTTATACCACATCTACATAATATTTTTATACATTTAAAATATAAAATGTATGTTTTTATTTGCAACAGTTAAGCTAAAAAGAAAAAAGAATTATGCCGTTAAAACAGCGACATCTGCTAACGGACACTGTGCTGCGTCGTCACAGGAACATCCCAGCTGAAGATAATGAGGAAATTACGCTGCTCCCTTTGCCAAGTGCATTCCAAACAGCTACATACAGATACATACAGTGCGTGCCCTGCTCACATAGGGATGATCACATAGGGCATAGGGATGATCACTTCCCTTTGGAATTTGCCTCGTGAACCGTTCGGTACGAATATGCGTACCGTTACACCCCTAGTGTGCAGTAAGGGGTTATTAAAAACAAGCAAACCACCGCCAGATTAGAAAAAGTAATGCAAAAGTAACATAACACATTACTATTCATAAAAAGTAACGCTATATTGTAATGCATTACTTTTAAAAGTAACTTTCCCCAACACTGCTTAGAACTATTTTATATTTAAAAATCTTTAAATTTATATGTAAAAAAAAAAAAGTGACTGATTTTAAAATAAACAACAAAGCATCACATTACATAGAAAAAGTGGCAGGTCTATTATTTTGCATTTACATTCCAAGACTTGATGCACAGATTATTTGCCATACAGTATCAGATTGTTTTTTTCTGTTCATTGCTATGGTTATCAGTGGCAAACAGATTCATTCGCGCATTTAAATGCGTTTGTCAGTCCAGAAACTTTATGTGTAGTTAGCAGCATGAAAAATATATATTATATACAGAAAGCAAGCAAAGATTGCTGCCATTATAATCACTGAAGCTGTCAATCACAACATGAGGTACACAACGCTGCACTCTTTAGAAAACGTCTGTTATAATCAATGAAGCTGTCTGCGCTGTGCAGTGAATCGTGTGTATACTTTGTTGGTTATAATGAAAGGATTCGGGAGCGTGCAGAACTTGTGCAGAACCTGTTTTGAGCGGTGTCAGATTCTGACTAACTTAAACAAATCTGATTGGCTACATTGCTCAACGCTGCAAAAACACATTGTAAATAGAAACCTTTGATGCACTTCACAGTTTGCTTACACAAACACTCACAGGAGTGTTTTTAAAGCAGTCGGCTATCAGCGGGTACCGGTACTGCAGAACGGCAGGTATTGTCACATGAAATGATCAAAAAAAATCTTCCGTTTACCATATCTGATGTGTGTGTTGATGAATGTTTATATGTGAATAAAAGCCTAAATTCAGTCTGTTCATCATGCGATCAAGTCTCTTTGGAAAATGTGGACAAAACTGCTCAATTCATATGGATTAGTTTTGCGATCTCTTTATGAACTTTATGAAGCGTCAAAATGGTAGTTGTGTAGCTGTCTATGGAAGGACAGAAATGTCTGATTTCATTAAAGATCTTCATTTGAATATCAAAGATGAACGAAAATCTTACAGGTTTGGAACGGTATGAGGGTGAGTAATTAATGACAATCAATGATAAATTTTTGGGTGAATTAACACTTTCACAGTTATTGTCCTGTTTATTAGCTGCTTTGAAACAATCTGTATTATTATATAAAACACTATATAAATAAATGTGACTTGACTTGTGAGATCCACCTGACATTGTGTGTAAAAGTTATCTATTGCCTATATGATAGAAGATCTAATGACAGTTGCACATTATGAAGTTCCTACATTTTACAACCACTGACCAAAACATTTTAGTGACGAGCATTGTGGACGAAGACTAAGTATTATGAACTTCATAGTTTTAGGTAATAGAAACCTTGTCTGGGTTCATAGTTTGCATTCTACTCATAGCATTCATATCTAAAGTCTTGTTTTCAATCTTCAAACACTGAATCGTGTTTCTGAGACAAAATGTGCCGTAAATGCCTGTAAAAACATAACAAAGCTTCTTTTGTTCTTCGCTCAAAGGTGAAGTAAGCAGCACAAATGTAGAGTAGTAAATAAAATACCTGTGGTATTTAATTTTAATGTAATCTATGATTGCCCTATGCCTGTAAATGTAGAATTGCTGCTGTAAATAACTGTCTGACAGATGAGTGAGTTGTATAATCTGAAAAAAAAAAAAAGGCACTATTACTTCCAAGACAACGAAAAAACCTCACCGTCTTAATTCTGTTGTTTTTTTATGTGTTGTAGGAGGCCATACAGTTGGATGGACAGATCTTAAATGCGTTATTAAAGCGTGTGAGTCCTCCGGCGTATCGGCACCTTGAGAAACACAAGATAGAGCCCATCCTCTACATGACGGAGTGGTTCATGTGTGCGTTTTCCAG
This sequence comes from Ctenopharyngodon idella, assembly GCF_019924925.1. NCBI lineage: Eukaryota > Metazoa > Chordata > Actinopteri > Cypriniformes > Xenocyprididae > Ctenopharyngodon > Ctenopharyngodon idella. Next base: position 13,069,030 of record NC_067227.1, read on the forward strand.
AACTCTACCCTGGGCATCTGTGCTCAGAGTGTGGGACATGTTCCTGTGTGACGGTCAGATTCCTTTACACATATTACCACACAGGCAGGTTTGTCATCACCTTTCTGACTTTATTTTTATTTGTCCTTTCAATAGGAGTGAAGATAATATTCCGTGTTGGGCTGGTGTTGCTGAAATGCATGCTGGGAACTCGTGAGAAACTGAAGGCTTGTCCTGGTCAGTATGAGACTATGGAGCTTCTTAGAGCCCTGGAGCCACGATACATGCAGGAGGGCTTTCTCATCCATCAGGTAGCAAATGCACGCACTCTCACGCTGTTGTACTGCATTTGGGTTTTGAGTGGATATGATTTTTTTTTTAACACTTTATTAAGTGATACATATATATATACCAATTATTGTTGCATTTATGTGTAACTGATATGCAGAACCAATATTTAATAATTGTTTTATTAATGTTTACTTTGTACAGTAGTAACTAAGTACAATTAAACTACAGCAATAAAAAAAAAACAAATAATCATCGCTCACTATTAATATACTCATTTGAAATTTTAGGGCTGCATTTATTCATACTGTAAAATGGTAATATTGTGAAATATGTTTGCAATTTAAGATTGTAAAATAGTTTTTTTTATAACTTGTTCCTGTGATGCAAAGCTGAATTTTCAGCAGCCATTACACTAGTCTTCAGTGTCACATGATCCTTAAGAAATCATTCTTCAAGAAATATTTTTATTATTAATGTCAATGTTGAAAACATATTTTGTGGAAACTATGATACATTTCAGGTTTCTATGATGAATAGAAAGAAAGTTCAATAGAACAGCATTTATTTACATAGTAATTTTATTCTGCAAGAATGCATAAATTGTTCAAAATGGACAGTAAGTACATTTATAATGTTAATTAATTAATAAAACAAAACTTTTGAACAGTAGTGTGTTATAATATTAAATCGCAAATCAAAGTAACGCTTTAGTTTAGGTCCAGTTCTCATTATTAACTAGTTGCTTATTAGCATGCATATTACTAGATTACTAGGATATTGGCTGTTCATTAGTAATTATAAAGCACATATTAATGTTTTATTCTGCATGACCATATTCATGACCATATTTACTTAACTGCCAGATTCAAACTGTGCTTTCGCACTTTGGCTGTGAGACGGACACGCTCAGCGCTTGTCATATATCACAACTGTGCAGTGTTTTCAGCCACATAATGTTTTTTTTTTTTTTTTTTTTTTTTTAAGGTTTCAGACATTTAAATACACACAAGCACCAGTAAAACGATACATTTAGAGTTTATAAAATACACACTGATGTCAGACATCAGTGGAAGCAGCAATAACAGTCCATTCAAATATAATTCGCTGACTTTTATTCATATCAGACACACATAAAGGGCTTAAGTAACTATAAAGTTTACTCTATTATTCTTCCAGTTCACCAGTTGTATTTCGGGAAAAACTGATGAGTTCATGTGCTGTAAATCCGACTGACAGGGCTCTGCGAACTGTGGCGCAAACTAAGATAGCGGCGCCCATCTCACGTTATAAATCAAGATAAAGATCATTTATAAATGTTTTTAAACAACAAAACACACTCACTTACACATATTTGAGAATCGGAATATCAGATAGTTGATGACATGGTAAGCAAGTTTGTGAATATTTTAAATAAAAAAAGGAAAAACGAAATAATAGCGATCCATCTGTCATTCAGTGTTATTGTGGCTGCGGTGTGTTACGTGACACGCATTATGCATCGCTATGGAAACAATAAGGGGAAACATTCTAAAATAACGGTTGCCTTAAAAAATACTCACTCTGGGTGGTCAGAATATGTCAAACTCACGCTTGAAAGGGTTAATGTTAAACTAAAGGTTTAAGTTTTATAAATCTAAAGCTCACTAGTTCACTAAATAACCAAATATTTTGTTTGTAACAAGCCTGAATATCCCTAAACTCTGAATGGCTGGGTTAAGACACTAATATAATAGGCAACAAAGAATTTAAGCTAACTGTTTGGTTTTAAATTAAACACTTCAAATATGTCAAAAATTGCTTCAACATAAATGTGTTAATTACATAATATTATTCATATGAAGAATGCATTAAATAAGTGAGTTACTTGCTTGTGAAAGCTGCTGTTAAAGGGATAGTTCACCCACAAACGATAATGATCCCATGGTTTACTCACCCTCAAGCCATCCTATGTGTATATGACTATCTTCTTTCAGACAAACGCAATCAGAGATATATTTAAAAATATCCTGGCTCTTCCAAGCTTTATAATGGGACCAGATTTTGAAGCCCAAAAAGTTCATCCATCCATTATAAAAAATAATCCATACGGCTCCAGTGGGTTAATAAAGGCCTTCTGAAGCAAAGCGATGGTTTTTTGTAAGAAAAATATTCATATTTAAAACTTTATAAATTCAAATAACTAGCTTCCGGCGGATGACCGTACACATACTGCACAAGTTGATTTGCGTCAAATGCAGGATGTAGGAGTAGCGTAAGCTTGGACGACTTTTGCGGTTTAAACAAATAGGGCTGTGCAACAAACTCAAGCTCCTCTTCTCTTATATTGAAATCCTCTGACATTTCTCTTTAAAAATTATCGTTTTAGACTTCTAATCAGTGACCGGTGTTTTGTTTTGCTCTATCCACTGTGCTTCCGCGTTCGTCAATACGGCATGCGTCGGGTCAGAGGTTACTCTTCCGCCGCAAATTGAGGCGTACGGCCACCTGCCAGATGCTAGTTATTATAGTTCAGGGGTGCCCATTTTCATTTCGATCATCGATAGGTTTCAAAAACGAGTAATTGAGTACTCGGGGGCGTGTGCAGGGGGCGGGGGGAGCACTATTGTAATTTTTTTTTTTTTTATTCTAATATTTCAGCAATATTTTGGATTCAATTTGCACTTTCTGATCAATCAAAATGTTATTTTACAGTATGAAAATCACTGATTATCACTAAATTAATTATAAATAGAATTTGAAGGATGTTTTCAGCGCAAGATAAAAGCTTGGCGCTGCACAGCTTGCAATGAACTGTATTTTCATCTATCTTGTCAAAGTGAAGCCAGACATCTCTACGTGACTTTGAGGCCATTCTCTGTCACGTCTTTTGACGCATGCTGTGGTAAGCTAAACAATCAGAGCTCAGGGCGCCTCCCAAAGTGCTGCTAACCAATCAGGAGAAAAAAAAACAACAAAAAAAACATTTCGATTATCGTTTACATGATCAATCGTCGCTGTCACGGTCAAGTACTCGATCACTGTTGCACATCCCTATGCCCAACCCTGTTCCTGGAGATCTACCTTCCTGCAGAGTTCAGCTCCAGCCCTGCTCAACACACCTGTCTGTAATTATCAAGTGCTCCTGAAGATCTTAATCAGCTGATTCAGGTGTGTTTTATCAGGGTTGGAGCTAAACTTTGCAGGTAGGTAGATCTCCAGGAACAGGGTTGGGCAACCCTGTTATAGTTAATAAAGTTTTAAATATGGATATTTTTCTTACAATAACCCATCGCTTCATTTCAGAAGGCCTTTATTAACCCACTGGAGCCTTATGGATTACTTTTATGATGGATGCATTTTTATATTGTTCTACCAGATATTAAATTGATAACTGATAATAAACAAGTTTTTTTGTCAGGTAGGAACTTTAACTCATTGATGCAGTTTATTTGCGTCATGTAAAAACTTTTATGAACATGACATTGGTGTTTGGATGTAGAGGTCAAAAAAACAAGGCTGTACAATGGTGATGATGAAACTTCTCTTCTGCACATGCAGGTGTTAGAGCTGCCCATATCTGCTCGAGATGTTGAACGAGAGCACCGCGTGCAGCTGAAGCGCTGGCGGAAAGTTCATGGCGAACTCAGCTACAAGTCCCCTCCCAGACTGCACGGCGCTCAGGCCATCATGTCTGCTGAGCCACACTCCCGCCAAGACCTCCGTCAGAACCCCACCATCATCGTTGAGTATCCCCAGCCCTCAGACACTAAATCTGAATTCACTCGCATCAAGAAAAGAAGCACCATCCGAAAAGCCCCCATTCCTTTGGACGTCCCCAATCCGTATGCTTTACCAACAGACCACAAACCAGACCCTCTTAATAATCAAGCACAAGACACAGCCTCAAACAATCAGTCCAGCCATCCTCCTCCATCACTACAGCAATCCCTCCTCACTACACCTGAGAAGATGCCAGCCGGGAAGGCAAAACCTTCCTCTGATCCACCAACCTCTGTCATCCCAACCCCAGATGCATCTCCAAATCTTTCTCGCACCCCGCCACCTCCCCAAACCTCACCGGTCCCCATTCCCACATACCCGACCGAGCTTCCTCTCTCCTCCAACCCGGCAATCACTGCCGAACCACTTCCTATCACTAAAAACTCAGGCAACACCAACAACTCAGCCCACCTTAAAGATCCTCCACCCACTACAGACTCCACTCCGCTTCTTCCAGACGACGCACCTGTGAATGGAAACTCGGCCGCTGCTCCCAGAGTTCCCGGTTTACGCAACTCATGTGAGAGCGTGGGATCAGAGGACACGTACCTGTAGCTCTCACGTCAACATTTAGGGAGAATGCAGTATTGGGAAACCAGCAACCACTTTATGCATGAGAGCAAGATGGGAGGAAAAAACTATGAATGTATTTTTGTGCAAGAGTGAGAGTTTTGGAGGCGATCGATACAGTCCTAAGAATCTTTGCCATCAGTATCTTTACTTCAAGACTTCAGGAATATATAAAGCTTAACGACAAGAAGGATCAAATGACATAAAGACGTCCGCGACTTCATTTTGGTGTCACCATGCACACAAACCTCTTTATTTTTCTGTGCTAGTCCATAGTGGACTCCACAGCCTTTGTATTAAAAGCTCAAAAAGATATGGATATTAGTTCTTCCATTATTCCTCAATCATAAGCAGAACAGACGTTATAATCAAATATGTTTGGCTAGTTATTGTGTTACTCGCTGCTTAACAATATTAGGTTACATTGCAAGAGATTATAAAATGTGACTTTCCAGTCTAACAGTTTTACATTTATAACCGCTCTTTTGACCACTATTATAAGAGTTTGTATTCTTTTTCAGCCTCACTAAACTATTTTAACATGTGCAGCTGTCATAATATTGAGAGCAAAGGAGCATTTCTTGTTTCAACATCATGTCTGTTACCAGTAGCTGCACACAATTATAATTGAACTGAAAACTTCTTAAAAACTATTTAAGTTAAGGTGTCCTTTAACTTTTTTTTTTTTTTTTTTTTCCTGCAAAACTTGTACCTTTATGGGTACAAAAGCTTGTCACTGGCACTGTACCTTTAAAAAAAAAAAAAAACACTTACCTGTACATTATATACCCCTAAAAGATGAATATTAGTACCTTAGAGTAGTAATATGTACCCTTAAGGTACTGCTATGAACCATGTAGAGGTAAGTAAGGTACAAATTTGTCCCTGTGATTAAAAAAATAAAAAAGGAAGAACATTTTGGACACTTTCTTGTGACATTTTATAAAACGACAACAACAAAAAAAGCTCAGGAAAAAAAAATCCATCCTTATTGTGTGTTAAAAATGTAATAGATGTGATGTTGAAATGATGTTGGAGTGTCTCTTTAACACGTGATGTATTTATTTTGTTGCTAATGTGAGAGAAACTGAAGACTGTAAACCTATTTCATCTCAAGCCACCAGATGGCGCACGTTCCTTACAAATGATTTCACTTGCTGAAATGTCAAGACCTTAACCTGTTACATTGGGAATTTATTTAGATTCATAGTTACTTGTACAGTCATCATCTGTGAAGAGAGTTATGTTACAAAACAGCTAAAACGTGCTGGGTTTTTTTGGTCACGGACATGTGATTAAACGTCATAGGGAGTCATTTTTATTTACGTTACATTTTAATAACAGCTGAAATTTTCACTATTCTCTTTCAGCTGCATCTTATAATATTTTCCTTTCTGAAATTATGAGAGCACTGTTTAATTTTTTTATGCTTAATTACTCTGGCAAAAACTTTGATTTGTGTGTCTAATATTTAATCACTTCTCAACAACTGACTGTCAACTCTATGTAGATTTTGTACAAATAAAAGCACTTATAATAAGACCATGTGTTTTATGTGGAGGACGAAGGCGCCATTTCCCACTGGGTCACAGGACGTGTCTGTTTTCTGTCACTGCTGCGCTTCAATTACCGTAAGCAAAGCCATCAAAGAGGCCGCTGTAAACTGAAACCTTAATGCTTTGGGTCATCTGCGATGGCCTGTGCTAAGTAGCAAATTAGAGAGTACCTTTCTTTTTTTCTGTCGGAGGTCTAAACCTATGTCTCTGGTCACAAATTACCAGTGACAACTGCTTGCCTGAGGTCAAACTGGAGCTTTACACAAACTGCTGCTATAATGCTGACCATCATATTCACTTTCATGAGTGTTAACTTTCTGCAGAAACCTGTTTCTTATTTCTGCTAAAGAGATGTTATTCTGTCAGAGTTTAGCTTGATTTAAGCAATAAACTACACACAAGAGTGGTAGTGCTGTAGTGGAAATATAACCATGCCTGCTTCTTCTACAAACCTTCCTTAAATTTAGAAAATAAAAATTGTAAAATGTTTGAAAATGTACACTCTGTCGTTCACTCTCAGAAAAAAAAAGTACAAAAGCTGTCACTGGGATGGTACCCTTTAAAAAGGTTCTAAAATGTACCGTTTAAGTACCAATATGTACCTTTTAAGGTATAAATATCCACTCCTTAGGTACAAAGGTGTATCTTTTGAAAGTGTACCGCCTCAGTGACAGCTTTTGTACCTTTTATTTTTTTCTGAGAGTGTTCAAAAGTTTTTCTTATGCTCATCAAGGCTGCATTTATTTGTTCAAAAATACAGTAAAATGACTACAATAGAGAAATATAATTACTTTTTAAAATATCTGTTTTCTATTTGAATTAATTTTAAAATTGAATTTATTCCTGTGATGCAAAGCTGAATTTTCAGCATGATTACTCCAGTCTTCAGTGTCACATGATCCTTCAGAAATCATTTTAATATGATGATTTGCTGCTCAAGAAATATTTCTTACTATTATTAATGTTGAAATCAGTTGCTTAACTGCTTAATAATTTTGTGTAAACCGTGATACATTTTTTTTTTTTTTTTTTTCAGGATTCTTTGATTAATAGACTGCATTTATTTGAAATAGAAATCTTTTGTAACATTATAAATGTCTTTACTGTCATTTTGTTCAATATCCTTACTGTATAATGAAAAACATAATGACCCGAACTTTTGAACGGTAGTGTAGATGGTTTAAATGACTCATATTATTTTCTGATTTTGTGTTCTATAAAATAATAACCTTAATATTTGCCAGGTTATCTTGCGTGCTTCTGAGAAACAGAAATTTTTAAGCTATGTATCATGGTATCACTTTTACTTCACCCCAAGGTGCTACAGGTTCCTACCTGTGAAAATAGACAGACATGCCTCAGGATAAAACCACATATTTCTTTGGGTCTGACTTTATCAATTGGTTCTCATTCGCAGAGGCGCCTAACAGCTCCATTCTTTATTATTGGACTTTGGCCTGTAGACAGAGAGAAGAGCAGACAAGAGCAGCTGTAAGGCACTAAGGGAACACATTCAGAATAACAGAAAAAAATAATTATTTCTGGCAATCTCTGCATACAACTTCCACACGTCATGGAAGAATTGCAGATGTCAACATGACTAACTATGATGAACATTTCGAAGAGAATTTCACTGGAAAACATAACTCTCAATATTCACATTTTAAGCTTAATGAACTCAGTTTGAAAAAATCGTTGTTTGAAATAAAATGATAGATAGATAGATAGAATTAGAATGGACACTTGGCTTTCTTAAGCCAACATAAATTAATAAAAAGAAAAACTAATAGTATCTCAATTATACAAAAATAACACTGCACAGCAAGAGCCGCAGAGTTAAATCAACTCTGCTCAGAGAACATATGGTCCCTCCCTACATAGAGTTAAAATAACACTGAAGCAGAGTTAAAGTAAATAAGATATGCCGTTTGTGGAGTTGTTTAATCAGATCTTGAGAGATTTAATGTCTTTTATCTTTAGTTGATTTCATCTAAGGCTGTGGCTGGAATTCATTTGTAGTTATTGTTTCTCTTCAGTGATTGTTAACAGCAGGTGTTCATCACTAATTCTCAATCATAACTTAATTAATCTCATTAACTTTAACTCTGCTTCAGTGTTACTTTAACACTACAGGTGCTGGTCATATAATTAGAATATCATCAAAAAGTTGATTTATTTCACTAATTCCATTCAAAAAGTGAAACTTGTATATTATATTCATTCATTACACACAGACTGATATATTTCAAATGTTTATTTCTTTTAATTTTGATGATTATAACTGACAACTAAGGAAAATCCCAAATTCAGTATCTCAGAAAATTAGAATATTACTTAAGACCAATACAAAGAAAGGATTTTTAGAAATCTTGGCCAACTGAAAAGTATAAACATGAAAAGTATGAGCATGTACAGCACTCAATACTTAGTTGGGGCTCCTTTTGCCTGAATTACTGCAGCAATGCGGCGTGGCATGGATTCGATCAGTCTGTGGCACTGCTCAGGTGTTATAAGAGCCCAGGTTGCTCTGATAGTGGCCTTCAGCTCTTCTGCATTGTTGGGTCTGGCATATCGCATCTTCCTCTTCACAATACCCCATGGATTTTCTATGAGGTTAAGGTCAGGCGAGTTTGCTGGCCAATTAAGAACTGGAATACCATGGTCCTTAAACCTGGTACTGGTAGCTTTGGCACTGTGTGCAGGTGCCAAGTCCTGTTGGAAAATGAAATCTGCATCTCCATAAAGTTGGTCAGCAGCAGGAAGCATGAAGTGCTCTAAAACTTCCTGGTATACGGCTGCGTTGACCTTGGACCTCAGAAAACACAGTGGACCAACACCAGCAGATGACATGGCACCCCAAACCATCACTGACTGTGGAAACTTTACACTGGACCTCAAGCAACGTGGATTGTGTGCCTCTCCTCTCTTCCTCTAGACTCTGGGACCCTGATTTCCAAAGGAAATGCTAAATTTACTTTCATCAGAGAACATAACTTTGGACCACTCAGCAGCAGTCCAGTCCTTTTTGTCTTTAGCCCAGGCGAGACGCTTCTGACGCTGTCTGTTGTTCAAGAGTGGCTTGACACAAGGAATGCGACAGCTGAAACCCATGTATTGCATACGTCTGTGCGTAGTGGTTCTTGAAGCACTGACTCCAGCTGCAGTCCACTCTTTGTGAAGCTCCCCCACATTTTTGAATGGGTTTTGTTTCACAATCCTCTCCAGGGTGCGGTTATCCCTATTGCTTGTACACTTTTTTCTACCACATCTTTTCCTTCCCTTCGCCTCTCTATTAATGTTCTTGGACACAGAGCTCTGTGAACAGCCAGCCTCTTTTGCAATGACCTTTTGTGTCTTGCCCTCCTTGTGCAAGGTGTCAATGGTCGTCTTTTGGACAACTGTCAAGTCAGCAGTCTTCCCCATGATTGTGTAGCCTACAGAACTAGACTGAGAGATCATTTAAAGGCCTTTGCAGGTGTTTTGAGTTAATTAGCTGATTAGAGTGTGGCACCAGGTGTCTTCAATATTGAACCTTTTCACAATATTCTAATTTTCTGAGATACTGAATTTGGGATTTTCCTTAGTTGTCAGTTATAATCATCAAAATTAAAAGAAATAAACATTTGAAATATATCAGTCTGTGTGTAATGAATGAATATAATATACAAGTTTCACTTTTTGAATGGAATTAGTGAAATAAATCAACTTTTTGATGATATTCTAATTATATGACCAGCACCTGTATATAGAGAGGGACCATATGAACTCTGAGCAGAGTTGATTTTACTCTGGGGATTTTGCTAGGAAGACTATCTGATAATCCTCTGGAAATCACTGTAAAGTAACATCAAAATAAAGTTATATTTTCTGTTGTACACTGTGGCTATAAAAATCTGAAAAAGAGGCAGGATCATTCACTCGGCTCACATAAAACACTGAACTCTCCTAATAAATCCCATCAGGTGTCTGTCAATCAAAAATCAAGAGCAGTTCTGCTGGACAGAAAAGGATTCCTGAGTGACTTCGCCAGTAAACCTTTATATATGGAGTTGGTGACTGAAGCAATTCACAGTGTAGCAATCAAAATCAATCCGGGATTGAGAAGACTGAGGAACATAGATGAGGCATAGATACGAAACTGAAAAGAGAGATATTTCAGTTATTTCTTTCTTGTCATGGGTGAGTTTTTTTTTTTTCTGAGATCACAAGAATTATGTAATAACTGAGATACGGTCAGAATATAAAGTTAATATCTTTATCTCTCGGAGAAGGGGTGGTCTGTCCTCCGCAGGAGGGGGGGGATTGAGGGGCAGCAGTTTTTGGCTTTATCCCCACACAAACACACCTGATCCAACTAATCAAACTCCTGCAGAGAAGAGGATAAGCACAATCAGACGCAAGAAACCAGCTAGAGAGCTAAACTGATGAGTCTTCAGGAATCTATGGAATTTCTTGATTGTGTTTTCTAACTACTTGCACCATCATAGTTATTGTATGAATGTTTAAGTGATTTAATCAATTTTATGAAAGTTAATGTAAATGTATTAAAGAGATAACAATATAATACTACTACTAATAATAATAAGGATTAGTTAGTTTAGGGTTAGTTTCTTGTAATTATGCATAATTTACTGTTATTACTATAGTAAGTACATGTAAGATGTATAACAGGGATACTGTAAAATAGTGTTTCCAAACAAATGTATGATGTCAGTTATGTTAATTTGGTTTATACCGCTCTGATAATAAGTGTACACTTTTATTAAGGCCACAAATTGAAAACCTTTGATTTTAGATTTTTTTTTTTTAGTGTTGGATTTTAAACTGTGTTTCACAAGAATGTTGTTTTGAGTAGAACATCCAAAGTCTACGAGACAGTACTGAGACTTTCCTTTCAGCAAAATGTGACTTGTATTTGACTGACTTTGAAACTAAAAAATTAATCTTCATTCATAAAGAGCAGAGCTCAAACCTTGGCAAAGGATTTTTCTAAAAACATGACTGCTTCAAATGTTAACATGATGCTTGATGGTTGAGTTGTCACAGCATGGCTCTGACATCATGTCTGTCTGTCCCAGATAAGAGAACTGATAAACAGAGGAAAACTCCTGAATAAAGCAATTAATCAGCTCCATGGGCTTTCAAACCTGTGCTGACATCTGACAGAGGCCTTAGGCTAGTTATTTAAAGTTATAAGTCAAAGTAATGCCTGGAAATTAATTGATTTTTGCTTCAGAGCTTCACGTCCAGTTGCTTTTTAGCATGTGTGTTAGTGTGCAAGTATGCATGTGAGGGTGTGTGCTTGTTGTGCTTGTATGTACTCTATAAGGTGATGAGTAACACACATATGGTAGATATCAGTGACACGAGGAGGAGCAGACACCCCGATGTGTACTCACACACCCTGTCTCCCCATCCTGTCTCCATGGTCCCTGAAGGGACTCCATGCAGTAACTCTATCCTGTACATGTGAGTACTCAAAGGTGCTGTGCTGGTGGGGGTGTTTGTGTCTGTTTTTCTGCAAATGTGTGTTTTCATATACAGGGCTGTAAAACAGCACTAACATTTATGGGGGACATATTAGAATAGTGGTCCTATATTTAAAACATGCACTACTGTTCAAAAGTCTGAGTTCAGAAATAAGTTTTGTTTTTCTTTCTTATTTTTTTCAAATAAATTAATATACTTTTATTCAGCGAGGAAACATTCAATTTATTAAAAGTGACTGTAAAGACATTTATAATGTTACAAAACAAATCTGTTTCAAATAAATGTCATTCAGTCATGACAACTCTTGGCATAGTTTATAAAACATTTTATTAATGTAAATGGAATGTTCATAGGTTTGGTCTTGCTGGACTAGCTCTGCTACACTGTAAACCTGAATAAGTTGGCAAAACTCAAAAAAAAAAAATAAAAAAAATTAAAAAAAATAGGCAGTCGGTTACATCAAAATTTTTAAGTTAAGAAATTCAAAGTTGAAGTAAGCAGAACTTTTATTTTGTACCCAAACATTTTAATTGTTCTTAAATTGAAATATTTGATTAAACTAAACTAATTCATACATTTAATTTAAAATTATCATGTTATCTCAGCGTAAACATTTTTATTAGAAACTAAAAGTAGATGCTAAGTATAACAGAAACAGAAAATGCAGAACAGAATTGCTCATTTGCTAACGTTAGCAATAGCATGGTATAGCACTTGCTTAATGAGTCTAGCAATATAAAACATTTAACATACTTGCTCTCAAACCAAGCCACATGCACCACCTTGTCACCATGATGGTAACTCTCCAAAGACCATATTAACAGAAACTCTTCTAAACTAGCATAACACCCACTTAACATTAACCTTGCACAAAAAAAACAAAAACAAAAACAAAAAAACATTATAAAACACAAATTTTAGCATTTACTTTCCCTATCAAGTGCCATGGGCTGGGAAACAGAAATCCCGGCCCAGTTTCAGTTAAACTCAAGTTTGTGTAAATTAAAAGAAATAAGTTCATAAAACTCAAAACAATGAAACAGTTCAGTTTACTTAAAATATATCAGTTCTATGAACTTGAAAGAAAAAGAAAGTGCTAAATACTCATAAAAGTTCATTTGAACTAATTTGTTTAATTTAAGTTTGTCCTACTCAAAACAATTAATTATTTTTAACTTTAGGGTTTACAGCGCTGCAGAGCAAGTACGACTTGCTTCTGCTAAAAGCTCAGAACATAAAATTTAGGGAAACATGCTGCTTCTGCTATAGAGAGGGAAACCCCCATAGCAGATCTAGGCAGGTGGTGCTGGGGAGGTGGAGGGCTAGAATAAGAATTTGCATAGTGTGCATAGTTAGTGTATTTGTTTGGATGTGTCATGGTTATAAAGGGAAGTATTAATGTATGCATGAAATTGATTGGCTATGGAGGTTACATTGAAACAAACAATCAGAATGTGAATAGAGTTTCATGGCTTGTTGATAATAAGAAATGTTTTTTGAGCATCAAATCAGCATATTATAGAATGGTTTCTGAAGGATCATGTGACACTGAAGACTGGAGTAATGATGCTGAAAATTCAGCTTTGACATCAATCATATTTTAAAATAAATTAAAATAGAAAATAGTTATTTTAATATTTTATTTATTTATTCCTATAATGTTTTATATTTTAATGTCTCAATTATTACTGTTTTTACTAATCAAATACTGATTAAATAAAAACAGCTTTAGTGTACATAGGATACTTCTTTCAAAAACATTAAAAAATAAAGTTTTGAATGGCAGTGTGTATGTATAATGTAATAATTTACAAGTATTAAAATGTATGTATGAATATATAATATCATATAAAATCTTTAATATAGTTTCATACAAGTTTTACATTCATTGGCTTGAATGTACACCAGCGTTATAACTTTATATATATATATATATATATATATATATATATATACAGTCAAACCAAAATTTATTCAGACACCTTGAACATTTCATTCATTAATACGGTTTATTCACTATAGTTTAAAAAAAATGGTAATAAAATATGACAAGTTCTCAGAGCTAAACTGTTTCAGAAAAAAATTAATCTTAATTATGTCAGATAACACTTAAGCAAAACATGGTCAGGTCAAAGTGTCTGAATAATTTTTGGTTCCAAATTTTTATCAATTTTACTGGTAGTCCACTGTATGAAGAATTTTTTGGGTACAATATGTCACAGTTTACTTTATTTTGCTATCCTCACTTACATAAATGAACTATAGTGTCCTGCACCCACTAGTAAAAATATATCAAAAAATCTAAAAAATGTCTGAATAATTTTTGGTTTGACTGTATATATACATTTTTTTCAAATAAAATATTTCCTGTATCATAAATCAATGAACTTTTGCCTAAAAACAATTCAAAAAGGCCATAATTCCTTTTTTAAGTTTTAAAAAAAGGTCACCCCAGATAAAAATTGGAACAACCATGTAACAAACGTTACTGCTTATAAGTAAGTAGCACTTCCTAAAACTTTATAGAACAATTTTATTATTAAGAAAAAAATCATCGATTTATGATACGGGAAATCTTTTATTTGAAAAATAGCCAAAAAGTTATAACCCCAATGTACACCTTTCAGTCTTATATACAGGTGCTGGTCATATAATTAGAATATCATCAAAAAGTTGATTTATTTCACTAATTTCATTCAAAAAGTGAAACTTGTGTATTATATTCATTCATTACACACAGACTGATATATTTCAAATGTTTATTTCTTTTAATTTTGATGATTATAACTGACAACTAAGGAAAATCCCAAATTCAGTATCTCAGAAAATTAGAATATTACTTAAGACCAATACAAAGAAAGGATTTTAGAAATCTTGGCCAACTGAAAAGTATGAACATGAAAAGTATGAGCATGTACAGCACTCAATACTTAGTTGGGGCTCCTTTTGCCTGAATTACTTCAGCAATGCGGCGTGGCATGGAGTCGATCAGTCTGTGGCACTGCTCAAGTGTTATAAGAGCCCAGGTTGCTCTGATAGTGGCCTTCAGCTCTTCTGCATTGTTGGGTCTGGCATATCGCATCTTCCTCTTCACAATACCCCATAGATTTTCTATGGGGTTAAGGTCAGGCGAGTTTGCTGGCCAATTAAGAACAGAGATACCATGGTCCTTAAACCTGGTACTGGTAGCTTTGGCACTGTGTGCAGGTGCCAAGTCCTGTTGGAAAATGAAATCTGCATCTCCATAAAGTTGGTCGGCAGCAGGAAGCATGAAGTGCTCTAAAACTTCCTGGTATACGGCTGCGTTGACCTTGGACCTCAGAAAACATAGTGGACCAACACCAGCAGATGACATGGCACCCCAAACCATCACTGACTGTGGAAACTTTACACTGGACCTCAAGCAACGTGGATTGTGTGCCTCTCCTCTCTTCCTCCAGACTCTGGGACCCTGATTTCCAAAGGAAATGCAAAATTTACTTTCAGCAGTCCAGTCCTTTTTGTCTTTAGCCCAGGCGAGACGCTTCTGACGCTGTCTATTGTTCAAGAGTGGCTTGACACAAGGAATGCGACAGCTGAAACCCATGTCTTGCATACGTTTGTGCGTAGTGGTTCTTGAAGCACTGACTCCAGCTGCAGTCCACTCTTTGTGAATCTCCCCCACATTTTTGAATGGGTTTTGTTTCACAATCCTCTCCAGGGTGCGGTTATCCCTATTGCTTGTACACTTTTTTCTACCACATCTTTTCCCTCCCTTCGCCTCTCTATTAATGTGCTTGGACACAGAGCTCTGTGAACAGCCAGCCTCTTTTGCAATGACCTTTTGTGTCTTGCCCTCCTTGTGCAAGGTGTCAATGGTCGTCTTTTGGACAACTGTCAAGTCAGCAGTCTTCCCCATGATTGTGTAGCCTACAGAACTAGACTGAGAGACCATTTAAAGGCCTTTGCAGGTGTTTTGAGTTAATTAGCTGATTAGAGTGTGACACCAGGTGTCTTCGATATTGAACCTTTTCACAATATTCTAATTTTCTGAGATACTGAATTTGGGATTTTCCTTAGTTGTCAGTTATAATCATCAAAATTAAAAGAAATAAACATTTGAAATATATCAGTCTGTGTGTAATGAATGAATATAATATACAAGTTTCACTTTTTGAATGGAATTAGTGAAATAAATCAACTTTTTGATGATATTCTAATTATATGACCAGCACCTGTATTCCTTAATTTAAAGAATTATTCCATAAAAGAAAAAAAAAAAAAAAAAGCCAGCTAGGGTTTTCCCAGACTTCCTTTTATTCTCTTTCCATTCTCCAATTTCCTATTTTTGACTACTGTTTGTCTTTTTTTTTGTTTTTAATGACTACTTACTGATTCAGAGTGAATATCCTTCAAATGGGATCTGCTATACAAATGTGTGTGCATGTATATGAATTTGTCAGGGTGCAGTGAAAGTGCAAAAGCTTTACACACAAAAGCTGTATCCTGTAGGATACAAAGAAAAAAAAAATCTTTTCCTATTTTGAACTTTTACTAGTATGGCACAAATTGTACCCCTTTGTCCTGTGTGTGTGTGTGTGTGTGTGTGTGTGTGTGTGAAGTGTAGGAAGCTCCAAGTCTCCTGTGTGAAAACAAGCTGGCAGAGAGATGTCCTCTGGTCACATCAAAGTAAACACACACACAACAGAGGAAGTAAGCTCAGACCCACCAGGGTCGAAGGTCACCACAGTGGCATTGTTGGGAAGGAAGAGCAGATACTGAGTGGACTGTGACACGTCCAGAGAAGCTCTTGAGTGTGTGTGTGCACATGTATTAATAAATACAGTGACCCGTGAGAATAGGAAATGCACTATACTCTAAATGCAGAAGCACTAAATCTGACTACTGCTATTGACAACCAGCCAAAGTGCCTCATCCAAACTGGCTCCTCTTCTTAAAGATGTTTTTGTTTTAAAAAATGGCCCGCAAATCAATGAAACATCCTGTGATTGTGTGTTTTGGGGAAGGTGTGTTGTGCATTTGATATGGGTTGGTTAACTGTAGAGGATACATCTAAATGAACATCTGAGATTCCCAAAGACAGTCATGATACATTGTTCAAAGTTCCTGTTTTTTGCAAAGAGTTTTGGTTTTTTTGCAAAGTATCATCAAGTATTATGTTGATGCACATGCAATGTTGGGTGTAACGCGTTACAGTAATTAAATTACTTATCCACTGAAAAAGTAAAGTAATTTAATTACAGTTACTTATAATGTACTTGCGTTACATACCGTAAATTAGTTCAACAGTTCTGTTTAAATCAATATTGAATTTAAAATCTAAATTTGTCGTCTAAAGGTAAAAGTGAACGCTGCCTCTTTAAAATCGTTAGCTGTAGTGCAGTTGTGCGCAACAGTTGGCTGTGTTGTCGCTGTCTGAAGATGTCGGCAGAAGCGAGTGGCTGTTTTGCAGAATGGAAATATTCCCATTACTTCACTTTTGACACAGGTAGGCAAGAACATTACGGTAAAATGTAAACTATGTCCTAGGGAGAAAAAACTGCGCGCGCTCTCTGAGAGACGTCTTCAGTCAGCCAAAGCGCACACACATAGCCGCCTCTCGCGAGTGTCAATTTTCGCGGTTTATTACACATAAACGTTCAAATACACACACAGTTATGTCAAAATGCCCGTTTTGGCGTATATTCGCGTTGGTTATGTGAATGTGAACAGCATGTAACAGCATTGTCTCCGTCCATTAGTGACAGCAGTCTTTAAAACATGCTACTGTCTACTACTGGCTGTCTGTATTATAAATGATAATCAAACAACAAAAGAAAAACTTTAATAAGGATTAAACTATATTTAATTTATACAGTTATGATTATGCAGAGTTATTTTATATTTGATTATTCAATTTCTGTGGTATTTTTACTTACTATTAGACCTACCTGGAAAAAAATAGCCTATATAGCATTGTTTTATTTGTATTTTTATATATTTTTACCGTGGTATCGAGTATTGTGCACTTTTGGTGGTATCGGTACCGACTACTAGATTTTTGGTATAGCAACATCCCTATTTGTTACTAAAAAATTGAATTATTATAAAGTAAATAAAAGTAGACCTATTATATGTTTTAATAAAGTTAAAATGTTTTAAAAAGCTATAAAAGTCTAAACTATTCCATGTTTGACTAAATTATTAAAAGAATTTCCTTTCTATTGTCTATTCGGTCAAGGTTTATAGGGATTTTAAAGAGTAATTAGTAAGTTACTGTCGCAGAGTCAGTTCCCACCACCAACACTCAGCACACATTGTCACCGGATCTCCACGCTCCGCCCACTCGTTCACAATCACCAGAGTACTGATCAGCGGCACCTGCACCTCATCACACCAGCACTATAAGAACACTCACTTCCCACACATCAGTGTCTGGTCTTGTTTGTACATACCTGGACTCCTTACCTCTCCTCCGATGTCTCCGTGCTTCCACTCCTTTGTCAAGTCTTGTCTTCCTTCCCTTCCCTTGTCATTCCCTCTGCAAAAGAGAAAGGACTCTGTGATTATTCAGCTAAGTGACTATACTCAATGTGCTCATATCTGCAAACTACTCACCTGTGTTGTTCCTGTGTTCGTGCCTCTGTCTCTGAATAAATTACCTGTTGAACACTTACCCTCTTGTTCCCACCTACAATGTTTCCTAGGATTTGCAAACTTCTACAGACGTTTCATTCACAACTACAGCCTTTTCAGTGCACCCCTCACTTCTCTCCTCAAGGGCCGGTCCAAGTCTCTGTCCTAGAATCCATCTGCCTGAGAAGCCTTCCATCAGCTCCAAGAAGCTTTCCCCACCTCTCCGATCCTGGTCCATCCGAACCCGGAACTCCCTTTCATCGTGGAGGTGAACGCCTCATCCGACGGGGTCGGAGCGGTGTTGTCCCAGCGGCAGGGTGAACCACCACGACTCCATCCATGTGCCTTTTTCTCAAAGAAGCTATACCCGGCGGAACAGAACTATGACATCGGTAACAGAGAACTGCTCGCCATAAAGTTAGCCTTAGAGGAATGGAAACACTGGCTGGAGGGAGCACTTCACCCGTTTGAAGTCATCACTGACCACCGCAACCCTGAGTACCTCAGAGAAGCACGAAGACTCAATCATCGCCAAGCCCGCTGGGCCTTATTCTTCACGAGGTTCAACTTCACAGTTACCTACCGTCCAGGAAGCAAAAATGGTAAAGCTGATGCTCTCTCCCTTCTGTTCCAGCCTGATCCTGAGAACACGGACCCTGAAACCATCCTCCCTCCAGCCATGATCATAAGCCCCATCCAATGGACCATCAACCAGCAGATCTCCGAGGCTAACTCCGCCGAATCCGCTCCGCTGGGAGGTCCTGAGGGGCTTCTCTACGTTCCCCCGGCACATCCTCAGCCCCTCATGGACTTAGCTCACTCCTCTCCAGGCTCTGGACACCCAGGTAGTTCACGTACCCTCTCGCTTCTGCAGCAACAGTACTGGTGGCCATCCATGCCCCAGGATGTCTCCCGACACATCAAGGGATGCTCAGTCTGTGCTGTTGCTGACACTCCTAGGAAGCTCCCAGTGGGTAAACTCCTTCCACTACCCATACCACAAAGACCCTGGACTCATCTAGGAGTAGATTTTATGATGGACCTCCCACCTTCCAACAATTTCACCTGCGTCTTCGTGATTGTGGACCGATTCTCCAAATCATGCAAACTCATTCCCCTCAAGGGTTTGCCCACAGCGCTAGAGGCCGCGGAGGCCCTATTCCACCATGTGTTTCATCATTTTGGAATCCCTGAAGATATTGTCTCGGATCGTGACCCTCAGTTCATATCTCGTGTCTGGAAGGCGTTCTTCAAGCTCCTAGGAGTGTCAGTCAGCCTGTCCTCTGGATACCACCCGCAGACCAACGGCCAGACTAAGCGGAAGATCCGGGAGATCGGGAGATACCTGCGGGTATATTGCCACTGGAACCAGGACAGCTGGAGCCAGTTCCTGCCATGGGCGGCGTAGGCCCAGAATTCCCTCCGACAAACCACCACAGGGCTCACCCCGTTTCAGTGCATCCTGGGCTTCCAACCTCCACTCTTCCCGTGGTCGGGTGAGTCCTCCGAGGTTCCAGCTGTCCACCACTGGTTCCAGCAGAGCGAGGAGAGTGTGGGACTCGGCTCATGTACATCTCCAACAGGCAGTTCGGAGACACAAAATGCAAGCGGATGCCAGAAGAGGCCCAACTCCACAGTACCAAACTGGCCAGAAGGTATGGCTCTCTACCCGGGACATCCGTCTCTGACTGCCTTGTCTTAAGCTGAGTCCCCGGTACATAGGTCCATTCACCATCCAGAGGCAGTTCAACGAAGTCACCTACTGGCTCAACTTACCACCTCAGTATCGTATATCACCTTCATTCCATGTTTCACTACTCAAACCGCACACTGAACCCTTGTCTCCTCCCTCCACAGGGGCGGAGGGGGCGTTGGGGGTGGTACTGTCACGGAGTCAGTTCCCACCACCAACACTCAGAACACATCGTCACCGGATCTCCACGCTCCGCCCACTCGTTCACAATCACCAGAGTACTGATCAGCGGCACCTGTACCTCATCACACCAGCACTATAAGAACACTCACTTCCCACTTCCCAAAGGACTCTGTGATTATTCAGCTAAGTGACTATACTCAACGTGCTCATATCTGCAAACTACTCACCTGTGTTGTTCCTGTGTTCGTGCCTCTGTCTCTGAATAAATTACCTGTTGAATACTTACCCTCTTGTTCCCGACTGTGTCTGACAGTTACTTATTGAGTAATTAATTACTTTTCAGACAGAGTAATTAGAAAAGTATTTTAAATACAATATTGATGATGTAATTGGTAATTAGTAATTAATTACTTTTTTTAAGTAACTTACCCAACACTGTGCACAAGTACTATATGTGTGTTGGTGAACAACATGAAGGGAGCGGGAGTGTGTGTGTGTGTGTGTGTATATATATATATATATATATATATATATATATATATATATATATATATATATATATACTGATCAGGCATAACATAATGATCACCTTCCTAATCTTGTGTTGGTCTCCCATTTGCTGCCAAAACAGCCCTGATCCGTCGAGGCATGGACTGCACTAGACCCCTGAAGGTGTGCTGTGGTATCTGGCACCAAGATATTAGCAGCAGATCCTAGTGTTGTAGTACTCGAGACCGACATTTTTTTGAAGGTCTTGTCTTTGTCTCGGCCGCATTTGGTCTTGGTCTTAGACTAAAAGGACTCGGGATTTTATTTCAAGACTGGTCAAGACCACAACTGCGGGGATATCGCTAAATTGCCGCTGCTTGTCTTATTTCTTTGTTAACATCATTAATTTGATTGGATGTAAAACCTCCTGCTTCAAATGCAATCAATAACTTATTTCTAATTTCATTTATTTTGTTACTGTTGTACCGGGTCAGAAATCAACAAGGGATTGTGTCAAAAATGTCACTAAAATTAATACAAATGCCCACAAAATTCAAGATATGATTGCAAAAAAGTACTTGTATAAGATCTTGACATTTATATAATAACATATGATATAATTAAGCAATATCACAAGAAAGAGGATTGTTTTCACAAATATGAGCACAATTGCAAACCTGATATTGATTTTATTTTATTTTTTTTACAAATGTTTAATAAACAAAATTTTATTTTTAAAACATTAACCTCAACATTATTTATGCATTTGTAATTGTACCAATTCAGATACAACTTCTGTTCCACCTCTGCAGTGTAAAGATGAACTTTGTTGTTAGTGATTTCAATTGATTATATAGTGTCTTATTATTCTAATTATTGATTAAAAATAAGACATTTCTCAGGCAGTAAATGTGGATCTTTCAGATGAATTTGAAGAGTGCTAGTCTGGTCTTGGTCTTGGTCTTGTCTTGGTCTCAATACACACTGGTCTTGGTTTAGGTGGTCAACACTAGCAGATCCTTTAAGTCCTGTAAGTTGTGAGGTGGGGCCTCCATGGATCAGACTTGTTTGTTCAGCACATCCCACAGATGCTCGATTGGCTTGTGATCTGGGGAATTTGGAGGCCAAGTCAACATCTCAAACTCGTTGTGCTCCTCAAACCATTCCTGAACCATTTTGCTTTGTGGCAGGGTGCATTATCCTGCTGAAAGAGGCCACAGCCACCAGGGAATACCGTTTCCATGAAAGGGTGTACATGGTCTTCAACAATGCTTAAGTAGGTGGTACGTGTCAAAGTAACATCCACATGGATGGCAGGACCCAAGGTTTCCCAGCAGAACATTGCCCAAAGCATCACACTGCCTTCGCCAGCTTGCCTTCTTAGTGTATCCTGGTGCCATGTGTTCCCCAGGTAAGTGACGCACAAGCACCCGGCCATCCACGTGATGTAAAACGTGATTCATCAGACCAGGCCACCTTCTTCCATTGCTCCGTGGTCCAGTTCTGATGCTCACGTGCCCACTGTTGGTGCTTTCGGCGGTGAACGGGTCAGCATGGGCACCCTGCCTGGTCTGCAGCTATGCAGCCCCATACGCAACAAACTGTGATGCACTTTGTATTCTGATACCTTTCTATCAGAACCAGCATTAACTTCTTGAGCAATTTGAGCTACAGTAGCTCATCTGTTGGATCGGACCACACGGGCCAGCCTTCAATGAGCCTTGGCCGCCCATGAACCTGTCACCGGTTCACCACTGTTCCTTCCTTGGACCACTTTTGATAGATACTGACCACTGCAGACCGGGAACACCCCACAAGAGCTGCAGTTTTGGGGATGCTCTGACCCAGTCGCCTAACCATCACAATTTGGCCCTTGTCAAACTCGCTCAAATCCTTACTCTTGCCTGTTTTTCCTGCTTCTAACACATCAACTTTGAGGACAAAATGTTCACTTGCACGTGCTATGATGAAGAGATAATCAGTGTTATTCACTTCACCTGTCAGTGGTCATAATGTTATGCCTGATCGGAGTATATCTATACATTATGAAGGCAATTGCCAAAATAGCTAATAGACATCGGAGCAGCTCGCAGCTCACTCCAGCTGGAACAGCTTGAGTTGCTAATATAACAACAATAGAAGTCAATGGGAAGTTTCCACCATAATTTAAAACCAAATGTCTATGTGCAAATGAGCACTTTAGAGTAATGCAAGGTTTTATGGTGCAAAGGTGAAGGTGTTTCCTGCTAGTATCCTTCCCACATGCTCATAACAATTTTTTTTGGCAGATGTGCTGATCCGGTTAGTCATTTTATTTCATAATTTTATGGTGATTCAAGATGTGTCCACAGGTGCACTCTGCCTCTCTTATACTCTTTCCTTCCGTTATAATCAGATTGTCTATAACACATGATACTCTTTTTTTCCCACTAATTATAGGCATATGCCACTGAAAACCTTGATTGAGCATATTGGTCCAGTGTGTGCATATTTAACTACTTTGAGGTCAAAGTAAGATTTCATCACACAGAGAGATTGTAAGCACACATGACTATATTGAGACACATACCATCTAATCCCCAAATTGCAATCAGCAGAAAAATGTCTTTGATGTCAATCAGTAGGGTGCAATTTCCTCTTTGTTAACAAAATTAATTGTGCTACATGTATTCACACAAGCACACACACATTTGTGTGTTATGTGATCCTGGAGGGTTTCATCTCTGTTGTTGGAGGTTTCCCTCATGCTGCTCTTATTCCCAGAGGAAAACTTCCATCACACACTTCAGCCTGCAGCCTAAACTATGAGCAAAACCGTGGCAAGATAACTTACACAACTATGTGTGTGTGTGTGTGTGTGTGTGTGAACTAGTTTGTGGCTATAAGTTAGATGTCAGGTTTCGTGTAGTTCAGGTTTGCACAGATGTTGCTATGGCAGTGAGCCAGTTGTGTGATGTCATGAGAGAGGCCCCCACACCTCCTCTAGAAAGATAAAACAGAGATTAATAGGAAATGGAGGTTAAGGACAAAAAAGGAGAAAATAGTTGATAACAGGCATAAATTAAACATAAAATATTGTTATACAGAGTTATATTGTTATATATTATATGTGTCTGGTTATACAAATGTTATATTATAAATGTTATACATATATTTGCTTTTTTTTGCACTTTTGCATTTGCTACGATGTTCTGACTTGTTTAGGGTGGATTTTAGTCTGTTGCTATTACAGGCTGCCACCTAATAGTCAACTAATCTTTACCAAGTAACCAGTAAACCAAACGTTTGCTTATCATCCATCGACCTCAACTATAGCTTATCATTTGAAACATGTAAGTAGTAACAACTTTACATGACTGCTCGCTTTAACACTAACCTAGATAAATGTGCGCTATTATTAGGCACGTGCGTATCCAAGTATTCATGCGGAGTGTAAAAGCTGAAGTATAGCGCGTTTACTACAAGACATGGAGCAGAGGCATCAACACGATTACTTACATTTTTTCTGATAACAGTGGAAACAGCTTAAAATATTTCTTTATTTTTGGTCATACAGATAACAGTAATACATCATTCAAAAAGGGTCTACTTTTATTTGTGTAAACTCACAATAACAAGAAAACATTGTGCCTTTGTAAAATAAAGAAAACAAACAGTTTGCACTTTCTGATGTCTCAGTATTCCTGAAATGAAAGCTCTAGCGTAAGTTCTGCCGGGAAGACTCAAATGTTACGTCACTTATTAGTTTAGATCTAACCAATCATTATCTAACACTTAGAGTATAAAAGATCAGTACTTACTCATGTCTGAGTTCGCAGATGCTGACACCAACATTCATCTCCCCGCGTGAATTCAGGTGTTCCAATCACTTCCATGGCCACAGGTGTATAAAATCAAGCACCTAGGCATGCAGACTGCTTCTACAAACATTTGTGAAAGAATGGGTCGCTCTCAGGAGCTCAGTGAATTTAGCTCAAGAACAGTGTGTAGAGAGCTTCATGGAATTTCCATGGCTGAGCAGCTGCATCCAAGCCTTACATCAAGTGCAATGCAAAGCATTAGATGCAGTGGTGTAAAGCACACTGCCACTGGACTCTAGAGCAGTGGAGACGTGTTTTCTGGAGTGACGAATCAAGCTTCTCTGTCTGGCAATCCAATGGACAAGTCTGGGTTTGGCGGTTGCCAGGAGAACGGTACTTGCCTGACTGCGTTGTGCCAAGTGTAAAGTTTGGTGGAGGGGGGATTATGTTGTGGGGTTGTTTTTGAGGGGTTGGGCTTGGCCCCTTAGTTCCAGTGAAAGGAACTCTTAATGCTTTAGCATACCAAGACATTTTGGACAATTTTATGCTCCCAACTTTGTGGGAACAGTTTGGGGATGGCCCCTTCCTGTTCCAACATGACTTTGCACCAGTGCACAAAGCAAGGTCTGTAAAGACATGGATGAGTGAGTTTGGTGTGGAGGAATTTGACTGGCCTGCACAGAGTCCTGACCTCAACCCGATAGAACACCTTTGGGATGAATTAGAGCGGAGACTACGAGCCAGGCCTTCTCGCCAACATCACTGCCTGACCTCACAAATGCGCTTCTAGAAGAATGGTCAACAATTCCCATAAACACACTCCTAAACCTTGTGGAAAGCCTTCCCAAAAGAGTTGAAGCTGTTATAGCTGCAAAGGGTGGGCCAACTCCACATTAAACCCTACGGATTAAGAATGGGATGTCATTAAAGTTCATGTGCACGTAAAGGCAGGCGTCCCAAAACTTTTGGCAATATAGTGTAGCTCGTTTAAAATGTAGGCAGACTTTATCGTAATTTATTAAATTACTGATATGTTTTAACCTAAAACTTAAGCTCCAGTGAACCACTGCAAGCATGCAGGTCCTCTCTTCGCGGACTTCTATTGTTTTTGAATTTCGTTTCAGCAATATCATCAAAGGGCCTATATCATCAAAGACACGGCTGCAATCTTCACCATTCTCGCGTCATCACTACATCAGCTTTCATCTCAGTGATAAGTATTTTCACAGTTTTATGGACTTTAATGTCGATTGGGTGTAGAATCGTACTCTTTTGCTCTTTTTCTTTCCACATACATAATAAGCAGAGCTGTATATAGTGCAGTCGCACGCATTTGTTTGAGACAGAGAGCGATCGTTGTTCAACGAGTGCGCTTGACGTGCTTGTTTGCATTGTAACTTATAGCACGTCGTTAAAGATCCACGTGACACAGGTTACTGTTAACGTTCATTTTCGTTTTAGAAGCACAAAGCAGAATAAAATGGCACAGCATATTTGCCTCTATCAATCTCCCCTTGAATGCAAGGTTTGTGAAAACCCCTAATATGGGTTTTAAAGCAACATACACCCAGACATATATCGCAGTAGGAGTAAAATCGTGTAAGGTTAATCGGGGGCTGCATGATTAACCGATGTTAAGCTAGAATCACGAATTGGCTCAGCCTTATGAAATCGCTAAGTTCAATTAAATATGCTGAATATGGCTCAGCGTGTTTTTAAGTACAGCACTGACATCAGTGCATCGATCTGTCGCAAATACTGCTCAATTCATCTTTGCAAGCGCTGTGAGTTTGTCACTTATAACGTGCATTTGAAAGTAAAACAAGTCCCATCTTTTCAAGCTTAGAAGCATTTACGGGCCTGTTGTCCAGCAGTAGTGAATGCTTTGCTCTATCTTACAGGGCATCCAGTGTTGAGAACTTCTTTTTGTGATCTGATGTGGCTTCTTATTATGTACATTATATGTATTGTTCTGTGCGGTCATAAAGGCTCGTTGATGCATATTGCATTTTACTAATGCTTTATTCTCGTATAAATACCCGTATGTCTGGAGGAGCACAAATAGACTGTATAGTAGTAATGAATGAATCTGATATGTGTATTCTCGCTAAAGCTTACAACACCATATTTCGGGTATATCAACGGTTCATACACTACAAGGTTCGACTTGTTATTTGACAGTAGGCCTAACATGGCCTTTGTCGCCAATCAAGGCTTTCGTGTCTGTGTGGCCTAACGTGGCTTTGTCGCCGATCAAGGCTTTCGTGACTGTGTGGCCTAACGTGTCCTTTGTCGGTGATCAAGGCTTTCGTGTCTATGTGGCCTAACGTGGCCTTTGTCGCCGATCAAGGCTTTCGTGTCTATGTGGCCTAACGTGGCCTTTGTTGCCGATCAAGCTTTTCATTGTCATTGTTTATCACATCTTGTCATTTGTTTATCACACAGCCTATCGGGTCCATCAGGTAAGACTGACTATTTTTGTTTTATGTAACCTGGCCTATCTTGGCCTTTCACGTAACATGACCTACGTGGTCTTTCTGTGTTAATCGGTCTTATGTAGCCTCTCATGCCATAGCTTATAGTCATATGTTCATAACTATTTACTATTTACTATTTTCATTTGTCACAAAATTGAATACTATGTAATTTTCATGCAAATACTGGTGGTGGTGTTATGTTTTTTCTCAATTATTTCTAATCATCGATCTTTTAGTTAGTCTCTGTGGCCTTACATGACCTTTGTCTCTGTGGCCTAACGTGGCCTTTGTCTCTATGTGGTCTAATGTGGCCTTTGTCTCTATGTGGCCTAACATGGCCTTCTTCTCCTATGTGGCCTAACAAGGCTTTGTCTTCATGTCGTCGATCAAGGCTTTCGTGTCTATGTGGCCTAACGTGGCTTTGTCCCCAATCAAAGCTTTCGTGTCTGTGTAGCCTAACGTGGCTTTGTCACCGATCAAGGCTGTTGTGTCTATGTGGCCTAACGTGGCTTTGTCTTCATGTCGTTGATCAAGGCTTTCGTGTCTATGTGGCCTAACGTGGCTTTGTCCCCAATCAAAGCTTTCGTGTCTGTGTGGCCTAACGTGGCTTTGTCACCGATCAAGGCTGTTGTGTCTATGTGGCCTAACGTGGCTTTGTCTTCATGTCGCCGATCAAGGCTTTCGTGTCTATCTGGCCTAACATGGCCTTTGTCGCCAATCAAGGCTTTCGTGTCTGTGTGGCCTAACGTGGCCTTTGTCGCTGGTCAAGGCTTTCGTGTCTATGTGGCCTAATGTAGGCTTTGTCTTTATGTCGCCGATCAAGGCTCTCGTCTTTATGTGGCATATCGTGGCCTTCTCTTTTTTCTTGCTTTTCTCTCATCATGTCTTCTGTTGCGTTCTTACTGCTTTCGCCATTTTCTCACACCATGGCGAAGTGGCCCTCTTCCACTGATAAGCATTATAGTCTCTGAGTCCTTTTAATGTTAATTAAAATTTTATTTATCTCTGTTTCAGGAATTGCAAGATTCTGGTGGGTATATATATCCTCTTACAGTTCTTGGGGGGTAGGCTCCGTCCCTGCGGGATAATTCTCCTTCACCATTTTTGGGGGTCGGCTATGCCCCTGCCTTCATCTTCAGGCAGGAAATGCAGAGTCCGCAACCCTCAGGATGTGAGCTACGGATGGGGCCTACGCCAAAGAACTTCTTACCATATTTTGCTTGCTGATTGTTAATAAATAACATTGTTACGTTATCTTGCCTCCCGAGTCTTTCTGGTAGATCTGGAGCGCATCACAAAAATGAAGCGAAACTTAGCATATAGGCTACTTACCTCACAGACATGAGAAATGTATCTAGGCTATAGAAAGCTTGAAATGTCTACTTTTAAACGAACCAATTCAGATCGAAAAGAAATACATCCCTTGTTGCTAGGGTGTTCTGACTATTTTTAAGGTGTTGCTTTGCGGATGCTAGGGTGTTCTGAGTCTTTTTAAAATATTCTTAGAAAACTTATGTCATACAAACCTGATTCCAAAAAAGTTGGGACACTGTACAAATTGTGAATAAAAAAGGAATGCAATGATGTGGAAGTTTCAAATTTCAATATTTTATTCAGAATACAACATAGATGACATATCAAATGTTTAAACTGAGAAAATGTATTATTTTAAGGGAAAAATAAGTTGCATCAACACATCTCAAAAAAGTTGGGACAAGGCCATGTTTACCACTGTGTGGCATCCCCTCTTCTTTTTATAACAGTCTGCAAACGTCTGGGGACTGAGGAGACAAGTTGCTCAAGTTTAGGAATAGGAATGTTGTCCCGTACCCGGATCCTTCTTCTACGCAGCCATGATGTTGTAATTGATGCAGTATGTGGTCTGGCATTGTCATGTTGGAAAATGCAAGGTCTTCCTTGAAAGAGACAACGTCTGGATGGGAGCATATGTTGTTCTAGAACTTGGATATACCTTTCAGCATTGATGGTGCCTTTCCAGATGTGTAAGCTGCCCATGCCACATGCACTCATACAACCCCATACCATCAGAGATGCAGGCTTCTGAACTGAGTGCTGATAACAACTTGGGTTGACCTTGTCCTCTTTAGTCCGGATGACATGGCGTCCCAGTTTTCCAAAAAGAACTTCAAATTTTGATTCATCTGACCACAGAACAGTTTTCCACTTTGCCACAGTCCATTTTAAATGAGCCTTGGCCCAGAGAAAACGCCTGCGCTTCTGGATCATGTTTAGATATGGCTTCTTTTTTGACCTATAGAGTTTTAGCCGGCAACGGCGAATGGCACGGTGGATTGTATTCACCGACAATGTTTTCTGGAAGTATTCCTGAGCCCATGTTGTGATTTCCATTACAGTAGCATTCCTGTATGTGATGCAGTGCCGTCTAAGGGCCCGAAGATCACAGGCATCCAGTATGGTTTTCCGGCCTTGACCCTTACGCACAGAGATTGTTCCAGATTCTCTGAATCTTTGGATGATATTATGCACTGTAGATGATGATAACTTCAAACTCTTTGCAATTTTTCTCTGAGAAACTCCTTTCTGATATTGCTCCACTATTTTTCGCCACAGCATTGGGGGAATTGGTGATCCTCTGCCCATCTTGACTTCTGAGAGACACTGCCACTCTGAGAGGCTCTTTTTATACCCAATCATGTTGCCAATTGACCTAATAAGTTGCAAATTGGTCCTCCAGCTGTTCCTTATATGTACATTTAACTTTTCTGGCCTCTTATTGCTACCTGTCCCAACTTTTTTGGAATGTGTAGCTCTCATGAAATCCAAAATGAGCCAATATTTGGCATGACATTTCAAAATGTCTCACTTTCAACATTTGATATGTTATCTATATTCTGTTGTGAATAAAATATAAGTTTATGAGATTTGTAAATTATTGCATTCCTTTTTTATTCACAATTTGTACAGTGTCCCAAATTTTTTGAAATTGGGTTTGTATTATATTGATGTATCTTAGTGGTTATGTATATTAATTTAAAGACATTTCCTTGAGGAAGAAAAAGTTAATATTGATCAGGATTATACAACAGGCTTTGTAGTGTTTCCATAATCTCAAACATGCCTAAAGGGCTCAACTGGGCCCTTACAAACTTCCAGGAGGGTAATTTGTAGTGGAATTGTAATACTAGTATGCGGTTAGTGTGCTTTTGAGTGAGCATTTCCTATAATTAGGGTGTACGAACTGTGTAATAGAAGAGTATTGGAGCGTACTGGGTATGTACTTTGAGTGTAATGGTTCTCCTCCTAAAGGAAGTCAAGGGTTGAGTTATGAGCACGGGAAAAAGAGATGAACGACACTTGAGTGGGAGCAACAAGGGTTCTTCCCATTCTCAATATATCTGGTTTACAAATAGTACAATACTTGACTGGAATCTATTTACATTAAAGTACAGTGAGTGAAACGAAGGTCTCTGCATAGATTTGTCTTATGTGATCTTTATTTTTACTTCATTGCACATTATTTTGATTCCAATTGATATCTTTTTTGAAGGAATGTTTGTATTTCAATACTTCTTTTTAGTTAATGAACTTTGAAACTTTTCTGGTTTACGTCACTTCTGTAAATCACACTAAATTACCTAAGTATATAACATGTGATATATAGATAAATCATAAGAGAACAGGAGATGTAATTTGGAAACAACACACAAATCTGACCCATTTACTATTTAATATCAATTTACTCTCTCAATACTATTCTGTTCATTCCAGCTCTGCTCATTTCTCTTTCTCTCATACACACACATTTTTTTGTGTTCTTTCTGGACTTGTGCCAAACATAAATTGGTCCCTTATGCACAGGGTAGGGGGCAGACTTGGAAGAGATGGTAGCTCATGTTATGTGTGCGTGGAAAAACAGACACACGTGGTGTTGTGTGTTGACAGCCCTGTTCATTTTTGACTGGCTCTGTGTGTGGTCATACAGCAACTGCAGAGCTCTGTAATGTATGAGTGCAGAATTTTCTTAATCAGTATTTTTCATTTTGTTTTCCAGTTAAAACATCAAAACAACTCTAAAACAGCATCAGTTTACTTGAGAAGCAAGACTGCACAAGATGGTTCTTGTTTCCTTCGCATTATTTTATATGAGATCATTAACACATCATCAGCACCATCATCGTCACCATTCCATCTAATAAGTCACTTTTGTCAGGTTATTTCCACACACACACACACACACACACACACATACAAAGGTTAGTCAGAAGGAAAGCAGCAGAGGGTTAGCAGGTGTGTTGGGGCTTGTCTATGGGGCCCCATTTTCTGACCTCCTGTTACAAATTACCATACAGGTGAGGGGTCAAATACAACAGAAAAGAATTCAGATTAGTGTGTGTGTGTGTGTGTGTGTGTGTGTGTGTGTTGGGGATGTTGTGATGAGCCCATAAGCTGCAGGCATTGTGCCGTACACCAAACTTAAAACTGTGACAGAGTCGAGGCCAATCTGCCCCCCAGCTCTCCGCCTCACTGAAAACTTTCATTAACCTGCGTCAAAAAATGAAGTATGGGGGAGAGTACAGGTCATAGCATGTCTGTCCCACAACCTATAGCGGATTCCGTTCTCACTCTGAGAATTGGGGTCAATGAAGAAAAAAACAGTGTCAGTTCTCATTGTTTAGACACTGTGTTAGGGAGATGATCGTCTATTCATATGAACTCTGTCTTCTAGAAAAATTGCCTTAGACTAAGTGGAAAACTTGAGCTACTTGTTTGCAACTTCATGGGAGGACAGAGAGGAAATGAGAGTAAAGAAGTGATAAATTGCAATAAGTTCAAATATTTCATCATGAGAGTGATTTATTGAATTAAAGTGAGCTATGATACACTTTCCCACACTCTCACGCATATCTATACAACCAGCAAAAACAGCACAGCTTACACACACAGAGCTATGAAAAACTATGTACTCCCCAACATTTCACCAGTGTTAATAGATTAAAAAAAGCCATATAATTCAGCAGATTTCACTTGGAATCAACATTCTGTAATGATTCTTATAGCATAAATAAACAGAAAAGTCCTTTTTTTTTTCCCTGTGGAGAAAGTTAGTAAACCCCTAATGCCTAAAATTAATATACCAATTAGTTGTCGTGTGGCTTTATAACATGCACACCACAGGCAGTGTTGCCAAGTCTGCGGTTTTCCGGTGGAATTAGGCTACTTTTACACTTTTCTACACTTTTACTACTTTTTCATGTCCACGGGTTGAAGTGACCCCAAATAACATGATATTTAGCCCCTGGAATGCGACCTTTACCTGGAGAGCCCCGCCAAAAATGTGGATTTTACCTCCCAAAACACGATTTTTACTGTGGGACCCCCGTGAAACACGATTGGGCTAGTTTTGGGCTAGTTTTGAGTAGCAATTGGGCGGGTTTTGTTGTGAAAACCTGGCAACCCTGACCACAGGAGATTCAAGGAAACAATCTACAATAGAAGCAAGAGAAAAAACAAAGCTACTACACTTAAACATTGATGAGACCGAACAATGAACTGAATTCAATTCAATTCAAACTTTATTGACTTGAATTTAAATTTAATTGACTTTAAACAAAGGCTCAACAAACAATAAAAAAAACAAAAAACACAACATATCAAAAACATAACATCAGTTTAAAAACCTACTACATTAAGACCTACACAATTCTTATGAAAAGCATAAGATTCATCTTAAAATCTCATTTAGAACACCAATAGCAGTTGGAATAAAAGTCTTCTTATATTTGGCCTTTTCCAACAAAGATACTTTGTACCATCTGCCAGAAGGGAGTAACTGAAATGCACTATATCTGTCACAATAACAGAGACTTTTCTTTTTACTGCCACCATGTAGAGATCTGTTAGTGATCCTTATTTCTCCCCAATTATTTTACTAGCCAAATTTATAATCCTTAAGAGTCTGTTTTTACTTTTAACAGAGAGAAAGAGAGAGTTGAACCAAGATACAATGTTAAAAGTGAACATAGATTCAATAAGTGATTTATATACACTACTATCAGAATGTCCTTTTCAATATCAAAACTCCTCAGTTTCCTCAATAAGCCTAGACGTTGGTAAGCCTCCTTAAAAACACTGACTACAGGCCTATCAAATGTAAACTTGTGGTCAATTTCTATACCTAGATATTTAGTAATAATAATAATAATCTTTATTTTCTATAGCACCTTTAAAAGTTACATCTCAAAGCGCTTTACAAAAATAAGAAGAAAAAATAAGAAAGAAATACAATAAAATAAAAGAATGCATTCATAAAAGTGAAGCGCATTCAGATATAGTAGTCAAATAATCAAGTAATCAAATAAAAGCTACCCTAAAAAAGTACATTTTAAGAGATTCTGCTTGCCTCAGAGGCCAGAGAGTTCCATGGACTTGGAGCAATTGAAGAAAAAGCCCTATCACCCTTAGATCTTAGACGAGTTGACAGGACAGTTAAAAGAACAGCTACAGAGGAGCAAAGATCACGCCTTGAGATGTAGGGGGTTACGAGTTCTGACAAATATTGAGGAACCAGACCATGCAAAGCCTTATAAGTGAGCATGAGAATTTTAAAATCAACATGAAACCTGACAGGGGGCCAGTGTAAGGACTCCAAGATAGGAGTGATGTGATCCCTTGTCCTGGACCTATGATTCTGGTGGCTAAATTTTGAACAAACTGTTACTTGTGTAGAGTAGCTTTTGAGACTCCGGCCAGAAGAGTATTGCAATAATCAATACGAGAAAATACTAAGATGTTAATTAACTTTTCAGCCAATGGAATTGACAGCATAGGACATAGTCTGGCAATGTTTCTAAGATGAAAAAAAAAAAATGTTTTGACAGTGTTCTGGACATGAGGATCAAAAGTTATATTAGCATCAAATATCATAATCTAAAATAGAGCCATCCACATTTAAAGTTAAAGACCCAGCTTTACGTAGCTGGTGGGGTGAGCCAATGACTATAACCTCAGTCTTGTCACTATTTAGACAAAGGAAATTGAGACATCCATTTTTTTTTTTTTAATTGCAGAAACACATTGAGACAGAAAGACAACAGCCACATTATCATCAGGTTTCAAATGTATGTAAATATGTGTGTCATCTGCATAAAAATGAAAGTTAAGACCAAGTGATCTTAAAGGGTTAGTTCACCCAAAAATGAAAATTCTGTCATTAACGCAAATTGAGATATTTTTGTTGAAATCCGATAGCTCTGTGAGGCCTACATAGAGAGCAATAACATTTCCTCTCT
Organism: Ctenopharyngodon idella; assembly: GCF_019924925.1. Lineage (NCBI taxonomy): Eukaryota > Metazoa > Chordata > Actinopteri > Cypriniformes > Xenocyprididae > Ctenopharyngodon > Ctenopharyngodon idella. Next base: position 13,103,203 of record NC_067227.1, read on the forward strand.
CAAGATCCATAAAGGTACTAAAAACATATTTAAATCAGTTCATGTGAGTACAGTAGTTCAATATTAATATTATAAAGCGATGAGAATATTTTTGGTGCACCAAAAAAACAAAATATTGACTTATATAGTGATGGCCGATTTCAAAACACTGCTTCAGGAAGCTTTGGAGCGTTATGAATCTTTTGTGTCGAATCATGATTCGGAGCGCGTGTCAAACCCATAGCGATAAACTGCTTTCGATCAGAGAGGTAGGACTTATCAGTATCAGAAACACCAAAGACAGTCTCTAAGCTGATGATTAAAAGTTGTTGATCTACAGTGTCAAAAGCGGCACTGAGATCAAGAAGGATCAAAACTGAAAGACAGCCAGAGTCCAAAGCAATTAATAGATAATTTGTGACCTTGACTAATGCAGTTTCAGTGCTGTGGAATTTACAGAAGCCAGATTTAGGAGGCTCAAACAATTTGTTTGCAATAAGGTGAGAGTGCAATTGAGAAGCAACAATTCACTCTAAAAGTTTAGCAAGGAAGTGAAGATTAGAAATGGGACGGAAATTATTAAGATTATAAAAGCCAGAGTTAGCTTTTTTTAGGTACAGGGGTTACAGCAGCAATTTTAAATGCTGCTGGAACAACACCAGTGCACAGGGAGTCATTTATAATATTCAAAACAACAGGACATAGAGAAGCAAAACATGACTGAAACAGACAAGTCGGTATAGGAACAACAATGGAAGTGCCAGCTTTCATTTGTGAAACCTCATTGCTGAGAGAATGACAGTCCAGTGTAGAGATAGGTACCAGAAAAAAGAAGTTTTTAAAGGAGAAACAGATGAAGGAGTAGTAGTGTTAATGCATTCACGAATACACTCAGTCTTCATGCTGAAAAAAACAAGAAATCTTACAAAGGTAAGTTGAAGCAGGGACAATTGTCTAGGATTTCTTTGATTATTTACAATTATCTGTGAAAAATAGTCAGACCTGGCTGATACAATCTCGGACTTATATTCTAGTAAGCGATCTTTCCAGGCCTGGTGATGAACAGTGAGGCCAGACGTACGCCACCTACGCTCCTTTTTTTTTACGACAAGATGTTTTCATTGCACGCAGGTCTTGAAGCACATCGTACAAAGGAAACAGATCGTGATTTAATGGGAGCAAATGAGACCAGGCCTGTCAAGAGAACCAAATTTAACATAGAAACTCTGTCCTGCAGTGCATCAGATGCAGAAAAACAACTTAAAGAAGAGTCAATAAAATCAGTGGGCTCAATAGATCTCCATTTGCGATAATTAATGGTGTGAGAAGAGGAAATGTTTGATATTAAAAAAGATAGCCAGATGATCAGACAGCCATAAATCAGAATTCAGACACAAATTAACCATTAGAAATCACAAGGTCTATGGTGTGGCCTTTGTTATGTGTAGGACAGTCCACAAACTGGTTTGAATCAAAGCACTCCAATACAGACAAAAAGTCTTTTGTTATTGTAGTCTTTTTTGTCCATATGGATATTAAAATCACCCAGGATAAATGTTCTCTCAAATTTGAGGCACAACAGAGACAGCATATCTGCAAATTCTAATAAAATGCTATCAACAGACGCAAGGGCTCAGATGAAACCGGAGGGAACTTTTAGCAACTGACAAGTTGCTAAAATTAACCCCAGTAGGTCTACAGGTTTGCACAAGAATGTAGCACAAGCGACGGCATCAGATGATAGGCATGTAAAACTGCGTCTTGAAGAGCGATCGTATGTAGCGCATAGGACGCAATATTCCAACATGTCTGCACAGTGCATATGTGTCCTTCACCAGATTTAAGTTTCCCCTTTAGGTTCAACAGTTGGCGGGTGGTGTACCTTAAAGCCATGCAGGAGGTATCCACAGCAACCTCGCAGTGGTAAGTCCTGGACAAGGCGACAGAAGAGTTGATTCCAGCAAATGACGCTCAAAGATAAAAGCAATAATCCAACTGGTGAAGCGTGATTCTGCATCACAGTAAAATAACATAAACTTGTCTTCACATGCTCCAAAACCCTCATGGGTAATCAATAATTAAAACAAATGTGAGAAAGGAGTGCCAGCCAAACACACCAGCGTACCCTTTCAGCCGAAACCAGCTTTAAAAGATTTAAAAGATCCTACTTGCTCAACTTCCTCTCCATTAATTAACAGAGGCTTAAAAAGTATACCTGCATTATTAGTCCCACAGCACATTTCTTTAGTTTTACGAGTATTAAGCTGCAAAGAACTCTCCTTCTCTCAAAGAACTGAGGGTTTAAATACACAGTGAGAGTAATCAACATAAAACAGAACAGGTGCAGGAACTAATTAACAACTAGGGAAATGATACTCAGGCAAAACACAGTGAAAACAAAACCAAAACATAACTGAATATATGTAATGTTAGTAGAATCGTACAAATTACAGCATTATTAAAGGCCACACCTTATATGAACCTCAATAATCTGATGTGGTTTGGTCATAAGAGTATGTGGTACCATCATCATATATGAGTCTGAAAGAGATTTAAAACATTATTCAAGCTATTAAAAATCCACCTCTACACTGTACATCAAATAACCTAGAAGCGGTGAAGGCTTTAGACCACTGATATGAACAATTATGTTGGAAAAGATTTTTAAAAAGTTAACTTTTGCACTTTTATTCACTTTTATGTACATACTGTATGAACATCAAAACAGACATAAACACATCAGAGTCACGTACACAAATCCATCACAGCGTACTCTAGTCACCTTTCTAGACAAAACAAACTGATTATGACTCTCCGTCTCTCTCTATCTCTGCTACATACACACACTGTAACTCACTCGTGCCGTTACTTCAATCAATTCTCCCATCCTGCTATTGTTCCCACAATGTCTAGAGGTGGGGTTCTGTTCTGTTTTCAGCACACTGACCCCTCAACTCTGTTTCTTTGTGGCCCATTATGAGAATATACCCGAGTCAAAAAGTGTGTCAGTTGCTGTGTAAGAGATGTGTTTGTGTTTATGGGATTCTTCAAGCAGTTTATTTCAAGGAAAGTTTTGTCATCTTTTACTCACCCTCCGTTCATGTATGACTTTCTTCTGCAGAACACATAAGAAGATATTTTGAAGAATGTGGGTAACCAAACAGTTTTGGTGACCTTTGACATTAATTGTATGGATGAAAAAACATTCTCAAAATTTCTCAAAATATCTTCTTTTTTGTTCTGCAGAAGAAAGAAGGACATGATGGTTTGGAATGACGTGATGGTGAGAAAATGAATAAACTATCCTTTTCAGAGTCATTCTCTTGATTCACTTCCATTCAAGAAGTGTGTGTGTGTGTGTGTGTGTGTGTGTGTGTGTGTGTGTGTGTGCTTATTTGTGTACTGATTTGTGAACAATAGTTGTGTTAGTAAGAACACTATTAGTTAGGGTGAGATCCCATTTCTTTGGATGATAAATTTAGCTAACAACTCATGGACAGATAAACAATCCATCATTGTTCTTGTTTAAATATGTCAGTCTCCTATTGTTTATTGTCCCATATCTTGTCTCAAATGAGCCTTAAAACCACTAGATCTTCTGACTGATGCTGACAAAATATCTGTGCGTGAGTGTGTGTTTGTGTGGTTACGGTATGAGCGGAAAGGCATCGTGGTCAGGGAGGGGAGTGGTTGACCTTGTCCAGCAGACTCCCCCTCCCTGTCTGTCTCTCTCCTGCTCTTTCTTTCAGATGGAAGATGTATGATGCCTAATCAGCAACAGACAGAACTAGCACAGGAAACACCTTCCATCTTAAGATGCAGGAAAATAACATCTAGAGAGAGGAAGAGATATCCTGTAATCATCTTCACATCTGCCGCTCTTCTAGGTTCTAATAGAAACCTATCATGAAGGTCGTAGTGCAGTCAAAACACATGCTAACTGTGCCTGTATGAGCAAATGGGATCATAAAAGAAGAAGCTTGTACACTTTTAAAAAGTTAGTTCACCCAAAAATGAAAATTCTGTCATTAATTACTCACTCTCATGTTGTTCCACACCTGTAAGACCTTTGTTCATCTTTGGAACACAAATTAAGATATTTTTGATGAAATCTGAGAGGTATGTGACTCATCCATAGACAGCAATATAACCACCACTTTCAAGGTCCAGATAGATACTAAAGACATCGTTAAAACCGTCGACGTGACTGCAGTGGTTCAACCTTAATTTTATGAAGTGACGAGAATACTTTTTGTGCCCAAAAACAAAACGACATAATGACTTTATTCAACAATTCCTTCTCTTCTGTGTCATTCTCATACGTTGTTTACGACCAGCACTTCCAGGCTCTATGTCAGAACGCCGATTCATTATTGGCCGGCTCCTGCGTCAGGATCACACATATGCGTCGTGCTGCTCACGTGAACAGATTTGGCCCAATACTGAGCCGGCATTCGGACGTAAACACAGAAGCCTTCACTGTGCTTACTGCGTCAACTGCGAAAGGATAATGATAGGGAAGAGAAGAGATTGTTGAATACAGTTGTTATTTTTGTTTTGTTTTGTGTGCATGACCCATTTAAATGCTAGTACATAGTAGTTTATCACAGCATGGTCAGATAAAGTCAAGAGAGGGATTCAAATACAGCAATCAATGTTTGTTAGGATAAAGAAAAAATCTACACTCACAAACACAGAGAAACACAGGCAACAATGACGAGAACACAGAAAGAACAGAACTAAACTGGGGATATAAATACACAGGATAAAATAAGGAACCAAACAAGACACAGGTGAAAATAATCAATAACGAGGGAAACCAAATCAGTGGAAACTAATGGAAACCTACTGAAACTAAATGAGGACACTATGAAACTATGGTAACAAATGATATGAGAACAAAACACAGGAACATAACTAAACACAGACTAAGGGTACGTTTACATGACAACGATGTACTAAATACAGAAATGTTTTTCCCTTTCTAACATTGTCAAAACATTCCACTTTGACACGGATCCGCAAAAACAATTAAAAGCGCTGTATTATTTATGCCAGGCCAGTAGTTGGCAATGTCACTTTGTAAAGAAACACTATGCGCCTATAGACTGAACACGTAATACGCGTGCGCATTACATCATCGTTTTCACAAATTCGCGTATGATAATAGGTATCATTTTCAAAAACTTGCCCTTTAAATCCCGTTTTCAGAAGTTTCAGTTTTCAGGCCGCCATAACCGTTGTTGTGTAAATGAACGGCCAAAGCACATAAAAAGTTTTCCGTTTTTAGTTGAAAACGGTCTTATGTAAACGGTCCCTAAATGTGACATAGGTAAAGACACTAATTATAAAGTGGGACCAAAGTTTCTTTACCCTATTAATCAGGGTTCTTTTTTGGTACTACTTGGAAAGTTTGTAAATACAAATAAAATAGAAATAGAATACAATATACTGTAGAATTATAGAAAAGAAAATAGAATATTCTAAAACACACACACACATACACAAATAACCTCTTTAATATCCAGTTTCTCCAACAATGATATTAGATATTAAGCAGGTGTTTTTATACTTAAGTCTCTTGCTTCTAAGATTTTTTCCAGAGAAAAAGACCTCAGAAATCTCACATATCATCTAGAGTTTCAGAAGAGATCCCAACGTCACACACTGTGTTCAGACCTGTACAAAACTCTGCAATCAAACATCTGAGATTTCAGTATGAACTTTTTTGTTTTCAGTTATCTGAACTATTTTATTTGCATTCATAAGCAGAAAAATACCACACAAAGTTGATGTGTCAATGAAAGGGCAATCTCTGACTGCAAGGTGAAGAGCAAGGTGAAACAGAAGCAAGGGTTGCGAGTTTCAGCAAGTTTGTTCTTGTTGTTTGTTGAGAGCTTCTTTAAGAGCTCGAGTCAGTTCTTCTTTCACTCACCTGTCACAAGGAATCTTCTGCATCCATCAGTAAAGTCTTTTTATCACATTCTTTGTTTCCTCCCCTCTGTCTTTTGATTTTTTTGGACCACCTGGCCTTGTCATGGTCCATTAAATGCTTACTTGGATTACAGGACATAAAGCATAGAGTAGCACACAAATCCACACAGACACAAACACACAAAGGATGGTCAATGGGAAATGATGTTGTTTGCTGACCCTTTATTAGAAGCCATGTTTGGGACTTACCATTTACTTCACTTATTTTTATCCCTTAATTACTAACTCTGAGAGAATCTTTATTAAAACATTAACCACCATTATTAAAAAACATTGGCTTCTTCCCACAAAAGTAGATGATTTCAGGTTTTTCTGTCCAAAACATGACACACACACACACACACACACACACACATAAAGTAGCATTCAAAAGTTTGAGGAGTAAGATTTTTCGGTAACACTTTAGGGTCCAATTCTCACTATTAACTTATTAGCATGCATATTACTAGGATATTGGCTGTTTATTATTAATTATAAAGCACATATTAATGCCTTATTCTGCATGACCATATTCTACATCCCTTTATTCTACACCCCTACATCCTACACAATACCTAAACTTAACAACTGCCTTACTAACTATTAATATGCAGTAATTAGGAGTTTATTGAGGCAAAAATCATTGTTAATAGTGAGAATTGGACCCTAATCTAAAATCATCTAATCTAAAGAAATTAAAGGGATAGTTCACCCAAAAATGAAAATTTGATGTTTTTCAGCTTACCCCCAGGGCATCCAAGATGTAGGTGACTTTGTTTCTTCAGTAGAACACAAATGATGATTTTTAACTTGCAGTCTGTCAGTCGTATAATACATGTCAATGGTAACTCCATCTATAAGAGTCAAAAAAACATGCACAGACAAATCCAAATTAAACCCTGCGGCTCGTGACGACATATTGATGTCCTAAGACACGAAACGATCGGTTTGTGCGAGAAACTGAACAGTATTTATATAATTTTTTACCTCTAAAACACCACTATGTCCAACTGCCTTGCACATCCGGTTGGTGAGGTCTGAACGCGCTCTGACAACGGAAGTGATGTCTCGCACTCTTTGAAGTATAAGCGCGAGACATCACTTCCGTCATCAGAACTTCCGTTTTCAGACCTCACCAACCGGATGCGCAAGGCAGTTGGACATATTAGAAATTAGAATATTAGTGTCACAGACACTAGATTAGACAATTAGAAAGATTAGAAATGTATGAATGTTTTCATTATATGTGACCCTGGACCACAAAACCAAATTGGGATTCATACATCATCTGTAATAAATAAGCTTTCCATTGATGTATGGTTTGTTAGGATAGGACAATATTTGGCCGAGATACAACTATTTGAAAATCTGGAATCTGAAGGTGCAAAAAAATCTAAATATTGAGGAAATCACCTTTAAAGTAGTCCAAATGAAGTCCTTAGCAATGCATATCCACTCACAAAAATACATTTTTTAAATATCTTCATGGAACATAATCTTTACTTAATATCCTAATGATTTTTGGCATAAAAGAAAAATCGATAATTTTGACCAATTCAATGTATTGCTGGCTATTGCTACAAATATACTTGTGCGACTGATAAAATAAAATGATAAAATGATAAAATACAATGTTTTCAACCAAAACATTTCACAAAAAAAGGGTTGAGTTTTTAAGTGTCCTGACCCAAAGTGTCCAAGTTTGGCCACTGTACACGTTACTTAGTTATACTCCTCAGTGGAGAAATAATCTGTTTATAATTTTTTTTAAAAAAGCATTACTGAGGTGTGTGTGTGTGTGTGTGTGTGTGTGTGTGTGTGTGTGTGTGTGTGTGTGCGTGCGTGTGTGCGTGTGTGTTGATAGGTGCAATGCAGCTGTCAGCATTTAGAAGATGAAGGTCAGCTGCTTTACTATTAGTGTGTGCATGGAGACCATTCCTTTTTCCTTCCCTGACTGTTGTTCACATCAGCGTTTTTGAAGACATTTTTTCAATTTGTTAAATTTGTCTTAGTGACTCCAACCTCTAATGCTAATACTGACTGGCAATATGTGCAATATGTCTAAAGAAAGTAGCCAGCTCAAATATTTTCCCACAGTGACCAGTGGTGCTTGTTATTTGTGTGCATGGAGAGACACACACATGGCTTTGACATTGGCTTTGAGCCCATGTGCCCTCGTTAAAGGGCAGTTTGTCAGTGCTCACCAGCAGCAGGCAGACGTAAACATGAGGGTCTGTCTAAAGTGCTCTAAAAGAGTAACCTCTGCCTGATTTAGAGCACCAAAGAGTCCAATAATGGCCTGTTTCAGACCATAACTTGGCCTTCTGGAGTGTGTATGTGCCAGAGGTCCCAAAAATTATTTGGTCACTTAAAGGGATAGTTCACTCCAAAATGAAAATTCTGTCATCATTTACTAACCCTCAGGTTGTTCCAAACCTGTATAAATTTCTTTGTTCTGTTAAACAGAAAGGAAGATTTTTTGAAGAATGTGAGACACCGAACAGTTCTGGGTCACCATTGACTTCCATAGTATTTATTTTCCTACTATGGAAGTCAATGGTGCCCCAAAGCAGCCTGGTTACACACTTTCTTCAAAATATCTTCCTTTGTGTTCAGCAGAACAAAGACATTTCTACAGATTTGGAACATGATGACAGTATTTTCATTTTTGGGTAAACTATCCCTTTAAGATAGTCTAAAAATAAAAGAATGTTATTGCTTTAAATACTAAAATATCAAACCATATGAAGTAGCTTTTTTGCACTCTTTAAGCAAAACATTTAACAACAAAGTCACAATGTGACATATGAAGTCACATGAGATATAACGTGACATTGTGATATGGCACAATTTTAACCCAGCCTGTTCAATCACAGGCATGGATTCATAAACTTAAACATATTTTATTGTATTATTTTTTTTTTTATTATTATTATTTATGAATATGAATCACTTAAACTGAAATGGTCCATTCCCTTGTTCCATTAAGATGTATACAAAATGTTTTAAGCTCTATTTTTTTTTTTTTTTTTTTTTACTCATTTAAAATTCTGAATTCATAATATGAATACTAGCCTATGTAAGGATTATTCAATTCAATTTGATGGAAATTTACTATACAAATGAGATTCATAAATCTTAAAAAAAAAAAAAAAAAAAAAAACGCTTAATTTTTCTTTTTGTGTGTGTGTGTATGTGCGTTTCTCCCTTTTTCACATTCCCTTGCTTGGTATGATAATAGCCATAACCTTAGCCTTCAATGACTGCATGTGTGTCTGCTTTAATCATCTATAAATAATAAAGGTAATAATAGAATCAGCTGTTGAGAAGGAAATGCTGAAGAACTCTCTCATCCCTTGTGAAAAGAAGTGTGATTAATTGTATTGAATGTACACTTGTAGTATTTTTTTAAACTGTACTTGCAGATAATACAATATTACTGAAATAAAAAGCAACTTAAGTGTACTTAGAGTACACTTTCATGACTATGTTTCTTAACAACTTTTAAAAATGCACTGTTGAAATCAAAAGTTCTATCTATTAATATTATTTAATTAAAGTCCCCCTCTAGTCAATAATTTTGTCCCTTAAAACTCATCTTTGATCACCAAAATTACATATTTAAACGTTTTTTCCTTGTGAAAAAAATTCTTAATGCCTTAAAATAGCTTGAATGTAACTCTATACCCTTGCCTCATTTAATATACACAGATCTATGAATATGATAATTAGCCCCGCCTCCACCCATTTGCACGAGCTCAGGCGAGATCCACTCGGTCAACTTACTGAGGTAAAAGCTGCACAATGGTACCGCTTTTTACAACGTCCAACACATAATGGTAATTAATATGATTATGACTATGTTATCAAACAGCTAATAATTTGTTGATAATGTTCCACAGACCATGTTCACATTCGCAAGTCAGACAGCTGCCAATAACAATCAGTATCCTTAAACACTTTGAACAACGTCAGTAGAGAACGGTTAAAGTTCATCATAACATCGTAATATGCATACACCCACCATATTGCTAAATCGACCCGATTTTTCATATCAACAGAAAAATATACCTTCTTTTGAGACTCCCTTGTGCAGTCAGTTAATGAAATGCTGAAGCCCACCGGCAAGTTGACATGATTGGTTACAAGGTAGTTTGTGACAGAAACTCCAACGATTTAAGCTTTAAGTTTACACTTAAGTATATTCTTTTAAAATATATTTTGTACTTGTTTTAAAAGTAGTGTATTACTTTTTCACAAGGAGTGTTATGGCATTTAACTGCTAAACAAGAGAGAGCAATATGAGAAATAGAAAGAAGAAGAGGAATTGAGAAGACTTGCAATTTGCTGAGAAGGAAAATAGAGTGGAAGGAAAGTGATTTGTGCCAGTTCTTGATTGGTTCTGGCTGCAGTGCTTGATTAAAGGACTAGCATGAAGATAAGGAAGTTTAGAGTGAACATATACAAGCACGCGAACACATGAACACATAAACACAGCTACTGGATGTCAATGACTGAATGGTCTTACAAATTGTTTGTTGTGTTTTACTGACTGCCTACTGAGCAGTAAGAACTCCAGGACACACTCACACGTGCAAAGAGACGACGTACCACCAATAATTCACATGCTAGCACGCGCCTGTTAACAATAAGAGCAGAAGCCATTGTACTCGACAACAGGATGATGATTGTGCCTCTCACAGGAGCAAAACAGACGGCCAGCTAACAATGCAGCCAGGAAGCTCATTTATCATAGTACAGACAATCATTAATAAGATCGTATTCTCATGCAGCTCTGAGATAAAATCTTAAATCTTAAAATTGATTAAAGAAATAGTTCATACAACAATGGAAATTCTGTCATCATTTACTCACCCTTGTGTCGTTTCAAACCTGTATGACTTTCTTTCTTCAGTTTTTCTGTTTTGTCTATACAATGAAAGTCAATGGGGTCTAAAACTGCACTGAACCAAAAAGGAAGGACAAAGAAAATTTTAACATTTAACATTTGACATTTTAAAAAATGAGAGCCATTAAATGATGAAAGAATTTTCATTTTTGAGTAAACTATTCCTTTAAATGAAAAATTTTGTTTTGTTAATGTACTTGCAGATAATATTAATGAAATAAAAGGCAACTTAAGTATAGAGTAGACTTTCATGACTTTGTTTCTTAAGTATGTGCCTCTTAAAAAAAAAAAAACAGACATTTTTAAAAATTAGGGTCATCAAATGGTGAAAGAGTTTTCATTTTTGAGTAAACTATCACTTTAAATGAATTTTTTTTTTTTTTTTTTTTTTCATTTTACAAATACATTTGCTCATTATTCAACTGCCTTCTTTAAAAAAAAAAAAAAAAAAAAAAACTGTACTTGCAGATAATATAATATTACTGAAATAAAAAGCAACTTAAGTGTACTACTTTCATGGCTGTTTTTTTAACACACTTAAGTACACTTTTAAAAAGTGCATTTTGTAATGACACCATTAAATGTTTTACTTTAAAAAAAAAAAACATTTTTTAAAAATGTGGGTGATTAAATGATAAAAGACTTTTCATTTTTGAGTAAACTATCCCTTTGAATAAAACATACAGTAAATTAATTTAAAAGGGTCATTTTTACATTTTTTCCCAGGCTCAGAAATACATTTGCTGATTTTTCAACTGCCATCTTTCTGTCCATTCAGTCCTGATCATTTGGTCCATTTGGAGTGCAAGAGTTTGTCTGTCTTTAACATTCAGTGCGGTTTACAGCTACAGTAAAATATCTGGAATAGAAACACTATCTGGTGAAACAGGGTATGCAATGTTTAAAATCCACCTGTCACTCAAACTGTGACACCTCTGCCTCTCAGCGGGACGCCACTATGGGGGTCTGACAAAGCACATACACACAAGCACAGAATTAGTTTAAAGTGGCTGCTCAATAACAACCACATTTGGGTCACTGTAAACCATATGGCAAAAGAGGTTTTGACAGAGTGTAAAAACAATCTTGCCCCATAACAGAAACAGCCCTTCAGGGGCTCATGAATAGCACACACATATATTTAGAAAATTTTCGGTGGGAACAGTCCAAAGTTATAAAGCACCTCTCTCCTCAGGGAAAACTTCTCTGGCAAGTCAGAAATCTAGTCTACAAATACAAGGAAATGTTCTTGTCTTTTTGTTTGTAAAAGGGCTGCAGAATTTATTCCCAGCATCCTGATGAATGCATGAGCATATAACTCATATATTTTGAGGTAGTGTTTGCGTAGTTTACCTATTACGCTGAACTAATCGCTACAGTGTCCTGATATTTTATGATTCATTTCTCACTTGTACATACTTCATTGTCAGTGAGTCTTGAGAATCAAATATAGGAGGTTTTTCTTCATAATGTGGTGCCTTATGTGTGTTAAAGGGTTAGTTTGCCCAAAAATTATAATTCTGTCATTAATTACTCACCCTCATGTCGTTCCACATCCGTAAGACCTTAGTTCATCTTCTGAACACAAATTAAGATATTTTTGATAAAATCCGATGGCTCAGTGAGGCCTGCATTGCCAGCAAGATAATTAACACTTTCAATTGCCCAGAAAGCTACTAAAAACATATTTAAAACAGATCATGTGACTACAGTGGTTCAACCTTAATGCTATGAAGCTAAGAGAATGCTTTTTGTGCGACAAAAAAACAAAATAATGACTTTATGACAATATGATGGGCGATTTCAAAACACTGCTTCATGAAGCTTCGAAGCTTTACGAATCTTTTGTTTCGAATCAGTGGTTCGGAGCGTGTATCAAACTGCCAAAGTCACGCCCCATTTGAAACAAAAGATTCGTAAAGCTTTGAAGCTTCATGAAGCAGTGTTTTGAAATCGCCCATCACTAGATATTGTCATAAAGTTGTTATTTTGTTTCTTTAGCGCACAAAAAGTATTCTCGTCGCTTCATAACATTAAGGTTGAACCACTGTAGTCACATGAACTGTTTTAAATACGTTTTTAGTAGCTTTCTGGGCATCTGAAAGTGTTAATTGTCTTGCTGGCAATGCAGGATTTTATCAAAAATATCTTTATTTGTGTTCCGAAGATGAACGAAGGTGTGGAATGACATGAGGGTGAGTAATTAATGACAGATTTTTCATTTTTGGGTGAACTAACCCTTTAAAATAACATACAGCTACTCATGAAAGTACTGATTAAGGGGTGTCAGCTTTTACATGAAAAACGCCGTTATTGGTAGCCCTGAAAATGTAATTTTTAAAACAATACCGTTATTGTCTCTGTGAAAACTACAAAAACACGAATTTGTAAAACCGTTGATGTCATGAGCATGCGTATATTACTCTGCATTCTGTAAATACGTATTGTTTCTTTACAAAGTGACATTGCCAACTACTGGCCTGGCATGAATAATACAGCGTTTTTAGTTGTTTTCGTGCATCCGTGTGAACGGGGATCATTTTGACAATGTTGTCAACTGTACACAAACAACGCAAAAGAAAAACTTTTCAGTTTTTAGTACATTGTTGTCGTGTAAACATACCCTTAATTAACAAGACACTGTCACATTATTTGATAGATTTTTCTGTTTAGTGTGTAATGGAGAATATATTTTGAAATATATAATTAGTTGTATTGTTTGTTTTTGATCTGAATATTAGCCATTTTACGAACTGTGCCATTTCATCACTGTTACATTATTTATTATCTAGAATAAAAATGAATTCTACTTAAATTTAGATTTTATTGAAATTAAAATACCACACTTTTACTTTACTCAACTTTATGTTGTGACATTTTCCCCTTAAAGTAAAATAGGCTAATTGAATTTAAATATAAAAGATTGTTTAATCTTCCTGAAATCATAAAAATTTAAGTCTATATTATGTTTAAACTTACTAGCCTTGTCAAGCTCAAAAGTTCACGTGTTACTCTCCGATCACAAGTGGTCAGCTGAGGCGAATTTTGTTGTTTCCACCTGTGATTTGTGTTAGGATTTCTCAGGACCATCTCCTCTTATTCCGTCACACCCTACATCACTTTCACGGGAACGTCTTATGCTGCGCCCAAATATGCGATTTACGAATGAGTGAGAAAGCGAGAATAAGATATGGACGGATAGCATTTTCACTACAGATGCGATGGGGTTACATTCTTTTTTCTTGAAAAAACTATCCACAGGGTTTGTATTTAGCACTGACTGCTTGTGATTGGATCACCAAAATGCATTTTGATACCAGGTGGATGATACATTTTTCACAGTTTACAGGCGCAAATCATATAAATACTTATTGTACGTAATGTAGTTTGGTAAATGCAACAGTTAAGGTCATTGTCAGTCATTTTTGACCTTTTGACCAGCAGCGTTAATACCTAATGTACTTGGTTTGACACAACCAAACATTTTGGGTCTGTCAAACTGTCATGGGTGATTTATTAGGCACACAAAATTACAAGCATATGACTTACTTACAAACTTACTGTGACAGAGTTGAAGTTCTGTAGAGCATAGGTAATGGAGAAATATGATTTCTTGAAAGTTTAGCAATAAATTATTTAAATGAAATTATTTTTAAAAAATACATAATTTTCCTAAGATTGTGTAACCATTTCCTGAGAGTGACACATTTGTGATTTAGTTTATGACACTGAACATTATAACCATTATAACAAGCAATAACTCTAACTCAACATGATGACCAGCTCTTTTGCTTTTGAAAACTGGTCTGAATTAGTTCTCTGTTTAATCTTGAACTGTGCTCTGTCTTATTTTCACACAATCTGTCTAGTGTGTGTGTGCGTGTGTGTGTCTTAGGTAAAGCTGTGGAGAAGCTTTTGTTTTCTGCAGGATTTGGGTCCAGATGTGTCCAAATTCCTCTAAGGCCCCCAGGAAAGAGGTAACCAGATAGGCGGTAAGCTTTATCCTCATGTTTTAAATGTGCAATGGTGTGAATGCACATTGTGTGTGCGTGTGTGTGTGTGTGTGTGCAATTGAGTATTTATGTGTTTCGTTCTTCTCTAATCCTGCTCATTATCCATTCCTGCCTCTCATCACCTTTATCTTCTACCTCTGTTTTTCCTCCACTCGTTATTTTTCCTTCTCATGTTTTCCCGCCTGTTTCCTCCCTCTCTCCCTCCTTTCCACCATCACCACCTTCCTGATCCACAGCCCAAGGGCTTCACATAAATGCTAGTTATACAAATAATGATTAAAGAAGGCACTTCCTGTTCATTCAGAGATGTGTTTCATAGCAACCTCTGAAGAGTGGAAACAGCAACACCAGCTTGTCTTTTGGTTCTCAAACTCTTATGGCCTGTTTGACCCCAATGCCATTTTAATAGATTGGAAATTGTACTTAACATAACTATCAGGTCAATACTTATGAAATGACTTGTGAGTCAAATCAATAAAAATACAACATCCTAGATGAAATATGTTCTGAGAGACCACATATGCAATGAAGTTTCATATGAAAATGATAGTTAGAGGGTGATTCTTAAAGTTTCGGTTTGCTGGGTTTTAGTTTGGTCTACAAGTGTGAAAACGAAGTACACTTTAGCATACTTTTAAAAAGAGTACTTATTACGGATATAATATATAAAAGTATATAACAAATTTGTGATAATTACCTTATGATAAGATAGTGACAAAAGATAAGAACTTAAAAATTTACTTAAAAGTAAAACTGTTAATTTGATATTATTATAAAGTCCATTTATTAAATTATCTTTTTTAAGATGTTAAGAAACATAGTCATGTGTGTGTGTGTGTGTGTGTGTGGTGGGATACATGTGGGCGTTTGTGAATTTAACCTTGCAGTGCACATATAAATATGAACCAAAGACAACACTATGGTCTATTAAAGCCTTAGAAGACTTATATTTGTACCTATATTATCTGCAAAACCTTCCATAAAAACAACTCTAAATGTTATTTATGTGGAAGCAGACCCCACACAAGCACACACACAGCATCTTCCTTTATCCTGAGTCCAGAGCTCTTCCTGCTTTGCTTGCTGCTTTATCCATTCAGGGGACGAAGGGCAAAGGAGAGGGGCAGGTCAGAGGTCACTAAGCCCTCAGTGCAAGCAGGGAAACACCTTGCGAACCCTGTTTGTTCCTGAGAGAGTGAGGAAGAGAGAGTCCATGTTTATGATGTAGAATGGTATATAGATTATTTGATGATCTTGTTTTTTTTGGAGGTGTATCAGGGTCAGAAAATAACGGGGGCTTAGAGCAAAATACCACCAAATTTTTGCCCTAATATATATATATATATATACACTCACCCGCCACTTTATTAGGTACACCTTGCTAGTATCGGGTTGGTCCACCTTTTGCCTTCAGAACTGCCTTAATTTTTTGAGGCATAGATTCAACAAGGTGCTGGAAACATTCCTCAGATTTTGCTGCAGTTTTGTCGGATGCACATCCATGATGTGAATCTCCCATTCCACCACATCCCAAAGGTGCTCTATTGGATTGGGATCTGGTGACTGTGGAGGCCATTTGAGTATAGTGAACTCATTGTCATGTTCAAGTAACCAGTTTGAGATGATTTGAGCTTTGTTACCTGGCGTGTTATCCTGCTGGAAGTAGCCATCAGTAGATGGGTACGTTGTGGTCATAAAGGGATAGACATGGTCAGCATCGATACTCAGGTAGGCTGTAGTGTTTAAACAATGCTCAATTGGTACTAAGGGGCCCGAAGTGTGCCAAGAAAATCGCCCAACTCACCATTACACCAGCAGCAGCAGCCTAAACCACAAGGCAGGATGGATACATGCTTTCATGTTGTTTACGCCAAATTCTGACCCGACCGTCTGAATGTCCCAGCAGCCCACAAGTTCACATTTACATATAATTAAATAGAGTAAAGGTTATGCGTATTTGATGTGTCTTCTGCTGCTGTAGCCCATCTGCTTCAAGGTTCGACATGTTGTGCATTCAGAGATGCTCTTCTGCATACCTCGGTTGTAACAAGTGGTTATTTGAGTTACTGTTGCCTTCCTGTAAACCCTAGAGATGGTTGTGCTAGAAAATCCCAGTAGATCAGCAGTTTCTGAAATATTCAGCAGGATTGCGAATCAATGACAAATATTGATTTTATACAACAATAAGTCCAACAAACAAGTTCAATATACAAAAAGTTAATATTGTGTTTTAGGATTGTGATTATTGTCTGTTTTTACTCTGTTTCACCAATAAAATTTGTTCCAAACAAAGAGCAGAACCGTTGCATGCCTCTAGACCACATACTGGTGTTCGTTAAAGAATGAATCACATTTATGAACAAATCAGTTGAGAATGATTCAATGAACAATTCATAAAGACAGTCACTTGCTTTGTTCTGGAATGAATCAGCTATTTTGGCTGAATCAGTTGAGTCACCACCTCTGCAGTGTAATAGATTCTGTTGATACTGTTTTCATTCGATTGGTAACAGCTCTATAGAGTCTTCTTATTCTAATTGAATTTAGTGGTTCAATTTAGGAATTTGACATTGGCAAAATATAATGTATACATTTAATAAAATCTGCCCTTGTAAATGTACAAAATCTATTTGAGGAAGCAAAATCTCCCTTGAATGGAAAAAAGTTTATTTCCAGTGGTGTACGTGTGCTTTTCAGCCTCTCACGGGAAGTTTTTATGTATAATGGTGTGATTAGGGTCAGAAACAGTACCATATACAGTAGAAACAGGAGTCAGCCACCATTGATCCCCTGATGCAATGGCTTCCTCTATAACAATGGTCTTATCTGATCCAGCACTCAACATTCGCACAGGTGTGCCTGTATGTGCGGCCACTTAAGGACACTGTGTGTGTGTGTGTGTGTGTGTGTGTGTGTGTGTGTGTGTGTGTGTGTGTGTGTGTGTGTGTGTGTGTGTGTGTGTGTGTGTGTGTGTGTGTGTTCATGCACCAGTATGTGTGTCCATTGGAGATAAGCTATTTATAAGCCACATAATTTATGGAGGATTCTCAGGAAATAGTGCCATTTGTGTCTTATGTGTGTCCCTATTACCTACATCTGATATATTTATCAGGATACTGAACTCAGTCACGTCATTTTAACTCTTCTTTTGTGTGTAATAATGAAAAATAAAACATTTTTAAGTGTTTTGTTTTTTTAAGTGGAATATCAGTCCATATCTATGTACAGCATTTACCCTTCTTGATCAGTATTTCATTATGATTTATGTTTATATCAGTTTTGCCAAACTAGCTATTTTTTTTAGTTATTACTTTTTTACAGTTAATAAGCACAAGCTTTGAAAGTGTTGTAGTGCAGTGAAATTTGCTAGTTAATGCTGCCATTTTGCACTGACCCTCAACCCATAACATTCAACCCTGAAACATTTTGAATGTAACAGTGTTGGCATAAAACATATTTTGAAAGAAAAATGTCATGATTTATTATTTTTCAAGCAATGTTTAACTTATTTCAATGTACAGCAGAACTGATTGAATTTACTCCATTATTGTTACTTTTCAAGACTGCAACCATTGAATTGACCATTGAAAAAACAGTATTTGGTAAATATTTTGGCATGAAAATATGGAAAGGAAGAACACAATCAGGAAATGTCAAAAGTCACACTTGAACTCATATCACTCACATGTTCAACATGGCCAGTGCTTCAGAACATGTGCCTTAACTCCAGTAAATGGCTTTGGGAACATTGCTTTTTTTTCATAGTTGGAACACTAGTTTAGTGAAACTTGAGAATTTCCAAACAACAAAAGATGTGACAAATCTGCCTGGAAGAGGACATGTGTCTATATCGTCTTAATGCGCGGTGAGGAGGAAAGTTTGAGTGGATAAAGACTCTCCAAGGATCACAGCTGGAGAACTGCAGAAATTAGTTGAGTTTCGAGGTCAGAAAGCCTAAATATATCAAACAGGACCAGCTTCTATGGTCAGATGAAACTAAAAAAAAAGAATTTTTTGGCAGCGAACACATGAGATGGGTTTGGTGTAAACAGGATAAAAAAGTAGCCCATGACCATATAGTTAAATATACTGCTGGATATTTGAAATTGTGGGCCTATTTCAAAACCTGACCGCCTCTGCTATTAATCTTATAATGGGCCATGGTTGGATTGTCCAACAGGACAATGATCCAAAACAAACATCAAAATCAACACAAAAATGGGTCACTGAGCACAAAATGAAGCCTCTGCCATGGCCGTCCCAATCCCCTGACCTGAACCCTGAAGAAAATGTTAAAATGTTAAAATAAATAATCAAAAAGATTAACAGTGCAGATTTATTTTTGTTCATATTTACCAAGGGTGCCAATAATATTGACCATGACTGTAATTACTGTTTTAAAAACACTTTTTCTTGGTTATGTGAACATTAAAGGGAACATTCCATTTGATCATTTTGCAAACATTATGGTAAAGTTACTTTTGAATGTTCTCTGAACATTCTGAAACAAGTAGTAACATTTAAAAAAATATTTGATGAATGTCCAACTAAAACATTCCATGAATGATGTATAATGTTTTTGTGCTAACATTTGAGAACGTTATTAAAGTACGGAGCCCCGCACATGACATGCAGGAAAAAAACAGTAGGCTAAATTGTGCGCACGATTTACTTATTCGTTCCCTCGATTTGCTAAATCATGCACACAAATCAGTTTACTTTCTTTTCCTGCATACCATATGCGGGGCTCCGTATAAAGACCAGATAACCCTGAATGAACATTCTATTAACATTACTGGAAAAATGTTTGTTCATAACTTTGCCAGAACATTAACTAAAGTTCTGAGAATGTTCCCTGTTAGCTGGGCATATGGCATTTTCATTATGGCCTGTAGATTTAAGGGCAAGAAACCACGAAAAAGAAACACCATTTTAAAACTCCCTTGGCTATGGCTCCAGGTGAGTATGCGTGTTATCAGACTCATCAGTGAGGGCAGTCTCGGGGTAAAGAGTCAAAGAGTCGGGCGGCTGCCCGCAGGCACCATATTTCAAACATGCCTTCAATAATGAGCTGGGCTGGACTGACCCAGAGCTACAGAATGGCAACTCACTTAAGAGGAGGTGAAAAAAACACATTAAATGACAGAACAACTTGTCGGTATCCTCCACTATGTAATTACTGAGTACACATAAGCGAGGGGGTGAGCAGACACATGTTTTCAGGGATTTCAAAGACTCACAAGACTCTCTACATCAAATCAGAAGAGAATGCTAACCTGCTAAGCTAAAAGGCAAACAAACCATCATGATTGCCTTTTAAATCTCAATGAATTAGCTTGCAGGCCTAAATCAACAGAAATATGATGATCTCTCTCTCGCTCTCTCAGTGTGTGTGTGTGTGTGTGTGTGTGTGTGTAACAACAGAAGTGAGGTGTTGAGTGGCACATGGGTGTGATATCGTCTGAGGAGGTTTCTTGGTGTTTAGCATACCCATATGAACACTTGGGACGTTGTCTTTACAACAGAGAGATCCAAACAACCAATACACAAAATACAAGGGAATATTCTCCACTTAAGTTTAAGCGGACAGCCTCTTGAAACTCACTATCCTTCTTTTTCATTGCCTCTGATGACACAAAAGCACAGAAACACACACACACCTTGTGTGATTTGTGGGGTTTGAAGTTCCACAAATCAAGCCATGAGATCAAATCTGACGTGTTAGGTGCCTGACAGCTGTATACTTCAAACAATCCCCAAATTACAGCTCACACACCTCCTGTAGCTTCACCTCTGCTGGCTTCAGCCATGCCAAACCGCTTGAATGTGAGTGTGTATGCATTCATACATGTGTGTGTGTGTGTGTGTGTGTTTGTGTGTAAAAGAAACATCGCAGCTCATGAAATGGAGGACCACTCTGCTATGTAGCAGCAATCCGGTCAGCTGTACAAGGGCAAAAAACAACACAGCTGCTATGGGGTCTCTCACACACATTCACTCACAGGCAAAGTTGCTATTTCTTGTGTGGTCTTACTCTTCACAGCTGATAGAAAAATAAAAACTATTGGAAAACTTACATTTACTTTAATTGCATTTTGTTTTGTTTTTTGCCAGAACAATAATGAGGAAAAATGTGTGTCTAAAAGACGTGAAATTTTTTTTCCCTTTGTGCTCTTAAATTGTATTATTCCTGATGTACTACTGTATATTGATGATGTATTGATTCACTTATGATTGCTTTTAATTATGATTTGATGATTTATACTAATTATGTTTGATACATTTTATAATCCTGCCTTGTCAAACTTAAAAATAAACCTCAAACCCCATTTCAAGTAAATGCTGTTCTTTCTATTCATCATTGAATCCTGAAAAAAACATTCCCATGAAATATTAAGCAGCACAACTGTGTCAACATTGATAATAATAATAATTGTTTCTTGAGCATCAAATCATCATATTAGAATGATTTCTGAAGGATCATGTGACACTGAAGACTGGAGTAATGATGTTGAAAATTCAGCTTTGTCATCACAGGAATAAATTACTTTATAAAATATGTTAAAACAAGAGTTCTGGTAAATTGTAATAATGTTTCACAAATGTACTGTTTTTACTATTTTTATTTATTTATTTAGATCAAATCAATGCAACTTTGGTGAACATATGAGACTTCTTTCAAAAAATACATACTCAATAACACAATACTCTCAATGCATTCATCTCTTCATTATTGTTTACTTTGGTAAAATAGTTCCAGTGTATGTCGGTTTTTATGCTCATATGCTTAACTTTTATATCAAACTCAACCACTGAATTAACCTCTGACCTCTAACCCCCCAGTTTACCCCCTCCTGTCCGTTTGGCTTCACCAAGACTTGTACAGTATTATCAGTGTGATAAAATGTCCATGAGTAAATCATGCTCAAACAAAGCTTTCACTAAAAAAATTTGATTTGTTACAACAAAGGGCTTTTTGGTGAAGATCTCAATTTCATCTGCCTAATCTGGCAATTAGAGGTGTGTGTTGAGTGTTTGAAAGCCGTCTGGCTAATCAGACCATCTGCTTCTTATCAGTGTTTCTTTTATTTTTAAAATGTGTGGATTTATTTATTTATCTTAAGGATCTATTAGAGCAGCAGGCAGCCACATCTCTCCACAGTCAATCAGATAGCAGCCTACCAACCTAACTGTGTGTGTGTGTGTGTGTGTGTGTGTGTGTGTGTGTGTGTGTGTTGTCTATAAAGAAATCCACTAGAGGGCGCAGTCTCGTCTGAGGGCCTGCCAGCTTGATTTAAGCAGGAAACTGTCTGTTGTTTTTGCCAGGCTGTCTGGGTGTGTGGAGTGTTTTAGTTTCTCCCGATATGAAGCACTGAGGTCCAACAAAAACAACATGCAGAGGAAGGGGTGAGGGGCAGAGGAAGGGGTGAGGGGCAGACTGGGGCAGGGCAAAGGATTATGGGGGCACGGCAACCCGGTCGCCTTTTTGCACAGCAGGAGCTCCTCATTGACTTTATGCAAACTTCGAAATTATACAGTAATTTATGGCTACAAGTAATATTTCAACAAATATGAAAGGCATGAGTAATAATGTCAAAATATGAACCATGACCTCACTTATTGCTTGCCTTTAAAGTAATTTCAAAGTATAAGGCAGTGAATTAATCATCTAACAGGTGTTTTGAGGGATAAAGACCCATGAGGGATCTGATCTACAAACCTATGAAGAGCATTTTCAGTATATACTTTAAAAAATAAAGGCTTTTAAAGGGGGGTTTTGCCATAGAAGAACCATTTTGGGTTCCCCAAAGACCCTTTCAGTGAACAGTTCTTAAAAGAACCATTTTTTCTTAGTGTGAAGAACATTTTAACAAACGAAAGAACATTTTTTATGCCAATAAAGAACTTTTATTTTTTACGAGTGATATGTAAAGTATTGGAACAATCTGTTTGATATGCATCATTTGCTATTTGTTTTCAAATAACCACCTTAAAATGTGTGGTGAGAATGTCATTCAAAGTGAGTTCTGAATCTAAGTCTTAAGATGTTTACAAACTGAAAAAATAAAGATCATACCACAGATTCGGTGTGCTGTATCTAGAATGTTCTGATGCCAAAAACTGATGCCACGAGTGGACATGTGCAGACAGTATCCTCAGAATAAATGGTGAACATCCTTTCATTCAAATGTATGCTTTGCCATAAGTGCCACTATTCACACATTTTATATCTAATCTGATGCATTTAAACAAATTTGTCAGAGATGCATTACATGCCTCTGTTGTCTTTACATTAGTTCTCAGTGCTAGTCACACTTTTACTTCACACTATCAGTGAAGTGTTATATAAGCTATAATTCATTTTATTCCTCTAAAAAATGGTTACAGTCCTGTAGCACTTGAGTAGAAGATACTGGCAGCTCATTAAGTGATTGAGAAGATCTGCAGATGATCTCATCAGTGACACTCTGATAGGTTTTGATTGATGGATTACACACTGATCCTGCTAAATGTGATTGCACATTAATTTAAGGAGCACCATGTGTGAAACAAGATTTGTATGTGTAAATAGTGGTGCAGATATGAAACGACCAGATTTAACAGAAAGGCTTATAAGAACTTCTTGAAGGATAATCATCTGTAGAACATCTCAGGTGTAAGGAAAAATAAGCCTATAGTTTTCCTGTTTGTTTTGAATGTGAATTGCTCTCTATTCAGTCTAAGCTATTTCGCTTTAACTGCCCTTTTTTAGGTGCTGCAAATTGGGTGTAACGCGTGAACAGCGCGTCCTTAAGAAACTCGTTAATGTCAAATGCGTCGTTTCCTTTTGTTTTTGTTTATTTTGCGAGTTTGTGTCTGCTATTATCATGCAAATAAATGCAAGAAAGTGCGAATTAAATTCACACTTATCCAAATCCTTTGCTGACATGTAATCTAATCACTAAAGACACGCTTTATAATATATAGCGATGTATTTTTTTTATTAGAAACGCTGAAATTAATTGGATTTGAGCTCCGAAATAAAGGTAAAAGGTTTTTTTTACGAATAAATATCAGTATAGATCAGAAGTTCACCACGTAAATAAATAAATAGCAAGTTATATGATGTAGGCTATATTGGTAAATGTAATATTTATAATGAAACATATGAGTCTGTCTTTTTTGTTTGAGTTTGAATAATGTGTCTGCAGGTAAATCTCTTCTTTCTATTAAAGAGGCTGCAGTGATGTGTTGTATAGTGGAAGTAGAGTGTTTGAAGTGACTGCATGTCACCTTCATGTAATGTTTGAGTGAGAGGAAATCACAGAGCAATGCTTCTTTTGCATTATCATTTGGTCCCAGGCGCTGGTTTCACTGGGAACCTGTCTGAAACCTGTTTAGGCTTGCCATGTTTAGTTAAGTTTAACTTTAGTGCCATATACATATTTGTAGGGAGTAATTATTTAGACTTACTGTGTAAATTGAATAGCCTAATACAAATATCAAAAATATACACCTACAGCCAATGTCGTTCAATTATTTTTTACAGGCAATTTCTCCAAACGGAGGCTTTTCTCAAAACATGCTGCTTTACTGTAACAATCTTTTCATTATTTTGGCATCATTGTTTCCATCCGTTTAACGTGTCACAATAATCAATTTAACTTGTCAATTAATTCTGTCACATTTGAAAGTGTCCTCTCTCATTCTGTATATAAAGTGTCGGAAAAAAATGAACGCCTCACTGCAAGTTTTACATAAAACGCGGAGGAAGCAATTTAACTAAAGCTCATAGTGGGTTGACGGAAAAAATAGGCTACCAAAAATAGCCTAAATGAATTTATTCATTTATTTATTCGGCCAGGATGTTCAAGTCTGCATGACTTGAATGAATAGTGTGTGGAAAAGTTAAAAACATCCATTGAAATTCTGCGACTGTGACTATACGCTGTTTCTCATTTTGTATTTAAAATGTGCCGTAAATGAGACGTGACGCAAAAATATTTTTGTCAGACAATTTAAGCTAAATCTAACTTGAAAGACGAGCAAGCCATTACTTTTTCATTAAGAAGAAAAACAAGAGTTAAGCTCACTTTGTTGACACACTCGCTCCTGCCGACTGCGTGGCCCGGGGGGGTTGGTGTTCCGTGGTGGGTGGGTGGGAGTGTGTGTGTGTGTGTGTATGGGGGCTGAGGTTTAGTGGAGATAAGGGGTACGATATATGGGTTCAGAGGGAGGGGTGAGAAGTCTGGAGTTTAAAAAGACAGGGCGCTTCTCTCCCTCACACAGACGCGCTTCAGCTTCCAGTGAGGGAAACTTACCACAGACTTTTGTTTCAGACAGAATAATCCAAACATTCCCACTGAACTCTATCAAATTTAGACCAGAGATTCGGATACAGCTGCCGAACCAGAGATTTGGATAAAACTGCCAAAAAAACAAAAAAAAAACTGAAGGAAAGCTAAAGCCCCATCACCAAATGGAGCCAACGCCGGAATACGTCGACACGTATGACTATTATGACTATAATGAGACTGTGTGCGACTACTCGGAGTGGGAGCCGTCTTATTCTCTCATCCCCGTGCTGTACATGCTCATTTTTATCCTCGGTCTCTCCGGGAACGGCGTGGTTATCTTTACTGTCTGGCGCGCGAAATCCAAACGGCGCGCGGCAGACGTTTACATCGGTAACCTGGCGCTCGCGGACCTGACGTTCGTCATCACGTTGCCGCTGTGGGCTGTGTACACCGCGCTGGGTTACCACTGGCCGTTTGGCGTGGCTCTCTGCAAGATCAGCAGTTATGTGGTACTTGTCAACATGTACGCAAGCGTCTTCTGTCTGACCTGTCTGAGTTTTGACCGCTACCTTGCCATCGTCCATTCTCTGTCCAGCGGCCGGCTAAGATCCCGTGCCACCATGCTGGCATCGCTGGGTGCTATCTGGTTCCTCTCATGCCTGCTGGCCGTGCCCACGCTCCTGTTCCGCACTACGGTGGACGACGCTGGGAACAACCGCACCACCTGCGCGATGGACTTCAGCCTGGTCGCTCACAATCAGGATCATGAATCCCTTTGGATTGCGGGTCTGAGCCTTTCCTCCTCCGCTCTCGGATTTCTTCTGCCTTTCTTGGCCATGACCGTCTGCTACTGCTTCATCGGCTGCACGGTCACCCGCCATTTCAGCCATCTGCGCAAGGAAGACCAGAAGAAGCGGCGTCTCCTCAAGATCATCACCACCCTGGTGGTGGTCTTCGCATTCTGCTGGACGCCTTTCCATGTGCTGAAAAGCATGGATGCGCTGTCCTACCTGGACCTGGCGCCCACCTCATGCGGCTTCCTACACTTCCTGCTTCTGGCTCATCCGTACGCTACATGCCTGGCTTATGTCAACAGCTGCCTCAACCCGTTCCTCTATGCGTTCTTTGACCTGCGGTTCCGCTCGCAGTGCCTGTGTCTGCTGAATCTGAAAAAGGCCATGCATGGGCACATGAGCTCCATGTCCTCGACCCTCAGCGCCCAGACTCAAAAGTCGGAGGTGCAGTCGCTGGCCACCAAAGTGTGAGGGAATTCAATGAGAAGAACAGAAAACATGAAGTTGAAGAGAAAACACTGGGTTGAAGGGGTTTAAAAAAAAGTGGAAATCTACTGACGGCTGGTCCGTTCTAACTGGTGTTGAACTGATGGACTTTGGAGAACATATTGCTTTATGTTTGTAAATAACACTCATAGTTTTGTGTACTCTACTGTATTCGTGGATGAGTTGCTGGAATGATGTGACTTTGTGTGAATGCATGTGTGAAGTTATGTTTGCTGACACCTTCGTCAGCTTTGACACACTCAAAAACACACACACAGAAATATCCAAGCAAACAGGAGGTCAGTTTTGTCGAAAACATTCAAACTGTATTCTGACCACAGTGATGCTGCACTGAGGATGAACTTGCTTGTGTGGTTGTAAGAGTGTGTGATTGTGTTGAAGCCTGTATACACTGGTGTAGAGATGCAAATTGTACAGTATTTTCATACTATTTTCCTTTCTGTTAATTTGCAATGTTCAGAAATGTGTTCAGTATCTGTAGCACTTGTTAAGAGGAGATATAAAAATTATAATTTTTGTTAAACTCCCTGATGTGAATGTGTGTGTTTTTTTTGATGAGCGGGTCAGTGTGTGTGAGTGTGTTACAGTGCAAAGGTGATGCTGCTTGATTAGATAGTTTAAAGCGCAGACAGATAGTCAGGGTTTGGGAGGGGTTGGTGGGGTGGTTGGGGGGGTGGGGGGGGCAGACAGACAGATGGCTGGTGACAAATGTCTCTGGGAAAAAAGGAAGGCAAGTGCGGAGGAAGGGAACAAATTTGTGGGGTGTAAATGGATATATATTCGTGAAATTATGTTATATTTTTGAAACTTCTGTAACTAACTACTGCTACTGTATTAAATATGTTCCTTAAATACAATACCGTCTTAGTGTCATTAAACATGATTATGGGTATGTATTGGTGTGCGCAATACAATTCAAACAGAGTTCACATTGATAGTCCATCCATCCTTTTTCAAAACTACTTGTCCTACCACTTAATTGTATTGAATGTGCACTGTGAACTTCAAATCTTAAAAGTATATATAAAAAAAACCCTGTACTTTCAAATAATATAATATCAATTAAATAAAAGGCCACTTAAGAGTGCTTAAAGGGATAGTTTACCCAAATTTAATCATTTACTCACCCTCATGTTGTTCCAAACCTATGAGTTT
The DNA here is from genome assembly GCF_019924925.1 of Ctenopharyngodon idella. Lineage (NCBI taxonomy): Eukaryota > Metazoa > Chordata > Actinopteri > Cypriniformes > Xenocyprididae > Ctenopharyngodon > Ctenopharyngodon idella. Next base: position 13,130,810 of record NC_067227.1, read on the forward strand.
CTTTATTCTGTTGAACACAAAAGAAGATATTTTGAAGAATGTTGGTAACCAGACGGTTGATGGCACCCATTGACTTCCATAGTATTTTTACTATAGAAGTCAATGGTACCATCAACTGTCTGGTTACCAACATTCTTCAAAATATCTTCTTTTGTGTTCAACAGAATAAAGAAACTCATACAGATGAAACCACTTGAGGGTTAAGTAATGACAAAATTTCATTTTTGGGTGAACTATCCCTTTAAAGAGAGTACACTATGTTTCTTAACACACTTAAGTGCACTTTGTAATAATGTCAAATTAAACATTTTACTTTAAAGTACATTTTAAATCAAATATTTTCAAATATTTCAAATATTTTGTTGTGTTTTAAAGAAGTGATGCATTGACAACATATTAAAACATGTAAAGTACTTGATTATAATGTAACTGTTACTTTACATTTACAGTTAATATACTTTAAATTTACTAAATTGCTACTTCATCATTACAAATGTGTAATTACAAATACATTTAAATACATGACACACAAGTCATGTTTTATTTTAGCATAAAAGCTCAAGACTCAAAGCTCATAAAAGCTGTCAGTACATTTGGCAGTAAACTTTAACTGGGGTATTTCAGAGAAAATAGAAGTAATTATGAAATTACATATAAAATTTACTTAATTTCTTCTTAAGTGTGTCAAAAAAAGCTTAAGATCAACTAATTGCATTTAAAATAAATTAAAACTACAATACATTTTGTTTTTAATTGTGAATAGCATGCAGTTAAGTGTCCGAAGACATTACATTTGGATCACATTTACAGTAAGTATATTATTTCTCTATTAATATGCTTTTTAAAAGTATACTAAAGTGTACTAAAGTCACAATGTAAAATCTAAATTTATCCTTTGCATACATCAAAACAACAACAAAGATGCATAAAAGTCTTAAAGTTCCTCTGAAAACCAGGTTCTGTAGATAGACTGAAACTTTTCTTATGTTTGTTGAACATACAGAGAGTTTCAAATATTGAAAAGAAAAAAAAAAAAAAAACTATCTGATTTGTTATAAAATTATAGAAACCAACATAAGGGGTGGGGTGGTCCACACATTAAAGACCAGTCTTACAGGCCTGGAACACACACACACACACACACACACACACACACACACACACACACACACAGACACAACATGTGGTCTAATGATGGTGACTAATTAACAGTGACATTGTGAGGCCCCTATGATTTCTAAAGAATGAAACAGAATGGATACATATCTGTTTGAAGCGAGGTGTAGCTATTATGGGGCAAGTGAAAAATTTTTTTTTTGAAAAGATGACCGTTAAAGAAGGGGGAAAGGGACGCTACACACACTCACATAGAGGGACATCAACCAATAAAAACAGAACCGACATGACCAATATTATCCAGACACTTTCAAATCAAAGAGAGCAGAGAAAAAAATGAATGGACAGATTAACAGAGAAAAAAGCACTTGTCGAAGCCCCTTGTAACATGCGGAGTCCCATAATAAATATCGCCAGATTGTTTTTGGCAGACTGTCTGATATACGCACTGTCTGGAAGAGAGATATGATGAGGTAATCTCATTAGCTGGATAAAACCGACCAATGATGTCATCTCAAAAAAGCATAACAAACCTTAAAAGCCCAATGCATTTTTGTCCACAATGCACTAAATGTTAAGCAGATATTTGACATATATTCTTTTCTGTGACAGTTTACTGTAATTGCAATAGCATAAAGTAAATGCATTTGCAATCGTTTGACAGATGCTTTCATCAACAGTGATTTAGAAATGAGGAACATCGCAAGCAGTTCATCAGAACAAACATTTTTTGCAGTACTCAATTCCATGTAAGCTAAAGTTTTACACAAGCTTAAGCAGAAATGAAATGCATAAAAAAAACTAGAGAAAAAGAGCATCAAGTGGTGTGGTAAATATATTGTAAACTAGGTAAACATTAGTTAAATGATTATATGTTTGAGGTTCTCAGTTTCAATCAGAATCTAATGGGAATCTCATGTTTCAGGGCTTTTTTTGCCAAACATAACAAACCAAGCTTTCAAAAAGGAGTTTCAAATGAATAGGAACATGCTTATTTCATCCTGCCAATCACAACACACTTTTCTTCACTCTTTCGACAAGTCTTCCGGCATCCCTCCAGCAACCCAGCTGCACCTTTATTTCATTAATTAGGTCCAGGGGGGAAAGAATGTTTGTGCCCATAGATTAGAGGTTGCAAGAAAAAAAAACAAAAAACAAACAAACAGTGAATTGTCTTTTTTTCCCACACTAATAAAATAGGCTATATGAACACATGGACCTGAGAAAAAATCTTGATAAATCATGTCATCATGCTGGGCATTTGAATGATTTCACTGTTACTGTGTGTTTGGTAAGGTATGCAAATACTGAAGTACAATCACACTCAAATGCCTCTGTGTGAAAACAGCAGCAGGTGCTGAGCTACAGTGTTGGAGTGTGTATTCAGGGCTGTTATAAACCATTAACCTTGTCTCAGAGTTAGATTATGATATACATGCATGTATGTGTCCCAGCTGCTAAGCTTCATAATAAAGAGCAGAAGTGCATACCCTCTGTCATCACTACTCAAACTCGCTCACATCCCCCAGTCCTCGACAGGTGTGTTTCCTCACTGGATTTTGCCGTCACTTGGGCATCCTATGTCATGCCTTTCAAACTTACATTGAACAACTGTCCAAATGCACTGTGATGGACAGCTCTCAGGAGGCTTGGATGCACTTTATCTGACCGTACTCTTATTCCTGACAAAATGATGTTAATTGGATGAAGTACTGCAATTTAAGTGTGTCATTATGTTTTATATTAAAATGTTTCCTTTGTGTTGCAACAAGTTATGAAAACCCAGTCGGAAAAAACCCCCTGCAGCTTTATTTCTCGTAATCATGACTTTATTTTTCATGACTTCATATTTCCCAATTGTGACTTTTAATGTCACAGTGTGACTTAAAGGGTTAGTTCACCCAAAAATTAAATTTCTGTCATTAATTACTCACCCTCATGCCATTCCAAACCTGTAAGACCTTCGCTGATCTTCAGAACACAAATTAAGATGTACTTAATGACAGAAATTTCATTTTTGTGTGAACTAACCCTTTACGGCTGTAATACACTGTGTGACTTTTGCTCAGAGTTTTGCTCTGATTTACAGTCTGGAGGAGTCGACACTAGTTGCTAAAAGTCAAAGCCAGTCTGCAAATTTTGGTCAGTTGGAGATGACAAATTTCACAGAAAATCATATAGTGTATGATGGGGACAGACTCTGAGTTTTAGCCTCAAACTGTGATTATTTCAAGTCAAAGCACATCAAACAAGTTTGATATTTTGAGCCGATTTTTGAACCTATTTTTTTTTTTTTATTATTTGTCATATGTCTCCTAGCAAGGAGGCGAATGTTTCTGCATGAGTTTGTTGTGTTTGGAATGACTCACATAGCCAGACATTTGCATGAAGACATAAGGTCATCACTCTCAATAGAGTGGTGCATGATGTCAAAACCTGGAAGACTAATTCGCCCCTGGTTCCCTCAAGATTTTCCTTTGGGGTTTTATAATGGGGCGTTTCAATTTATGAGTAAAATAAGGTCTGTGGTAAACATATGTTGACAATGCTTGAACGTTTTGCTCTACAAGGTAAACTGCACACACCCATATCGAAAACGCATATTTTGAAGTTTTGAAATTTTAAAGCTGTTTTTATTGTAAAAAATGTAATAAGTAACTAGCAGAGCTGGGTAGTAACGGATTACATGTAATCTGGATTACGTAATCAGATTCCAAAAATCAAGTACTTGTAATTAGAGTAAACTACTTTTTAAAATACTCATAATCAGACTACAGTTACTTTTTTATGGATTACATGATTACATATTATTTACACAATGGCAGTAAGTTGTTCACAATTCATTGATTCTCCTAATTTTTCATTTCTTTAATGTTTATATTTTTTTTATAATAAACCTGCCGCTTATATACGTTTGTGATTCTTCGAGTTTTTCCGGCGGTGAGGGGGAGGGGTGTGAAATCGTGCACAGAAATCAGCAACAACAAGAATATGTTGCTGTTTTCTAAATTTACTTAATTTTAAGTAAATATGTTTTAAAATCATAAGATGTGATTTTGTTTTATCCAGCGTTACTATCAGCAAACACTAACAGGTACATTAGTGTTAGTATTTTGAAGTATTAACCATCCATACATTGCACTTCTGTTGAGGCTCTTGTTGGTGAATAGAATATTTTTTGGAATTTTTTTTTTTTTGTATCTGTCAAAATAGTACAAGATTATCGTACAATATATATGACATCAAATAAGGGTTAGCACAAAAGTAATCTAAATGTAATCCAAAAGTAGTCAGATTACGTTACCAAAAATGTGTAATCTAAGAGATTATATTACTGATTACAAATTTTGTCATGTAATTTGTAATCAGTAACTGATTACAATTCATAAGTAATCAATTCATAAGTAATCAATTCATAAGTAATCTACCCAGCTCTGGTTACTAGATAAGAACATTTGGGGTGTGAGTGGAAACTAACCAAAGTCTGATGTCAGACAAACCAAAAGCATCTCAAAATTAGCTATTCTCCTGAAGTGGTTTTCGTGACTGGATGACAATCCATCTCAAATATATATGTGTGTGTTGATGAATCTGCTGCATTTGTCTTGCAATATGAGGTTTTATTGCGCAATTGTGACTTTTTATCTCACAATTATGACTTTATTTCCAATTACTTTAAAATTCTCATTAAACACTAATTTTCTCTGATTTTGCTGTTTATATTGTCAGGCCTAATCCTGCTATCAAACAGAGTTCTCTTTTACTCTTAAGGACAGACATCAGCTGCTCTCATCACGCACCCGCACACATTCACATACAGAACGACCGACACAGTAAGTGTCAAGTCAATAACACAATGTGTCTGGCCTAGCTTGACAATGGAGCCTCTCATCTATCAAAACACAGAGGCCATCTTTGAGCAGAGCTTTGCTGAAAGACACACACTCACACAGGAGAACATACTCAATGAGTTGTAGGGTCTCCCGTTACTGTGTGATGGAGCGCAGAGCTCTCTGAGAACGTGTAACACATTAGCTCCTGGATTTGCCTTGCGTGTGAGTGTTACACAACTGTCCGTTTCACAGATGAGAGTGATGTCTACACTGGGAATTCCTACGTTTTCTATTGTGGTTTTTCCCGATAAATCACATATGACGTTTGGCATCAGATCAAGTATCTAAACTAAGCCAGATGGGTCTTTTTTGATATCGCAGGTTCATCATTTGTTTACAGTCAAAATAAATCATCCTTTTAGCCTCCCTGTCATGATGTTTTCTCATTTATGGGTAGAGTTGTACTTTCTTTCCATTCTGAAACCAACTTGTCTGCTAATGGAATTGTTCCTTTAATCATAATCTTCATACCTTGAAACTCCCATGAAACTTTTTAACCACTTTTTTCTCATCTCCTCTCTTTCCCTCTTTGTTCAACCCTGTGGTTTGGGCTCTTTTGATGTTTAATGTGATTTCTACTCCTCTGTTTAAGCTGTAATGAGCTCTGGGAGAAAAAGAAAAATATTAGCCTAAAGATAAACACAATTTTACCACAGAGAGGTTATATGTAATTGTTTTATAGCACCCATCTACTACTATTTAAGTCACTGCCACTGAGTTTGGCTTTATATTTCAAATCCTTAAAGTCAAGATGAAAACACAACCCAATGATTCATTGAAGCATATTATTATTATTATTATTAGAACAGATTATTTTAAATAAGTTTGACAAGAGACCAGATAAGAAACTCTGTGACATTTACAACAAAATAATACAAAGTGATTCAAATTCTGAATCATTCTGCTGGCACATGTACAGCATGACTAGTCAGCCAGAGGGGTTTTGTGTTTGTTTGTGTTAGAAATAATCTACAAAAGCCTTGTGAAGATTTAAGACTGAAATTTGATCATTTTCCAGCTATTTCATGGTGTTTATGCCTAAGGGGACATTAACATGACAACGGTGTACTAAAAGATGAACAATTTTCCCTTTGTGTTTTTCGCATACAGACAACAACATTGTCAAAACAATCCCTGTTCATACAGATCCGCGACTAAAAGATTAAAAATGGTGTATTATGCATCCAGGCCAGTAGATGGTGATATCGCTTTGTAAAGAAACACTACACGCCTAAAGACTGAACACGTAATACGTATGCGCGTTTTCACAAATTCAGTTTTTGTAGTTTACACATCTTTTTCAAAAACTTGAACTTTGAAACCCGTTTTCAAAAGTTTGTAATTTCATGTTGTCGTGTAAATGAACGGCCAAAACGCATGAAAAGTTATTCGTTTTTAGTTGAAAACTGTGTCTTGTAAACACCCCCTAAATGTCCTGGAAAATTTGATTCAGAGGAATCTACAGTATATGACTTGAGCAGTTGCATGTGAGCTTGCAGTATTGTGTGACACGGAATGTTTATCAAACTTATTTTAAACAGACGTCATAAGAAGTTACATTCAAGCCAGAAACACACACGCACTCTCTCTTTACACAGGTGTCTGTGATCTTTCATTCATGAATACATATTTGGCTCCAGCTGCAGATGCTGTTTACTATCTAAGCTTGTATGGCAAGTCTAAGGGGTCAAACCTGCATTAGGACATTTCTCTGGGAGAGACTGCTTTTCCTTTCTGCAATATTGCATTCGGAGTGCCGAATGCAGCTATTAAGACAAATCTTGACAGTGATTTGAATGAGTGATATCCATAATAATGGAGGAGACATGCAATACACACAGCTGATGTTGATGATCCTGTTACACAATGTCAAAACCAAAGGAAAAGCACGTTGTTGAATGTGTATATTCTTTACAACTCCCGGTGACCACACCCAGAGAGGACCAAACCTGTCCATGTGTGAATTCAGATCAGACAAAGACTGAAGTGGCCCCTCCATTCAAGTGCAGACAAAAGCTAACTAAACTTGTTTGCACTGACTTTCATTCAAGTTCAGTGTAGTTTTCCAGGCAACATTTGAGGGTTTCATTGTATGTTCCTGTATGTTTGGCTAATAAAAGATAATATATAGCACAGCAAGCAGAACAACAACCATAATTGTACACCAAAATCACCGTCCTTCATCCAGTTCCTTTTGTGTTGCACAGAAACAAAACATCATATGGGTTTGGAGTGAAATAAATTGAGACAGAATTTTTGTAATATTGAAAAATTGCTCCAGGCAGTATTCTTTTTTTTTTTTTTTATCATTAACATATTAGGTGTTTTTTTTTTTTTTTTTTTTTTTGTAGTTTAAGTTAAATTTCTTTTTCGTTTTTCACAGCAGTTTTGTACTTTAAAGTTTTATTTGTATTGTTGGCTCCTTTATATTAAACTGCTACTATACATATATATATATATATATATATATATATACAGGGTGCGATTTGTGAAAAGCTGTTTTTTTTTTTTTCTTTTTTTTTTTCTTTTTTTCCCTTTTGAAAATAAATCACAAACCACAGTGGAGCTTTATACTAATTTTTGGCAGCTGCCTGTTACAGAAACATTTTTACAATAAATATTCTGATTTAACCTTGAGTTTTGAAGTATTAGACAGATTAGATAGCTTCGATATTTGCACCACTATTTACAATGACACTAATAATTCATAATTTGTAATAGGAATGCAAAATCATGCAAAATCAATCAGTAGTTATTGATTTTTTTTAATAGAATAACGAGACACAAACCTCTACATTCAATCGCGTTTGCTCCTATTTATTTTTGATCACAGTGCATACACAAACGTTTAGTCCCAAAGTGCGCACATTTGGACAAATACACGTTTACCTCATATTTCGTTAGATAAAATAGAAGCAGGGCCGTACACAGGTTTTCATAATTACCGAGGTCACAAAATGTCGTTTACTAGTCTAGGGGGGTACGGGGGCATGCTCCCCCGAAAAAATGTTGATTTCCTTGGTGTAGACATGTGCATTTTAAGACGTTTTAAGGCCAACAAATTGGATAAAAAAATTGCTTTGAATCAATGTCAACAAATAGCCTGTGCATGCACAGTTTTGAGGCAGCTTTAATCGCATGTTTGGTAATTTCATGACTTAATTTACAACAGAAGAACGACGGTGCATGCTCGTAGTTTCATTTGCGCTTTATTTAAGCTATAATAAAGTAATGTGCAGCGCGCGCCGCCGCATTTGCGCGTGCAATTCTTGAGTGAGCGCCGCGAGCACAGTATAACGGCTGATTGGACAGTCATGTTCATTTTTCTGAGTTTTACTGACATAGCCTGACAACATCTCGTCTGACCGCAGTTCACTGTTGTTCAAGTAAAGCTCCCTCGTCCTCACATATCTTTTCCGCGCTCTTTTGACTTGTGCCTGGCGCTGAGGCGAAGTCGGAATGCGCGTCTGAAAAGTGTCCTGTTTGTTGTGGTCGCAAAATGACAGTTCTATATAAACGCGTTTTACTTGCCTATGTTTTAAAAATATTTTTTATTTTATATGCTCTGGTAGTTTGTGGAGTAGCATCACCCAGGGGTAATATTTTTTATAAAAAAAATAATTCAGCAGAGGCAAGGATACATAGACCAGAAGGGGGGAAATCCCCCCCATCCCCCCCTACAAATCGCACCCTGTATATATATATATATATATATATATATATATATATATATATATATATATACACACACACTATATATATATACACTATATATATATATATATATATATATATATATATATATATATATATACATATTTTGATATTTTTTATGTATTTTTACTAGTGAGTGCAGGACACTACAGTTAATTTATGTAAGTGAGGATAGCAAAATAAACTGTGACATATTATACCCAAAAATTCTTTATACAGTGGACTACCAGTAAAATTGATAAAAATTTGGAACCAAAAGTTATTCAGACACTTTGACCTGACCATGTTTTGCTTAAAGTCCCTGTAAAGTCATTTTAAAGTATGTGTTCTGAGTTTGTCACTCCGCAGAAAAATGCGTTATTAACCACCCAGCCAAATTTGAATGATTAAAACAAATCTGCAAGTAAATGAAATAAATTATCAAAATCTCGAAAAAATGAGCAGTATTCTCTGCTCTCAAACGCTGGGGGCGTGTCGGATGTCGGCGCTGAAACCACACCCACTCGCGAGAGCTGCAGTCTCAACTGACTTGTCTAATGAGTCAAACATACTGATGCATATAAAAAGAATCACGTTAGAGGGTTGCACATTTTATTAGAGTTACTGTGGACTACCTACTAATTATAACATAAGCACACACAAGGCAACTTACACTCATTGGTGGGCACGTACTGCCGACTGTTGTCGAGTCGACAAATGACGGCGCCGCGAGACGGGAGGATGGAAGGCCGGGACGGGAGAGACTCTGTCCGGCCGCAGGGGCGGATCTACCGGGGTGGCACTGGGTGGCAACTGCCACCCTAAAAAAAAGCTTTGCCACCCCATCTGCCACCCCAAAATTATCACAGAATAAAATATAAATGTAAGAAGTGTTTCAAGTACTGCTTTTCAGCAGCGGCGCTTCAATGTGATGACATAAAAAAGACAGAGTAACGCAAAATAATGGCAAGAAAACACCTCTTTCAATAAACTGCATGATGGTTGCACGCAGCGCGCCCAGTGTAGTCAACTTCATTAACAAATGACTCTGTATGAGCCGGTTCTTTGTGAGTCAAAAACACACAGCGCAGCCAAGTTCACGTACGAAATTTCCAAAAGGTCATTGCTGTATTTTACTGTATCTGCATCTGTAAATGTATTTTTGTATAGTGTAGTAGACATTGAGCTGCAAAATAATTCCTGAATCCCAGTAAGAGGTATTTTTGTTACAGTGTTATATGATCTCACTTGTGTTCACTGGGCAGTGCAGTAGTCTGTGTATTTGTTAAGTTTTGAATGCCATCTGAGGCCAAAGTTTGATTTTGTCAGACAAGAATAGAACATTTTATTTTGACCTGGAAGTTTGAGGTTTGTACAAGTTGGTGTATAGTTTTGAGATTGTGTTTATAGTTGTGAGTAAATGTTGAATTGTGTTATGGATTGTGCGTTAGCAATCAAGAAAAACAATAAGACTGAAAAGTTTGAAAGACAAATTTATGCTGGCTTGTCATAAAGCCAACTTAAATTCTTGTTTAAAAAATGTAAAAACTTTGGTCAGTTAGGCCAGAATATAGATGTTCTGGGTGATTGCTAAAGTGTTGCTAGGTGGTTGCTAGGAGATTCTGGGTGGTTTCTAGGCTCTTGCTTCGCAGTTGCTGGGGTTTTGCTAGAGTATGTAGTTGATAGGTTGTTCTGGGTGAACACACAGACATTCCCACCTCTGTTAATAACAGAAACTCAAAAACTGTTTGCAAAAAACAAGTTTTTGTTGCTCTTTAACTTGCACTAAAACATTTATACCATCAAAGTAGCCTGTGTAATATTAATAAAACCGCGCTCATCTCCTTTAGTGATACAAGCTCAGACTCATTTAGAATCTGTTGATGTTTTTCATATAGTGTCTTTACTTGGTGCCATGATGGATATTGAAATCTTGTTATTTATTTTTAATTTTAAACAGTATATAGATGACTACTTTGTGGTAATGCAATGTTTGTGAACACAATTGTGTATGTCAGGCCATAAATCTCCAAAAACTATGCATGGGCGCTTGCTTTGGTGTTGCCACCCCTCATAGACCTCATGCCACCCCTTTGCCACCCTATAAATAATTTTCTAGATCCGCCCCTGGTCCGGCCCCATATCATCGGTTGTCGGTGGGACGATAGGAAGGCCGAGGCCTTATCAGTGAATAACAAAACAGCGGATTATCAGTGAATCCCAGCTGTCTGATGAAAGTTTGTAAAACTATCCGGTGTAGAACGATCACTTTAGAGACAAAATTAATCCACCCCTTCTTCATATCATAGTTTTAGGAAATTTAAATAAGGAGACCGAGCTGTATTGTATATTATAACAACCATGTAATATGCATTTGTGTGACGAAGGCATTACTAGCTAAATGTGCAAAGGGCTGTATAACTAACGGTAATGACTCTCGAGATTGTAGGGGCAGCGCCATGCTCGGTGCGTCATTGACAGTTATATAGTATTAGGGGCGGCGCCATGCTCGGGGGCTCCAGTGCGTCATCGGACCCCCGTTTTAGCTCCGCCCAAAAAAAATCCTGAACAGAGAATTGGTGAAAAACTGTTTAACGCTCTAACTTCACAATTCAGCACTACATAATTCACAGTCTTTGTAATGTGTTTCAGCAATACATTTGTAACATTTATAATGTGTTTAGAAACAATTCTCAGAATTGACTTTACAGGGACTTTAAGTGTTATCTGACATAATTAAGATTATTTTTTTCTGACACAGTTTAACTTGTCTTATTTTATTACCATTTTTTAAACTATACTGCTTTGAAAAATGTTAACAGTACTTTCTTTCATATATATGAAAGAAAATACTGTTAACGTTTTTCAAAGCAGTTTTGCAATATTTTAACATTTTATTATTTACATTTTTTAAAACTGCACTGCTAAAATTTTTAGCACCTTTATATTAAACTGCATGTGTATTTCTTCATTTGTAAAATGCATTTGCTTGAAAATATATTTAAAAAAAACAACTTTTAATTATTCAACATTATTAAGTGGCAACAATGCAGATCAATTACAGATTTATGGTTGATGGTGATGCAGAACAATTTTATTTTATTTCATTTTGTGCACAATATAAAAAAACATATGCTTTCATGAATGATGTTTGCAGGCTGCGTGTGTGAATACGTGTCTCTGTGTGTGTGATACGACCAGGAGGGGTGAATCTCTGACCGCCCTGAGAACAGGCAGCTCTTCCTCTCACATTGTGCTTCTTAATGGATTAAACATGCTGTTTCCCCAGGATGCTACAACTGGGTCAGAATTTGACCGTTTGAGGTTAAAGCGCAAGAAATGCACACGCAGCACTATCTGCAATCGGAACACTTATATAATTCCACTATACCACAATGAGAAGTTAAAAAAATATGCACAAAGTATTAATAATTGGACAATATTACATTATGAAAGATTAAACACAAGGTGCATGAACCAGTCTGTCTGTCTGTCTTTCACTGGAGAGAGATGTGGCTGCAGTGCATCCGATGGTGATTTTGGCGGGAGGATGTCGTGTGTTTATATGAGTGTGTCTGTATGAGTGCCCAGCTGGACTGGCAGTGAGAGCAGAATCATTTAGCTTTCTAACGGGCAGCCAGGGATGGACAGCCCGCACAATGCCATCCTCTCACGAGCACCTAAACGGCCTCTTTGTAGCTCCAGGAGGAAGGATGAGTCGTCTCTGCATCCAGATCCGGCCTTGCACACTCCAGCACACACTAACATACAGGTGTTCAAACAGACTAAATTTGTGCTGTTACATTCCTCTTCTTTCCTAGTCTCCTTTTGCTCACAAACAAAATTGGGTCACAACCTTTATTAAGCGTTCTTAAAAATAAAGATGCCAAAAGGAGGTTTTCACACCAATGCTGCAGAACAACCATTTTGGGTTCCCCAAAGAACCTTTCAACCCAATTTGGACTATTTTTATAGTATATTCTTAGTGTGTGAACATCTGAATCATCTTTAAGAACCTTTTTGCACTATAAAGAATCTTTTGTGCAATGAATGATTTATTCATGAAAGGTTCACCAATGCCAATAAAGAACCTTTATCTTTAAGAGTGTAGAAAAACAGTAAGGGTATGTATTTTTTCTCACAAAACTTTATTGATATTCTCATACCAAGAATAAATATTTTTATTTTAGTTTTTTCACATTTATTTTTAATTACATTTTTTACATTGGCCACCATTCAGTTATTTGACTAGTTTATTTGACCACACTCTCAAAACAAGCTAAGAATATAATTCTAAGAAGTCCAGATGCAGATGAAAAAAAACAACTGAGGTAAAGATCCCATTATATCTGTCACGTGGCTTTTTTAGAAGATGGCACGTTGAGTGCAGATGCAGTTTAAGAGTTTATTTAAACAAAACAACAGAGGTAAATCCAGGCAGAGAACACAGAATGAACTATTAACCTGTTCATAGTCCAGACAATGAACAGGTTAATCCATAACAGGGAACAACAAGGACTAAAACAAATGCACACGATACATCCGAGTAGGACAACACCAGACAAAGCACATGAGAAACACCGGGGTATATATACACAAGGCGTAATTGGCAAACAAGAAACACCTGGGAACAATCAGATAAATAAACAAAAAAAACTACAAAGGACTACAAAACATGGCACTAGGACAGGAAATACAACAAAAGTCCACAAGACAGGGGAACACAGGCTGGGATCATGACAATATCACTAAATATAAAGAATCATATTACTATATCATGGCCCAGTTATCAGTATCATAATATCATACCAGATAATATAATAAGAGACTCACACCCTAATATACAGGTTAGAACACTATTTAAATGTTTGTGTGTACAAATTTGTACCCAGAAGTGAAATAAAAATCTAACAAAACCTCTTTTGGGGGATGTCCTTATTTGTAAAAACAAAAAAAAACAAAAAAATAAATAAATAAATAAAAAGTTTTATGAATGGTTATAGTATTTATATAGAAAAAACAATATACGTCTATGGGGTTTTCAATCTTTTAGATGCCACAGACCTCTATATATGATCATTCTGGTGCGAGGGACCCATATCCTAATATTTAAAAGGCAGCTATTTATTTTCATGTATAAAGAACTAATTTCTACTGTGAAAATTACTTATTATAAATATGTGTATAAGTAACACTTTACAACAAGGTTCTGTTTGTTAACATTATTTAATGAATTACAGTTTTTTTTTTTTTTAATATTGCTTACACACTAAAAGTGGTACTTGAGGCCCACTCAGTGAAACCATTCACTCATGTACCGAATCTTTGGAGCAAGCATTTAAAAAAAAAAAAAAAAAAAAACTGTAACTAACATGAACAACAATGAACAAACTATTTTTTGTACAGCATTTATTAACCTTTGTTAATGTTAATTAATAAAAATGTTCATATTCATGTTAGTTCATGAATACAAATTGTGTATACAAATTGTGTACCCTAAAAATGTAGTCGTAAATGCTGAAATAAACATTAACTAAGTAAATGTTACCATGTTATATGTTGTGTTATATTATATTGTGTTCAATTATTTATTTATTTCCAATTTCTACTTGATAAATACACATAAAATATAATTTGGAAAATATTAGTTTCTATGTTACGTTACTATGTTTTTTATACTCACTCTATAGTACTTTACCGTCAGATATATTATTTATGTATTTATTGGTAGCACTTTATTTTACAGTCCTGTTCCCCATGTACTTACTATGTACTTATAATAGTAATTGTAATAACTGGGTTATAACTAAGTACTAACCCTGAACCTACCCTAAATCTAACCTTAACCCATGTACTTACCTTATATTACAGTACTTTCTTGGGTAAGTACACTATAAGTACACATAAGTGCACATACTGTAAAATAAAGTGCAACCTATTTATTTATTGTTTTAAATTTTCCTTTCCTTTTTTAAAAAAAAAAAAAAAAAAAGCATATCACTTATCAGAAAGTATTCTATAGTGTGTGAAGTTGCACGCACGCAGCAGGTTCACCACTGGGGGGCGTGACTTTGGCAGTTTAATACATGCTCCGAACCACTGATTCGAAACAAAAGATTCGTAAAGCTTCGAAGCTTCATGAAGCAGTGTTTTGAAATCACCCATCACTAGATATTGTTGAATAAAGTCTTTTTTTTTTTTTTTTTTGGCACACAAAAAGTATTCTCGTCGCTTCATAACATTAAGGTTGAACCACTGTACTCACATGAACTGTTTTAAATATGTCTTTAGTAGCTTTCTGGGCATCTGAAAGTGTTAATTATCTTGCTGGCTATGCAGGCCTCACTGAGCCATCGGATTTTATCAAAAATATCTTAATTTGTGTTCTAAGGTCTTACGGGTGTAGAACAACATGAGGGTGAGTAATTAATGACAGAATTATAATTTTTGGGTGAACTAACCCTTTAATGCTGGTTCTGATAGAAAGGTGTCAGAACACACAGAGCATCACAGTTTGTTGCGTATGGGGCTGCATAGCTGCAGACCAGTCAGGGTGCCCATGCTGACCCCTGTTTACCGCCGAAAGTGCCAACAGTGGGCACTTGAGCATCAGAACTAGACCACGGAGCAATGGAAGAAGGTTGCCTGGTCTGATGAATCAACACAATATTAGGAAGGTGGTCATAATGTTATGATCGGTGTATATTACCTAAAATGTATAATGTAATGGATTACATTACTAACTACAATTTTTGTCATGCATTTTTGAATCAGTGACAAACTACAATTTGTAAGTAATCTACCCAGCACTGTTTATTTAGTACAACAGTTAAACTTTTTATTATTTATTTGTTTATTTTTACATTTTATAACAGTTTTTTTCTGCTCCAAACTTTTCCATAAACTTTAGTACTCCCTCGCAGCCCCCCTGGGGGTTCCTGGGGGTCCCACAGTTTGAAAACCGCTATATGGAATGCCCTCATTTAGATAGCAAAGTGTGTGTGTGTGTGTGTGTGTGTGTGTGTGTGTGTGTGTGTGTGTGTGTGTTTGCGTGGTCTGGTTAAATTCAGTCAAATCTGCCAACACACAAAACTGTGTCCAAACTAACTGGAGCTCTTTAGCGGTCTTAAAACCCTTTACTTCTCACCTCTCTTTCTTCATCTGTCACCTAGCAGACATCTCTTTCCCTTCACACACACACAAATAGACAAACACGTCTGCCTCATCTGGCCATTGCTGCGAATTCCCTGCCTGTAACAACAAACCGCCATTCCCCACTTCCTCCTGACAGGTGCTCCCAATGAAAAGACCTCCAGTGTGAGAGATACATGGCACCCCATCAAAGCTATAGAGTGACGGGAAGTGAGCAGAAACAGAGCGAGAGAGAGAGAAAGGGGGAGAGAAAGAGAGATGACCCTCTCTGAATGTCTTGAGAAGCAAAGCAGCATACCAACACAGTCATGCTTTAGTTAACAGAGACATCACTGATCACCCCGAGCATCATTTGAGGGTCTATACGCAACTGAGCAACTACAATGAAGCAGTCATGAACTCAGGCTCACCTGCGCTTCCAGCAGAAAGATCACAGCACATCAATTAGGAGCCAAAGAATAAGCTACATGTACTTATTTTGATTAGGCCTATTTAGCAGCACAAGGCTATTAGAAATAAAGGCAATTCATTATTATCCATAAAACATATGATTACAGCTAACTAAGTATTAATGAGGTATATTTTCCAGCTTTTCTAACTATAGTTTCAATACATAAGGTACTGAGGTCTTTATGAGCCTGATCAACACTGCCATCTGCTGATACCGGCAATGTGTTACAAGTTGACTAGCATTTTAGTATTTATCAGCCAAGACCAGTGTTGCCAAATAAACGTGTGTGAATTAAACGTGGCTGATTAAATACTAAAATACTAGTCAACTTGTAATACATTGCTGGTATCAGCAGATGGCAGTGAAATGCCCTACTTTTACACTGTTGGCGTGGCTTGTTTGTTTGTTTGTTTGTTTTTAATCTGCGGGTTGAACGCGATTGTTTCGTGACAAATCGGGTCCTCCCTCGAAATCGGGTCTCCACAAACTGTCAGTTAATGATATTATATACAAATGATATTAATTTAAAATAAGCATATAGTTTACTATATAATGCATAAGAAAACAAATGAGTCCATAATAAAACCAACTGAGCATAATTTCTTACACTTGATTAACTGTTAATTAATACATAATAATTATAATAGCATATTAAGTGAATAAATGAACATCTTTAATTTGTTTTATTTATAATTGAAATATTTAACACTTAAAGGTGGGGTATGTATTTTTTTCAACAACGCTGTTGGACATTGTTGATATTTGAAATCAACCCAAACAAACCCACCCCTCTCTTCATTGCTCCGCCTCCAAAACTCACCCTTCAATCCTAACCACCCTGCTCCGAGTCGGTCTCGAACCGGGACCCAATAGACCCTTTTCACATTTCCTGGGTTTCTCAGAAGCGGAAGTCGTCATAGTTGGGTAAACTTTTATAGTGGTGAATGAGAGACTTCATTAAATATATTTTTCATGTTTCCATTTGAGCAAATAGCAAAAGAAAAAGTTTTTGTTTTTGCTTTAGTCAGTGGGTTAAATGCGATTGGGCAAGTGGCCATGATTGGGCGGGTTTTGTTATGCAAACCTGGCAACCCTGGTGAAGACTTTCATCTTTAACTACATTACATGATACATGCATTTAATGTATACGGAGCCCCGCACATGACATGCAAGAAAAAAAATTAAATCGTGTGCATGATTTACTATTTCGTTCCCTCGATTTATAATTCATGCGCATGATTTATAAATCGAGGGAACGAAATAGTAAGTCGTGCACACGTTTTATTAAATCGAGGGAACAAATTAATAAATTGTGCGCACGATTTAGCCTACTATTTTTTTCCTGCATGTCATGTCCCGGGCTCCATAAATGTATGCTGAGAGTGAAGCAGTGTTATTTTAGTATCATTAATACAGGGTACTACTATAGCCTAGTTTTTGTTAATATTTTGATTTAAAGGGTTAGTTCACCCCAAAATAAAAATAATGTCATTTATTGCTCACCCTCATGTCGTTCTAAGAACTTCGTTCATCTTCCAAACACAAATTAAGATATTGTTGATGAAATCCGATGGCTTAGTGAGGCCTCTATTGAGAACAAAATGATTCAAACTCTCAAGGTCCATAAAGGTACTTAAAACATATTTGAAACAGTTCATGTGAGTTCAGTGGTATCTTAATATTATAAAGTGACAAGAATACTTTTTGTGCGCCAAAAAAAAAACAAAATAAAGACTTTTCAACAATATTTATATGGGCCGATTTAAAAAAAAAGTTTTTTTTGGTGCACAAAAAGTATTCTTGTCGCTTTATAATATTAAGATACCACTGAACTCACATGAACTGTTTCAAATATGTTTTTTGTACCTTTATGGACATTGAGAGTTTGAATCGTTTTGCTCTCAATAAAGGCCTCACTGAGCCATCAGATTTCATCAAAAATATCTTAATTTGTGTTCGAAAGATGAACGAAGGTCTTACGGCTGTAGAACGGCATGAGGGTGAGTAATAAATTACATTATTTTCATTTTTATGTGTCTAAATAGTTGGGTTTTTTTTTTATTATTGAGTTTTAGTTTTTAGTTGATTTAGTTTTTGTTATTTTAGTAGGCTAGGCCTTTTTTAAATGTTTAATTTCCGTTAGGTAGGCTAATGTCTATTTAATTTTCAAATTTTTAATTTAATTTAATTTTTAATTGTTTTAGTTTTAATTAACGATAACAGGCTTGGAGTGAAGATTTGTATTTCTTAATTTCGTCACGCAGATGAGAAAATATATTATAATTTAAAACAACAAAAATTTACATGTAGCATCTGTATAGTGCTTTCTAAAAATGTTTTTAATAATCCTTTATATCTTTAATCAATACTTTTTTTCATAGTTTCAGTAAGTGTAATTACAGCAATGTATCTCTGCATTTTAAAAAGATTGTATTCAGTTAGCCAGAAGTCAGCTGACAATAGCAGTTCAGTTGTGGTTCAGTGGTCTTCCTCAAGGGGGCGCAAGGGGCTCAAAAAGTCCAATCCTCCAGTGAGCTGCATCGACTGCATTCAATCACAAGAATTCTTTTTGGACATTTTGTTCTGTTCTATTTTGTCTTGTTCTATATAAATTGTGTACTAGAACTCGGACTAGAAAGGTAAGGGACCAGCAAAAACACACTAATGTAGCTTTCATTTCAACCTGCCATGCAGATGAGAAATGATAAATCCAATTTTAGCTGAGTTACATGATAAATGCTACACAAGGCTACATGTTTTCCCCAGAATGAGTAAATCTAACTAGAGACAATATAGAAGTTCTGAGCTCTTTAACATTTGGAAAGTTACTAAATACAAAATCTCAGCTATAATCCTCTTAAAACTGTTCTTACACAATAAGAAACAATCAGCGATTAACACATTTTTATTGGGAAAATGCTCATTTTCTATTTGACAAGTACTTGTCAAGGACACAGAAAAGTGAAATGATGCGAGATTGTCGAAAAGTGCCATAAAATAAAACATGGGTCATCTCCCAGCTGTAGCATCTTATAAAAAATGAGGCTTCTTTTAACCCCCATTAAGTGGGGATATTTAAAAGATTCACAAAGCATAGCAGCCCAGACCCTTATAGGATAAAAAATAAATTGTTATATAAAATATAAAAATACGATGCTCTGATTTTTCTATACTTCCATATAACTGTCACTACATCAGAACTACTTCAACATGAAAAAGCACAGAAACTAAAATGTCTGCCAGTAAAACAGCACCAGTAACGTACCTCTACTTTTAGAAATTGTGGATAGTGCCTTTTTGCCATAAAGACAAAAATGGACTTTTCAAAGGCTTATTATCAAACACGTATTTGTACATATTTCAAAATAATAAAACACTTAACCAACTTAGCAAAAGATATAAGACACACAAGCGCAGGTGGCCTGAATAATTTGAAATATCTTCCAAATAACTTTACAGTAGATGTGCAAAAACCTAGAAAAGATTTTACTCTTAAAATTAATCTAAAGATTAATACAAGACTATATATGTAAACAAATTATACCAGCCTGTTTATAATAGCCTCTTCACAGCAAAAGGCCTTTTAAAATATCTCTATTAAAAATAATCAAACCACATTTTGTATTCACACAATCAAAACATGCTGAACAGAGAAAAACAAAATAATATACAATATTTATAATATAGATTTTGAGCTGTTTGTAGCCACAGCCAAGAGTAAGATAACACTCCCCAAAAAAAAAAAAAATTATTTGCATTATTTCTGCATCTATCCTAAACAGCAGTAACGTAAATATGTTTTCATATGGTCTGGCACACAAATGATAATAGAACCAGCTGCAACCCACTGTTTGGCTGAAATACAAAATGTAATTCGCAAAAATTCCATCAATTTTTTAGAAATGGGTTTTAGGAAAACAGGTCTATAAAATGTTATACAGTCTTTTCAATGACACTTTCAAGCTGTGTTTTAAATAAAAACTTAAGTATGAAGGGCTTTTCACACTTGAAAGTTAACCCTGGGTCATTCTAAACCCCAGGTTAAGGCAATCCTGGGTTATCTTGTTTCATGTATCACACTCCTAATAATTTACCCAGGGTTAACCGTTAATCCTGGGTGTTTATTAATAGGGTTGGGTATCAAGAACCGTTTCCAAATTTCCAAGAACCATGAATTTCATAAGACACACGCATTTCAATTCTGCTTATCGATGTGTGTGCATTTTAATTTGACCATTCAAGCGCAAGAATACACGAAAGAGAACTAAATTCAGCACTCACATGCTGTTTCTGTGCTGTTCACACATCCAAAGCGCGAGGAGCATGCTTGATCGGACAAATACGCATAGAATTATGTCAAAATCCGTGCATCCGGTCTTAAAGTGACAGCAGCCTAATAAACTTGCTGTCTCTCATTAATGTTAATCAAAAGAACAAAAGTAAACGATAATCACTTACTAATCCTGATGGATTAACTTTTGTAACTTTAATAAGAATTAACATTTTATTTATAAAAAGAAAACTTTCAGTGTTATGTATATTTGATTACAATTTTTAATTTCTATACATGTACGTTGTTGAACTGTATTTATTTGTGCTATTGCTAATTTTTTCTTATTTTATTACTGATTGTTTACTTGTCTTTAATAATGTTTGAAATTTATATATGTTAGTACTTGTTTTTGCTGTGGTATTTTTGTTTAAAACAATTTAATTTAAAACAATAGACAAAAGGTTTTTGTGTAAGTGTTCTGTAGGCTGCTGGGTTTGTTTAAGGTATTCAGCTGCAACAGAATGTTTTGCAAAAAGATAGAATAAATATGTTTGATTATCTACAATGTTTGACCATGTTTTTTTTTTACCTTATTGGAATCGAAACTGCATGCAAAAAAAATGCTGGGTTGTTTCAACCTATGTTTGGGTCAAATATGGACAAACCCAGCCGTTATTTTAATTTTTTTAAATTACATTTTTAAACCTAACAGTTGGGTTTGTCCATATTTTGGACATGGGTTGAAACAACCCAGCATTTTTTAGAGTGTGGGAATCGGTAAGAATCGGAATCGATAAGCTGAAACAGAATTCGTAAAATTCAAGCGATACCCAACCCTATTTATTAACCGCCGTTTCACTCAGTGCAATGCCTAAACACTGGGTTAACCTTCGTATTTGTAGGTTTGTGGTGTCAGTGTCATTGATTGGACGAACTCAGTACAGACTCTAAAGGTAAGAATGAAACGGTCTCTTCTTCCCTCCAATTGTCGCATTCTCTGTCACAATTTGTCATTTTGACTCATTTGATTAGCACTGCTTCTAAATTACCAGTACAAGTGTGACATTTTCCTTTACCTGGGGTTAAAAGCTTGCTTTAGAGCAACAATAACTTGGGGTTAAGTGCAGTGTGAAAAGCCCTTTTAAATCACTTTCAGGGTAAATCTCTGAGCACATTTGTGACCCTGGACCACAAAACCAGTCACAAGTCGCACAGGTATATTTGCAGCAATAGCCAACAATACATTGTAGGAGTCAAAATTATTTCCTACCGTAAATATATCAAAAAATTATTTTTGTAAGTAATATGCATTGCTGAGGACTTCATTTGGACAAATTTAAGGTATTTCATTTGAAAATTAAATATTTTGATTTTTTTGCACCCTCAGATTCCAGATTTTCAAATAGTTGCATCTCTGCCAAATATTGTCCTATCCTAACGAAAGCTTATTTATTCAGCTTTGACCCTTATGACTGGTTTTGTGGTCCAGGGTCACATTTCTAAATTAACTGTCAAACACTTTGCTTACATTTAGACGTATATGCATTATTTAGACTTATCCGCTTTGAGGTGAAAAGAAAATGAATCTAGTATTATAATACTGAAATACATTATTAAAGCTTACTATGCATTTGGATGTAACAATTTGGCCTAACCGTAAACGGAAATTCTATAAAAAGAACTGTAACAAACCAAACAGTTCTGGAAAACATGTTGGTGTTACTATTCAAACTACTGACTCAGGATGTTAAAAAAGCCTACATTTTAAAAAATTACTTTTCAGTGACTGTCACAGTTTTTTGACTGACACTTTCCATGCTGGAAGCATCCAAAGCGCGTAGAGCGAAATAAAAAGTTCAGCAAGCTCAGACAACCAACAGCCGCAGGGAATTTTGTATTTGCAACAAAATAATTTCTTTAAAACTGATGGCAGTTACAATAGAGTGGTGGTACAAATTTCCCCATCTGTATCAAGGTTTGTATGTTCACATAAAAAATTAAACAAGAAAAACACAAGGCATCACAATATTGTGATACTAACATATTGCAGAATCCCTGATTCCCACCTTCTAGTGTCTATTAATTTGTGACAACATTCCATATTTTGGGAAAGTGTTTGGTGTGAGAACAAGGACTCATATAAGTGCGTAGGCTAAGCAAAATTCGCCTCTCCCCTGTTATCCAGTTGGTTTTGCATCTGAGTGATTTTGGCCAGAACCTCCAACTCCTCATTCTGCCGCTCTGTTTTGTGGCTGACCAGCGAACGGTAAAAATGCACAGCGAAAACAATAAACACCAAGCCAAAGGGCACCATGATGGAGGTAGAAGCGATTGCCGCGGCTTCCCCCGGGCTTATACCTTCAGGCTGAGTTACATTCTCTTGCTTGGCAGGGATTTTATTCTTCAGAGGAAGGAACTTGACCCAGCAGAGAAGAACCACCTCTGCGAGAAACAGAAGGGTGCCTATGACGGTGGAGAAGGCCCAGGCCAGCTCGATGTGACGGTGCATCCGCTCATGTGGCGATTCCCTTATGGAGTTGAGGTTGTGGACGTTGCTCACGGCTTCCAGGTTGGGCAGGATACATGTGCTGATCATCAAGGCAAAGAGATGGACGGCCACCAGCACTGTTGTGCAGGCACTGAAAGCAACCAATAAACCAGGAGGGTAATTGTGATCTTCCTCCAACTGCACTTCCACCATTGCTACCTGAAAACACATTAATTGGTAACATAAGACAACATGGTCAACCTCAATAAACATGTTTCAGCAACTGACTCGTAAGACCTTCGTTCATCTTTGGAACACAAATGAAGATATTTTTCATAAAATCCAATGGCTCAGTGAGGCCTTCATTGACAGCAAGATAATTAACACTTTCAGATGCCCAGAAAGCTACTAAAGACATATTTAAAACAGTTCATGTGACTACAGTTGTTCAACCTTAATGTTATGAAGCAACGAGAATACTTTTTGTAACTAACAACTTTATTCAACAATATCTAGTGATGGATGATTTCAAAACACTGCTTCATGAAGCTTCGAAGCTTTACGATTCTTTTGTTTGAAAGTGGTTCGGAGTGTGTATCAAACTGCCAAAATCACGAGAACCACTGAAATTTTGAAACGTTTCGAAACACTTATGACATAAAGAAGCCTCGTTTACTGAAACCACGTGACTTTGGCAGTTTGATACGCGCTCCGAACCACTGATTCGAAACAAAAGATTTGTAAAGCTTCATGAAGCAGTGTTTTGAAATCGCCCATCACTAGATATTGTTGAATAAAGCCATTATTTTGTTTTGATTTTTGGTGCACAAAAAGTATTCTTGTCATTTCATAACATTAAGGTTGAACCACTGTAGTCACATGAACTGTTTTAAATATAACTTTAGTAGCTTTCTAGGCATTGAAAGTGTTAATTAATGACAGAATTATAATTTTTGGGTGAACTAACCCTTTAATACATCAGTCCACATGCACAGCTTTGAAGTCACTCTACTGAATTATATTAAATTGAAAAATTTTCCTACAATTTTGAGGTTTTTTTAAACTAATCATTACCTATTGACAGATTATTTTCTAGCATACAAGAAAAAAAAGGAAATAACTAAATTTGAAATTACATGGCAGTGTTATTTTTGTATCATTGAGATTCTATTATAGTTTTTATTATTATTTTTAATTAGTTTTTATTTTTACATTTTCAATTTTTTTATTTTAGTTAAGGTTTTTTGCCATTTTATTAGTTTTTGGCTTTAATACATTTGTTTTCATTCATTTTTATTTCAGTTTTAGTTGAATTAGTTAATTAATTTTTTTTTCTTCCGTTAACGTTTATTTGACTTCAATTAACCAAAATCATTTTTATGGTTTTAGTTAACTAAAATAACCCTGCTACCAGACATACCAGTTAGATTAAAACATTAATGTTTACATCCAACATTTCCAATGTGTCTGGATCTGGATTTGGATGTTACCAATGAGAATTATATAATCCCAATGTAAATGGATAACATAAACTTCCAAATATATATAAATTATAAATTGAAATTGATTGTATGGAATGAAATTGTGACAAAATGTTGGAGAATGTTGTTGCATTAAATTGAAAAAAACAGAAAAAAATTATTCCGTTCTCTGAACACAATTCTCAACATCTAAAGCAATTTTACTGATCTTGTTTTAATGACGTTTAAATGTTTTTTTCCTGGAAAACAAGACAACAATATTGATTAAAAAAATCATTATTATTATTATTTTTTTTTTTTCCCCAGCATGGCAGACACATTTTTCTTCAGAAAACACCACAGACCACAAGTCTTCTGTGAATGGGGCCAGAAAGCAGCCCAACAAGTTACAGCCACAGATATGAAAATGAGCTTCGAAGTCAACAGCAGGTTACAGTAGAAGTGCTCTACTCTTGTGTAGTGCATCTAAACAATCTGAAATGTGTAATTATGTTTACACCGATCTCTAAAGAGACAGACGTTTATGATCTGCAGTTTTTTCGTGCCACACCTATTCATTTCATTTCCTGTGCTGCTGCGCTTATAGAAAACAGACTGAGCACAAGCACAATAATCACCCTCTGAAAGAATATTACACCTTTTGCCAATAGCTTTATATACATTTCCGGAAAAAAACATTTCTGGTTCTCAGGTGGATGGAGAGTCTGTTCAGCAGGGAAACAGTAGTAAGAAAATATGCTTATAAATATTCTTACAGTAGCAAAAAATAATATGCTCATCAACTTTTAAAGGGGAAGAGACAATGCTTCCCATATCTTTTGTTTTGTAATCAAATTATGTGGTGCGTTCAATCAAACTCTACAGTATTTTAGTGTAAAATCATCTCTACAATATGAACACTGAGCATGACATGTCCTCATATTAATATTTTGGCATTTTAGTTTACTTTTGTAGGATAAAATAATTTTGTGTTGGGTCGCCACTTGATTTCTGTCTAAAAGCAAAAAGTGTCTGTGTATTGTGAAAAACTCTAAATACCATCAGGGAATAGCTGAATTCATATAAAACACAAATGTCAATTTCTTATGAAACTAATTTAATAGTATTTCAAGTCAAGCCAATTTTGTATAGTGCTTTTCACAAAACAACTTTACAGAAATGTATGGCATAATGTTTATAATACCTTGATGCCTAATTGTTCACGTTTATCAACAGAAATACTTAACCCATGGTTCTATTTCACATTTAATTTATAATGGACTTTTACCAGTTTACTTAACACAACACTGTCAAAGGATGTGCATTTCCTGTTGCCATGATGTAATGTCATTTCCAGTTGCCATGATTAAATGTCATGCAATGGATCTTCCAGCAAGCGGAAACCTGTCACTGTGAAGATATTGAGGCCCTTACAAATGTTTACTGTAACTGCAGTTGTTGCAAAAATTCTATAGCGAATGCAGTTTTTGTAACTACTTTACAATCATAATTATTAATATGACGCCTCCTCACAACAATATAAGTTTTAATACTCTTATTTTTGATATTACTGGTGGTCAATACCCTATGAAAATAAAGACCTCTTTATTTTACTGTATAACAATTAATGTAGTGATTTTGGTATTTTTGTGTATACTATGATTACCCAAAAAATTAATTACGTAGGAGACAAAACAAATTATTTATGTCTGGAATGTCAATTGAATTTAGCAGTATTTTGATTCGCTGGTGTTTTAAACAAATCTTTTAAATGAATGAATCGTTCTCGTTTACTCATGTTTTTCGTTCACTCAAAGACAGACTACAGCAGTAGCCAATAGCATTCGAGTCCGTATTGTGAAGCAACATTTCATTGGTTATGCCAGCTGAACGAATACGCCCCCTTCACTGACTGAATCGCTGTTTTGCACGAGATTCGGAGCAGCGCTAAAAGAGAAAACTCTTTTGAATTAACTCGGACAACTAGTTATTTAACGAGAATCTGCAAACGGACTAAACGATAGGGAGACGACTTTCGTTCAGGATGATGCTTTTCGGAGTTTCTTAATTGTTCGGAGGGTATGCTAATGACTCATTTAATATTCCTGAATAACACACACACAAAACACTCTTGTCGCCCCCTACTGGCACACCAATGGAAAGTACAGAAAGGGCCACTGAATCGTTGAACGGTAATGAATCTTTTTAGTCAGCGGATTCAAAAGAATCACCTGACGAATGAATCAAAATCCCCACCACTGAGAGCACCAACAACTAACACTTGTGAGAGATATGTCGAAGTAAGACTAACAACACTAATGTAAAAAGCTAAACTCTGATTACGCTGTATCCATGACAGGTGTCGTTTGCAAATCAAAGTGATTGACATGTCACGCGTCGTATTACAACGCTATAACTTCGGATACTTGCCAAGCTTCCGAACAATGTACGTTTCTCCTTTACATAAGGGTTAAGTAATTACTTTTATTAACTCACCATAGCAAAGCCGGAGAGCAGGGCAGAGGTTCTGCTGGTCGCTTTAAGCTTAGCTCGGCTCAAGTAAAGTTTTCTCCATGACAAAGCTTGAAGGGAGTGCTCGTTAGAACTCATTGTGCTCCTTTTGTTCTTAGTCCAAAAGTTATGAAACTTTATGTTTTAATCTGAGATCGCCTTTGTATTTTCTTGGTTACCCTTCGTACGTTTGCCGGAGCCCTTCAACTCGATGTGACATACTCAGATTGTAAGATGACTAACTCCAGTTACCCTCTTCTACAGCCTGTTCCATGAGAAACTACAAGTCGAGCTACCCACAACGCACCGCGGACGATCACTGCGCAGCTGACGGTTTGTGGGATTTGTAGTCATACTGTATTTGAACTGTCGTGTCCTAGAATTTTATGTTGCCACACACACACACACACACTTACATATACATATATATATAGATAGATATATCTCGTCACTGATTTTACATTCCATCAGTAACAGCAGTGTGAAAGTTGAATTAGCAGAGCTTTAGCACTAGCCTGTACATAAGATATTGCAATCCATACAACAAAATGGGAGACATATGAGAGTTCAAAAGAGAACAAATTGTTGGTGCGTGTTTGGCTCATCTGTGACCAGGACAGCAAGTCTTTGTGGTCTATCAAGAGCTATGGTATCCAGGGTATAATGTTGGCATACCACCACAAACCACATCCAACAGCAGTATCTGTTGACGCAAGAGGAAGCTTTCTGAAAGGGATGTCGTGGCAGGTACTAACCCGGATTGTATCCAAGAAGTATAAAACCACGGCTGCCCTGTTTCCACCAAAATTGTTCGTTGAGAGCACCACAGAGTCAATATTCATGGTCAGGCTGCTATAGCCAAACCTTTGGTCACTTGTCTTGTGCCAGTGCCAAATGTCAGTTTCAGTGGTGCCAGCAGTGCAAATCTTGGGCTGTGGACAATGTGAAACATGTATTGTTCTCTGATAAGTCCACCTTCACTGTCTTTCCCAGTGAGGAGAAGTTCCAAAGAGGTTTAACACCAGGACTGTCACTGCCCGGAGTGAAGCACAGGGGTGAATCAGTGATAGTTTATGGCATTCCCTACTGTGCTTGATGGGCGCGTCACTGGCAAGGACTACCAAGTACCGAACCGTTCTGGAGGATGCAGATGTGCACCTAATGGTTCAAGCATTGTACCCTGAAGGGGGTGTCGTGTATCAGCATGATAATGCACCAATACACACAGCAAGACTTGTGACAGAATGGTTTGATGAATATGAAAGTGAAGTTGAACATCTCCCACGGCCTGCACAGTCACCAGATCTAAATATTTTTAACCCACACGGGGGTATTTTGGAGGAACAATTCAGAGAACGTTTTCCCCCACCACACACACACACACAATTACTTATAGCACACTTAATTCTTGACCCAAACGAGTTTAACCATTAAACCCACCAGAGGTTCCAATGTCTGTCTTGCCATTTTGTTTTTCTAACAGGTGCAGAATCTGAGCATGGCATCAGGAATCTGTATGATGATGAATGACTAAGGTAATCTCTCTACCTCAACTTTGGTGGTTTTTGTTTGTCTATAGCCTTTTTACAACTGATTAAGAAGTACACAGCCAAATATAGCAGCTATATGGATGCTGTTGTGTGTGAGATACTAAAATGAGGTTTTATGTCTTATCTATTTTTAAAATTTACCATAGGTTTGGCATTACAATCATTACTGTGGTATTTGTAGTAAGACTATAATAACCACAGGTCAAACCATAGATGGACCCCTATTACAATGGTTACATTAATGTAATTGTAGTTTCTAGGTCATTTATTAATAAAAATAGCAGCCTCTACATATTCAGATAATATAACTACACTGTCATAATTGTAGTAAAATGATTGATTGTTAGCATTAATTTTTAGCATTAATCAGCATTATCACCCAAATACCATAATATAGTTAGTGTTACTGTAGTAACACTATGGTAAATTTTCATAATAGTTTATTTTTATTTGACAACGATGTCACACAGTTAACTAATGAACCTTATTGTAAAGTGTTACCAAAGTGTTGCCAAGGCAACATTTCTTTTCATTTAGTTTAACTTGAGGTAGTAAATTAACAAAAAATAGAAATAAAAGTGAATACAAACTGTATAGACATGTAAAAAAAAAAAAAAAAGTAATAATAATAGTAAAATAATGTAAAAAAAAAAACGCATTACAAAATGACTAAAATTTAAATGAAGATGAAAACAAAAATAAAACGATATTAATAAAAAACTATAATAGTGTCTCAGCTGTACTAAAATAACATTCCTTTTGACTCAAAACCTGAAGTAAAGTCCTTGCGACAACTTTGCTGTGTGACAACTAGCCCCGGTCTCCCCTGATGTTTAAGACAGCTTCATACAGATATGCTTTAGTCAGTTTTTATATTAACACTATTACATAAAACTTTTAATATATATATATATATATATATATATAACTTTTTTTGTATTTTATATTTACATTATATTAGTATCTGTGTGACAAATTGATTTCCTTTTTGAGTATTTCTGATTACAATTGAACAGATTGTTCTGAAGATTTCAGTCTTTTGATTTAAATCTTAACATTTGATCAATACATGTTGTATTTTAGTTCAAACAACATAAATGAGGATGCCCAAATCTGCCATTCAGTGTTCCATTAGTAAAAACGCTGACTTATTTGAGATTTCCTAAATGAAGTAGAGGCACTTAAATGTGATATATTTGACCTTTGTCATTCAAATGAGCATCCCACCATGTTTCACTAACACTGCTGTATAAGCCTTTCATGCACCAATGGTTGCAGAAAGCAACACATTAGACCGAAACAATCAAACCCAAGTTAACCGATAACTTCCTGTATTTGTAAGAGGAAGACAACATCAGACCCTCTGAATCACTCGCAGAGCGAGACCTTGCTCTCGCATGGTAATGTCAGTAGTCCTTTTGTGTGCAGCAGTGCCTCCCCTCCCCCTCTCCATCTCCCACCCAGACCCACAGTACAATGTGTGCTCTTTGTAGGCAAGCCTGTAACTGGACGCCAGGTGGTCTGTGATTGGCTGAGTCGAGGCCCCCTCTCCCTCGTCTTCTTTTTCTGGTGCATATGCATGAGATAGCAGGCTGGTGTGTGCCTGTGCAGCTGCCTGTTCCAGACAGGAAAAGAGAGGGAGAGAAACGGGAGCGAGACATTGGGGAAGGTTAGAGGAAGAGGAATAGAGAAAGGAAATCGGGTGAGGAGACGGAGGGCGACTGTGATTGGGGGGTTGTAACCATGTCTATGTTCTGTTTGTCTGGCTGGCTATGAGATCAGGCAGCTATGGCCATGTCACTGAGCGCCGACGATGAGGATTACGACTCGGACACAGCCGAACAGGTCAGCTCTCTCTCTCTTTCTCCACATACACACAAACAATTAGCTGCCTTCTCGGGTTCCCTTCCTCGTAGCACCATGCCTTTCAAACAGGCATGTGTTTTCTCCACCTCCTTCTGCTTTCTTTGCCTTCCTCACCATCTTTCTTCTCTGTCCATTGTTTTTATGTTTTTGAGTTTTGCTTTATTGCAGCAGTAATAATAAGACTGGAGAGGTTTCCATGCGACAGGAGAGAAAACATTGATACAACAGAGAAGAGTGGTATCACCACTGAGCCTCTGTCTTATTGTTTGTCTCCATTGAGCTTCTGCTATCAGTTGTGATTGGTTTGACACATGCATGCTTCCTTTAGAAAGACTTGTTTTAAGGAAAAAAACATGTTCTTATTGCTTTACCTTTGTGTTTGGATGTGGTTTATACTGGTTTGTCTCATTTGTTTTGTTGGGAGAACTAAAATGTTGTAGATATAGACTTTTTTGGTTGTGATGTACTCTGATTTTCACACTTATGCAGGGTTTTTAGGGAGTAAAACCTGTATTAAAGGAAGAATAAAGTTCCTTTAAGCAACAGCATGACTGGACATGTGTTGCCCTTAAGTTCCCTTCCCATAATGCTCTGCTGCTCAAACTGTTTTCTAGGAAATGGAACATCACGCTTGGTTTGTTGTTTTTAAGTGCAGGCAAAATCTAGACTAGAAAACTGTTTTTCTTTTTGCACCCATTTGAAAGGTTAAAAAATAATTAGGGACACGAGTGTAATGAGTGTAGTATTTTATTCTCCTAGGGAACATAACATGCTAATTTTTGCAAAAGACACCTTTGAATTTATATATATATTTGTGTGAGGAAGCATGCACATATGTGGATGTCATTGAACCAAGTAAGCCACATGTGCTCACTAACAACACAAATAATGTGTGCATTTCAAATCTCTTAATCCCTGTTGTGATGTATAACTGGGTCCTGTATCTTTAAAACAGTTTCTTTAGCTGTTGAAGACTGGGGGAGGGGAGGAGCAAAGTATGTGTGGGGTGGGGGGGACAATAGGAAGGCCCTACTGCTCTTGGGCCCCCTGTCTGAGTTCATCTAGGGTAGTCTATAAGTCAAAAGATACATGTGTTTGGTCTAAAGGTGCAGCCATTATAGCGAATTGTTTGGGGGCAAATTTCATGGACATTAGCAAATTGAAGTACATTTCGCTCAGAAGTCACTTTCAAATCAAGCAACTTTCTGTTAAACGTAGTGAATCCACATGACCAACTTGAACCCATTATGAAATCTGCATGGGGAAATCTTTTGGCTTCATACGAAATTCCTGACCACATGGGGTTCCTATTGAAATGACTGAATTTCGTTTCGAAAAGAAAATTCGCTAAACACCGGAAAACGTGACTGCACCTTAAAGGGTTAGTTCACCCAAAAATAAAATTTCTGTCATTAATTACTCACCCTCATGTCGTTCCACACCCATAAGACCTTCATTCATCTTCAGAACACAAACTAAGATGTTTTTTGATGAAATCCGAGGGTTTATGAACCACACATAGGCAGCAACGTCATTGCACCTTTTGAGGTCCAGAAAGGTATTAAAGACATCATTAAAATAGTCCACGAGACTGCAGTGGTTCAACCTGAATGTTATGAAGCGACGAGAATACTTTTTGTGCGCAAAAACAAAACAAAAATAATGAGTTTATTCAACAATTCTCCTATGCTGTTTACATAGTAAACACATTGCAGTGCTTCCGGGTTCTACGTCAGAACGCCAACTCATTATTGGTAATACTGAGTCGGCGTTCGGACGTAAACAAGGAAGCGCTGAACTGCGTTCACTACAGTACATAAACAGCATAGGAGACTGACAGGGAAGAGAAAAAAATGAATAAAGTCGCTATTTTTGTTTTGTTTTTGCGCACAAAAAGTATTCTCGTCTCGTTGTCTTTAATACCTTTCTGGACCTCAAAAGGTGCAATGACGTTGCTGCCTAAGTGTGCTTCAGAAACTCTCGGATTTCATCAAAAATATCTTAATTTGTGTTCCGAAGATGAACGAAGGTCTTACGGGTTTGGGATGACATGAGAGTGAGTAGCCTACTTAATTTTTGGATGAACAAACCTTTAAAGCTTTAATCGATTAGACTGATTTACACTAAATTGCACAATGGTTTGATCTTCAAATGTTTGTTTCTTACACAGAACACCTCAACAAAGTTCAACATGTTGTCATTGACTTCATTATCGTGCAGAGGCGGTAGTTTTCACTCCTCTGCTAGATCAGTGGTTGCAATGAAGCCTTATGACTCAATGCGTCCATTGACTTGTGTCATGGCATGGGCATAATAAATTACCAAGAATTAGACCTATAAACTCTCACCCATGCCCATAAGTAAACATATTCACACAGACTGTAATAATGCGTACATTATTGTGAAGGATGTGTAGATGATCGCATCTACAACATGAATGAGTGTTTTAGGAGAATAGTGTGTTTGTTTGTGATGCGTTCAAGTCAGGTCAGAATGTGTGACCAAACTTAATTTCCTATCATTCTCTGTGGCAGCACATATAAATTAAATACACATGTAAAGCATCAGTTACACACCTAAACAGCATCCTTTGCTCTGCATTTTGTTGCATTAGCGCTAAAAGGCTTCCTGTCTTTTTCAGGAAGTGAACAAACGAGAAAGGAATATGAAATTGCTCAGCGTATCCATTTTATTCAGACTAAAATCACTTGAACAGACATAGCAGCATAATTATTATGTATTATATCATGATTATAATTATTATAACTGGGAACTTCCCATGAGGGCTTGAATGCATGTGGATTTTTCAGAATGGAGAATGATTATAAAAAAACATGTCTTTAGGTGAATTAGGAATGAGGAGCCATGCGGAGGTAACATGATGTCCCTGTAGACCATTGTGGTGGAATGATTCCTTCAAGACCCAATAGATTATAGACTATTGACTAGTAGAACATTACAACCAGCCTGCAGAAGACATTAAAATCAATGAGGTTCCCCAGAAGGTATAGTCTGTGCTATTTGTTTTCGTCATCTATTTTGTTGGAGTTACTGGAGAACATCTGAATGACCTGGTGTTTTACTTTCTTCAAAAGGTCTGATCTAGGATCAGCTTCATCAGTCCAAACAGTCATTCGTTTGAGGTTGAGATTACGTCTTACGTTCTCATACACATTTAGCCACTGAAGAGCTGATGAATATTGCCTGTGATACAGCATTCTTTTTGAAATGTCTATCTTTCATATTCGGTTTCACACTCGGACTGCAGGAATAGAGGTCACAGCTGTGATGTATCACACCAAAGCACAAAAACACTGTTGTCCTCGATAGTAAGCATTCTTATAGTCAGCAGTCTGTACCGCTCTGCAGTTCCCTGAATCTGTTATGATGAAACATAGTGCCAGGGAATGGTTGTGTTCTAGTTGTTTTGGTGTGAAGGAAATTATGTTGTATGGAAGAAGACAAGGTTTTGCAAAGGCAGGAATATTTGCTTTTTAATGACTAAAACATCCCATTAAGATGAATATAACACCATTGATCTTGACTGCATTTTAGTTTTACTATTTAGTTCCTCAGAGGAAATATCTCAGATAAATTGCAACGGGAAACAAAATCATAAAAAAAATGGACGTTGAACCCAATCGTCAACCACTTCCCTCTTCTGAGCCAATTAAATGTTGAATAGAAGTATTCCTTCACTCCACCAGTCAGCAAGAACTGCTGTGTTGCCATGGTTACATTGCAGAAGGACAGACTTCCAGTACTGCACTGCAGTTTTGTGCTTGTGTTGTAATGTATTCATTATCTGAGCTGAGGAAGCAAGATAACGACACTGTGTAAATGGAGAAAGCTGATATTAGGATTATTTTAGAGAGGATGATGTTGATGATGATGCTAATATAAGACATAGTAATGTTAAGCAAGATGTGATAGAAAAATGCAAGCTGATGTAATAAAGAACGAATTGTTCTCACATATATGCATCTGTAGCACCTGGTACCAGTGAAAATCCCTTTCCTCCTTTACAGGACCACTTAAAAAACACTGCAGGAGCACTTTGACAAATCTGTAATTGGATCGTTAGTCACTTTGGATAAAGCCATCTGCTAAATGTAATGTAAATTAAGTTTAAATCACGTTACTATGCAACTGACATAATGAAAATGTCGACCTAATGCTAATTTTCAGTATTTTATATGCTATATGTTATACTGGGCTATCTGGAAATACATTTCTATTTAGATTTGGCTTTCTTGCCACTTTCATTTATAGATATAGTAGCAATTGCACCACGGCTCAGTGAGTCAGAGCTTATGCAGTAATGCTAGACCTGAAAATCACTTTCTGTATTTGCTAATAGCTAGAATTTAAAATATTACTACATCTCCAAAGTACTCTTGCACATGATCTCCTCTGTAACCAGAACAAATTTGCTGGAATCCACTATTTCGGCTGCTTATTACTACATTAGAGATCAATCACAGTGATCCAAATAACAGAGCAGCATAATGAAGTTTTTAAATAGGTTATATTCCAGTAGCTGAGCTGCATATGCAATTCAAAAGAGGTGCACAGATGAGTAAGAAGTGATGATAAACAATAGCTTTCAAATCTCAAGGGTGGAAGAATAAAGGATATGAGCATAGATTATTTTAAAGCATAGCACATAGTGCGGTAGATTCATACAGGGATGGTGGGTGGGTAAACAGTCAATAAGAGGGACTGGAAAGAGCTTTGAAACAATGGAGAGCTGTATAATGTGCAGAATGAAGTCATTGCAGAAGAGCACCGGTGATACTCAACACTTAATTTCTACCAGTGAGCTAATCACATGTGAACCAGGTGCTCCTGTGCCATTTTTGATACTTTTTTGCCAAGCAAATGGTATAAAGGAAACCATGTGGGCTGCAACTATGCATTTGTCTTGCTAGTTAAACATTAAACCAACAGTTTAGCGTCCAACAATACAGCAAAATTAGGTTTTTAATATCAAATCTCATATAGAACCAGCTCATAACAAAATTCTGAACCAAAAACATGAGCATTTCACCCATGTTCCTAGATGTCTAGTACACTTAATGAATGCTAGATTTCTAAAGAGATAATGAAAATCACAGTTTTTTCTTTTTTTCAGATCTCTATTGTCATATTACAGCAGTAAATCCAGATGTGTGAGTGCACAAATACTTAAAGGGTTAGTTCAGCCAAAAATGAAAAATCTGTCATTAATAACTCACCCTGATGTCGTTCCAAACTCATAAGACCTTCATAAACACAGTACAGCGTTACGGGTTCTACGTCAGAACGCCGGTGCTGCACTCTGTTTACTATGTCAACAACGTAGAATTGTTGAATAAAGTCATTATTTTTGTTTGTTTTTTTTGTGCACAAAAAGTATTCTCGACGCTTTATAACATTAAGGTTGAACCACCATTTTAAAAATGTCTGTACTACCTTTATGGGCCTTGAAACTGGTAATAACAGTAATAAGCTCTCGGATTTCATCAAAAATATCTTAACTTGTGTTCCAAAGATGAACGAAGGTATTATGGGTTTGGATTGGTTCATTTTTGTGTGAAGTAACCCTTTAAGGGAAAGAGAGGCAGGGCAGGTGGATGAATAAACGAGTGAACCTAAGTCGTTTCACCCCAAAATCAAAAGAAAAGCATACAATTTGTATTTTGCTTCAGAAAGTTTGAAATGCAAATGTAAAACAATACAGTAAATCAAAGAATCATCAAAACTGTCAGATTGTACTTTTAAAAGCATGTAGGAGATTCTTCTTTTTAAGCCTCAAATTTGCCTTTGGACTGGAGCTGGACCATATTTTAGTGTTTTATGGGCAACAGTGTCTCCTTCATGGCTGTAATCTATTTTTACTTTATTGTTAAATTTTTATTCTTTTTTTTTTTTTTTTTTCATTAGCAACGGCTACCGAACAGACCCAAGCCTAAAATGGCTGCATCAACAGCAACAACTCCGGCAGCAACCACTTCTTCATCCGCTGCTACAGCGGTCAAGCTGCCATCCAATCGAACCTCCTCTGGAGCTCGCCGCAGGCGCACACGATGCCGGAAGTGCGAGGCATGTGTGCGGACTGAATGTGGAGAGTGTCACTTCTGTAAAGACATGAAGAAGTTTGGAGGACCTGGTCGAATGAAGCAGTCTTGCATTATGAGACAATGTATAGCGGTAAGAAACTCAACACAGATGATTCATGAACCAAATGAGTGATGCATTAAATCACAACCCCATTTCAGAATTTTTTTACTTGAATGACACCCATTTTTAGACCCAAAAATAAAATAGATTGTTTTTGAAATCTTTTTCAAAATATACTTTTTTTGAAATATTTTAAATAAGAATAATGTAGGAACAGGCTTTGTGAGGAATCTATTTTAACCAGACCTCAGGGCTGTTTACTTTCGGAATTCACCTTCACCACTTCATAGAGGAAATGTTTGAGGAACTGGTAGATTTCCAAGTAGATGTAGTTAATGGAGATATATCAATACAGACAATTTAATCATTTAGCAAACTGAGATCCAGAAGATATGCCTGAACTTTACAACCAAAGGTAAGGTAACAATAATTCAGTTGAATAGTTTAATTTTTTAACCGTCACCAGAAAATGTGCGTATACCCATATATGTGTGTTTTATTTTGTTATATTCATGTTTTTTAACCACACATTTTCAAAACTGTTAATATTCTGGATGTTAATGTGTTGGCATGTGATTCCACAGCCTGTGTTGCCGCACACAGCAGTGTGTGTAGTGTGTGGTGAAGCCGGTAAAGAAGACACACTTGATGATGAAGATGAAAAATTTAACGCCATGCTCATGGAGTGCTCCATCTGCAACGAGATTGTCCACCCAAACTGCCTCAAGGTCAGACTGACTGAACCCTAACCTAACCACTGACTTAAATACAGTTCTAAAGTAAATGGGAAGCAGTGTATACTGCGCTCTCTTTTATTTTGTGTGGGCGGAAAAGGAAGGAAGAAAGATACTGAACTGAAGTGCATGATAGTGGGTGGCTCTGTTTTTAACACCCTTTAGTTCCCCTTTAGTGTGTGGTGTGGTGGTGTGATGTATTCACATTACTTTAACGAGAATGTGTCTTCATAAACCGTCTTGGACATCTCGGTCTCTTGCCTATACAGGTGAAGGATGCAGCTGGGGTAGTAAATGATGAGCTTCCTAACTGCTGGGAATGTCCAAAATGCAATTACGCTGGGAAAACTGGAAAAGTGAGTATTTGGGGAACAGCAATGCAGTTGTTTGGTAGTATGCAACAAAGATTTTAAGAAAGTATTGGAGTGTTTATTAAAGTTCTT
This sequence comes from Ctenopharyngodon idella, assembly GCF_019924925.1. NCBI lineage: Eukaryota > Metazoa > Chordata > Actinopteri > Cypriniformes > Xenocyprididae > Ctenopharyngodon > Ctenopharyngodon idella. Next base: position 13,168,602 of record NC_067227.1, read on the forward strand.
TATTATCAAATGGACAAATTTATATGGTATACAGTTAAGCAGTGATATGTTTTTGTAACTTTTTTTATTCATTTCATACTTTATGAACTTGTGTTGCCTCACATAATTAGTTACTGTTTTAATTTCTTACAAAAAGCAATAAGGGACCTGTGTTTCTCACTCAGAATGATAAGGCCATAAGGAAACTGCCAAACCATATCTAGATGCAAATAAAATGCAAATAGTCATGTTGTGATAATTTTAATTCCGTTAAGTAAGTTGTCAAGCTCTTTCCCTTAATATAAACTCTGAAATGTTTTAGCAAATAAGTTGGAAATGTTATACCAATTCATTCTTGGTGAACAGTCCATAACATTCATAAGGTATAAAGTTGTCTTTTGTATTTTCTTGCCACTCTTTGGCCTGCAAGCAAAAACGGGGCCCAGGCTTTAAGTACGCATCCAACCTGCCAGGGTCCTTGTTGAGGGAACAAAAAGCAGGACGTGACGGTAGAGAGGAAGGGGACCAGACATCAACAGGTGCAGCATCCATTAAGAGGAAGAGTGAGAGGGAGGAAACTCCCAGACTGAAGACTGAGGATCTACCCTCGCGTCTACCCCCACTCTTGACCCCCAGTGGCTTGCCGAGACCACGATCCGAAGTGCCCAACTTCTTGAGGAAGAAGAGGAAGTTATTTGATGATGATGAAGAGGAAGAGGAGGCTAGTGCTAAAAAGAAGGTAACATTCATACAGACAAGAGTTATTTGCATAAACAAATCTGCATGTATTGTTCATTTACTTACTTTGTTGATATATTTCTTAGCCGAAGAAACCCTGGAGGCCTGAAGAGCCTTTGATTCCCAAACTCTCTCACATGAAAACAGAAGAGGAGGAAGACAACTCCGACGAGGAGGAAGAGAGGCAGGAGAAGAGAGAACCGCCTCGCCGTTCATTTAAGAAAGACTACAGCACAGTGAGAAAAGAGGAAGAGCATGAAGAAGAGAGACGGGAGGAGAGAGATTCACCTTTCAGATCCCTAAAGGAGTTTAACACCCTAAGGAAAGAAGAAGACCAAGAAGAAGAAAAAGAGGAAGACGATGAGGAAGAGGACGAGGAGAGTAATGGCAAACGAGGCAGGGACAGCAGCCCTGCGCTGAAGAACCATTCTTTATCGCTTGAAAGTGACGCATCACGGTGCAGCTCCCCAAGGGCAGGGCCGAGCAGCGAAGGTAGTGAGACGCAAGAAAAGGCACCGCGCGCTCGGGCGAGGCGACACCGCCGCAAGCCCCCTAACCGCCAGCTCAGCGCAGAACTCAGCAAGCAGCTTAACATGGAGATCCGTCGCACAGAGCATTCACTGGCCAATGAGAACCAGCAGCCACTCAAGAGTGAACCAGAGGACAGCGAGAACGAGGAACCAAAGAGAGGCTTACGGAACGGGACTACAGGGAATGGAGGAGGAGGTGGTGGAGGAGTAGAAAGGGGAGCAGGCGGAGAGGGAGGAGGGGAGCGGCCACACTTACGAGCAAGAGAGATGAATGGGACGTCTTGGGAGCTGCGGCACTTCTACCCTCCTCAGATCACCCCACTTGGTTTGAACCGCAGTTCACCCACAGTCAGACCACTTCCTGCACGTTCCCCTCCCAAGTGTGTTCAGATGGAGCGCCATGTGATCCGGCCACCTCCAATTTGCCCTCCACCTGATAGGCTACCACTAGCTGATGGGCGTAATCACATAGCTCCCAGAGAAGCATGGTTGGCTATCTTCGGTCACTTGAGCCATCGTGAACTTTGTGTGTGCATGCGTGTGTGCCGGACATGGAATCGCTGGTAAGAAAAACCTAAAGGCTGGTTTATCTTTTCACACTTCAAACTTGAGACTTCTTATCTCTGGCCCTGTCCCAAATGACACCCTCAACTCTTCCGGTCCTTCTCAATTAGTTTACGCTTTGGTGACATGTGGGTGACTTTTCGGGAGTACGTAGTACAGTGTTTCCCAACCCTATTCTTAGTGGCACACCAACAAAACACAAACTCTTCCTATTCAAACACCTGATTCAATTCGTCAGCTTCATTAAGGGACTCCCAGACCTGAAATGTATGGGCCAAATAAAGGAGACATCCAAATATGTACTGTTGGTGTGCCTCCAGGAACAAGGTTGTGAAATGCTAGGGTAGTAGACCATTGTGAAATCCCATTTCAACCATGAAATGACAAATAGGGCACCCTATACAGCAGGGTTGTCCATTCCTTCCTACGGATGGTCACCTTCTTGCAGAGTTTACCTTCAACCCTTATAAAACACAACTTAACCAGCTACTCAAGATCTTCAGGACTTCTAAAAACTTCCAGGTAGCTGTGTTGGAGCAGACCGAAGCTAAACTCTGCAGGAAATTGGCCCTCCAGAAGCAGGATTGTACACCCCTGCCCAGCAGTCTCATGGACTTAGCAGACATGCACAAACAAAGGCCATTTTGGGACAGGTCCCTATGTATGATTATTACAATACCATTTTATAGCTGGCCACTATTAGAGCTGTGGATTTCTGGTTTTAATTCATATCTTTTTATATATCTGTTTAGGTGTTGTGACAAGAGATTATGGACTCATATCGATTTGAAGCGTTGTAAGTCCATCACCCCACTCATGCTGAGTGGAATAATTCGCAGACAGCCCATCACTTTGGACTTGAGCTGGACTAACATCTCCAAGAAGCAATTAAGCTGGCTTATAAACCGATTACCAGGTCAGTGTTCATGCAAGCAAGTATGTAGATCCACGTCATCCAAATTTGTGTAGCTATCACTAAACGCCTGTGCGTTTGGATGCAGGACTGAGGGTGCTCCTCCTATCGGGTTGTTCATGGGTGGCCGTTTCGGCTCTCTGCACATCCAGCTGTCCTCTACTGCGTACTCTAGATCTGCAGTGGGTGGAGGGGCTCAAAGACCCCCAAATGAGGGACTTACTATCCCCTCCGACTGACAACAGACCAGGTATTATACGACACTTCAGATCGACATGCGCATATCCAAGAATAAGAATCAAATTCATACAACACAGAATGCATATTCTCTAATTTGGCTTTCTCTAACAGGTCAGATGGACACACGCAGCAAACTACGGAACGTTACTGACCTGCGTCTGGCTGGCTTGGACATCACGGACAGTTCTCTGCGTCTCATAATTAAAAATATGCCTCTACTCTCCCGTCTGGACTTGAGTTACTGCAACCATATCAATGACCAGTCAGTAAACCTGCTGACTGCTGCAGGGACCACCACTAGAGACTCCCTAACCGATGTCAACCTTTCTGGTAATTGCACTGTTTAAAAATTCAGCCACAAATGCCATTTGTAATACTACAACAAATGCTTTCAAACAATTAATATTCCCCACAAGATAATATCCCTTTTTCACCAACACAGTGCTGGTTCCAGAGCTGGACCAGAGCCCAATCTTGAACTGTTGTTTTCACCAAAGATAAATTGGCTCCTCATTGTTCCCTTAAGGCTAATTCACACTGCTCCAGTGCCAACAGATGTGTTCATTGGGTTTGATCAGATCAGTGTGTGCCCCTGTTGGTGTCTGTTGCACCAATTTAACATATTTAATCTGCGTTTGTCAGTCGTGGAATGTGTTAGCAGTGACGTAATCTGTTGATTGTCACATTGGTTGGAATATAGTGTCTGCAATGTGAACTAGCCTCTAAACCTGGTCTCGAACCAAAAACATTAGCGGGCAAGAAAATGCCATAACCATTTAAAGTTTCCAAAAAAACAATCTTAATCTGGCTACATTGACCCCAAAAAATGCTCTCATTTTAATCAGTGAAGCTGCTGTCAATGCAGGAAGCATCCAGTGTGGGCAGATTATGTAATTTGGCTCATAAATTAGTGGAATTGTGGGCCTGTTTAGAGTGAGATCCCAAGGCACCGGTATGGCAAGCCGTTTTAACTTTTATTCATTCTCAGGATATGAATTCTTGATATTAACAATTCAATTCTTGATATCAGGAATTACATTTCCACTAGTAACAATGTTAATTCTTGATATCAACAATTCAATTTTCACTAGTTAAAATGGTAATTTTTGATATCAACAATTAAATGTCCACTAGTAAAAACTAGAATTCTTGATATCTGTAATTGTATTTTCACTAGTGAAATGTCACCATAGGCTGCCATTCAAATTTAATTGTTGATATCAAGAATTGATTTCTTAATAGTTGAAATTCCAATTTTGCATATCAGAAATACAATTTACTAGTAAAAAATATAATTTTTGATATCAATAATTACATTGTTACTAGTAAAAATGCGAATTTTTGATATTAAGAATATTCAATTTTCACTAGTTGAAAAAACATTGTCTAACATTGTAACTAACATTGAAACTAACATTGTCACTAGTGACAATCAAATTATTATCAAAAATTACATTGTAATTAGTATCAGTTCAATTGTTGATATCAAGAATAGATATTTGCACTAGTAACAAAGTAATTAATGATATCAAAAGTTATGATTTTTACTAGTAAGAATTGTATTTCTGATATGTGAAATTGGAATATCAACTAGTAAGAAATCAATTCTTGATATCAACAATTGAATTTGAATGGCACTAGTGAAAATACAATTACAGAAATCAAGAATTCTAGTTTTTACTAGTGAAAATGTAGTTCTTGATATCAGTTACCATTTTAACTAGTGAAAATTGAATTGTTGATATCAAGAATTAACAATGTTACTAGTAGAAATGTAATTCCTGATATCAAGAATTGAATTGTTGATATCAAGAGAGTGAATAAAAGTCAAAATGGCTTGCCATACACCGGCACTATTTCAGAGAAAAATGCATATCAGTTACTCTGTTAGGACCTATGAGAAAAATTACTTAAATATTAAACCTGTGTATCACAGGAGTTGCATTGGTATACTTAGGACCAGTGGGAATAGTAAATAGTTTAAAAAACTTTGGGTTTACTTAGTCTAATGCTGTAAAACTGTAAATTCCCCCTCACCGATTACTGATCTCTTCTTTCTTAATTCTCTCTTTAGTGTGCAACAGGGTCACTGATCAGTCACTGAGTTACTTCAAACGCTGCGGAAGCATCTGCCGCATTGACCTGCGATTTTGCAAGCAGGTGAGCCGACAGGCATGTGAGCGCTTCATTGCCGAGATGTCGGTCATCGTTCCCTTCAAACTGCAAGAGGATAAACTGCTCCAAAAACTACACAGCACCCCCTAGTGTCTGGGAGGAAGTGAACACCAGTCTAAAATGATACCATGTATCAGGTGCACTCATGTGTTCGGACTGAAACTGGATTCGCACATTTAAAAAAAAAAAAAGCACTGCAACACGTATGTGGACAAAGCGTTTGGTCAGACATAGAGCAGACATATTGTACTTAAAGGCACATAATTCTGCTCCTATTCTGACCGGTGTATCCCGATGATGGACTTTATTCTTCAAATTCTGTTAATCTTTAAAAGGAGATTTATATGTGTAATTACCAGGAGATTGTATTTAAATTGTTGTGTAGTAGAAAGCAGAGGAAGCAATGGGTGTATAAACACACAGCATCCACAATATGCTCAATGGATACTACAACACTTAATCCATGAGAGAGTAAGCATGAGTGTACATTATTCAAAACCCTCCAAACAGTTTTTTGTATAAAAGATGTATCAGTTCAGATTTCTGTGCTGTTTGGTTCAGTCCTGGATATATGTATTGTTCTTTATTTGTTTTTTAATATAATGGAATTGTTAAATATCTCTGTCCATTTTATGTCATCAGTATTGGAATGTTCCAGTCTGATCAGCATTTTTCAGTCATGAGTTTTGACTGCTTTGAATTTCAAGTACTTGCTGTTCTAATCTCAAACAGGTTTGGAAGTGAAATTTGTTATTATGAGGTCTATTTATAAACCAGTGCCATATTCCATCTGTGTTGTTTTACACAGTTGTAACAGGCAAGCCTTCAGCTATCAGTAGCCTATATTTCATAGCTATGCCTGTGTAGAGCGCAGTTCTACAAGTGTTAGACCAAACAAATTGCTGATTATTTAATCTTGTTAGCTCAGTAATTTGTTTTGTTCAACACAATCAGGTAGTTCTGCATTTTTTCCATGAGGTCAAACAACACTTTGGTGAACGTCCATGCAGTATTTGTCTATGAAAGTCATCATGTGCTTTTTATTCCTTCCACAGTGATTATTATTGTAAAATGGTAACTGTTATGATGACAGATGATTTTAATGGTGTATTATTGTGAGTTTTGTCTCAGGATGATGACTGTCAGAAAGAGGAAGTCTGCCATTTGATCTAAGCCACCATACTTGTACCACTATAAATGAAGGCGTTGTTCGCCATCTTAAACCTTCTAATGTATATTCGGCTATTTATATTTGTATGTAATTAAAACAAAATTACTGTGAGGCATTTGAAAAGGGAAGTTATTTTCCAAAAAAAAAAAAAAAAAGTAAATGTGCCTGTATTAGATATGAAACTTTTAATATGAAATTTGAAATGTTGCTTGAAGCAGGGAACATTTTAAAGCCAATGTGAAGTGCCATTTGCAGTCTGTTTTACTTTCATAATCTTACATATTTCCAAGTGGGGGGAAAAAAGAGAAAAATTAAGGCATTTTCAAAAAGTCGATTTTGATTTCTGATTTAAATATTTCCGATTTCGATACTGATTTAAAGATGCAGTGTGTAAATTATAGCGGCATCTAGCGGTGAGGTTGCGAATTGCAACATAGAGAAGCTACGGTGGCCAACACAGGATAAATATGTCGTCGTCTGAGACAGAAGAGAGTAGCTAGTCAATCAAACGCGCTCTGTAGAGCAGTTTGTCCGTTTAGGGCTACTGTAGAAACATGCCGGCGCAAAATGGCGACTTAACATGTAAGGGGACCCGCAGTGTATGTAGATAGAAATGGCTCATTCTAAGGTAATAAAAACATCGGTTCATTATGTAAGGTCTTTATACACCACTGAAAACATGTATATTATATTGCATATCTGTCAACGGATCCTCCAAAAATGTACATATTGCACCAAATAATGGACGAGTACAATAAATTGACATTTAAGAATCACAAATGCAGTACAATCCAGTGAAAATCTTTCTTAGCACTTTTATTTAAGTGTCACAAGTAACTAAGAACATACATACCTCTTTATCTTGTTTGTTAATTCTATATTAAAGTAACAGCAACTGATCAAAAGAAACAAATATCAAATTATTTTTTGTTAAGAAAAATAAGCTTATCTGAATAGGTATTTACACAGGAATTAAAGACATGTCAGACATAACACATTAAACAAGGATGTAATGAATCGGAATAAACAACTAAATGTTACACGAATCCCTTATAATCTAAAAAATGACACACAAAAATAGAGGCTGGTATTGCTGTGGTGCAGCTGATGCTTGTCAGCTCTATGCAATGTGCTATGATCCAACATCTAATCAGGTTTATCGTACACATGAATAATGGCTACAAAATATGGGTAGATCATTTGTTTGGGTCATCATTCTCAATTGATTACTATTTTTGTTGTATTTTTAAGGTTTTCCGACTTACATTAATTCAAGTACTAACAACAACTGTAGTGCACTGGAGACAGAAATGCACCTTTTTGGCACCCAAATCATCCCTCTTCTTTTACACCGTGCATAATGTTGAAGTTACGGTTACTTTGCACATGTATAAAATGCACATTTTCAAATTATATTGACTTAAAGCAGTTATATTGTACCTGTTTATGGTCCTACTTTTCAAATATGACACTTACCCCATACATTTAATTATTTGGTGAATACAAAACAGTTCCATTCTCTCTTATTTCTTACCACTTACACTGATTTAACAACAGGTTTATAGACTGGTTTACTACTCACATATTCAAGAAACCAGCAAATGTCCTAAGACTTTTGACAAAGAAAGGAAGTCATATGATTAAAAAAACAGAGGACTAATCTGTTGAGGACCATGAAACGTTCATTATGCCGCTTATAATTTGTTGAATGGTACCAGTGTCAAGTTATCAGAGGGTACAATGTTACTTGCAGGAAAAACTTTGTTCAAAAATCCAAAAGGATTCATAATATAAACAGGAAACAAAGGCCCATTCACAGATGTTGCAACAAAAAAAGAATCAAAAGAGCAATAGGAACATTCAAATCCTTCCATCCTGAGTTATGGTGCATGTTGATGAAAACACTTGAGTAATTCTCATTATTTTTGTTCTTTTTTTGAGTTTCTCACAGTGCTTGCATGTGACATGTGAGCAGAATGTCTTCAAAGCTGTAGGACATCAAGTCAAGGCTGTGAGGTGTTGCTGCTGAACAATTGCATATTATTACAGAGCCTCTTTGTAGAGCTTGTGGAATGTTTTTACTGAAGCATTTATTGACAAAGCCATTGTGGCCTACTGTCTGAAGGCTTCCTGAAACATCATGAAAAATTAAGCAGAGAACCTTATCTTCCGCACTAATCTGATGTGAAGACGGGCACTTGCTGGATGCGTCCTCACCGAATCCCTAATGCAGTCTGCAGGTGGAACAGGACGTACTCCTAGAAGTATTAAGACTTGAAAACATGCACAGCCCTGATAACGTATTGTCTGCATATAGGGCATTCGTTCATGCGCTTCCCGCATTTAGTGCAGGTGACCATGTGACCGCACTCCAGCAGTACACAGTCAATTACAGCGTCCATGCAGATGCGACACAGGTTGTCGTCAGTTGATAACTGGGTCCTGCAACCATCTGCAGTGAGAGAGGAAAAACAGATGAGCCATTATGACATGTGCCAATCCATCTTTAAGAACAAGATCTTGAGTTAATCAATGGCTTCATGTCATATCTGAAGAACCAATCACAACCAGAGATGGCCACAATTTAAGTAAGATACCTCCAACTAGTGATGCACCAAAATTTTGGCGATGAAAATATTTGGCCGAAATAGCAATTAAAAAAAAAGTACATTTTTCAGCCGCAGTTGAAATACACTGTGTTCCAAATTATTATGCAAGTGACATATCAGTAGGATTCTCTTTGTGAGGTTTGGTTAGTGGTGGCTAAAATGCAATTTTACACAGAACTGCCAGCCTGCATGGAGAGGTTCTCAAGACTCCAGAGACACCAGCAGCTTCAAATACCTGTTTGCTGCTCAACACTGGCTTTTTTATAGCTGCCCTTTTAATACAATTAACTTGTTTGACAGAAACTTTCCTTAATAAGCCTTTATCTGACCAAATTCTGCTGTGCTCTAAATCACTCACAAATCTTATGATACTTCCATAATCTGCATTCAGTTTTCACACAATATTAGTTGTTTTCATGCCTTTTGCACAACATTGCACCATTTCATGCTTTCATCTCCAGACAGATCTTTCTTCCTCCCCATATTGCATGAGAACTCTGACTTGCTAAAAAGTTATCTAAAAAGACATGGATAAATAAACAAACAAGTTTTTTCTTAGAAAAACTAAAATCTGGATATTTATTGTACTGAAATCCTACTGATATGTCACTTGCATAATAATTTGGAACACAGTGTAGTTTCAGAGGGCCGATATTATTGCCCAAAACAGTTAACGCTTCTTCAATAACACACAACACGTTTTTTCCATTGTTTTTCAGTGTAAACACACTCTAGAGAGACACATTTAACGGTTCCGCTCACATCTTTTGCATCGTCTTGCGCATGACTCTCATTGCACACTGCATTCTAAAAACTCAGCGCTAGAGTTAAAGGAAGTAAGGGGCCGTTCACACAGAACGCATTTTTCCATTCTACTGTGCTACTTTTCCATTGTTTTTCAATGTAAACACGCACTAGAGTAGACAAACGTCTATTGCATTCTAAAAACGCGACACTCAAGTTAAAGGACGTAAGAACGCGTTCACACAGAACACGTTTTTTCACTCTACTACACAACTGCCTATTGTTTTTCCAATGTAGAGTAGACGAACGTCTTCAATTATTTTGCGCTCAAGTCTTTTGCAGTGTCTCACGCATGACACAGCATTCTAAAAACGCAGCATTCAAGTTAAAAAAAGTTTTAAAAAGCGTGTCTCTAGACCAGGGGTGTCCAACCCTGCTCCTGGAGGGCTCAGATTTCAGTTCCAACCCTGCTCCAATACACCTGTCTCTAATTATCAAGCAGCCCTGAACACCATGATTAGCTGGTTCAGGTGTGTTTGATTCGGGTTGGAGCTAAAATCTGCAGGGCGGTAGCCCTTCAGGACCAGGGTTGGACACCCCTGCTCTAGACCTTGTGCTTTGATTCATTCTACTGTCTGCGTCTTACTTTTTTAACAGCAAAAAACAACTTATGTGTGAACCAGCTCTATGGCTGATTTGTTTCCTGTGAATGACACCAAGAACAGCATACCCAGTTACCCAAATTCAATTACCGAAACTTTCGGTTTTGGTGTTTCAGTAAAAACATTCGTTTCAGTGCATCACTACATCCCAACTCTTGCATTGTGCAGTTTACATAAACCCTTGTCATACAACAAAATAATATTTGATGAAGGACATGGATGAAATGGGATAATGGGGGTAAACAGTAAAAAGAAGATACATTTTTATGACCCCAAACCCTACCAATAAAATGCATATTGCATTATTAAACAATGGCACTTTACATTTTTCCTTTTTCTTTGAGAATACATGCTATCTGGCACTGGCCATGCAGGGAGGGGGCTGAAGTGCAATGACATCACAAACTGCAGTGCACCGGTGGGTGTGACCAGGGAACATTTTCACCAATCGCAAGCCTTACCTCCGATTCCGCCATTGCAGATTGGAGGGGGATAAGCTACCACTTAAGTGGGAGGAGCAAAGCACAGCTATTAGACTCAGCTATGAGTTAGTTAAACATTCTATTTAAATTACTGTGAAAATCTGAGCTGATTATTAATGAAATCGACTCAGACCCACACCTAAAACAGCATTTGCACTCTTTTTAAATCAGACTGTGAGGTGAAGTAATTTCCTACCTGCAGTGATGGGGTTGCTCACATTTTCCACTGAAAGGGGAAAAAAGGAAGAAAAAAAAAAAAAAAAAAGGAAAAAAAACTTTTTATAAAAAAGAATATACATACATTTTCTAGAATTTGTAAAACTTCCATAGACAGTATTTTCTCAATTAATTCACAATTGGAATTTATAGCAAAAGGTTAATTTTAGATACTGTGTGTTGCAGTGTTAGTGCAGTTCTGCATTTAACACTCACTAGATTTGCGATTGTCCTCGCTTTCCCGGTAAAGCCTCCTGACGCGCTCCACCAGCTCCCACTTCTCACAGCAGCCGGAGAAGCTCACAAAGTTCCTCGCGAGGATCTCCTTCAGCTGCCGGACGGTCAACTGCTCCACGTCATCAAGGGAGGACAGATCTGACAGAGAAGCTCTAGCCCGCCGCCGCGTCTGAGGACTAACCTGATGGTAACGGCACATTCATGTTATATAATCTCTGCAGTTTAAGAAATTATGTTATTTCAAGAATAACCAGAGAATAGGAAATAAAATTGATTGCATTGTGACCAGTGTTGTTATTGTTGACTAAAAGAAAAAGGTTTAAAAAAATTAAAGGAAAACTGAATAAATATATATGACAAAAGCAATAAATTCTTAAAAAAAAAAAAATACTTAAACTAAAATTAAACTGAAAATACAAAAATAAAGCTAATTCAAAATATGAATACATACTATAATTGTATATAAAAAAGACTAAAATAACACTGAATGTGACAAATTTACTTGAACACACAATTAAAACGTAAAAAATGTCAATTCAAGTCAATTTAATGGATTTAAAAAGATGTGTGGAGATGATATGCTGCTTCAAACCAGCCCAAGAAAGTACGTATTACAGTTCTTGACCATGTTAGTCCTTTCGATTACAAGTAAATTACTTAACTCACCTCTGGTGTGTGTTCTGCCTGGTCAAGATTAAGGAGCGAGACAGAAGTGGAGTCCTCAATATCCTATCAGCAAGGAACATTTACACAGAAAGAATATAATTAGCCATCCATGCTAAGAACAGCTTTAGAGAGGATTCACCACTGACTGCCACAAGCAAACAAGTTAGCCAAGTATCTTTCAGTTAGAACATCATTCAACCCTCTTGTTAACAGTGGTATAAATGGAATGAAGTGCACTTAAAGGGTTAGTTCACCCAAAAATGAAAATTCTGTCATTACTCACCCTCATGTCGTTCTACACCCGTAAGACCTTCGTTCATCTTCGAAACACAAATTAAGATATTTTTGATGAAATCCGATGGCTCACTGAGATGCCTCTGTTGCCAGCAAGATCATTTCCTTTTTCAGTGCCCAGAAAGCTACTAAATACATATTCAAAACAGTTAATGTGACTACAGTAGTTCAACCTTAATGTTATAAAGCGAAGAGAATACTTTTTGTGCGCTAAAAAAAAAAACAAAATAGCAACTTTATTCAACAATATAGTGATGGGCGATTTTAAAACACTGCTTCATGAAGCTTCGAAGCTTTACGAATCTTTTGTTTCGAATCAGTGGTTCAGAGCGCATATCAAACTGCCAGTCACGTAAACTATTGAAGTTTCGAAGCCTCGTTTACTGAAATCACATGATTTTGGCACTCTGAAACACTGAAACACACAAGCACTGTTTTGAAATCGCCCAACACTAGATATGGTTGAATAAAGTTTTTTTTTTTTGGCTATTCTCTTTACTTCATAACATTAAGGTTGAACCACTGTAGTCACATGAACTGTTTTAAATATGTCTTCAGTAGCTTTCTGGGCATTGAAAAAGGAAATGATCTTGTTGGCAATGCAGGCCTCACTGAGCCATCGGATTTTATCAAAAGGGTGAGGGTGAGTAATTAATGACAGAAATTTCATTTTTGGTTGAACTAACCCTTTAAATCCAAAGCCAAAACTGTGCAAAACAGTTCTGCCACAGGCCTTTTATGAACCAGACATTTTGAGCACAGATTTTTGTGCATAGCAGTTCATTCTGGGTAGGACTGCACCAGCCATGCATAAGTTCTTACTTTAATTACAATGTAAAGTCCACACTACGGGCTCAGTAACTACTAGCTAGTTTGTAACTCTGTACTTTAGTTGGTTGCACCATTTGTTCAGCGTAGCTAGTAAGTTGTAAGCTCTCTGTAAAATAATGCTTAGTCACATAATATGGTATTTATCCTCAGTGATCCAATAGCAGGCTTCAAATACATGAGCAGAAGTTGTGTTGAAATTATTTTAATTATTTTGCCCCATTTAACTAATGGTAAAAAATACGTTTCCATTGAAATATGATACTACTTAATCATAGGTATACACAAACTGTATTTGCAATTAATAATATCAATAAAAAAAATATACAAAAAAGAAATTAAATTTATTATGATTAATTTTATTTGAAAACATGCACGACACGGAACGAAGCACGCAGTGTAGATGCAAACATTATCATATACTACTGAAGTATTTAAAGGGTTAGTTCACCCAAAAGAGAAAATAATGTAATTTATTACTCACCCTCATGTCGTTCCACACCCGTAAGACCTTCGTTAATCTTCGGAACACAAATTAAGATATTTTTGTTGAAATCCGATGGCTCAGTGAGGCACACCAAAAATATTCTCGTCGCTTTATAATATTAATATTGAACCACTGTAGTCACATGAACTGATTTAAATATGTCTTTAGTACATTAATGGATCTTGAGAGAGGAAATGTCATTGCTGGCACTGAGCCATCGGATTTCAACAAAAATATTTTAATTTGTGTTCCGAAGATGAACGAAGGTCTTACGGGTGTGGAACGGCATTAGGGTGAGTAATAAATTACATTATTTTCATTTTTGGGTGAACTAACCCTTTAAGTCTGTCAGGTAAAATGAGAGCTTACTGATGTAATTCAGTCAATCTGATGTTTTCTTGCAACCGTTACTCCTGGTCGGAAGCTTCTGTAAATATTTTGTTTACACAGAGTTACGTTTTAATTAGATTTTTATATTTAGTAATATTTAGTAGTGCTTAAGTTACTAACTTAGTGCTCTATTATGTCAAAACAAGGCTAAGTTGTAACTTATGCACAGCTGGTGCTACCGGCCCCTGCTTCCTGGATCATGCTGAGGCATGCCATGTTCGACATGAAATACTAGTGTACTAGTATACTGCAAAGTATAAACAGCCTACTTTTAAAAAATTGTAAGTGAAACAGGATGTATTATATTTTAAATGGTCATGGAATGGATATTTTTATTATTTTAATATTTTCCTTAATGTTGATGAATGAATATTTTCCGTTTTTAAGGGGCGGCTCCTTTAAGGCTTGTTAATAAACGGCCACTGTTATGACTGGCATTGCATAGGAAAAAAATATCAACACCCACTCACTATTGCACAAGAGTAAGTGTTTTGAAAAGATTAAAGTCATCATTTACAGACAAAGCATTATGAAATCATTTACTTGCAGTTTATGATGCAGCTGCTATCAGATCCAATACAGTTGGCTGCTTCATCTTTCAATCAACAAAAGTTTTTCTGCAAACTCTCCATTACACTGTGCCTTGTTTACAAAAGGAAATGCTCCGAACAAACATAATCCTCCGACGTGATCCGGGATGCCATTAAAATAAACCATTCACTTGTTTGTTGAGTTGTTTGTTCAGAAACTGAACGTGCATCTGTATTCTGTATCCAGTGTAGACAGCATCAGTGATTATAATGGGTTCTATTTGCTTTTGACAACACGACACATCCACGACACACCAAATGTCAGCTGTTAAATGAATGAATGCAAGAGGGCGGGGCCTATGGTGCGATGAACTATGTGGAACTATTCGTCGATGTCTTGCTCTGGAGGGAGTCATATGCAAATGTATTTGCCTGTGTGATGTCACAGATCCTGCAATATCAAAACGAGCTGAATTAAATAAATGCTTTGTTTATAAATGAGGAGGACGTTTTTAGCTATGAAACTTGCGGTAAGTTTTACTGGTACAAAGACCTCTTATGTGTCAAAAGATCAAGGTAAATTTGATTTCTCATGTCATGACCCCTTTAAACAGTAGTCTGCTATAATGGTCACATGACCTTCATCATATTGCATGTTTAATTTAGTGGTGCCCGGTTATCTTGAAAAAAAACTTTTAATTCAATTTTTGTATTGTATTTTGTGTTTTATTACTAAATTAATGAAATTTAATTAAAATCAAAGATATTTACAAAAACCTTATTTTCAGTTCATTGCAGCACAATGCACTCTGGTTTTTACTGCTCATTTTGGCAAATGTATTAGGATATTTCATGCATACGGAAAACTAGAATACTGGAATGTATGTAAAATAGCCATGCTAACAGATTATAATAATTTGGACACACCTGATTGGTGGACTCTGAGCTGTTGCTCCTACTGATTGGTTCTCCTTGAGTTGGAGAGATAGCTGAGAGAGGGGAAGTGGGCTCTTCAATTGAAGGAGGTGGGCTATACAGGGGGCGTGACTGCAGAGAAGGCGTGTCTGGATCATCCTCACTTTCTGCACCTTGATGGCAAAGCACCAAGTCCACAAGGTCCTCTTTCTCCCTAAGAAAGATTTCAAAGTATTCAAACAAATCAAAAACACTAATGATATTAGCCCTGTTATTAATAATGCTCACATATTGTTGCCTGTGTGAAAGTACCTGCAGGTATCAGTGTTAATGTTGCGTAACACAAGGTACTGCCGCAAGTCTTTAACACGCAAACGCATGAGCTGTGGACGCTGGAATGAAGTGCCCTTCAGCAGCTGACAAGTTGAGCATCTGCGCAGGTTTTCCTGAAGTACTGAGCACAGCGAACAAAAACTCTTCTTACAGTCACAACAGATGTGCTACAGTGGAGAAAAAGAGGGAAATTGTGCTTAGTCAAAAGGACAAAAAAAGCAAGGCTGCAATAAAATTACAATCTCTCATCTATTTGCATATGGAGAGACAGGAAGATTGTGGATCATTAACTGCCTAACCCTTCTATATATTTTAATTATGTTGGAAGGCGCTTACAAACCTTGTGGAAAAGTGTGCTTAATTGTACTAAATGTGCACTTGTAGTGTCCTTCAAATCTTAAAAGATTATTAAAAAACAAAAAACAAAAAAAAAAACTGTACATTTCTTGCAGATAATATAATGGTAATCAAATAAAAGGCCACTTAAGTGTACTTAAAGAGAGTACACTTTCATTACTGTTTCTTAACACACTTAAAATCTGCACTTTGTAATAAGTAAAATTAGAAGTACATTTTAAGCTTTAAAGTAGTACACTTATTTTGATGCTTATTTTAAATGCCTGTCAGAGTGTCAGTACATTCGGCAGTACACTTTAAACATATTTTAAAAACAATACAAGTAATTATGAAATTACATACAAAGATGTACTTAAGACCAACTTAATTGCATTTAATATAAAATAAAATAAAGCTACAACACATTTTCATTTAACTGCAAATATCTTGCAATTAAGTGTCCGAAAACATTACATTCAATTTGCACTTAAGCATGTTCTATCAAAGTATATTATTTCCAAAATTAGTAATCTTTTTAAAAGTATGCTGCTAAACTGTACTTCTTTTTCACAAGGGTAAAGGCCCCATGAAATCAAATGAGAGATTTGTGCATTTTAGTTGAAGTATATTAGATTTGAGGTCATCTATATGTCACTGTACATCTAAAATTGACCAAATAAACTTTTTAGTAGATTTTAAAAATGTACAATCTTTCTCTTCTGGGAAAATAAGCCAAAAATACTGACGACTCATCTTGCATTCAGGCAAATATACAAATTTTTGTCCAATCAAAAGCTATGTAGAATCAAAATGTCACCTGCCTTAATAGCACCCACCTCCAACTAGCTATAATTGTCCAGCTGTGATTTACTGTAAATTTTGTTTTAAATGTACAAGCTGTCAACATGGTCCTAACTTACAGATTCAGTAGGAAAAACATCAACATAAGAGAGAATTGTGTTTTTCCAACCATTTCATGGGGTCTTTAACCTAATAAATGCTTTTAGATTTAATATGCAGAACAAATGAGATCGCATGGCACTGGCAGGTGTGCAGGTCTACCTACCCTTCTCCTAAAGACAGAGAAGGCTTGTCTACAGGACTGACACACCAGGCTGGTGTTGGTGGAGTTTGTAGGTGGGTATGTGGAGTATCCTGCTGTGGGAGCGAAACGAAATGGCCCCGCACCGGCCCCGAAACCTGGCTGCTGCCCTCTCACGGCCCCGGTACCCATCACTTCATTTAACAGACCACAGCATGATGCCCACATGGACGAGGCCCCCGCCTGCACGGAAAACAATCACAAAAGACTTTCATGATGACAATGATCTTCATTGAGTAGGTCTTTCAAACATTTTACATTGTATTAAGACTAGTAAAAAAAAAAAGAAAAAAAAAAAAAAATTAACACGCGTTTCGTGTGCTAGCTAAAGGATGAAGGGTGGAGGGGGTGCTGGGTTAATTGCATTAAGCACCAAAAAATAAAGGGGTGTGGGTTGGGGGCGAGGCCTGGTTGAGTTGCAGTAGTAGTGTGTGGAAATTCACAGTTATGGTATGGGGCGTAACATTTCCAAAACATGCTTAAAGCGGTTGCCCAATCACAACACATTGGTCCAGCCAGCCAATTAGAGAACATTGTGAGACTGGAACTAAACATAGCATTACTGAGAGACTAGGGACAGAGGTGCTGCAACATTGTAAATTATGTAAAAAAATTTTTTTTTTTTTTTTTTTTTGAACATTCAACCATGAAAACCTTTTCTAACAGACCCCAAAAACAAAATCACGATTTTGTAAAAGGGCATAATAGGTCCCCTTCAAACAGAAAAATATTAAATCACAGAAATTAACATGTTATTTTTGACAGCCCTAATTATAACATCCATTCAGAATGTCCTGCCCTGAAATAGTTCCCATTGACTGGGATCAATCTCATTAGAGACGGATGGGAATAGGGCTAAGCCATAACAAGGGATTAGTGTGCTTTAAATGACTTATGACTGTAGCTAGAGCTGTGACACTCAACAGAGTAACCATGGTGTTTTTATTTTCATAGGGAGCCAACAGTATAATCAACTCCCTATTGTCACTGTGTGGCACAGTGAAGGATCGGTCCTGTTGCTGGGTCTCGCCTCCCAACAAATGAAAACATGACAGCAGAAGAGTTAAAAACAAACTAACACATTACTGATCACTGCATCCAGCAACTGAATACTGAGATACACTACATAAATTATATGACTGCTAGATGTTGACTGATATACATATATTTAAGGCATGAAAGATGTCATCAATGCACAAAATCACACAATACAAATAATGCGTGAAATGCTAAACTGGAACTCATCTGTTACTTATCGAGCTGATAGCAAAGACAGCAGATTAATAATGCTAGCATGACACACAGCCAACAGAGAAACAAGCTCAAAAACTAAACGAGCATTATGAGAAATTACTGTACCTTCATAGCAGCTCCAAAACACCGCGGGAAGTCACCCAGCTGTATGTAAAGGCGGCCTGGCCATTGCTCATAAACGGCTAACTCTTCATTTACAGTCGCTGTCTACAGCCGCACCAGGATCGCTATGTAACTGTAATGAAGCGTTTTCAGCCAATCACAGCGGTGGATATCATGTGACGCAACACCAACCAACCAATCATCTTGTACCTTCAGTAGTGCAGCGGAAGTTCGTGCATTTTGATTAGAGTTTCTCTCTTTATTACACTTTATGTAATGGAATTGCTTGTTTCCTTTGCTTTAATATTTTTTAGCACGATAGCTTAACCCCAGACTAACTTAGTTCGCATCCTAATAAAGCCTTATTACTTGTTTTACAGAATTATTTTTAAGTTTATGTTATCAGCATAAAGAGTACTATTACAACATAAATAGTGGCTGAAGTATTTTTATTTATTTATTTATTTGTGGTTTAACATTTATTAACACTCATTTTAAGCAATGTTTATTACCAGATTAATTTACTCAGGTACTGAATAATTCATGAGTGTCACCCGAGTCACAGGTCACTGTTGCTGTCCCAACAGATAACAATCCATAATTGATACGTAGTATAAAGCTTTTTATGTTTAAAGCTGTATAATCAGATTCAGAATTGTTTTTTAATTATATAGGTAAATGTGTTGGTGCTTTGTGGATAGTTAAAAAAATTCCCCAGACTGCAAGTACAAATGTGAGGGGTAAATGTATTTTGAAAGACATTTCCAATGCTCTTCACGTCTTCTAGTGTTTTATGCTGATGAAAAATTAAAAATGCAGGCATAGTCATCACTTGATAAAATCCACTGACATCATGAAAATATATTAATTGATATAAAAAGAAGTAAAAAAAGAAATTTAAAATGTATTGGACAGTATGCACATGCTCATTAATTGGACATAATAATATCATAATATTCGATAAACTATATATTTTTAGATTTTGTTCATGTATAATAATAATTTACATATAGTAGGATTTTTTTTTCTTCAAATAAATGTAATGCCAAGCATGTCATATTCTCAAAATTTGCGACCTCTACCGTGTGCAGATAAAATTAAATGTAGTTAAACGTTAAATGTAGACTAAACTTATTTGTCGCGGGAATATTAATAATTAGCTGAAAAATCTGTGAATTTATAATTAGCTCTATGTTGGAAAATATATAAAGGTTGATAAAATCCTCGAGTGTGCTGTAGGCGTCCACAGGGATCGATTTATCAGCGCTCTGCAGCGCGTAATAAAACATAACAACCCGATTCGCTAATGAATTGTTCTTTTGAGTCGGATATTTTCACTAAATCTATTGAACCGTTTTGCAGAGTTGATTTTAACAATTTATCCACAAACTAATTAAATTGGTCTTGAGTCTCATTGCCTAGAACAGTATTTTTTTGAACATATTCAACTCGAAACGATCTATTTTAACAGCTCAGCGACTCATTGAAACGAGCTGTTCACAAGAACCGATTCAAAGAACTAAATCGGACTTCTGAGCACTAAAACATAATCGAGTCGTCTGTGCTCTACACTGCGTCCTGAAACGTAAACGGAACTGGAGGGTATTTTGAAGAAAAGTCTCCGTCAGATTGTTAGCATATGATCCATGTGAATATATTCAAAAATGTCTATGTTTGATTTCTAAACTAATGCTTCAAACATAGTGTTTATTATTACAGATTTTCACATGGAAGAAAGCCTTCAAATCGCTATTTCTGCATTTGAAACACGGTTGATGTTTTACCGTATTATCAAAATAATGTAAGCTAGATAATTTTAGCTTACCATATAACAGCATAGTTATTTTTTTTCTGTCAAACTAGAGTATTTACTGCACCAGTACACTTCATTTTTATTGATTTTTGAGGAATATAAATCCCGAGAGGCAATGGCCAGTGTGCATGAAAGTTTGTATTTCAACCCCATGATGACAAATGGGGTTGTTCATGCCAATATCTTCGGGATAAAGGATTGGGTCACTCCATACAAGATCGCAGTGTTAGCTTTACTGTATGAGATGTCCACAACCAAACCAATGGCTCTTCTAGACAGAAGACGCTTGAACAAACTCATCCTGCCCTTACAACAGGTATGTTTGTAGCATTTGTTGTAGTAAGGCTGTTTATGCCTACCCCTTTGACACTTAAAGAAATAATGTAAAACATAGCTAAATGTAATGTTTTTAGACACATAATTTTCTAGATAAAATTATACTGCAGATGGTTGATTTGTGTTTGTGATGGTCAGGGTGCAGATTTGACCCTGGAGCAGTTTGTGAAGATAGTAGAGGAGTGTTGTCTTCGCATGGTCAATGCTGTTAAACTCAGGTACAGTATGTATCTTCTCTTTATAAAGAACGTTTTTACTTGGGTAGGTTTTAATGTATTAATAGTTTATATAATCATTGCCTTCTGTTTTTCAGGTTGTTTTTGATGGCTGATGGAGAGTTGCAGGACATGGAGCACTTTTTCACTATCCTGCCAAATGCTTTCAGTGACTCTGAGGCATTCAAAACTAGTGTTGTTGGTACGAATATGTGTTTCTTTCAGGGCTTTAACCACAATTATCATCAAATATTGCCCAATTTATAGGGTTAGTTCACCCAAAAAAATTAAATTTTGTCATAATTTGCTCACCCTCATGTCATTGCAAACCTGTAAGACTTTTGTTCTTGCGTTCTTCGAACGCAAATTAAGATCTTTTAAATGAAATCTGAGAGATTTCTCTCCTCTATTGACAGTCTACGCAACTACCATTTTGACGCTTCAGGTTCAAAGTTCATAAAGAGATTGTAAACTAATCCATACGTATTGAGTGGTTTAGTACAAATTTTCAGAAGAGACTCGATGGCTTTATATGATGAACAGATTGAATTTAGGCTTTATTCACATATAAACATTGATCAACTCACACATCCGTTGTGGTAAACGGAAGCTCAAGCATGTTTGCTTGACATGCGAGAACCAATGAGGTTCATTCTCGTGTGTTACACAGCACGTTTGAGCTTCCGCAAGAACCATTGAGGTTTGTTCTCATGTGTCAAACAGGTTCGGTTGAGCTGTTTATGTTCGCTGATCAATGTTTATATGTGATTAAAAGCCTAAATTCAATCCGTTCATCATATAAAGTGATCAAGTCTCTTCAGAAAATGCAGACTAAACCACTCAATTCATATAGATTAGTTTTACGATCTATTTATTAACTTTTTGAAGCGTCAAAGTGTCAGTTGTGTAGTCTGTCGATGGATGGGCAGAAATCTCTCAGATTTCATTTAAAAGATCTTAATTTGTGGGGTTTTTTTTTTTTTTTTCATTTTTTGGGTGAACGAACCCTTTAAGAGTTCTGGGTCTGGATTTGTGAAAATCTTCTTAAGAAAAAGGTTCTTAAAATATATTATAAAATGTTCGTAAGTAAGTGTAATTCTTGAAAAATTCTTTCAGAAATTCTAAAATATTTCCTTAATTTTTTTTTTTTTTTTTTTTTTTCATAGAAGTAAAATGACAAGCAGTGATGTTGTCAGATTGTGTACTTTCACAGACGTTTTCAATTTTTAGATTCTACGGGCCCCAAATATGATCATCCTCATGCATGGGACTCTGGCCCTAAAATTTAAAAGACAGTTATATATTTTCAAGTATAAAGACCCAATTAATACTGTGGAAAAATTAGTATTATAAATGTGTCAATTATGTTACATTGTGTTTTTTTCTTTTTTCATTCTATTCTCTGTAGTACGATTATATGTATTGTTTAAATCAATTTATTTATTTTTATATGCATATTTTACAAACAAATTGATTTGTTTTAGTTATTTTAATCAATTTATTTACTCATTTTAATCTATTATTTTAATCAAATTATTTCTTTATTTAGTTTTTTATTGTTTTATTTTTATATTTTTCACACTGCTTTTCTTTAAACTTTTCCATGGACCCCCTAGCACTCCCTTGTGGCTGGACCTTTTTCATGGTGCTTCTTTGTCTAATACAGCAAATTCAAATCTTAAACGTACCTTATTTGTCCACCTATTAACCAACTTTAACTAAAGCATCTCATGATGTAAAATGTGTCAGATGAGATCATGTTCTCCTTTAAAGTACATTTATCACTTTCTAACTGTATTGTTAAAAGGGGTTATTTTGGGGAATACAAAATATCTTAATTTTTTTTTCTTAAGTTAGCAAACATGAAAAAAGTAGTTAAGAAGAGCTCTTTTTTTTGTGAATCTGAACCTCTAATCTCTTTCTGTTTCTAGGTCTGTTCATGCGTCAGATGCTGCTGGCCTACAATAAACTATCATTCAGTCAGGTATATAAGCTGTACAAGTCCCTGCAGCAGTACTGCCATCGTGGAAATCAGCCCGAGCTGTCCGCTCTGCCTGCCGAAGACATGGAGCTGACGAACACTGAAGACCCCAGCGCCGACCGCATAGACAAAGATGAGCTGGACACAGTATCTCTACACCAGTCCGAACTGAGGTCAGAGGGAATTACGTGTTACTTGTATTATTAGTGGAATAAAGTTTTAACACAAATGTGTTTTGGAAAGGCTTGACAAATTTTGGTTACATCAGTTGTGTTTAGGGTAAAATTGGCTACCAATGGTTTTTATGCAATTTGCCAAAAATCAACACTTTAAAAAAAAACAGCAAAGAGTTTCTTGTCATTTATTGTAGCTTGTCTAAGACTAAAATATGAAACGCATGAGAACTTGACTCAAAGAATCATCTTCTAAATCGTCCAAGGAGAATTCACTGTTTCTTCATCCAGTTTAGTTTCACAGTCAAAACATCTGAAAGGATGTTTTGGGTTGTTAGTTTTTTGGCTCTCATGTACTAAACATAACAAATGTCAGAGGCTATTTATACAAAGTACAAACAGTAATAAATACTACTTGGACTAAATACTAAATATTGTTAGATACTATTTATATGTAGTTGTAGTTATTTGCTTCTCAGTGTGCAAATAGTCACTGTCACTACAAGTATTCATGAGAAAAAAAGTAATTTTTTGTGTCAATTCAGCTAATTTTGAAAATAAAAATATGTGGGTCAAATTGACCCCTAACACAATAGAAATATATGGAAAGAAATTATTACGTTTCTTACATATTAGTCTCTGTCAAACTACAATAGTGTTTTTTTTTTTGTTTTTTTTTGTTTGTTTGTTTTTACATGAATCTTTAGTGTTTTTGATAATGTCTATTTTTGGTAAATTGCATGGAAACCAATGGGAGGTCAATTTGACCCCAACACAAACAGAGGGTTATTGAATAAGAATGGACTTGACTGGGGGGTTTATTTTCTGTTTTCATCAGATCTGATGAGACCCAAGGTCCTTTATCTCAAAAACAAGCAGAATACTTCCTTGCACGACAGGTTTGTTACAACCTAGAAGAGATTTGGCTTTCATAAACACAGCTGTCCATGATTTATTTTGACCTGTATGATTGTTTTTTTCCAGGCGTACCTCCTTAAGAACGATGAAAACAAGGCCATGTCACCAGCTAAGTTACAGGACGAGCTCAACAACATTCTCAAGTTTAATCCTGACTTCGCTGAAGCTGTAAGCTGAAATCCTTCATTTCAAGAGATTAATCTGTTTTTACTATCACTGAGCCTCTCTCTGTGTCTCCACAGCATTACCTCAGCTATCTGAACAGTATGCGAGTGCAGGACATCTTCATCTCCACTCACAGCCTCCTGCACTACTTTGACCGCCTCATTCTTTCCGGTGGCGAGGGGAAGAGCAATGGAGATGAAGGCTATGGCCGCAGTTTACGATACGCTGTCCTGAATCTGGCAACCTTGCACTGTCGTTTTGGACACTAGTGCGTATTAGTTATCTAGATTATGTTTTGAGCACTGCATTGTGTCAGGAACATTTTATTTTTGCTGGGAAAATAAGTGAAAGCCAATAAAAAATTTAGCCTCTGAACTGAACTGTTGTTATATGACTAAAGCTGTTTGCAAATTTCTGTGGTTGTGTATGTGCAGTCAACAGGCTGATTTGGCTCTACAGGAAGCTATCCGCATCGCACAGGAAGCAAATGACCATGTGTGTCTCCAGCACTGTCTGGTAAGAACAGTTTGTCTCATTCCTTTCCTATTAAATTTTAAAGGTTATTAGAATAATCTTAAATATATGCAAACTTCACTTTACCTTTATGACCTTTCAGTGACATGTGCTCGTCTCAGTTTGAACATTATAATATTTTCAACATTAACAATAATAATAAATGTTTCTTGAGCACCAAATCAGTGTATTATGTTGTAGAATGATTTCCGAAAGATCATGTGACTAATGTGAGTAATGATGCTGAAAATTCAGCTTTGCCATCACAGGAATAAATTACATTTTAAAATATATAACAGAAAATAGTAATTTTAATTTGTAATAATATTTCACAATATTACTGTTTTTACTGTGTTTTTGATCAAATACAGCCTTGGTGAGCAGAGATGTCTTTCTAAAACATTAAAAATCTTACCGACCTCAGACTTTTAAATGATAGTGTGTGTGTATGTACTGTATATTGTACTTAACAGTCTCTGCTGTATTCTAATTTCTTTTTGAATTTGTGATTTTTAGAGTTGGTTGTACACACTAGAACAGATGAAAGGATCTGATAGTGTGGTACTAACTGAAGACTCTGTGAAAATTGCAGCTCACTTTTGCCTCCCTGTAAGTAACTTGTTAATGTGCCCCTAATATGGATTTTTGAAAATTACCTTTCATGTAGTGTGTAACATAGCTCTAAGTGAATGAAAACATCCTGCAAAGTTTTAAATCTGAAAGTGCACCATATATAAAGTTATTGTCTCTCAAAAGTAAGAGTCGACTCTGAGTCAATTAAACGAGTCGTTTGTAAAACAAATCCCAAGCCGTTTCATTGTAACGTCACAACAAAACATTAGCATATTGCCCGCCCACTTATTGTGTGCGCAGACAAGGGAAAATTCTGTAAGTATGATTAATAATTTGTGTTTATATTTTCTAGCGATCGTTTAAAATTCATAGTTTTGTGTTGTGTAACGTACACCCAGTAGTCTGTATGTCTCCTGCTAACTGGCTAACTCACATTTCTGTAGTTCTGCTATTCAGATGTGGGTCCAATATTGTCTAAAAATGTGTTGATTAATGCAGCTTGTCTGTCTTATTACTTGGAGTAATGATCAAGGATGGAGCACGACTTTTGTTTACAAAGTGTAATGCATTATCAGCTATTCACGTTTGTGCTCAGCTAACGTGGGACAACATAACTACATACAACATAACTGTGGGCCCGGTTCGCATACATTACATAAAAAAAAAAAAAAAAAACTTTTTTTTTTCTCTGCATTTTTATTATTACATTAGAGTGGAGCTCTATCTGTATTGTTATGGGATGTTAAGATGCTAGTCCACGCTAACTAGTTGAAGTATTCTCTCTGTAAACAGTGAACACTCATTGTAATGTCAAACAATGATATAGACATTTTTTACTTTGTTAATAGTTATGACGAAAAAGTCTGTGTACACATCTGGCCTAAATGTTTGTTATGTTTAGAGGTTTTCAGCTTCGCTTGGCATTCTGATACAGTTCCCACAGGTGCACCTACATAAAGTATAACCGTGACGCTGCTATCACGTCTTATAAATAACGCAAACTAAGGTGACACTTACCATAGAGAAACGTCCTGCTCCAGTCGTGATTGTGAATCAGTTTCTGGTCACATTTCATCGTCGGACTCGGGCTCGAATTGATACTGTAAAATCGATGCTATCTTTTCTGTCCATACATTGTATACAATGTTTTGCGAATTGATAGCTGTCATCCAGTTATGGCAATGGGCTATAAGAGTAGACCAATCACAAAGGATTGGGCCATCTGACAAATCAGAGCAGAGTAGACTCACGGAAAGGAGGGGTTTAGAGAGACTGATTCTTCAAACTGCTTCGAACGAATCGTTTCCGAAACATTGAGAACTGAGGTGAAATTAAATATATATTATGAGAAAACAAAAGTGTTTTTTGACCTTGCATGCATGTAAACCTGTTGTAGGAGACTCCCAAAACAATATTAGGAACCTTAAAAAAGGCATAATGGGGCACTTTAAGATGGGACTATTTAATGCCCTTAAAATATATAAATGCTTTGCAGACCCACAAGACATAATAAATGTCATCAGGCACATTAAATTGGTGCATATGAATCTCTTGCAAGGTCATTATACAATGAAATAAATAATTAATGCTCTCTGTTGTGTTTTGCAGTATTTAGCTTCTCTGGGCATTCAGTCCCTGGTCCAGCAGGGAGCGAAACAGGGCATGCCGGCCAACAAGCTGCTGGACGCCCTGCGAGGAACCGACATCATGCACTGGAAGCAAAGCCTCTCTGAGCTGATAGAAATCAGCCTGGCACAGACCACCTCCATATGGAGGATGTATGGCAAAAGGTCAGACAACACAGATACCTTCTTTTTATTAAAATTTAAAAGAAAGTGAAATGATTCTACTTTTACTGTCATATGTAAATAATATGTCTTCAAACAGACTGTAAGGGCTCACATTTCCATTCTGTATTATTAGCGGCACAGCTGATACAGTTTTTCAGGTTTGATGTAGTTTAAGCTGAATTTATTTGTGTCCCTGTAGCACTATGGCACGGCAGCAGGCTCAGCTCCTGTTGAATATGAACAGTCTGGAGCCGGTGAACTTCAGTGTGCAGCAGAACAACACTGAAGCCTTTGCCGTCGCCCTCTGCCATCTGGCTGAACTCCATGCTGAGCAGGTAATGACCTCTGACACAAGAACATAAACACAAATCCTTTTTGGTGGAAGCTTGATTTCATGTATTGTTCTGTGCCTAAATGTATTGAATGCTAAATTAGCATGTTTTTTTTTTTTTTTTTTTTTGCCTTCAGGGCCTTTATGCTGTTGTGACGGACATCATGAAACACTTGAAGCAGCAGTTTCCTCCTCATACCCAGCATGCCAAGGTAAGTCTGCTGAACACAATATAGCTGATCAATCACAGATCAGCAGCCACTATATGATTTTATTTTCTCTCTCTTTACCAGCTCTGGATGCTATGTGATCTGAAAATTCAGTTTGAGAAGGCTATGAATGATGGGAAATACCATTTGGCTGAACCCCATGTCACAGCTATCTCTGCCTTAAACAGCACTGAGGGATTGTACAGGTAGATAACTGCACATATTATACTTTTCTAGTAGATTGACCTGTTCAAGCGATTACTTGTGTTCTTGTCTGTTCAGGAAAGCGCAGCTGCTGAAAGCTCTGAATCAGACGTCTGAAGCCTCTAAGATTCTACAGCAGCTGCAGCAGGAGTGTGAGAAGAGTAAGAACACAGAAATGATCATCAGGTATCACTTTATTTAAAGAAAATTCTGAGTTCACACTGAAAATCTGGGATTTAAGATCTAATTGAAAAATGGAAATAAGGGATGATTTAGTGTTTAGAGGAACTGAAGTCAGGATGAAATCAAAATTGACTAGCACTTTACTTGCCATCACAGGAATAAATTACATTTTATGTTAAGTATATTAAAATAGAAAACAGTTATTTTAAATTGTAGTAATATTTCACACTATTACTGTTTTTACTGTATTTTTGTGATCACATGCCACCTATGAGCATAAGAGACTTATTTCAAAAACATAAAAAAATTTGATTTTTATCTTTTTGTCCCGTTGCGTGTGTGCATTTCAACCTTGAAATCTTTAATCAAACTGTCATAACTTGCTCTTCCTGTGATATGACCCACTTCTCTCTGCTGACTTCTGTGAGTCCACACATTCAGTGTAACTTTTCACTCAGTTATTGCTGATAATATCATTTGTATTTGAAAATGTGTATTAATAATGTGTATATCATTTTCACTATTGGACTTCTAGAGCTCACTTTATATTAAAAATCTTAATTACCCAAATTTTTGAAGTGTGTATTTGAAATCTTATTGAAACGGCGGTGTTCGCATGTCTGTTTTTAACTCTTGAGTGTGTTTGTGTGGCAGGGTGATGCTGGCCTCTGCAGAACTTCACTGGGACTCGTCTGGGTTTGCGTCAGCTCTGCCGTTACTCTTACAGGCTCTTGCTCTGTCACGCCAACACAACCTCCAGAGCTTGACCTCAGAGACTGTGTTACACCTGGCATTTACTCAGGTACACCAACATACACCAACAAGAACCTTCACAGTTTGTGCTCAGACACCTGATAATGACTGACAAATGCTAACAAAACATCTCCCAATTGCATGATTTCACCTTAGAATTCACTGAAGTGTTTTCAGTACACTTGTGTGTTTGTTGTTTTTTGAAAGATGAAGGAATTGTGTAATTTTCAACTAGGAGTGTCTGATGTTGATCATCTCTCTTCATAGCTGATGTTGGGGATCCCTGAGCAGGCTCTTGCACTGGTGCAGGACGTGTTGGAGTCGGTTTTGGCTCATGGTTCTCTGATAGACAAGGGCAGAGCTCTGCTGCTGGCCGCTCGCTGTCAGATGGCTTTAGCAGGAAGTGCTGCACAGGAACACAGACTGACTGGTACTGCCTGAGTCCTGTTTGTCATCCATCTCACTGTATTCAGGTTATACTTCATATGTTTAAGTGATGTATTTTCCTTTCCTGCAGCACTGGAACAAGCCGTACACACTTTAGATGAAGCAGCTGTGTATTTCTCTCGTCTTGACTGTAAAGAGCGTATGAGAGACATACATTACCTACAGGCACGCTTGCATCACACTCTCGGCAACGTCTCTCAACGCAACAAATGCGCCATGCTCTTCCGTCTGCTGGATCAGGAGCTGCCGTCGTCTGGGATGACTGTGGTCAATCATCTTTAGAAAACCTCAGCTGCGTGTGTTAAAGGGTTAGTTCACTCAAAAATGAAAATTCTGTCATTAATTACTCACCCACATGTCACTCCAAAACCATAAGACTTTCATTCATCTTTGGAACACAAATAAAGATTTTTTTTTTTTTATAAAATTTCAGTCCCTCCATGGACAGCTACACAACTACCACTTTGATGTTTCAAAAAGTTCATAAAGAGATTGTAAAACTAATCCATATGAATTGAGTGGTTTAGTCCAAATTTTCAGAAGAGACTCGTTCGCTTTATATGACGAACAGCAAACATGCTTGAGCTTCCGTTTACCTCAACTGATGTGTGAATTGATGAATGTTTATTTGTGAATAAAAGCCTAAATTAAATCTGTTCATCATATAAAGCGATTGAGTTTCTTCAGAAAATTTGGACTAAACCACTCAATTCATATGGATTAGTTTTACAATCTCTTTATGAACTTTATGAAGCATCAAAGTGGTAGTTGCGTGGCTGTCAACGGAGGTACAGAAATCTCTGAATTTATTAAAAATATCTTAATTTGTGTTTTGAAGATGAAAGTCTTACAGCTTTGGAACATGAGGGTAAGTAAATGATGACAATTTTCATTTTTGGTTGAACTAACCCTTTAATGAACAACACCAAACATTGTGTCCTGTACCGTGTGCATGCTGGAAATAAATTATATTTTGTATGTAAAAAAACTAATTTCTGACCTTTTATATATAATATATCTTATATAGATATATCTTTATATATATATGTGGGGATGAGGGAAGCAAATTTGCAAAAGTGAAAATAATAGTTCCTAAAGATAGTTAATACTATAAAATTTAACTTAATACTGTAAAAATGTTCATATCTTTCAATGTTTAATACAGACACTAACAAAGTAACAGATTGAATATAGGCACGTATTTTTAAAAAAAAATTTTTTTACCATGGTATTCTTTTAAATACTTCAAATACCATAGAAGATTAATCTATGGTACATTAATACCATGGACTATTTTAAAGTACCAGTGGTATTAGAGAATATACTATAGTATTATATGTTAGTGAATTTTATAAATTTGGGTACATACAATTTGGTTACAATAACTGAATTACAGAGGTATTTTGGTGAAAACAATAGTTACTGTTGTATTTTTTTGTAAAGTTACAGTGATTCATTTGTGATACCGGCTTAAGTAAATTAAAGCATGAACATGAAATACTGATAATCTTTAAATCTTCCGCTAAGAAAAATAAAAACATTACAATGTAGAGAACTGCACTAATATTACAATATAATTTTTTTTATAATATCGTTAATAAGTTTATTTGAGAAAATCACTAGAACAATAAAGAGATTTCAGGAGATCTGTTGCCTGGATACAGTTTTGCCCCTAACAGAGGTCAGAAATATTTGTAATCTGTAATTATATGTATTTACTGGCAAGCTATTTGTATTTATTGTAATATGTGTTACACAGTCTTGTGTACAGTAATGCAGACTTGTCCACTTTTCTCCACCTGAGAAGTCTAACATGACCATGTTGTGATAAGAGCTATTTTGTGTTTACTGTAGTTTGCTCTGTATTTACAAAGACATTGAGCACTGGATACAAATAAGTACCACAGAACAAGAACCAATCAAATAACACCTAATCGCATAATACTGTGGTAATGCAAACTCTCACAACAGACAAAACTCTTACTGCCAAGAACTGAGATGAAAGGAATGTTTCAAGGATAACCAGCAAAAGTGTGTGGCAATAATGAGAATGCTGAGAGTGACTGAGGATGATGGGAATGATCATCAATCATTTGACCTCTAATCCAAAGGCGAGAGAGAGCAAATCCAGAAATATACAGAGCAAATTCAGTGAGGTCTGAACACAGTGTCGCCAGTTCTCTTGCTCACTTCATCATGCAATGGCTGCCAAACAAGTCAACTATTCTTACAGAGATACTTAAATGAATAAACTTCAAAGAATATGACCACTTCAAGCAAAATTAGAACAGGTGTGACAATTTTGAACAAAATGTGGCCAAAAAGGAAAACATTTTGGAGTTTGTTTCAGTGATTCAAAATAGCCTGCCAGCAGGAAAACATCCCACTGGCTGTTAAACACCTTTGAAATACAAATGGTCCATGACGAAGATGTAGTAGATTGGGCCCGGTATAAAACGTTTATCGTGGTTGAAATTGTATTCCTTCCCCCTCAGTTGAAATCGTCTTTCAGTTTGCCAGTCTGGAGCTCCAGTGGTTAAAACCGTTCACAACAGCTGGGAACTCCTCTGTGATCTAGTGGACTGACATCTACTGACAGTCCTACAATAAACACACAGACAGGCACACATGGAGTATAAAACATTACTGAGCTCACATCACATCAGGAGATTCATTTAAAAAAAGGCTAAAAGATATTAATATCGGCCATTTATTTTTTAATTATATGAACTCTAAATGAAAATATACTCACAGAAGTATGAGAGTGTCTTCAGTTTAATATGTGGATCAGCCTTTAGATCAGAAAGAAGCTTCTTTGTTGAAACTCCTAGATTACTCCCATTCAGACTCAGTTCTCTCAGGTGTGAGGGGTTTGATCTCAGAGCTGAAGTCAGAGCAGCACAACCTTCATCTGTGATACTACAGTCACTCAAACTGTAGAGAACGACACACTCTTCAGTCTCAGATCATGACACACAAATCAGATCAACACAATTCACTAACTCTGTCCTACCATTGCTCAGATATTTTACCTTTAGTACATGTAGCATATCGCGTTTTATTTACTCTTTGTGTGAACAGCATCTATCATTATTTGCATGTGTAAACAAAATGGTTTTTTTAGCATAGATTAGTTTGGTGCTTGGGAGCTTATTCATATGTTCTCTCTTTTAAAATGTTAATAAGTGTAAATTTCAGCATCATATATGTCTTTACTGACAGTACATACTGCAAGAGTTCTGAGTTTGAACATTAAAGCAATTCAGTGACTGTATAACAGATAAGAACACTGTTATCACCTTTAAAACAAACTTTATGTAGACAGCCTGAGCATCCAATATCAAAAGGATGATGTGTGAATGCTTACTTTCAGTTGTCTCTGCTAATTTAACTGATAGGTGAAAGCATTAATGTCCAATAATCCACTTGTCCATACTTTCTTAGATTTTTGATAGCTAACTTAACATTATTCCACTACTAGATTTGTTTGTGGGTGAATGACCCAATGCCCCCTATAGATGCTGCCTGTGTTTATTTACTTCAATTAATCTCTATCATATAACGGAGCTGACATCCAATAATTTATGAAGCGCACCTTTTCCATTGATTTAATTAGCTGAAATTAGTCCTAAAATTTACACCAAATGATGTCTTAATGATGACAAACACATGTGACTATCAGAGATGATCTTACTTCAATTTCTCCAGTTTACAGTTATGATTCTCCAGTACAGCAGAGAGAAGCTTCATTGTTGAATCTCTTAGTTTATTCTTAGACAGATCCAGTTCTCTTAGGTGTGAGGGGTTTGATCTCAGAGCTGAAGTCAGAGCAGCACAACCTTCATCTGTGATACTACAATACCTCAACCTGTAGAGAACAATGACACACTTCGGTCTCAGTTCATAACACAGATCAGATAAGTGATTACCTTGTTTTTTTTTGTTTTTTTTGTTTGTTTTTTTACATTTGTAGATATTTTTTATAGACATTTATAGATTTATTTACATTTGTAGATTCTCCAGATTTCATCATAAATATCTTAATTTGTGTTCCGAAGATAAACGAAAGTCTTATGGGTTTGGAATGACATGAGGGTGAGTAATGACAGAATTTTCATTTTTGGGTGAACTAACCCTTTAAATTGTTAAAAAATCTTGAATACTGGGCACAGACCCACATTTGTTCTATTTTTAAAGGAGACACTTGGCAGATCACTGTAGAAGTGAAAAGAACAATGAAAGTGAAAAGTTATAGAAGTTTATGAAAATGTAAAATTATATTTTTAATATTTTATATAAATTTATATTTTACAAAACATGTGCAACTCTAAAACTGCAATAAAATCAAAGTAAAAAATCTAAACAAGTTGTGTTCCAAATTTGCAGTGTATTTAAAAAAAATGAGCTTTCAGAATGATTTTGTTTTGGTGAAGTACCAAACTTTTCCACTAGATGACACCCAGGCTTCATTGGTGACCATATAAGTACTCTTCCATTTCCATGTATGGTTTGAGTGATCTAAATTATATATTTCCATAATTTTCATACAAATTATTAAGTGGACATCCTATTCAGAAGTAGTATGGCCAGTCTGGTAGTGTTTGATTGGAATTCACCTCTAACAAACATATAAAGACATCTAATGTCGTGATTAACAGGCAAGACAGTCACAGTAAATACTAAAATAATATCAATGTGAAAATAATCAATTTTCCATTCAATTATTAGTTATTGCATAATTGTTTTGCTCTTTCTGCATTACATAATCTTTTTCTCATAATTAAACAGTATTTTTGTTCATGCATTATTTGATTGCTTAGAGTTTTTATTTTTATTAAGTTTTACTTTGCTGTGCATTGGTGCAAATAAATATGATCTAACACTCATAATGAGTCAAGAGGACATGTTGATTCTGCATCTCCAATGGGTGCCATGTGATGTGATGAAACATGAATATGGATGAAATCAGCTTGTACGGGACATTTGAGTGTCTTTTAGTTATTTCACAAGTTTTGATGTGTATCTTCTTATCTTGTATTCACAAGTTCCCGTTATCATGGTTTATTCTTCCAAGTCAATAAAGAATCAAATTTCTTAAATACAGCTAATTCTCCTGTGCATTATGATAACAGTCAAAGCTTTCTGTTCTCCCACCATGTGTCTGAACTTACTGCATGTGCATAATTAACTTTTCATGTGCGCTGCAAAAATGACATCGCGGAACATGTGCAGTAAGAATAAATATAAACCAAAGAAATATATTCAAATTAACAAAAAACATTGTTAAACCAAATTTACATATTAAATGTGAAAATATAAACTCTGAAATATGAAACATGGCTCTTACACAGCTTCACATATTATTGCGTTGCTACTGAATATGATTAATGTAAACATTTATTAATGTTGATTATAATCCCAAACACTTTAATTTAATCACACTAGAAACTACTGGAGAATGTGTCTGAGATCATGTGACTAGTAGAGAGATGATCTTACCACAGTTTCTCTAGTTTACAGTGATTATTCTCCAGTACAGCAGAGAGAAGCTTCATTGTTGAATCTCCTAGTTTATTAAATGTCAGATCCAGTTCTCTCAGGTGTGAGGGGTTTGATCTCAGAGCTGAAGTCAGAGCAGCACCACCTTCATCTGTGATATCACAAATCCACAACCTGTAAAGAACAATGACACACTCTTCAGTCTTAGTAACACACAGATCAGATTAGCATTTACCTTATTTAAAGTTTGTACTTTTTTATTTACATTTATAGATGTTTTTATAGACATTTATAAATTTATTTACATTTGTAGATTCTCCAGATTTCATCAAAAATATCTTAATTTCTGTTCTGAAGATAACCGAAGGTCTTACGGTTTGGGATGACATGGGGGTGAGTAATTAAAGACAGAATTTCCATTTTTGGGTGAACTAACCCTTTAAATTGTTAAAAATCTTAAATACTTTGAAGCACAGACCCACGTTTGGTCTCTTTTTAAAGGAGACACTTGGCAGATCACTATAGAAGTGAAAAGAATTATGAAAGTGAAATAAAGCACGATGCATTAAGAGCCGGGGGGTGTAAACGTTTTGGATTTGAAGATCAAGGTAAATTGTACCTAATTTGTCTTCCGGGAAACATGCAAGTATCTTCTGTTGCTTCCGAAGGGCAGAACTAAATGAAAAAAAATGATATTTCAACAAAATAAGAAACATTTGGACATCATCCAGTTCAAAAGTTTTCACCAACCGGCTCTTAATGCATTGTGTTTCCTTCTGGAGAATCAGTGAATGTCAATTGTCCTCAGTGTGAAAAGAAGGATCTCAAAATCATACAGTCACTGCTGGAAAGAGTTCAAATATTAAAAAAAATGCTTGAATGCTGAAGAATCTGCAGGACCTGGAGGATTTTTTTCTGAAGAACAGGGCTCAGTTTAGATCATCCAAGTAACCACAGACAGCATTGAGAAATAATAGTTCTCGAACGGGTTATTTTAATAAATTCAGCTTTTTATAGTCTTGTGGACTATATATAAACATCTTTTATGTAAAATATCAGGACAGTACTAAATAAAAAAATAACATCCATTCTGTATGATCTCTCTTATTTTGTTAAAATTATTCACATTTTCACAGATTCTGCAAGTGGTTCACATACTTTTTCATGCAACTGTGCATTTGTGTGTGTGTGTGCGTGTTTTTGTGACATATCAGGACACAAATTTTGTATAATGACATGGGTATGACATAGGTATTACAAGGAGAGGGTGAATTATGAGGACATTACCCCATGTCCCCATTTTTCAAAAGGCTTATAAATCATACATAATTAGTTTTTTTGAGAAAGTAAAAATGTGCAGTTTTCTGTGATGGGTAGGTTTAGGTGTAGGGGTAGTGTAGGGCGATAGAAAATATGGTTTGTACAGTATAAAAACCATTACGCCTATGGAATGTCCCAACAATTCACAAAAACAAACGTGTGTGTGTGTGTTTGAAAAGACATGTACTGCATGTACTGTCATGTGTTAATTGTAACAGGTAAGAAGGACACAGAAAACACTAAAATAATATAAATGTGAATAAAATAAATAGCATTAACAACGTTCAGTTATAAGTCATTAATAAAGTTATTATATGATGAACTAATCATTCACAAAATGTCACTATACATTCATAAATGATTAATAAGTGGTATGTTAACTTTTTATGAATGTTTTATTAATTCAGTTATAAGTCACTTATAAGTTATTAATTAATGATGAACTAATCATTTATAAAACATGACTGAACATTCATAAATGATCAATATGTGGTATGCTAATGATTTACAAATGTGTTGTAAGTTATCTTTAAAAAAAATGTGTAAATCATGAAATTAATCAAACAGATCATTAGTAGATGGTTGATAAGTTATTAGTTGATACATTATTTATCACTTATAAATCATCGAAGTATTTATGTAAAAAAAAATTGTATTATCTTAATAAACAATTGTTAATCATGAACAAATGATGAACAAACCATTAGTAAATGATCAGTATATGATTTATTGATGAAGTTGTTAGCTAGTCTGTGTTCAAAAGCACAAACAGGGGCTTCCAGTGGGTTATGTTAAATCCTTTCACTCATCAGCACAGACTCGTGTTCTGTGTGGAGTGTCTGGGATCTAGTGATAAAGTGAACCTCTGAACCAGTTTTTCATTCCACTGAAGCTCACATCAGGTGCACAGCAGTTAAAGGCTCCATGTGTGTCAGAGAAGACAGCTGTCTATACCCTCACCAGTCAGTCACACTACAAAGTGTTCAACACCTGTTATAGACAAGTACAGGTCTCTGCAGGACATTAATGATTGATGGGTTTTTTGTTTTTGTTTTGATTTTTGGGAGAGGGGGGGGAGGGGGTTATTAGAATCTGATACAAACTCAATACTCACGTCTGTATAGCTGCTGTGTGAGAGCTGATAAATGAAGCAGATTAAGTTTATTGAGAAGCGACGCAAATGCACATCCCTTTCTCACAAACATTGCTGGAAATTTTGTAGTTAAATACATAAACATTTGTGCCACAACTTCTGTATAATGTGAACAGGGTAGCCGTCAAGTCAGCAAAAGCTTTTATAATTGGCCGTTTTACAACATTATAGAAATTATTGCAGTGATAATGTATATACGAATTTTATAATAAATTTGAATATTTATTTTTATTTTAGGCGGGCTTACCTTGGATGGATGACTTTTCCCATGGAACACAAATACTGTTTTGTATCTATTTATTTATTATCCTGCTGTTTTCCTGTCAGGGTTGCTTGTGCAGGAACACACGACGAAGGAGATTAGATACACAATAAGTTTTAACTTGAGAAATCCAACAGGTACAGGCAGAGATGCAACACAACTTAGGAATGACAAGACCGGACAAGGAACACAGGGAAAACAGGAACTCAAATACACAGATCAATTAACCAAAATGACAAACAGCTGTGATGATATCGTTAGTGTCCATGGTGATAGATGATGGCGGGAAAACAGAGCAAAGGAGAACATGTGACATATGACAACAAACAAACAGAATGTGACTGAGTCCGTGACATTTCCATATAATGGAAATGCATGATGATCACTGGACTGTCATTGTCACTAGGACTGTTACTGGTTCCCGCTCAAAAACACTTGGGTTAAGGGTGCATGACACCTTTAACCCTTCAACTTTCAGCCCTAGTAGGAGTCACTAAAAAAAAAATTTTTCTTAAGGGGAGACACTACAGGCAAAAACACTGTTTTTTCAGGCACCTGTCAATTTTGAGATTTTGCACTTTTTGGCTTTTCATAAAGTGTTTTTTCAGACTGGTGGAAAGAAAACATCCAAAATACATTTTTAAGTGTATATCTTATGGCACTTTATCTATTTGCGTCTATAGAGTTCAATTACAGTAAATATCTTTAAATATCTTTAAAATTCTTATTATTGGACATATAAAAAAAAAATAACCAAGCTGTTTTTTTTTTGTTTTTGTTTTTTTTGTCAAAATTTGTGTTTTTATCTGAAAGATATAAAAATTAACTCTACTGTACAATTTCAGTACTACATGCTTTTTTGAATAATAAACACCTGTAGCAATGTCATTAGGTCTTAGATCAGGGTGCCCAATCCTGGTCCTGGAGATCTACCTACCCGTAGAGTTCAGATCCAACCCTGATCAAACACACCTGTCTGTAATTATCAAGTGCTACTGAAGATCTAAATTACCTGGTTCAGTTGTGTTTGATCAGGGTTGGTACTGAACTTTGCAGGAAGGTAGATCTCCAGGAACAGGATTGGGCAGCCCTGTCTTAGATAATTTCCATAATTATGAGGGTCCACATTAAATTAAATTTATTTAAAGGGTGTTTAGAAATAAATAATACATATACTCTATATTGTGGTGGTTAATATAATATCAAGGCCTTTTTCAGTGATTTTAATTCAGAACATTTTCGATAAACTCAGCAAATTTCAGTTAATTAAGCAATTAAAAGCATTGGAAACAACAGGAACATTTCACAACACACTCTACACCGCGTTCCAAATTATTATGCAAGTGACATATCAGTAAGATTTCAGTACAATAAACATTCAAATTTTAGTTTTTCTAAGAAAATGTTTGTTTGTTTATTTATCCATGTCTTTTTACAAACCCGATTTCAAAAAAAGTTGGGACACTGTACAAATTGTGAATAAAAAAGGAATGCAATGATGTGGAAGTTTCAAATTTCAATATTTTATTCAGAATACAACATAGATAACATATCAAATGTTTAAACTGAGAAAATGTATCATTTTAAAGGAAAAATAAGTTGATTTTAAATTTCATGGCATCAACACATCTCAAAAAAGTTGGGACAAGGCCATGTTTACCACTGTGTGGTATCCCCTCTTCTTTTTATAACAGTCTGCAAACGTCTGGGGACTGAGGAGACAAGTTGCTCAAGTTTAGGAATAGGAATGTTGTCCCATTCTTGTCTCATACAGGCTTCTAGTTGCTCAACTGTCTTAGGTCTTCTTTGTCGTATCTTCCTCTTTATGATGTGCCAAATGTTTTCTATGGGTGAAAGATCTGGACTGCAGGCTGGCCATTTCAGTACCCGGATCCTTCTTCTATGCAGCCATGATGTTCTAATTGATGCAGTATGTGGTCTGGCATTGTCATGTTGGAAAATGCAAGGTCTTCCCTGAAAGAGACGACGTCTGGATGGGAGCATGTGTTGTTCTAGAACTTGGATATACCTTTCAGCATTGATGGTGCCTTTCCAGATGTGTAAGCTGCCCATGCCACACGCACTCATGCAACCCCATACCATCAGAGATGCAGGCTTCTGAACTGAGCGCTGATAACAACTTGGGTTGTCCTTGTCCTCTTTAGTCCGGATGACATGGCGTCCCAGTTTTCCAAAAAGAACTTCAAATTTTGATTCGTCTGACCACAGAACAGTTTTCCACTTTGCCACAGTCCATTTTAAATGAGCCTTGGCCCAGAGAAAACGCCTGCGCTTCTGGATCATGTTTAGATATGGCTTCTTTTTTGACCTATAGAGTTTTAGGCCGGCAATGGCGAATGGCACGGTGGATTGTGTTCACCGACAATGTTTTCTGGAAGTATTCCTGAGCCCATGTTGTGATTTCCTCTGTCCATCTTGACTTCTGAGAGACACTGCCACTCTGAGAGGCTCTTTTTATACCCAATCATGTTGCCAATTGACCTAATAAGTTGCAAATTGGTCCTCCAGCTGTTCCTTATATGTACATTTAACTTTTCAGGGCCTCTTATTGCTACCTGTCCCAACTTTTTTGGAATGTGTAGCTCTCATGAAATCCAAAATGAGCCAATATTTGGCATGACATTTCAAAATGTCTCACTTTCAACATTTGATATGTTATCTATATTCTATTGTGAATAAAATATAAGTTTATGAGATTTGTAAATTATTGCATTCCTTTTTTATTCACAATTTGTACAGTGTCCCAACTTTTTTGGAATCGGGTTTGTAGATAACTGGTATCAATCTCAGACAAAATAATTTGCCAGGTCTATGGAAACCCTACTTAGAGGTTGTTCCACATTATTAAGCAAGTCACAGTTCTCATGCAATATGGGGAGGAAGAAAGATCTTTCTGAAGATGAAAAGCATGAAATGGTGCAATGTTGTGCAAAAGGCATGAAAACTACTAATATTGTGTGAAAACTTATCAAATTATCATAAGATTTGTGAGTGATTTAGAGCACAGCAGAACTCGGTCAGATAAAGGCTTATTAATGAAAGTTCCTGTCAAAAAAATTAATTGTATTAAAAGGGCAGCTATAAAAAAAAAGCCAGTGTTGAGCAGCAAACAGGTATTTGAAGCTTCTGGTGTCTCTGGAGCCTCAAGAAGCTCTCCATGCAGACTGGAAGTTGTGCGTAAAAATGCATTTCAGCCACTCCAAACCAAAGCTCACAAAGAGAAACATTTACAGTGGGTTCAGAAATACATGAAAACACATTTTTAGTTTTATAGTTTTATTCACTGACTAATGCCGTACTACAATGGATGGTCTAAATGGATGGATTTATGGATGGTTGGTGAATGGCCACCACGTTCTAACAAGACTGCGACGTCAGCAAGGAGCTAGCAGGTGATGATTTGGGCTGGAAGGTCCCTTCAGGGTCTCTGAGGGTATTAAAATGACTTTTGCAAGATATGTGGAGTTCATAACTGGCCATTTTCAGCTATGGTATAAAAAGGAGGATAGTGCCTTCTGAAATACAATGCACTATGCACTATCCCATGCTGCAAAAAAAAACACCACAGCAATAAAACTGTTTGAAAATGTATTTCTACACCCACTGTAAATGTTTCTCTTTGTGAGGTTTGGTTAGTAGTGGCTAAAATGCATCTTTACGCACAACTGCCAGCCTGCATGGAGAGCTTCTTGAGTCTCCAGAGACACCAGCAGCATCAAATACCTGTTTGCTGCTCAACAGTGGCTTTTTTATAGCTGCCCTTTTAATACAATTAATTTTTTGACAGGAACTTTCATTAATAAGCCTTTATCTGACCTGAGTTCTGCTGTGCTCTAAATCACTCACAAATCTTATGATAATTCGATAAGTTTTCACACAATATTAGTTGTTTTCATGCCTTTTGCACAACATTGCACCATTTCATGCTTTTCATCTTCAGAAAGATCTTTCTTCCTCCCCATATTGCATGAGAACTGTGACTTGCTTAATAATGTAGAACAACCTCTAAGTAGGGTTTCCATAGACCTGGCAAATTATTTTGTCTGAGATTGATACCAGTTATCTAAAAAGACATGGATAAATAAACAAACAAACATTTTCTTAGAAAAACTAAAATCTGAATGTTTATTGTACTGAAATCTTACTGATATGTCACTTGCATAATAATTTGGAACGCGGTGTAAAAAAAAATAAAAAAAAAAATAAAAAAAATAAATCAACCCAAATGCGAGTCAAAAAATGGACAAACCCAACCGTTTTTTAAATAAAAAATTTTACCCAATGATTGAGTTTGTCCATATTTGACTCAATTTTGGGTTGAAACAACATTTTGTCAACCACACATTATGGTCAAAACAAAATTGTACTTCAAATAAAATACTTTACAGCTACCTTTATCAGTCCATTTAAATGTTTAAAATACATAGACAATATACAATATGGTGCGATAAACCAAAATTAAATAAATAAACAAACGTTAAACAAAAGACACAGCTTGCACAATCTACTCCTTGCTCAGAGCGTGTTTTTTGGGGCATACAAAACGTGCGACGAAGCTGCCTCCTGGATTGTCTCGTTAAAATGACGCAGAAGTGCGTTCCAAAAAAAAAAAAGAAAAGTTTTTTGACCCCTACACCCTTCATCCCTTCGAAGCTCTCACTCTGGAGGGTAAACCCATTGAAGGGAGGGCATAGGGATGAGCCCTTCCGAATGGAACGCAGGGACTATCGCTGTAACTGAATAAAAAGAAGATAAAAACGTTTTGATTAAACATGAATATAATAAACCCACGACTACGACAATACATGGTTTATCTGTTCGTCAAGTCTTCTTGAGTTTTTCCATAAATAATAAAGTATATTTATAATGAAATGCTAATCAAACTAATCTAATCAATGCTAATCAAAATGCTATTCAAACTGACGCTGAAGTGAGTTTGGAGTAAAAACATTATTAAATTTTGTATTTTGTTTGACAAATTTTGTTTTTAATATAGTCTACTTCCACATGGTTTCTCAAGCCCCTGTACGAGCTGTGTTTATGATGTTTGAGTTGGGAGATGTCACATGACCTGCGGTGCACTTGCGGCATTCTGAAAAGTTGAGAATTTATCATCTCGATGCGCCTGGAAAACGCACCACATGCGCGTCGCTTCCATTATGAGCGCGGCTGCCGCGTGTCTACATTTGAAATAATGAATTTGAGCGCACAAAAGACGTGATATGTGAACGGCCCCTGAGTCCTGTATTGACAACCTGCCATACAAGTGGCTTATATGACAGAAAAAATGTATGCTGCGTTTGCGTTAAATATTTTTTGACGCGTTAAACTGGAAAACGTTTTCTGGAAGTATTCCTGAGCCCATGTTGTGATTTCCTCTGCACTGATTTACCCAATTTTCTGTTTAATGAACACAAAACCAATTCAAAGTCAACTCTTAACATGTCCAAAACGTTTTTTTTTTTTTTTACTTAATTATTATTGGCATAGCGCCTTCCACGTTCAGTCACAGCTTTGTCCATGAGAGAGCTCACGATATCTCTCTCTGCTTGCCTGCTGCGTCACGTGGTTAGGTTGCGGCGCATTCAAAAACATATTTATTAAACAAAAGACAAGTTATTTCGAGTCAATTAACTCAAGTCCGAGTCAAGTCATAAATGTCAAGTCAAAGTCAAGTCTTTTATTAATATTTGTCAAGCAAGTCTCAAGTCTTACAATGTGCGACTTAAGTCTGACTCGAGTCAAGTCATGTGACTCGAGTCCCCCCAACCCACCTCTGCTAATTAGCCTATCTGTTAGTTCTTGTTCAAACGATAAAAGATGTTACTGCGTCCTTTCATATTTGTCAAGACGTTTTTCTTTATTAAATGCATCATAGATAGCGGGTTAGCCTTTTTTTTAACAAATCCTGTTGGAGAGGGTCAAAAAACATTACATTTACAGTAGATTTGTTCATGTTACATCATATTTATAGTTAATTTCTTTTATGCGTGTAGTTTGC
Organism: Ctenopharyngodon idella; assembly: GCF_019924925.1. Classification (NCBI taxonomy): domain Eukaryota; kingdom Metazoa; phylum Chordata; class Actinopteri; order Cypriniformes; family Xenocyprididae; genus Ctenopharyngodon; species Ctenopharyngodon idella. The sequence goes on from NC_067227.1 coordinate 13,211,959, forward strand.
AGTATTGAGCATTATAACCAATCACACATATTTTTGTTGAGTTTAGGAACGCAATGTCCAATCAGAGGCGTTGTGATTAGTCACCGCGCAAATGCTGATGTCATGACAGTTGCAAGCTCTCACTGACAGAATTCTAAATCTGAACCCACGCAAATTCTCTTTTATCATCATAAACAACTCTTTAATCGCTTTCTTCATGTAATGGCTATATTCCCAGTTTGGAAAAACTGTTTTTTTATGCTACTGAATTAATCAATGTTAAGTCTTTTGCTAATCCGTAAAAAAGCAATAAACAAATTCATTACAGTTCTTGTCTTGTTTAGTCTGTAGACAGAATATGATGCCTTTTCCCCGCCAAAAAACTTTGTCGACTTAATAATCATCATTACAATTTTTATAGGCTTTTTACATTTGCAATGTATTAAGCAGCATTAAGCAGTAGGCTTATGTGTAAATAAACATAAATGCCATGTCAGATGCAGCTTCTGTTCCACCTTTGCAGTGTAATAGCTTTAGTTGATGGTTGAAAAAAAAAAAAAAATCATTGGTAACAGTCTGTAGAATTGTGATTAAAGTAACCTACAAAGGTAAACAATGTGTATATATTGTTAACGTTGATTATAATCCCAAACACTTTGATTTAATCACACTAGAAACTACTGGAGAATGTGTCTGAGATCATGTGACTAGTAGAGAGATGATCTTACTTCAGTTTCTCCAGTTTACAGTGATGATTCTCCAGTACAGCAGAAAGAAGCTTCATTGTTGAATCTCCTAGTTTATTCTCAGTCAGATCCAGTTCTCTCAGGTGTGAGGGGTTTGATCTCAGAGCTGAAGTCAGAGCAGCACCACCTTCATCTGTGATATCACACTTATACAACCTGTAGAGAACAATGACACACTCTTCAGTCTCAAATCATAACACAGATCAGATTAGGATTTTCCTTATTTAAAGTGTGTGTGTGTGTGTGTGTGTACAGGTTTATATTACATTATGGGGACCCCACAAGGATAGTAAAACGTGGGGGGATCCACTGTATAGAGCAATACTCTAATGGCATTAGTGGGCTAAAGTCAGTCACACCTCGACTTTCTTCCAAATAACACACATTTCATTCATAATATTATAAATACAGGCCTATAGTTCCTGCACATTTTCGTTTTTCTGAATTGTGTGAAATAGCTAATAAAAATAGGTAATACAAAACGATTATGTGGTCACCAAGGTGAAATGGTTTAGTCTTGACTTCTGGTCGTGAGTGACTGTTGGAGGGATGGGAAATCTGTTGACTGTTGACTTGAGTGCCAAATAAACACAGAGATGGACAGGAAAATGTCAAAGCCATCAGGTGCCCAATTTAGAAAAAATGCTCTCTGCTCTTGTTACATTTTTTTATATATCTGATTGTATATATTTTTGTCACATTTATGTATATAGTGTATATTTATTTAAGTTCTGATAACTTATACTGTCATATTTTGTGCAGAATTGTGTTCATTGTCTTTTGGCAATGTTGGAGGTGGAGATTGTGCACCTTAAAAAGTGTTTCCTGTTGTAATTGCAATAGTTAAATTGGATTCTCTTAAGTGTGTTTTTCAAATGTTCTAATGAAGGATTTGTTAAAAGATCTCGTTCTCGATTTCATCACCCACATGATCTAATTCCTAATGACAACGATTCACTCATGTATATTAAACCTTTGACAAAAATAAAATCGTGACATTCAAATCTGCGTTCGCGCTGCCGTTGATCTGAAGAGAGTTGTCATGCGTAGATATAAACAGCTTCACAAACAATCTTTTCAAATGCACAGTATCATTATTTCTGTGTGACAAATATTCCAATTATAACAGAATTATACAAAAGTTTATTATTCAGATAGAAACGCTGATGTTACCGATCAAAATATAATAAATTACCTTCTGAAAGTAACTGGACTTCAAATAACGACTGTATCGATTGCATTGTTACGCCACTAGGTGGCAACAACTTTACTGTTAAAAATGTGTTTATCACTGAATCATTCTTTCAGAAACAAGTCTTTATGAATCCAACTTACAAAAATATTCTGTTTCACCTGTATGGATCTTACATGTGTGTTCAAGCATCTTATCTAATTTGTGGTAACACTTTACAATAAGGTTCATTTGTGAACTAACCATGAGTAATACATTTGTTACTGTATTTGTTCATCTTTGTTAATGTTAGTTAATAAAAATACAGCCGTTCATAGTTTGTTCATGTTACTTCACAGTGCATTAACTAATGTTAACAAATACAACTCTTGATTTTAATAATGTATTAGTAAATGTTGTAATTAACATTAACAAAGATTAATAAATGCTGTAGAAATGCAGTTCATAATTAGTTCATGTTAATGTAGGCCTAGTTAACTGATGTTAACTAATGAACCTTATTGTAAAGTGTTAGCGAATATGAGATTAGCAGTCTGTTAAATTCATTTTACAAGAATAATAAACTCAAAAAGGACTGTTTGAGTTGAGTATTGTGCATTTTTCCCTTACTGCTATTTTTTATTAGTTGTTTAATTATTTTAATGGAACCGGAATCGTTAGGCAGAACCGGAAAATTTCTTACGATTCCCAACCCTAGTGACTAGTAGAGAGATGATGATCTTACCTCAGTTTCTCCAGTTTACAGTGATTATTCTCCAGTACAGCAGAGACAATCTTCATTGTTGAATCTCCTAGTTCATTAATAGAAAGACTCAAAACTCTCAGGTGTGAGGGGTTTGATCTTGGAGCTGAAGTCAGAGCAGCACAACCTTCATCTGTGATTTCACAACTCCACAACCTGTAGAGAACAATGACACACTCTTCAGTCTCAGTTCATAAGTAGATTGGGGATTACTTTATTTAAAGTGTGTATTTTTTGTTTTTTTATTTACGCGTGTGTGTGTGTGTGTGTGTGCGCGCGCGCGTTTAAAAAGCCATGTGCTGTAATGCATTAATTGTAACAGGTAAGAGACAGGAAATACTAAAATAATATAAATGTGAATAAAATCAATTTCCCCTTCTAGATATGGGAGAAAAGAAAGCTTTTCAAAGCTTCGAATCCATTGAACCAATTGCCTTGCAAATGATTCACTGTTTCAAGGCATTCGAAACGCCACACGCTGGCGATCCCTGCTGGTCAGAACAGTGTAAATGCAACAAAAAAAAAACAGGCCAAACATAAAAACACCTTTTACAAACCCATTGCAAATGTTTTATTGAAGGTAAAATCTATCAAGTGCAATTAACTAATCAGCTAATAAGATTAAATATCAAGTGTCTGTATAGTATGTGTTCTTTTATCAATTTTCAGGGTTTGTTTTGTTTGTACCATGGAAGGCTCAGTTAAATAAGCCAATAAGAGACTATTAACTACTATAATTCCTTTTAATTATTCTAATGTCTAATTAAAATGTCCACAAATGTATAAAAGTGATCAGAGATCAGGTAAAACCCATAGACACAAAGACACTCGTTCAGTGGTTCTCAGTGGCTGCTTTTACACTGGCACAAAAAATCAGCTTTTTTGCTCACTTCTGACACAGATCGGAATTTGTTGCACACACGTAAACACAGAAATCCGCTCGAGATTCGATTTTTTTGCATCTGATCTGAGCCACTTCCAAATGTGGTTTTAAATTAGATACATATCTGATCTCTGGACATGCGACCTACGTCTAAACACCCATATCCAATTCCCTTGGAATTCCAAGCCGCCACAAGGCGAGGATGACGTTTGCTCGCAAATTAGCCTACCTTTATTTTGCAGTCTATATTCGATCAGTCAGATTCCGTGCTGCAAAACATCCATGACACTGACAGCTGTTAACTTATCCATTTTGGCAGGTAAACATGGCAACCCGACGTGAAATATATAAATAATTTTAATAGCACGGCCATTAGCAATGTAGTAGAGAGATGATCTTACTTCAGATTCTCCAGTTTACAGTGATGATTCTCCAGTACAGCAGAGAGAAGCTTCATTGTTGAATCTCCTAGTTTATTCTTAGACAGATCCAGAACTCTCAGGTGTGAGGGGTTTGATCTCAGAGCTGAAGTCAGAGCAGCACAACCTTCATCTGTGATACTACAGTCACTCAACCTGTAGAGAACAATGACACACTCTTCAGATCAGATTACGAATGACTTTATTTAAAGTTTGTATTTTTTATTTACCTTTATAGACAATAAACTCTCAAACAACTAGGCAATCTTGAAAAACGTAAACAGAACAACCACATTTCAATGACAGCAACAAACCATCTCAAGCACAAACTGAGGGCTAGATATACACAAACTAACAAGGTGGAAAACAGAACAGGTGTAAATCAATGAACTAATGAGTAACCATGGTAACCAATGAACAGACAAAGGAAACTAATTTAGAAATGTTGAAGATCAACTCAAAGTTAAAAAGACATAAACCTGACAGTCATGTGTTAATTGTAACAGGTAAGACAGACACAAAAATACTAAATATGAATAAAATAAATTTTTCCTCCAGTTTGCAGCTTATAATCTTTTTCTCATAATTAGTCGTAGTATTTTTGTTCATGCATTATCTGATTGCTTACAGTTTTTATTTTTATTCAGTTTTACCTTGCTGTGTGTTGGTGAAAATAAATATGATCTAATAATAATTTAAAGGATCAAGGAAGTTTAAAGGATCAATGGGTGCCATGTGATGTGATGAAACATGAATATGAATAAAATCTTGAAAAACATATACAGAACAACCACATTTCAATGACAACAACAAACCATCTCAAGCACAAACTGAGGGCTAGATATACACAATCTAATAATGGGGAAAACAGAACAGGTGTAAATCAATGAACTAATGAGTAACCATGGTAACCAATGAATACAGACAAAGGAAACTGATTAAGAAACGTTGAAAAGTCAATTGATAGATGTATGTCACTACCAGTATTTGCGAGAATTAATATTTTAAAAATGAATATATTACCCAAACTACTTTATTTATTTCAAAATATTCCACTTCCACCACCTTCAGATTTGTTCTCAAAAATTAAAACTATGTTTGTCAGATTCATAGGGAACAATAGGAGGGCAAGACTTCGTTTGTCTTTGTTGTATTTACCATTTGACAGAGGGGGCTTAAAATGTCCAAACTTATTGTGGTATTACTGTGCTGCACAGCTGAGGTCTGTTATGTTCTACTTTTCAACAAGTGAGACTCCACATTGGACTGAAATGGAATCTCACAATCTAACCCTACCTCTTCCCTCATACATATATTCAGACAAAGCAAAAAAAAAACCACGGAAACAAACTAAAAACCCAATTGTAAAACATATATTAAAGATATGGTATGATGTACAAAAATATTTAAAAGACTCCAATTCGATATCTCAATATAGTCCAATATGGGTAATCGGTTCTTTGTACCAGCAAAAGCGGATGCTACCTTAAAATTGTGGCAATCGAAGGGACTTAAAATGATTCAAGATCTTTATTTGACAGATTCTGATATTATGATGTCATTTGAGGAGTTGAGGCTTAAGTTTAGCCTCAATATGAAGCATTTTTTCAAATACCTCCTGATTAGAAGCTTTGTTAAAGCAAATCAAGATAATGTCCTTATCAGATCCCCGCATTCATCTTTGGAAAAAATTATGATAAAGGATAATTTGAGAAAGGGTATCATATCTGAATTTTATGGGTTGCTGACATCTCACTCATCTGAAAATTCACAGTATAAGTTAAGGGAAGGAAAACTTGCAATTTGAAATTTCAGATGAGGATTGGAAAGCAACTTGTATTAAGGCTCAAACTATGTCTATAAATACACGCCTTAAACTTATACAATATAAATGGTTAATGCGGACATATGTAGCACCGGTGGAATTAAATAGATATAAAAACATACCAGACATATGTACAAAATGTATGGAAGCTAGAGGAACTTGGTTTCACTGTATTTGGCAATGCAGAAAAATTTAATTTATTTAAAATTTATTCTGGGAAGAGGTAAGAGTAATAATTGAGAAGATAATTTCAAAACAAATTTTACTGGACCCTAAGCTTTTTCTCTTAGGCTTATACCAAGAGAAACAAAACTTATAGTAGGAGTGAACAAGCCTTTATAGACCTCAGCTTGCTTTATGCCAAAAAATGTGTCGCTCTGTTGTGGACAAAGATTCACAGACCAAGTAATACTCAATGGATAAAACAGATGTTGTCAAGCCTTCCATTAGAAAAAATAACTTACATATTAAAGGCTAAACAGCATGTATTTGAAAACATATGGAGCCCTTTCATTAATTATATTAAGGATTTTAATTTAACAGATGAAGAAGTGGAAGATTAATCTTTGTGGACACTGTGGTTCCGACCTTGCAGAATTGATAAATTCTTCAACATATATGAATATTTTTATTTTTGCATTCATTAATACCAGTCAATTTTGAATAGATTACCATGGGCTAAAACACAGGGAAAATTCTTGTTCTGAGTGTTGTTGTTTTTTTGTTTTTTTGTTTTGTATTGTTTTTTTTGATGCAGCGATCTCATGGTTGTATGGAATTCGAAAAAATGTATATGAATGTAAAAGGCTGTATTTCAAAGTGTTAAAAAGTGAAAATAAAATAAAAATATTGTGGAAAGAAATGTTGAAAACCAACTCAAAGTTAAAAAGACATAAACCTGACAGTCATGTGTTAATTGTAACAGGTAAGACAGACACAGAAATACTAATAAATATGAATAAAATCAATTTTTCCTTCAATTTCCAGTTCCAGTCTGCAGCTTATAATCTTTTTCTCATAATTAATCATAGTATTTTTGTTCATGCATTATCTGATTGCTTACAGTTTTTATTTTTATTCAGTTTGACCTTGCTGTGTGTTGGTGAAAATAAATATGATCTAGTAATAACTTAAAGGATCAAGGAAGACATGTTGATACTGGGCCTTCAATGGGTGCCATGTGATGTGATGAACGAATACGGAATAGCAAACGCACACCTGGAGAGGTGCTAGTTGAGAAAAATTGCAGTATAGTAAAAAGGAAACAACTGCACACTCACTGAAGCATAAAGACTGATTTAATATACCAACGTTTTGGCTCGTAGCCTTTGTCAAGGTATAGTTTAACAAGAATGGAGAATAGAGGGTATGCATTGACGTCACTTTCCCGCCGGAACACACGCCCTCAGCTGGACTGAGTGGCAAAAGAACCTGCTGCATAACTGGATTTAATAGTGTAAACTGCGAAAACGCGAGTAAAACAAACAATTACACTAAAGGTTGGGCTCGAAAGTGTTCCTTATAACATGTCAAAGAAACCTAATCCATGGATATTGACATGCAACCTGGAATCGTGTTTCCTGACATTTATATGTGCCTGATTTTGACGCCGGGGAAACACATAAAGCAAATCTGTCTGTGAATGCTTTATATAACTACAATATGGTAGGTCTAAATCAGAGTGATCACTTATATCAATGTTATATATATCATCCAGTCCTAAAACTTGTATAGTTTTTGTCAGTGTTTAAGAATAGCCTCCCTTATAGCCAAATGTGTCGATTAAAAAGAATATGTAGTAAACAGGATGATTTTAATAAGAATCTTATTGATATTAAAAAATCTTTTTATTGTACAGGATATAAGGTTATTCAAATTCAAGTCGCGGAACAAAAAATTTAAGTCAAGTCTCGTTCAGATTTATTAATGAAAAAAGAAATAAAGAAAAAAAGTTTCTCTGTTACGTTTTCTACAAAATACACAAAATGTTCAGAACAAATCAAAAAGATATTTTGTCAACATTGGCACATTTTGCAATCTGATGCAAGACTCGTATCTCTCCATAATCCCCCTCTCATGGTGTTTAAACGTGGAAGAAATTTAAGAGATTATTTAGTGAGATCAGATTTATCTCCCCCATCCACAACAACTCAAATGACACTGAGGCCTATTCCAGATGGAAATTACCATTGTGGTTCGTGTAATCAATGTAATTATACATATCGTTGTACATCGTTTAAACACCCACATACCGGTAAATCGATCCCTATCAAAGGAAAAATCAGTTGTAAAACCAAAGCGGTCATCTATCTCATAACTTGCCCTTGTGGTAAATCATATGTAGGCAAAACCAGTAGAGAACTTAAAACATGCATTGCTGAACATCGTATACTATAAGATGTAAAAATATGAATTATCCATTGGCAGTACATTTCACTGATTTTAATCATCCTATTACTTCATTACGATATATAGGAATCGAGAAAATATCTTCACTGAGGAGAGGTGGTGATTTGGACCAAATTCTACTCAAACGGGAGTCTTTCTGGATTCATAAACTAAAAACCTTGACTCCACATGGTTTAAATGTTGACTTATTTAAGTTGTTTTCTGTAGCTTTTTGTGATTACTTGATTTCAATTTTTTTTTTTCATGTCAGCATTTCATTTTTAATCGGTTTACTATTTAATGTTTTGATGATTATTCTGATGTTTTTGTTTTCAGTAAAATGTTTTGTGGATGTTAAAATTAATTTGCTGGATTGTAATTTTATTTTTTATATTTTGCTTGTAGAGTTTAATTTGTTGAGTTTGTTAGTTCTCATGTTTGAATCCAATTGCTAATTAGTTACTCATTGGATGTTCTGATCTCATTGCTCTCAGCTGTGTATAATTACCATTCCTATTTAGGATATGCTATTCTCCATTCTTGTTAAACTATACCTTGACAAAGGCTACGAGCCGAAACGTTGGTATATTAAATCAGTCTTTATGCTTCAGTAAGTGTGCAGTTGTTTCCTTTTTACTATGTGATGTGATGAAACATGAATATGAATGAAATCAGCTTCAGTTATTATTGTACTGAGACTGATGAATATGATTAATGTAAAACATTTATTAATGTTGATTATAATCCCAAACACTCTGATTTAATCACACTAGAAACTACTGGAGAATGTCTCTGAGATCATGTGACTAGTAGAGAGATGATCTTACCACAGTATCTCCAGTTTACAGTGATGATTCTCCAGTACAGCAGAGAGAAGCTTCATTGTTGAATCTCCTAGTTTATTCCAGGACAGACCCAGTTCTCTCAGGTTTGAGGGGTTTGATCTCAGAGCTGAAGTCAGAGCAGCCCAACCTTCATCTGTGATATCACACCTCCACGACCTGTAGAGAACAATGACACACTCTTCAGTCTCAGTTCATAACACACAGAGCAAGATCAGATTAGGAATTACCTTGTCAAAATTTTTAATTTTTTCATATTTGCCATTTCCATTTACTGTATAAATGTGTGCGAATGTATGTGTATGTGTGTGTTTACATATAAAATATTTTAAACAGAAATAATAGTAGCACTTTATTTTACAGCCCTGTTCCGCATGTACATACTATGTACTTATTAGCAATTACAATAACTGGGTTATAACTAGGTATTAACCCTGAACCTACCCTAAATCTAACCTTAACCCATGTAGTTACCTTATATTACAGTACTTACTTGGGTAAATACATTGTAAGTACATGTACTGTAAAATAAAGTGTAACCGAAATAATCAATAGAGAAAGCTGAACATGATGAACAGTAGGAATTAATTTATAGGGATGCACCAGTACCAATATTGGCATTTGTGTCAGTCCTGATACTTGTACTCGTTCTAATTAAAATGCTACATCATAAGACCAATTCCACGCAGCATGTGCAGAGTTCACACTATGAAACACCAATACATTTACATCATAGACATCCTTAATCTCAGTTATCTCCATTTTGTTGTCTGTTTGTTCTTTGGTCGAATTAATAGGATATAAAAACAAACTCAATATTCACGTCTGTATAGCTGCTGTGTGAGAGCTGATAAGTGAAGCACATTAAGTTTATTGAGCAGCGACACAAATGTACATCCCTTTCTCACAAACATTGCTGGAAATCTTGTAGTTGTTTGGATATTTTAAAATAAAAACTTGAACTGAAAAACAAAAGCAGTAACAAAATGAGACTTGTCCAAATTTATACTCTAACCTTATTGCAACACTTTATATTTATGCAAAAGAAAAAATGAATATGAAAATACCTTGATGCATATAATTACAATAATTGAGGACAGGTTCAGGATGTCTTACATAGACGTTTGTGCGGCAACTTCTATATATTGTGAACAGAGGTCAGGTGCCATCAAGTCAGAAAAAGCTTATATAATTGGGCATTTTTAAGACATTTTAAAATTTATTCCAGTGAAAATGTATAATAAATTAAAAGTATATAATGTAGATAATAAAACAAAAGCGCTTGGATGGATGACTTTTCCCATGGAACACAAATTTACTTATTTGTATTTATTTATTATCCTGTTGTTTTCCATATAATGGAAATGCATGATGACCACTGGACTGTCAGTGTCACTAGGCCTGTTACTGCTTCCCCCTCAAAAAACTGCATGACATCCTTAAAACTGCATCTGTATGACTGCTTTGTATAAGATGTGTTTATATACCTAATGGATACTAAAATGTGTGCAGTCTGACCTATTTTTTCACAGATGGAATCCATTAGAGGTGAAGCACTCAGTATGATAATTTTGACAGACAACAGCATAGCACAACTGTAAATAGACTATATAATATTGTTTTTATGCTGTGAAGCAATACTTACTGAACTGATCTGGCTTCTTGAATCACAGGCAGCAGCTTCTTAAGAACTTTCACATTTTCAGCTTTATTTTTACCTCTGACGAATTTATTAATATAAAACGTATCCAGCTTCTTCTCTGATGTCAACAACACAAAAGCTACGGCTGACCACTGAGACGAAGAGAGTTTGGCTTTATTTATTGTTTCTTTTTCCAGATACTGCTGTATTTCCTCCACTAGCGAATGATCACCCAGTTCATTCAGACAATGGAATAGATTGATGGATTTCTCTGGAGAGCGAGTCGTCTTGATCTTCTTCTTGATGTATTCAACAGTTTTCTCATTGCTGTCAAAGCTGCTTCTTGTCTGTGTCATCAGTCCTTGTAAAAGAATCTGATGAGACTCCACTGACAGACCCAGAAGGAAACGCAGAAAAAGGTCCAAATGTCCATTTTTACTCTGTAGAGCCTCATCCACAGCTCTCTGATGCAGGTCAGATAATGAAACCTGGTCTCCATGAGTTGATTCCTTTCTATTATTAAGCACATTTATGTTGTTGTTTGTGAAGGAGAGGTGCATATATAGAGCCGCTAGATGTTCCTGAATGCTCAGATGAACAAAGCAGAAGACTTTCCCCTGATACAAGCCAAACTCCTCTCTGAAGATCTGAGTGCACAATCCTGAGTACACCGATGCTTCTGTCACATCAATGCCACACTCGCTCAGGTCTTCCTCATAGAAGATCAGATTGCCTTTCACAAGCTGCTGAAAAGCCAATTTCCCCAGTTTGAAAATCATGTCTTCATCCTTCAGTTTCTTCTCATAGTCCTTCTCATGTTTAATGCTGGTCTGAAGTATCAGGAAGTGTGTGTACATTTGAGTGAGAGTCTTGGGAATCTCTCCGCTCTCTGCTTCACTCAACATCTTCTCTAGAACAGTGGCTGAGATCCAGCAGAAAACTGGGATGTGACACATGATGTAGAGGCTCCTTGATGACTTCAGGTGTGAGATGATTCTGTCAGCCAGACTCTGATCAGTGATTCTCTTCCTGAAGTATTCCTCCTTCTGTGGATCATTGAAGCCTCGTACCTCTGTCACTCGATGGACACACTCAGAGGGAACGAGATCAGCTGCTGCTGGTCGTGAAGTGATCCAGACGAGAGCAGAAGGAAGCAGATTTCCCTTGATGAGGTTCATCAGCAGCACGTCCACCGAGGCTGATTCACTGACATCACACAACCTTACATTGCTCTCAAAATCCAGAGATAGACGACACTCGTCCAGACCATCAAAAATGAACAACACATTATGTTCCTCTCTAAAACTGTCAATTTCTTTTATTTCAGGGAAAAAGACATGAAGAAGATATAAAAGAGTAAGTTTTTTGTCCTTCATCAGATTGAGCTCTCTGAAAGGAAGTGGAAATATGAGCTGGATGTCCTGATTCTCTTTTCTCTCAGCCCAGTCCAGTATGAACTTCTGCACAGAGACTGTTTTTCCAATGCCAGCGACTCCCTTTGTCAGCACAGTTCTGATAGGTTTGTCTTGTCCAGGTAAAGGTTTAAAGATGTCATTGCATTGGATCGGTGTGTCCTCTGTTGCTGCTCTCCTGGATTGTGTCTCAATCTGTCTCACCTCATGCTCATTACTGATCCCTCCACTTTCACTCTCTGTGATGTAGAGCTCTGTGTAGATCTCATTCAGGTGTGTTGGGTTTCCCTGCTTTGCTGTTCCTTCACACAGACACTGAAACTTCTTCCTCAGGTTTGTTCTAAATGTGTTGAAGGCTTTAGCAAGGATAGAGTCATGGCTGTAAAATCAAAATACCTTTACCAATGAGTTAAAGAGGTAAATATATAAAGCAAAATGTCTTTTTTGTTTTCTATATTATGAGAACAAAACTGTATCATTAGGTTTATAGAATGTATCAATTATTACATTTTAAATTATCATGTGTTTGAGTAACATGTGATGAGCCATTGTAGAATCTGCAAAAAATATAAAAATTCTGCAATTTACCTTAAACCAGGATGGTTTATGGGAAGGTTATAGTTTAACCTTTCATTAAAGTCTTGATTTACAGTTTCATCATATTTCATTTTCTTACAGACAGGTTCCGTTATGACGGATCTGCATGGCAGGGATCTGTATTAAACGTCATAAAAGAAATAAAGAATCATATTGTTGGAATTTTCATCATTAATTATTATGCCAACAATTTTTACTTATTTTTATTTATGTACTTGCTCCAGGACACAGATGTAATAGTTCACATTTTAAATCTTGTGAGAATTTACAACCAGGCCAGATCTCAACACACCTCCACAGCTGGTACCTAGTTTCTTTTCACCTCCCTGTGTTTGATTATCTGTCTGATTCAATGAACCTCTGTGTTTTATATCTGGTTAGTAAAATTAGATTTACAGGATGTCATGGCTATATACATGCTGCTTGGTATTTTTCTTATAAATTAATAATCTTCCTACATTTATATTTAACACTGTTTTATATGATTAATACATGCAAATTACAGGTAAGTATTAAAAAAAAACATATTGTGCAAGGCTATACCAGAGATGAGGCCATGTCTCCACTCCTTAATTTTTTGGATTTTCCATAGACCAGTCACTCTTCACTGACACACAGTATGTAAACAAAATTAAAACAAATCTACCCTTTCTAAATGAATGTACAAAATACACTGACACTCAAGATAAGTTAAACCACAAAATGAAACATGCATCACATTTCTGAGAGACTGAGACCCTGTCAAACAACATTAACCTGTTCTTCTGACTCTGGGAATGTGCAGACTGCTGTGTTCTAGCAGCAGTTTGTCTTTGATATTTAAGATTTTCATCAACATATGTAGGCATATTTTGTTTTGCACTGTTTAAGCAGATTGAAACTTAAACTAACAGAAAATTAATCAACACTTTAGACTGTCTCTCAGCCAGAATCAAGCAATGAACAGAATCAACAAAGGTAACAGACTTTAATGAGAGTTCCTGCCTCCATTTTGATTAACTTCATGTCATTACTACTCATGACCTGACTGACTGCAAATTCTGATTCTAATACAAAATGTCATAATTTATATTTATTATATTTAAAAAAGTTTATACCTGAGATTTGGACATGTGTCTCCACTCTTAAAATTTTGTGGAGGTTCCATGGACCAGTCACTCTTCATAGACACACAGCTGGGCTCTGGTAAGTCTGATTTCTCCTGCTGGACTGAACTGTAACAGAACAGATTCAGTTTACTTCTTCATATCACAGAACACATTATTTTTCAGCACTCTGAGAAGACTTTAATTTACTTTAATGTACATTTTCTGACATATTTTTCTGTAACATGAAGAAAAGTTGTTTAATATTTGATTCTCAGCCAGAATCAAGCAATGAACAGAATCAACAAAGGTAACAGACTTTAATGAGAGTTCCTGCCTCCGTTTTGATTAACTTCATGTCATTGCTACTCATGACCTGACTGACTGCTTAATTCAGATTCTAATAAAAAATGTCATACAAAAAAAAGTTTATACCTGAGATGTGGACATGTGTCTCCACACTTCAAATTTTGTGGAGGTTCCATAGACCAGTCACTCTTCACAGACACACAGCTGGGCTCTGGTGAGTCTGATTTCTCCTGGACTGGACTGTAACAGAACAGATTCAGTTTACTTCTTCATATCAGAACACATTATTTTTCAGCACTCTGAGAAGACTTTAATTTACTTTAATACACTTTAATGTACATTTTTAGATATCTTTTTCTATAACATGAAGGAAAGTTGTTTAATATTTCATTACCCGTACCTGCATCCTATAGAAAAATCTTCATCTCTTGATGTTTGTGTATCATCCATGACGGAGCTGAACACTTGGCACAGTGTCTGATCTCCACCATTGACTCTGAACAGGTAAACACGAAGGAATGAAAAAGCCTTTATAATTCAGCTGAACAGTTCAACTAGATAAATAATTCTTGCTTAATTATAGGCCTACAATTGTATGTTAACACAAATGCCTCTTTGAACAATCACAGAACGCACTTAAAATCCGAGACGCCACATTTCATTACGTTCTTCAGAGAAAATATTTCTATATGCCTATTGCGGAAGTCACCTGTAACCTTTCGGTACCTGTCTTGAACACACCTTGAACAAAATAGTTGCAGACTCAAAATCCTTCCAGCAGTTAAACAAATTAAACTCCTACTTTTATTAACGTTTTTATGAAACACGTAGTATATCCGTATAACGGACCGTATTGTAAATTGTATTCTGTTTAAAATGGCGAAACGCCAACTCTGAACATGTAGGCTTTTCATTTTTAATTCATCAGAGCATTCAGAGCAAGTACACACACGCGGCGATAAACTGCAGTCGCTAATGTCGGTCACTAAGTGTTCTTTGCAATACATTGATAGATTATGTATTGTATGGACACCTTGTGGAATGTGTTAGGCTACTACGTTACTTACTACCTTCATACTGGGTTATTTGGCGTGCAGAATAGTCAAACATATAGGCTACACAGAAAAGAATGAAAAGACTTCATGGAATGCACCATTAAATTAGCGAAATAAACATATTTTAGGTTATATGTTTCTTTAACTATGGGTACTTGTAGCCGGACTTTTACAAAATGAATTCCCTTAAAACACACTTTTCACAATTTCGTTAGCATCCAGCTGTGGACAAGATGTTTTGTTTCTGGAAGTTATAAGCATTTCCTCAAAATTGTAATTTCCAATTGTAATCTCAAATTTTGAACTGTTTTATTAAACATTAAACATTTTTTGAAATACTTTATCTTGCTAAGGTTAATTCGCTACCAATATATTCTACAATTACATATTTTATTCAAGAATCAAGAACGTGCTGACTAATAAGAAGTGTGGAAATTGCAATAGGCCTACATTTTTACAATCGCATTTTTACCAAGACGCTGGGATGCTGCTGGCCTTTTAGATCTTAAAACAAAAGAGTCGAAATTATAAAAGATCTTACATGGCAGACGATAACAAAAGAGTATTATTAATGAGTGAATGATTTTTAGGTGCTTATGAGCTGCTCCACAACTTACTAATTTTCCTTCTGCCCAACTTATGTGTAACTGACAGCCTTCTCAACCAATTGGAATAACTTTCTGACACGCCCCGTTCATTTTGACACGCCCACTATTCTGACCAGCAGAGAACCATACTTGAAGTTTTTCTCCCATATTTCTCCACATATTCATCCTCCATCATGGAGGCGCTTGGGGGATACCCCACCAAATCCTCTGCGTCTAGAGCAGGACTACTCAAGGTCTTACTGAGTGTGGCCGTGTGCATGGGTTCACTGTACCTACTGCAGAGTAAACTGTCAAAGTCGCGAAAAGCCAAAGATTTCTACTCGTATGAAGTGAAGGACGCGAGAGGCAGGACTGTCTCACTGGAAAAGTATCGGGGGAAAGTAAGTTATGCATTTTGTTTAAGTGGTTTGACTTAATTTGTAAGGCTTTTGAGAACACATAATTGTTGTAGTGTGTTTTGTGCAGCAGTATTGTCACTCGAGGGCTCACTGTTTCTGATAATAGGTCTCTCTGGTTGTAAACGTGGCGAGTGGGAGCGAGTTAACGGAGCAGAATTACCGGGCTCTGCAGGAGCTTCACCGAGAGCTCGGCACCTCGCATTTTAACGTGCTCGCGTTTCCCTGCTCGCAATACGGTGACACCGAATCAGGAACCAGTCGAGAAATAGAGGCTTTTGCCAAATCCAACTACGGTGTGACGTTCCCCATCTTTAGCAAGATCAAAATAATGGGGTCTGAGGCGGAGCCCGCATTCAGATTCATCACAGGTAGGTTTTACCTGAGAATATCTTCATTCATAACTTTAAAGTTTTACACAAAATAAAAATTGTAGCACTTTTGAGAAATAACATCAAAAGTATTTATAGTCACTATTAGCTGAAAACTCCAGGAATATGTGTTTTCTAGATTTATTCTTCAGAGCGGGGAAGGGCGACCCCTCGTGGTTACCACCATTCGACATCACGTGACCATCCGTTACTATTTTATAGTAAGAAATAACTAATAACAACGTTACAACGGTATATTTATTTTATATAGCACTTAGTCAGTTTTCAAAATAGAAAGCATGAACATAGGAGTACATTGAAAGAACACAATGAACTTTGCGCATAACATCAGTATCTTGAGGTGGGGTGTTGGTGCATCCCAATTTGAGTACTCATTCACTTTTCTATGCCATTTTGCCAAATTTCAGAAACTTCCCCAGCTCAAATTTTTGATATTGTTCAGAGAGGTGTGTTCTATGCAATTGTTTTAACAGAGAGAAATAAGATACATTTTTAGTTTCAACGTTATTTATTCTTCAGACATTTCTCTTTATCGGCTGTTTGAAAAGTTACCCACATTTGTTTTTCAGCCATTGAAAATGGGTAAAATTCAACAATTTGAACATAGAGCCACATTGAGATCCCCATATCTATGGGACTGAATGGCATAGTGCCTTGAAAATGAAGATTTCAAAAGAAAAGTTTATTAAGAATGAGAATCTAGAAGGATATTAAGATATCATGAATACTTTTAGAGTTACAGGCACCCAAACTTTGGAAAAGCAATATTTATGGCACTCAGACAGGCATGTTCTATATGCAATTGTGTTGATTGAAAAAAAACAAGATACATTTAGTTTCAACATTATTTGTTCTTCATATATTGCTCTTTAAATGTAAAAAGTATCAGCTGTATGCATAGTGACCAACAAAATTTGTTTTTGAACACTGAAAATGCGTACAATTGACTAATTTTTTCGTGGAGCCACATTAATATCGCCATATCTCTGGGACTGACCCATCGAGAACCCTTAAAATTAAAGATACCAAAAGAAATGTTAAAGGGATAGTTCATCCAAAAATGACATTTTTGGGGGTCAATCTGTCCTTCATTTTCCCGTCAATGCAGGAGCTGAGAGAAGTATCACGTGAGCTTTACTGTCTTCTCTCCTATTGGCTGTCGTTCCCAAAAGTCGCTTTTCATTTGCATAAAGTTAAATGCAACTTTGTTGCGCAACTTTGTCGCCGGACACGCCCCATCCGGTCACCAATGGTTGCTGTTGCTCGTGTCCCCGGAAATTGCCAGCAAAATATGTAAAAGTCATACACTTCAGTACATTTGGGAATTGGGACACAACTTATGGTAGATCACTGCACAAAGGGAACCCACCCATAAATATTTTATCCCAGACCCTGTACATTTTTGTGAAAGCCCAGCTGTATAGTAAAGCAAATCATAACCTCTAGTTTTAAATATGAGGACATTTCTAAATTAATGAATTTATATTAATTCTGAATAATGTATAATATTATGAACTCAGTATTCATAATATGTATGTATCTAAAACCTTTTTTTCTAGATTCAGTACAGAGAATGCCAAAATGGAACTTCTGGAAGTTTCTTGTGAGTCCGGAAGGCCAGGTGTTGCGTTTCTGGAAGCCGGAGGAGCCCATAGAGGACATTCGAAAGGAAGCCACAGCCCTTGTGCGAAATATCATACTGAAAAAAAGACAGGAGCTATGATGTGCACAACTGCCCTCAGAGACTCAAAAGTGAAGCATTGTGCACATGTAAGCGTGTCGACATCATCTGTGGTCAAATGCGGAGAGCTCCACCTACAGTGACGCCAATGAGAATGAAAGAATAATTCTGATTAATGTGAACGATATTGACAGAAGATGGTCGCTTGAGGCCTGGCTTTGTGTGCTTGTGTATTAACGTTAATAAAAATTGAAATTTTGTGATTGGTAGTATGAGTTTGCAAAATGAAATGCCTCTTAAATCTGTCTTTTTGAACATTTTTTTTAATTCTTGTGGTCAAGATCAATTTTCAAAGATGCAATAATGCACGTTTCAGATCATTTTCTGGCATATGACGAAAAAACATGTCTTATGAGTTACATATGTCAGGCATCTGGAATAAATTGAAGGTATTGCAGATAAATGCATATTCATAATTTACTATAATGATAATTTAAGAATATAGTTTATGAATTCGGATGCTTATTCAAGAAGAGCTGAATTTGCCATTTGCTGATGGTGAAATAGTAATAGTGAATCTGAAATTGCAAGGGATCATCAGCGTGAGTAAAATAATGTTATGCTTTGGTTACAGTTATATTTGTATATTTGATTTGTTTTGGGCTATATTAAGACTTTAATCCTAGCAAAACCCATCATCAAAATGATGTGATAATTTTTTTCAAAAGAATGTTGTTTGATTCACAAGTTACATTACAGGAAAAAACAGTATTTTTATCTCCTTTCCTCTTGTTTATAAAAGCCATCATGCCAAACACAAAACCCTTGATGCATATAATGCCAGGTATTTGTTGTAGTTTTGTTAGCCTAGATGTCATTTTCTTATTTTATCTTTACTGATTCTCTGACAGTCCTTTGCCACTTGGATAGTTCATGGAGGTTTGTTTAAATTTTGAAACGCTTGCTTTCTATAAAACCAATTTAAATAGCTGATGTGTTAAAAGTAAAATAAAAAGATTTTTCAATAACTTATTTTTGTCCATCTCCACTAGATGGCGCAACATGACAAATCTTTCTCCCTCACTTACATGTTGCCCTTTTCACATTGCAAGGCTTTGCTGATAGATTTGCTCTTGCTTCAAGTGAGAGGTTGTTGTTGTTGTTGTTGTATATTTTTTATTTAAACTGAAAGTGTGTGTGGTACTTTGTGTAAATGAGAAGAAAAGTATATGTAGGCCTACTATATAAAAACGTTTATAATCCCCTGCGAAAATGACGTGAGTAAAGATTTGGGAAAAGAAACAAGAGATTCCATGTCCAGTAGAATAACTCATGGAATATTGTTAAATTCTTGGAAAATCGGGTGACAATCGCAATACAAAGCCAGCATAGGCCTATTTCTTAAATTTATGGGCTCATGTAGGCCTACCTCTCTCATTCAACACTTTCAAGGTCCAGAAAGGTCCTAAAGACATCGTTAAAACAGTCAACGTGACTGCAGTGGTTCAACCTTAATGTTATGAAGCGACGAGAATACTTTTTGTGCGCAAAAACAAAACAAAAATAACAACTTTACTCAACAATCTCTCCTCTTCCCTGTCATTATCCTTTCGCAGATGACGCAGTAAGCACAGTGAAGGCTTCCGTGTTTATGTCCAAATGACGGCTCAGTATTGGCCAACGCTGATCACGTGAGCAGCACGACGCAGGAGCCTGCCACAATAACGAGTCGGCGTTCTGACTTAGAACCAATCCAATATTAGCTTCACTTTCTGTCTCCTGAGATTCCTTCATCTGATCGATTTTTGAAGGCAGAATAGATGTATCCTTCGCTGCCTTTGATATCCTACAATTCTATGCGTTTCATTCAGGACAGTTAAGCTAGAAATTGAAAGAAATTGCGGTTTCTGGTCAGTTTGTGTGTAAATGTACATTTTTGATCAGCGTTTTCCACTTCTGATGTCATTTCTAGCGAGAAATTATTACCATAGTAAATAAAATATTTGTTTAGTTCTTACCAAAGCTTGCACTATTTTGCTGTAGATCATTAAACCGTTATGCTGCCTCAAAAGTCTGTCTGAAATCAGTTTCGTGAGGTGTCTTCATGCACAAATGCTGCCTGCAAAGTCACTGCCTGATAGAGCAGTGAGAACAAGTCAGCTGCACAGGTTTTTGGATGCAGCCCTGGAGTCCCGCTGTCCTGCAGAGTTTAGGTCCTCCCCTGAAAAAAAAAAAAAGACATTGATTAGCTTGTTCATATGTGTTTGATTAGGGTTGGAGCTAAACTCTGCAGGACAGTGCGACTCCAGGAACGACATTGCCTATCCCTGGTATAGAGTATGCATACAGGTATACTTTGTAAAATGCACTAAGTAGGGTGAATTCAGGTTCAGGTCACTTTTCCAAGTCATCTCGATGGCAAAAAGTGTTCCAATCACCCTGAATTCACCCTATGTATAGTATATAGTATGTACTAGTATACTGTATAGAGTGCATACAGGTAGCTTATATACTACAGTAAGCCTATATGTACATTTTATAGTGTAGCCTACATTGTAATACTAGTGAACGTTAGTATTTAGCATACTCTATGTAGATTGTAGATGTACATTAGAGCATTCAGAAATAGATATAATGTTTACAATGTGAGCTTTGTAGCATACTTTATGGTCAGGACTTATTCTAGGGTTAGTCTAAGAGGCCAGTTTTTTGGGACATATAGTATTCCAGTTTCCTTAAATAAATCTGTTGCTTGTATCAAGATTTTGTATATTTGTGTTAATCATTTGATTTGTTCTACAGCTGTTTTTCTCCTAGAGGCCATAAGCAGATCTCTTAGAAAGCAACAGCCCTTTGCTCGCTCATTCTTCATCCTCCATCCTCCTGACTGATGTGACAGAGTACAGAGACAGAAATGGCAAAGAGACTTTGCAAAGAACAGAGTAATGAGTTTGATGTCCATCTCTGCCAGTTCTGTAGCAATCACCTTTCCTGCCCTCATGTTTAACGGATGCTGCCTGACCCAGACAATCCATCAAGCTGTTTGTTATTTGAACCGAATGTTCTTAGAGGAAAAACATCCTCAGAACTAAATGTACCAAGTGTCCAGATAAGTGAAGGCATACATTCTTAAGCTTCAAAGTTCAGCCTGGTGGGGTTACCGCTGCCTGACTGTGCTCTGACATTTTGTGAGCTCTGATCAAAAGGGCCCACTTGCTTTGACAGCACAGAAGACCCTATAAGGTGCACCGCTGGGAATAAAAATCCATGGGAACCTTCAAGACTGAGCATAATGGATGAAAAATACATGGAAAATATTTTCTTAGCATGTTAATAAAATTAAACTGACAAAAATGTCCCTACATATATTTGATTATATTATATTATACATATTTATTATACACATATATTTATATTCTGTGGAACAAAAGGTGACTTTCAGGAGACTATGTTTTGATTGGTCAATGAATCTTTATGAGACTGTCATAATTTTTCAAGGAGCCCAGCTAACGGAACATTTTCAGAACTTTCTTAACGTTTAAAGTTAGGAAAAAAAAAAAAAAAATTCTTCCAGTAACATTATAGAACATTTGTTCAAAGTTGCTCTCAAAACCTTAGCACAAAAACATTATTGTGGGCATGCAACTGTCCGGGTGTAAAAGGTTTAGTTCCAGGGGCGCAGGAGACATTTTCAAAGTGGGGGGGACCAAAGTGCATTCCAGGGGGGGAGAAATTGTTCTCCCGCGGTAGAAATCGTGGCTGAGAGATCAGCCTCCTTACCTTAAAGTGTCAAATTTCTCGTTTTCTGAATGGACGGTTTGGCTTGATTGACAAACGCTAACGTTCGGGCATGATTTATATACCATCGACCTGTCCTAAAACGTTAGCACGCTTTGAGATCGCGTGTTTCTTCGTTCGAGAGCGAGTTGATTATTTACAAACAAAAGCTCACAGAAACGTGAAAATGGTCGCATTTGAAAGAAAATATCCTAAGCTAAAAGATGATATAGTGTGACTGATTTAAGCAGCCCTTATCAAAAGTGAGGGGTCGATTTCTGTCTTTTCAAAACTGCGGGGGTCCTGACCCCCCTGTCCCCTGTGTCAACGGCGCACCTGGTTAGTTCACCCAAAAATGAAAATTCTGTCATTAATTACTCACCCTCATGTTGTTCCACACCTGTAAGACCTTCGTTCATCTTCAGAACACAATTATCCATCGGATAAAATCCGATGGCTCATGAGGCCTGCATTGAGAGCAAGTTAACTTAGACTTTCAAACGCCCAGAAAGCTACTAAAAATATATTTAAAACAGTTCATGTGACTACAGTGGTTCAACCTTAATGTTATGAAGCGACAAGAATACTTTTTGTGCACCAAAAAAACAAAATAACAACTTTATTCAACAATATCTAGCACTCGTCACTGAACTAAACACTGCTTCATGAAGCTTTTATCTCGAATCAGTGGTTTGGAGTGTGTATCAAACGATCTCAAACTGCCAAAGTCACGTGATTTCAGTAAACGAGGCTTTGTTGCGTCATAAGTGTTTCGAATTTTCAATGGTTCACGTGACTTTGGCAGTTTGATATGCAATCCGAACCACTGATTCGAAACAAAAGATTCGTAAAACTTCAAAGCTGTCGTTCTAAACCTGTAAGACTTTCGTTCATCTTTGGAACACAAATTAAGATCTTTTTGATAAAATTTGAGATGTCAGTTCCTCCATTGACTGCCTTTGCAACTACCAGTCTGACGCTTCAAAAAATTCATGAAGAGATCGGAAAACTAATCCATGTGTATCAAATGGTTTAATCAAAATTTCTGAAGAGACTTGATAGCTTTTTATGATGAACAGATTTAAGGCTTTTACTTACATGTAAACACTGATCACCAAACAAGCAGAAGCTCAACCGAACCTGAATGACGGGCAAGAACAAACCCCTTCCGGAAGCTCAAACGTGCACGAGAATTACACATTACAAGTGGACAAGCCACTTCAAACATCAAACTAGAAGTTCGAGGGATCGTAGGGCAGCGTTTGGCTGTGAAGTCGTCTTGGAACGCAACTAACGTAGTGCTTCAAGAAGCCTCGGGCTCCCGGGTTGGATGTAGGTGAGAAGGATGTACAGAGGTACTCTTTTAGAGTCCAGTTCCTTCCTTTTGACCCTCGAGCGTTCAAACCCACGTCGGGCTCCATTTGAGCTAACACACAAGACATGAGAATGAACCTCATTGGTTACACAGCACGTTTGAGCTTCCGGAAGACGTTTTTTCTTGTCCAATCTCTTTATGAACTTTTTGAAGCGTCAAAGTGGTTGTTGCAAAGGCATTTCATCATAAAGATCTTCATTTGTGTCCCGAAGATGAACGAAAGTCTTTTGCCAAGTTTGCAATGGCATGAAGGTGAGTAATTAATGACAGAATTTTCATTTTAGGGTGAACTAACCCTTTAAGCCTCTTTGGGGCTTCTCCACACTGTAACTCCCACAAGAGTGAAGACAGTGAAGTTGGACTCATCAGAGAACAATACATGTTTCACATTGTCCACAGCCCAAGATTTGCACTGTTGGCACCACTGAAACTGACATTTGGCACTGGCACGAGTGACCAAAGTTTTGGCCCAACCATTAATATTGACTCTTGGATATAGGTCACAAAAGGAATGATAAGACTATTGCAACTTCTGTTTTATGCCGACTTACAAATAAGCCTACAAGCACAATTATAAAATAATTTCAACTCAAAATGACATTTGATGTCCACTTATTTATCTGGTGAGTATTCATGTAAGAATAAGACAAACATTGTACAGTCATGCCTTTAGCATGATACAAGTTTGTACATTTTCTTTATATAAAGGATTACATTTTTATACCTGTTCTTTGCACAAAACTATTGAGTGACTGAAGGCTTGGAATGGGCGGCTTTAATGATAGTTTTATGGTGCTTTTGTGAGTAATACATAAGGGTGAGTAAATAATGACAAATAGTTTTAATTTGTTGGTGAACTGTCCTTTTAGGCAAAAAGAAATTGACCTATTTGGAAATGAAACTGGAAATTCATATTTGGCCTATAATTTATATATATATTACCTTCATTTCATTTTTTAGTAGGTTTTTTTAGCCATGGGGTGGCAGACGAGGACTCTGGCAGTATTTCTTCCGCAGTAACGTGGGTCTGTATGCTTGTCACATCAACACAGACCATGACATGCATAATTCCCAAGACCTCAATGGGACTGTCTCGAAAGCTGTTACAGCGTCACTATTTAAACAACCAAATGTAACTGAGCAGAACAGCCTGCACTTCTTGTTTGAGATCACAGTGACAATAACAAGAGTACACACCGCTGAAGGTCTGTTTACAAATGTTTAACACACACACTCTCTTTATAACCACTATCATATACACACACTGACAAGAACCATACAAGCCCAACTCCATATTTGAGTGGAACTGGGCATCTGCATCCTGTTTCATGTTTCTAGAAAGATAATACTTCACTTTTAAAGGTATAGTTCACCCAAAAATGAAAATTCTGTCATTATTTCCTCAACCTCATGTCATTCCAAACCTGTTGCTGTTATTTTTTTGGCAGAGGCTATTTACACTAAGTGCAAATAGAGATAGATGATATTTACACTAAGTGAAAATAGCAGTATTTTCTTAGCAATAGATGCTATTTAAGTGAAAATAGTATTTCTTTTGTAAATAGTAGTTAGATGCTATTTACTATTCGCACTTCAGTGTATAGTAGTAAATTATAAAACAGTATGCAATAATAACAACATATTCAGTGTATATTATTAAAATCATAAATAAATACCGCCTTAATGGGACATTACTTGTCCCAATCTTTAAAGTCCACCCCTACTCCTAACCCAACCCGTTAGGCACTTTATTACCAATTTTCTAATATTTTTTACACTTTTATTTAAATTAAATGCCTCTCCGAGCTGATGTACATGGGAAAAGGGGAAAGAATGAGTTAGGGAAAAGCTGTGGTCATTCCACACCACTGCTCTGGTTATCAAACAGGTTTCTTTTGTAAGTTTGTCTGTCACAACCAGACATTGGTGGACAGAGTCATTTAGTCTCTGTATTTGTTCTATGAAACACAAAGGGAGAATTTGAAGAATTTTCTTTCCATGTAATAGTTTATAGTGAGCTATCAAACAAAAACAGCAACATAAAACCTGTCCATATGATTTGCGTGCTATATTCAAAAGTCTTTTAAAGCCATACAACAGTTTTGAATAAGAAAATGATTTAGCATGACATATCATGCGAGGTTGGACATCAAATGCCAATGGTTTGCATATGGTTCATGCTGATTCATTACGCTCCGAAGCTTCCTGAAGCAGTGTTTTGAAATCGGCCATCACTAAATAATTCGTTATTTTGTTTTTTTTGGCGCATCAAAAATATTCTCGTCGCTTTATAATATTAATATTGAACCATTTTTAGTACCTTTGTGGATCTGGAGAGAGAAATGTCATTGCTCCCTATGCAGGCCTCACGGAGCCATCGGATTTAATCAAAAATATCTCAATTTGCGTTCTGAAGATTAACAAAGGTCTTACGGGTCTGGAACGGCATGAGCGTGACAGAATAAATGACAGAATTTTCATTTTTAGGTGAACTAACCCTTTAACACAGAGTAACAGCTCAATACCAGTTACAAAATACACTGTAACAGTCTGTCACGGGCAATTCTAGTTGCATTTTTCATCAATTAATTTAAATTATCCTTTGACTATGTTCTGGCCCACCATCTAGTGGCGAATTTTTTTTTTGGCCCGATGCCAAACTTAATTGCCAGCCCCTGCTCTAGAGACTCTCCTGCTTCAGAGCGGTCATGGTTAATGATATGCTAAAGCCCGCCGGCACGTTGACGTGATTGGTTACAAGGTAGTTTGTGACATCAGAAACACCAGCGATTTCAAACTGCGGGTTTGAGACTGTCTTTTTCACTGCAGTTTTAAATAGAAAATAATCAGCTATGGGGTTGACATGAATTTGCACATGGTTTGTTGGTTTGTCTTAAATCATATTAAAAACACCACATAGACATATAAACAATATTAAAAAACTTGATT
Source organism: Ctenopharyngodon idella (assembly GCF_019924925.1). Classification (NCBI taxonomy): domain Eukaryota; kingdom Metazoa; phylum Chordata; class Actinopteri; order Cypriniformes; family Xenocyprididae; genus Ctenopharyngodon; species Ctenopharyngodon idella. Next base: position 13,238,252 of record NC_067227.1, read on the forward strand.
TTTATCACAGGGTGACTTTAAATGAAGATTATGAGGGCACAAAAATTTGAATTTGAAAAAAATAAGTATGTGCACAGACAAATCATTTATAAATAATCCAAAATTCCATAAAAAATAAGAATTGTCCATTTTGATTTCATAATGACTTTAAAAGTTTTCGTGGTCACTTTAAAAGTGACAATTCTTTTTTTTTTTATAAACTGCATATGGGTTTGTAACAATATGAGGGTGAGTCAATGACAGAATTGTGATTTTTTTTTATTGAACTATTTCTTTAACATTTCAGAAGACTGTGTGTGTGTGTGTGTGTGTGTGTGTAATATTCCCTCAGGCTGTCACAGATCCTAGCACAACCCCCATCATAAAAACTTCTCTGCATCTCCTCCATGGACTCCAGCTCATCAATCAGCAGATGGGCACCTCACCAACCTCCCACAGACACTTTCAACCATCAAACGCTTTCATGCCAATTTGCCATCTCTTAAAAATAAACAAGCAAGTATTATTTTACCACACCCATGGTGTTATCAATAAAAGTTTATTACAGAAGCGTTGAACAGTCAGTATTATAAACTGTTTAATACATGATGTTTGAAGTACAGATTAAGAGGACACTGTATATGACACAGACAGAGACTTACACAAACAACATGACAAATAAGCTGCCCTCTATCAAAAACCTGCCATTGAGTATATTAGTTTGCTTAGCATTGTGGGTATTGACACCGTCATGGTGTTTATAATTAACAGATACAGCATTATGCAGGTTAAACATCCCAGATAATCACATCAAAAGCCTGGTAATTGTAATGATCTAGACACAGGACCAAACAACAAATGCAAAGACAGGTACTAAATAGTCCAGATTATTTTAATATCCAGTCTTGGAAAGTTAAAAAGAGGTTATTTTGCATATAATTTGAATTTGTTGAGGCCCTGTGATGATGGGTGTTGTGGAATATTACATATAATATAATAGTCTGAAGTGAACGACAACACTGAGAAAACATTAAGATAACATTAAACAAATACACAGCTGACACATTTAAAATAATACATATATCATAAATAACACTGACATTTAACTAAGTGCTGGTTAGTACAGTAACTATTTGTTTGGCTCATTTTTGTTTCAGAATAACGTAAAAATGTTGTGTTACAAGACGACAATGCTACAACAAGCTTTTCAGTCACAAACCTGATGAAAAACAGACTAAAGTGCTCAGGTAATCAAAGGCCATGGAACAATCATTAGCTCTTTAGCTCTAGGTCCGTTTATTTTGACATTAATGACTTGTCTGCCAAAATTAGATTTAAAAACTCTGTTACAGCCAAGGTTATTTTGAGCATGAGGTTAAGAACAGTTAACAAAGTTTTAGTAAAGTGTACCAGATGTGACTAATCAAGACTAGTATGTAGATATTAAAATACACCATACGGAAATGTAGCAAAATTAAACGCCATATTTCATTGGACCATTCCAAAGGGAACAGCACAGCTTTGAGACATCAAGACATATTTTAAGAGGTATATTTAGGATGTAGATTATGACTTAAACATAAATAAGATGTTATTATTCAGTAAACCTTCATATATAACAAAAAATGTATCTTATACAACAAAAACGTATCTGTGTTGAAATGTACCTGTTGTCTTCTAAGATAGCTTTGTTCATCATTAGTAGACAACAAAAACAAGCCGCTGGCAATTCATCATCATTCACAACTACATGACAAGTGGTGTGCGGGTATTCACAAGTGAACATTTTGGAAAGGGGGGGAAAAAGCAAAAGTCTTGACATAGCAGTTTTGCTTGCGTCACGTGACGTGGGTCGGCTGTATAGTCTGTTGAGCTGGTTTCATGGCTTTTGTTGGGAGATTAGTAGAGCACACACAGAGTGGTGATAGGTCCAGTCTGCTGCGGCAGAGACGGCCTCAGCAATGCAACACTGACAAATACGACCAAACCTGACCCGACCCCATAAAATCCTAACCATACCTTAGTTAAAAGCGGGATCCGTAGAGCTTCAAATCCACCGTTGGTATGCATCAGCCAGTCGACTGACTCTGGGATTTTTTATTCGCATTTTTTCCTGTCCGTCACTGGTTCTTTGTGACCGAAGAGGGGCGTAAGAAAGCATCTTTAACGCAACTCTCTGTGGCCCCCTCCAATGAACCCCCACCTTGAGTCAAGGAGCGTCATCTGCCAACACAGTAAGTCAATGGTGAAGCTTTGAGAGCGTTTCAATCTGGCGTGTTTCACCGTTTGCTGTGTTCAGGTGGTTAGGTGGCTCTTTAAATGTGATGCTGTTGGTTCACACATAACCACAATGGGAAGGTCATGGAGCTGCGGTGGAGGAGAGAGATGGTAAAAGGTGTTGATTGGGAGAAATGGTACAGAGAGAAGAGAAATCTCTTGCTTGCGCTCTCCCATTCTTTCTTTATCCCATCGTTAGTTGAATGTGATTGGTTCACCTCTCGCAATGGCGCAGGGTAAAACTACCTGAACTTTTCTGTTCCCCAATGCTCCATGGCTCCAGGTCCTCCTCTTCCTCATCGTCTTCATCCTCCTCTTCTTCGTAGTGGCTGGGTTCTTCAATGGAACTCTCCATGCGGTAGCAATACGGCTGACCCTCGGTGTACTCATAGATGGTGGGCAGACTGCTCTTTAGACTACAGCGTCGCCGTAGGGCCACCAGTAGAGGCTGAGAATAGAGTAGAAACAATTTAACTCCAGTTAAACAACTATGAGTTACAATTACTTACAGATAATGATTGTTACCAAAGTCCCTTTAAGGCAAGTCATTTCACTTGGCGGCCATCTTTGAAACACCTCTTGGGCAGCTATTTCAGTCATGCAAGTACAGCTCCTATCTCTTTGAATGGGGAAACATCAAATTCTCAAAAGCTGTTCACCAAGCTTACGAATAAATTATATATTAGAAATCACCAATGAAATCTGACAACAACTATCTCATAAATTTCAGTTCTAAATGCTCAAATCATGCCAAAAAAACTACATTTTTCAGGCTGGACCAGCCAATGCGTCTGTGTAGTCATAAGCGAGCGTCTCAGATCACTGACCGGAGCATCCGGAGCTTCTAATGGCAGCTGCAGTGAAGCAATGACTTTACCAATTGGTGAATGGCTCTGTAATTTAGAAGGCAGGACTTATTCCGCCATACTCTTGCACTTTCTCCCATTCATAGTAATATGAGTTCACTGTCTTTCTATATCTAAAGTCTTTGCTGTTACACAATGCGGGGATCAAGGTTGGAGTGTCTAGTATCTGGATGTGGATGTTACAGAAAGTCATGTGCTCTGGATGATATTAAACTCTGTCTTATATTAAATGGAATACCAGCAGTACTTGAATAACCAACTCTTACTTTACATGCCTAAATCCAAATTTATTTATCATATTCAACAAAGGTCAAACTAAATGAGAAGAAAAAAATAATGGTAACACTTTGCAATAAGGTAAAATTTTTAACATCAGTTAATGCATTAGGTGTGATGAACTAACAATAAGCAACAATATTTATTCATGTAGGTTAATGTTAATTTCTTAATTATAATATTGTTCATTGTGTCGTGTTGTTTATAATGCAAGTTAAAAATAAATGTATTAGTATATGTAGTAATTAACATGAACCAAGATTAAAAAATGCTGTAAAATGACTGTTCATTGTTAGTTCAGGACACCTAAAGCATTAACTAATGTTAACAAACTGCTCTTCTCCTCAGGGAAAACTAGTCCCATCCAAATAGACTTTAATTAAATGGTTTGCCCTGTTGAAAACAGTGACGGAAAAACGTGTCAAACAAATATTCATCTTGCATAACGTGATTCACCCAAGAAGAACATGATCCTGGATCAACATCCTTGATGGTCCTTGTTCAACATTACAGTGAGAAAGAGGATTATGCTTAAGGCTTGGGGTTATGAATGATAGGTATACAAAGTTCTTGTCTCTAATTTTAGGGGTAGGTTAGGCTTATGGCTCTTTGTTCAAAGAATACTGCTCCAGGAGCATCAAGGATGTCCTACTTGGCTAATCCATGTTGTGCCTATATCTTGCAGTACAACCGTGTTATACACAAAAAGAAGTATTTATCACTGTGTTAATACTACATTAAGGGGGACTGTGATTGATTTTAAGATTCTGTTGTTTTACCTGTGGCATGGTAAATATGTCCACATTGTTGCCCAGGTCAATCCAGGCAAGACATGTGAACCTCTTGGATTCTTTGAGGGCTTCACTCAGATCTTTAAGGATGCCAAGAGTCAGACGGTTCCCATTGAGAGCCAGTGTTGTGAGTTTGGGCAATGCACCCAGGAAGGGCAGAAGTAGACGTAGGCCCTCGTCCCGGAGCTCAGTGAAACTAAGATCTACGGATATCACAGCGCCCCCACTGGTCTGGAGGTAATACGCCACATGCCGTATGTCGCGAGTTGATAAAGGGATGCCAGAGAGGTCCACCGAGTCGCTGCAGAGCTTCTTCTGAAGTGTTGTTTTAAGACTGAAAAGTGGGGGGAAAAAAGTTATTATATACTGAGGAATTAAATAAGACAACTAAAAAAAAAGATATATAAGCATTCAGGTAATTTGGACTGTAAATATGACCATTTATAATGCTGCGACTTTAACAAAATTGAGATTGAGGATTTAGTTATTTGGTCTATATTAAAATCCTTCTCTTCAGGCTAGGAGCAGGGTCCTGCAATAACTTTGTGTGTTCAGTATTTTAATCTCTAGAGACAGGGGAAAGGTAGACCGCTGTGGTGGGGTCAGAGTGTGGGATATGTCAGTGAGTGTTACATGTAATTTACTGTCCAGTCTTTGTCCAAAAAAGATCAAATCCGAGTAATTGTATCATAATTCATAACAATCTTTCATTAATTATGTGCTGAGGAAAAGTGCACTTAATCAAAACGAGTGTTTTTCAGCAAATTTGCCTGTATGGATTGCATTAAGATTACATCTTACCCTACAATTAATTACAAATATAGCAATTACATGTTTATTTATCTACATTTTGCACATTTCAATATTCTAGTGAAGAAAAGTGTAAATCATTTTAATGAAATAACATAATCCATGTTTTTGTGCATTAATTATAAACACGTCATTATATTGTGTATATGAACGATTTTAATAGAGCATAGACTGATGTTAATTGGACAACAGAGACTTATCATATGATTTTGGGTCCTGCCTACCTGACTGGTAGTCACTATTTACACTGAAAAAAGTAGTTGATTGTGGGCAGTGAGACTATCATTCATGCATTTTTGTCCCACCTGTAAGCCTCACTTCTTTATATGAGGATAGGTTAAGCTCTCAAATTGGTGGGACTTTACAATATTATTTGCAATATTATTTGTTGATATTTTGTATATGTTGATTTAGATGGGTGACAGACAGTTCTGAAGTTGAAGTCTGTTATAACATTTAGTGTTCTCAAGCCTTGATCTATTTTGATTATTTTTGTAGTTGTAGGTAAGTAATTTCACTGTTTAGTACAATAGTTTGAGAAGTAGCTTTTGGGAAGAAAACTGCAGATACAAAAGAGAAGAAACATTAAAAAAACTGAGAACACAGTTAGTTATTGACTGACATCTGTGCTTGCCAACTCGTGAGAAGCACCTATTTGCACTGGAATGTATGTAAATTTCACCTTTACTGCACCAATATTGATAAACATCTATTCAGTGAAAACTTTCCTTTGCAATTCTTTGTTCAACGACTTAGTCATACTATATACATTTTATGTGCACATATCCTCCAGCTTCAATAGCTGGCATCGAGAGCCTTTGTAGAGATCAAATAAGAGCTTTAAGAGCTTTTCTTGCATGTATTGCTTGTTATGTATTGAGTCTTTGACTTGCCCATTCCAAACCGTTTGTTTCTTTCTTTTGAGTCAATTGCTGAGCGTTTAGCCATGGTCCAAAGTCATGAAAAGACTTCTCAGGTACTCTCTGATACACATTCATAATACTGTAGGCTTAAATGCAGCCCATAATGCTTCTACCATTAACGCTCTTTGATATGAGGTTATTTGGCAAAGCTATAAATATCTGGGACACTTCAGTCATGCAAATATATTTCTTTTGAGAAGCTTCTTTCTTTGAGGATTTGGGTAGAGAAAAGTTGTGGAGTAATTTTTTTATTTTCTCATATATACTTTAACATAGATTTGCCTGCAAATTAATTACATTTCAGAAATTAGTGCAAACTGTTATTTAATGCGTTGTTGAGAACAATACATCTATGTTATTGTACAGTTTTTGACTGAACTTGCACAGACTAAAAACATTAAGTTTTAATAAGCTCATGCATAAACAATTTGGACACATGATTTGGTATGAAGAAGTCATCAATTAATTGTCTTCTCTAATTAAAAAAAAAATGATAGCCAAAGTTGTACTGGGGAAACATACAGTCTATAAGAGGAAATCATTTTAGAGATCTAGAAAACCTCCTATTATTTTCTTTTTTAAATCATTTCTGAAGTAAGGTTCACATTCAGAGTTCTATTGTTCTGCCAAGCCGTGCTGAAAACTGGATCCCTGCCACTGATGAAAGCTGCTGTTATAAGTTTTTGTTTTTTTCTTTCTTTTTTCTGATGATGGTTGCAGGCATCAGTGCCTTTCTACTCACCCACAATAAATCTTCTTTACACTCTCAAAATGTTTCAGTGTACAGTTGCTAAGAAATTCATATTTAGTTCAAAGTACAACATTCAACTGAACTGCACTATTTGGACTTGAAGATTAGACAAGTCAAAACATGCTCTTTTGGTTGGAAAAGAATAGGATTATTTTAGAATTATAACAGAAATTATTTAAAAAAGAGATATGAATGTTTATTAGAAGGTGTAATTCAATGTTAAAATACCTTCTCCTTTCCCAGTCTTTGCAAAGTCAAATATAAGCCATTCATTTGTGAAAAGGAAGTGCACTTAATTGTACTTGTAGTGTAATATATTTCTAAAAAAAAAAAAAACTACTTGCCGATAATAAAATATTAATGAAATGAAATGGCATTTAAGTGTACTTAAGTAGAGTCCACATTCATGATGTTTCTTAACACATTTAAGTACACTTTTAAAAGTCAACTTTGTAATAATGTCAAATTAAAAGTTTTACTTTAAAGTGCATTTTAAATCATTATGTTTTAATCTTTTTGGCTTTAAAGTACTTATACAACCCGAATTCCAGAAATGTTGGGACGTTTTTTAAATTTGAATAAAATGAAAACTAAAAGACTTTCAAATCACATGAGCCAATATTTTATTCCCAATAGAACATAGATAACATAACAAATGTTCAAACTGAGAAATTTTACAATTTTATGCGCAAAATGAGCTCATTTCAAATTTGATGCCTGCTACAGGTCTCAAAATAGTTGGGACGGGGGCATGTTTACCATGGTGTAGCATCTCCTCTTCTTTTCAAAACAGTGTGAAGACGTCTGGGCATCAAGGTTATGAGTTTCTGGAGTTTTGGTGTTGAAATTTGGTCCCATTCTTGCCTGATATAGGTTTCCAGCTGCTGAAGAGTTTGTGGTCGTCTTTGACGTATTTTTCTCTATAGGTGAAAGATCTGGACTGCAGGCAGGCCAATTCAGCACCCGGACTCTTCTACGACGAAGCCATGCTGTTGTAATAGCTGCAGTATGTGGTTTTGCATTGTCCTGCTGAAATACACAAGGCATTCCCTGAAATAGATGTCGTCTGGAAATATACCTTTCAGCATTCATAGTGCCTTCCAAAAATGCAAACTGCCCATACCGTATGCACTTATGCACCCCCATACCATCAGAGATGCTGGCTTTTGAACTGAACACTGATAACACGCTGGAAGGTCTCCCTCCTCTTTAGCCTGGAGGACTCGGCGTCCGTGATTTCCAACAAGAATGTCAAATTTGGACTCGTCTGACCATAGAACACTTTTCCACTTTGAAACAGTCCATTTTAAATGAGCCTTGGCCAACAGGATACGACGGCACTTCTGGACCATGTCCACATATGGCTTCCTTTTTGCATGATAGACCTTTAGTTGGCATCTGCAGATGGCACGGCGGATTGTGTTTACCGACAGTGGTTTCTGGAAGTATTCCTGGGCCCATTTAGTAATGTCATTGACACAATCATGCCAATGAGTGATGCAGTGTTGTCTGAGGGCTCGAAGACTACAGGCATCCAATAAAGGTCTTCGGCCTTGTCCCTTACGCACAGAAATTTCTCCAGTTTCTCTGAATCTTTTGATGATGTTATGCACTGTAGATGTTGAGATTTGCAAAGCCTTTGCAATTTGACTGTTGAGGAACATTGTTTTTAAAGTATTCCACAATCTTTTTATACACTCTTTCACAGCTCTGCCCATCTTTACTTCTGAGAGACTCTGCCTCTCTACGACATCCCTTTTATAGCTAATCATTTTACAGACCTGATATCAATTAACTTAATTAGTTGCTAGATGTTCTCCCAGCTGAATCTTTTCAAAAGTTCTTGCTTTTTCAGCCATTTGTTGCCCCCGTGCCAACTTTTTTGAGACCTGTAGCAGGCATCAAATTTGAAATGCAAGTACTTGATTGTAATTTTAACTAGAGTATGTTATTTGATAATATATTTAAAGTTAATATATTTTAAATGTATTAAATTTCAAATTCATCATTACAAATGTGAAATTCCAAATAAGTTTCAATAGAAATGGGATTAAAGTCTATTTTAGTTTACCATAAATATTTGTCAGTACATTTTACAGTACATTTTAACCATATTTCAGAAACAGCAGAATTATAAAATTACATATGAAGATGTATTATATACTACTTAAGTGGGTAAAAAAAAAAAACCCCTCAAGTTTAGCTAGTTGCATTATAATACCTTTTCATTTAATTGTTAATAACATGCAATTACATGTCCGAAAACATTACATTCATTTCACTAATCTTTTAAAGTGTATTATTTCCATATTAGGCTAAGTACTATTTTAAAAGTCATGCTAAAGTGTACTTCTTTTTCACAAGGGTTTGTAGGTTTTACAAAGTGTCTCTGTGGTGCTATTAAAAAACTGATCTGATAGTATGAGGATCTAGACTAGACTGCTAACCAATGGTGTGAGTCTAGGGCGTGGCTATCTCTTTGGTTGACAAATAGCAGACAGGGGGTGTGTTCAGGAAACCTGTTTTAAAACATTATTTTTGCAATTCCATTTGCCAGTAATGGCGCTAAAATTACACTTCACCTTCAAAACAAAGTGAAATCTATCTGCTGACACATAAGAAAATTAAACACATAATCTTTAAAAAATAAAGTAAAATGTTAAGGAAAAAACTCCTTTCAAATCAGCAGTGCCTCCCCTCCACTCCTCCACAGTCCTCTATACAGAACCATTACCATATCTGTGCCAGTCTGTGAACTTCATTTTGACCTGGTTCCATTAACAAGATCAATAAAATACAAACACATGTAGACTCGGACAGAAAATCACTCAGCTCCACAGATGTACATGATAAATTCTTCATGATTTGGGCCACATGGTAACAATGCACAGCTTAAAATGGAAATATGGTGGGTCCTGCAATACACACTGCCACACAAACCGCAGGACCGAGATCAAAAGAATATTCATTTGCCAAGGAAACACACCCACCCACACTCAGATGCAAATGCCTTATTACAATCCTCTCAAAGGCTGATATCTCTTCATGAAATCCCACTGACAGTCCTCCTCTATTTTCCTATCACTGGTAGCAGGTGGCATCGCTCTTCTGTGTTTGGTCCCAAATTCAATTTATTTTCCAAATATAACTCCAGGTCCAAACCCCCCGGGGTTTATGCTGTATACGAATGTCCAAAGGCTTTATTTTGACATACAGTGGTTCTTTTAAGCTTGCTGCCTCATTTCTGCTAACTCACAAGCTGATCTGCTCTGCCTTTAAACAGTGACATTTGAGGGATCTCTGTGATTAAATAGCAATAGGTTGGCCCATGAAAAGACAGCATGCTTTGATGAAATGCTGAAGAAGTTCTTTGAAGATGCTTTAGGGATCAATTTAGATAAAAAGTCAGCTAGGGAGGTGCTATTGAGAGAAAGTACGATTAGTCTGACCTGCCAAACTTGCTAGACAAGGACAAATTGGCTATTAAAAACAACTTTTTTTTTGGTAAAAAAAGAAAAAAAAAAAGTTGTTTATCCTAATTTTATCTAGTTGTGCAGTAAAACATTTAAAAACATGTTTTATAATGTTTCCTGGGCTGCGCTTATAATGTTAGTATGCTTTTTACATCAAAAATTGTCATAATTTAGAAATAAAAGGCATTTTTTTGTCTGCTGTGAGAATTCAGTGTAAACACCCACTGCTGTGATTGGCTAACATCTTTCCATTTGAAATAGCCAAGTATTATTCTCTCTTTTTAGCATGTTTTTCAGCTCTCTAGGTTAACTAATCATGAAAAGTGCTGCATTACATTTAGATCTATGGCATTATATTTAGATCATGGCATGAAAGGTTGCAGTGATGAACAGCCGATCACAGACATGTTGTTGAGCGCATGAAAGCAGTGATCTCATCATTGCAACTAAATTTCTGCACACTAACGAATGCTTTCGTCGCAACTATCAGTGCAAACGCGATATAACTAAGAGATTCGTTGAATAAAAGGGGAGTTTTGGTGCATGTCCACAACTCAGTCACTGATAAACTCGCACTGTTTGATTGACAGCTCCAGCGATTGCAAAGGGAGAGTTCTTTGGGCCTGGTGTCAATAAAAGCTTTTATGGACTAACAAGGAAGTTTTCAGTTCTGAAACTTACAGAACATTCTTACAGTATGATGACCTCTTATATATCAAAAGCTCAAGGAAAAGTTGATTTTCTTTAAACAATCTTAAAACAGGATAAATTCAGGATAAGTAAAGTAACTTTGCAACTACATGTCAACTAACTCTCATTAAGAGTAGGTTAGTTAGGGTTAGGGATAGTAAAGTAAGCTGACATGCAGTTACAAAGTTACTTATAGTCAGTAGAATGTCTGTTAGGGGAGCATCAAAATAAAGTGTTATTATTAACTCTAATGACTGCTGGTTGACATGTAGTTGCAAAGTTACTTATAGTTAGTAGAATGTCTAAAGTGGACTATCGAAATGAAGTGTTAACGTATAATGCATAATCTCACTAAATTGTTACATTTATATCTTGATATCTTCATATTCATATTTTAATATTAATTGTGGTTATATCTAGGGCTGCGCAATTAATCAAAATCGAACCGAAATCACGATGTGGCTTAGTACGTTTATGAAATCGCAAAGGCTGTTTTTTTTCTTCCTGTTTTTAATTCAATAAATATATGGACAGCGTGTTAGTGAAGAACGGCTCTATGATCAGTAGAAATGCTGCTTCATCTCTGAATAGGGTTGCCAACCGTTCCGTATAATACGGAATCGTTCCGTATTTAAGGCATCAATGAAGTTTCCCGTATTCTCAGGCATACGCTCTAAATTGAGAATTAATCATTCCTTTGAGACAAATTTGCGAACATAGCCGTTTCGCGGAAGGCTTTAAGACCAAGCAGACTCCTCTGGCAGCTGGTCGCTCCTGCTTCACAGCAAGCGGGTCTCGCGCTTACAGCAAATGCCTTTCAGTGTTCGCGTTTTGATTTCAGCAACATTCAGCCACGCAAGAAAACATGCAATATCCCTGAAGGAAGACGTGATCAAAAAGGGAGGTCGTCTTTCACTATTGCAAATGTTGTGAAATAGAGAAAAAAAAACATGTTACGCTCATTTAAGTAGCCCTAGGCTATTCTTGGGCCTCATTATTGAAACAAAATAATAAAGTCTCAAGCACCTAAAGCCGCCCATACTTGGCTAATTCTCAGTTCTCTACTTCTCTTTAACTGAAAATTATGCATTTTCATTTATTCATACACGTTGCAACAACATTTAGTTTAAACTTTTAAGTGCCATTATTTAAAAAAAGAAAATGCTTTATTGGCTGATATTTCAAAGATGTTCAGTTATTATGCTTTCAAATTTTGTGCCATCTATGTAGGCCTATCTTCCTGACATTTTTTTTAAATTATGGTTTTTAATAGAGGTTGATGTTTATTATCCATTGGTGTAGCTATAGATATAGAAAATGGGTAAAATTCAAAAATTTGAACATGAAGCCACATTATAGGCTATGGGATTGAACCATATTGTAGGGCCTTTAAAATGAAGATTACAAAAGAAAAGTTTAAGAATGAGAATATAGATGGATATTGAGATATCTTTAATACTTTTAGAATTACAGGCACACAAACTTTGGAAAAATGCTATTTATGGCACTCAGACAGGAATGTTCAATTGTGTTTATAGAAAAAAAACGAGATACATTTCTAGTTTCAACATTATTTGTTCTTCAGAAAAATGTGTGATCATTGAAAATGTGTACCAATTTACTCATGGAGGGACGTTGAGATCCCTATCTCTGGAAATTAACCATATTGGGCCTTAAAAATTAAGAAAAGAAAAGTTTGTTAAGAATTAGAATCTAAAAGGATATTAAGATATCTGTAATATGAGTTACAGAAATGCAAACTTTGGGCGAAAAACACAAGAAGTGCTTTTTGCCATTTTTGAACTGTTGGCATATAATGCAACAAAGATTGCTAACGTCAACAGATTTAATTAACAGTCCTACCAATCTCTGTGTAAAATATGTTGTTCTAAAGTCATTTTACCCCCCTGTAATCTGACTCCAAATCTCAGGTGAAAATTGTAATTTTGACCCCCCCTCTACAAAATAGTAGATTACTCAGTAAATATATATCCATTACATTTAACATTTTGGCTTTCTTCTTCATTTATGTTTGTCTTCAGGGAAAAAAAGAAAAAGAAAATCAAAAATTTGAGCAGGGGAAAGTTTCTGAAATTTGGTTGATTTTGACACAAAATTACCAAAATGTGTTTATGTCTGAGAACCTTGTATACATCTTTTATACACATACTTAACTGCAGATACAGAAATGACATACACTGTGTGGTACAGTACAAATATTTTGAGTGTCCCTTATTCTGCCCCTTATTTTCCTATAACGAACCACGACTGTCCCTTATTTTCCTTTCCAGAAGTTGGCAACCCTATCTCTGAAAGCACTGCGAAACGTTAATAATTATCATTTCATAACGTCAGTCGACTGTTTGAAATTTCCTTTTGCGATCTGATGTGGCTTCTCTTCACAGAATAAGGCAGACAATATATTATTTTATAGTATTCTTTACAGTGATAAAGGCTACGTCGATTAGCATTGCAAATTGTTATTATTAAGAAAATACCCGTGAAGGCTTGAAGAACTCATACACACCATATATTGATGCAGTTGTGTGCTTATTGTCTTCATGTTTAATCAGTCAAAGCATTATATCTTCTTTTGGTTCAGCACATTAGGGATTTATTATATTACTTCTCTGAGGTATATGTGGAGTTTCTGCTCGAGGCGCCCTCTGGCTTCCAGTATGAATTAAACCGATGTGTGTTTAGCGTTGTTCTAATTTTAGTTATTTGAGAGACTTTAGTCTGCATTGTTTTTTATTGTTTTGACGGTTTGGTTTGGTTACCCATACTAATTTTTGTTTTGCCATATGACTGTTCTAGAGACATGTTACAGCTTTTTGATAAAGGTCTAATTGGTTTCCTTTGGAAATATGCTTCAAATTCACACTAAATGCATTTATGAATGTAATGTGTGTCAAAATCGTGATTAAAATCGAAATCGCAATATTGATCAAAGAAATCGTGATAGGTTTTTTTTGTCCATATTGCACAGCCCTATTATTGATCAATTGACAGACAGACAGACAGACAGACAGATTAGATATAGATGATAGATAGATAGATAGATAGATAGATAGATAGATAGATAGATTTTACCATATTGTTGCCATATTTTTTAATGGAAAAAAAAGAAAAAATACTAATTAAGAACTTTTTATACATTTTTAAATTATAATTTTTTGCACTGAGTGACATACTGTATGTATGTATATGTATGTACATACTGTATGTTGTGACTTCCAGGTTATGAAACATAAACTGAAACCCAAATGTGCCGTCTGTGCCACTGCAGGATGGGTAAAAGAATAATATAAGTAATTTTAATGTGATATTTATCTGTTTATTTTTCTCGTGACCTGGTGCCAGTTTGAATTACAGTCACTTCGGGCTCACTTCACGTTCCTTGGCAACCAGCAGCTATGAGTGACATTCATTTTCCTTACTGTCAGCTTTCGTACAATCACAGAGACTAAGCATTCTGGACTCAGACAGCGCCAATGTGTATTCCCTTCGCAGCACATTTCCAGTCTATGGAAGTATGTGAGATTTGAAAACATGTAGAAGACAATATTTTGGCCATGCAGAGCTGAAAAGATTTCCTCCTCTGCCCTCATTTTCCCCCTCTAGTCTTCCCTGACGTGTCTGATTCAAGCCTCAGTCCATTTTGTTTTTGCAGAGTCATCAATGATGCAAAATACCTCCATTACTAATTCTAGCCTAAAGGTACATTCCTCCTCTTCTCTGGTTCTCTTTCACTGAAAACCCTGCTGGACTACCATACCATAATCCAATAATACATTTTTACTGCCAGTTGATTTAAAAATGTATCAAATTGAACATGACATCTCATATATCAATATTTGCCAAGAAACCACCAAAACGAATGGCCTCAAAAGGTATTATATTATTTTGGCAGATGAGTAAATCATTGAATTGAATTACAAAACATGTCTTATTTTCCACATGCACACACTGCATTATTTATTACATTAAACTGATAGCCCTACTAACTATATAACAATTACAGAGCTAAAAAGGAATATTTCCATATTTCCTTTGATGTTTTATTATTCTGACACCTGTGGAAATGAGAATTTACTGGGGAAAGTAAAAAATCTTTTCTGCTTTACTGGCATACTACAATCAGTAATCAGGCTCTCCTCGTTCTCACATTCTAAATTGCTTAATTTAAGGTATGAAATCAAGTCACTTCAATCTGATTTTGTTCACAAATGTTTAAAAAGAAGCAAGCAGCATAGCATAGTATCTCCTAATTGTGAACAGATTGTTCATTAAAAAGCAAATATGCAAATCTGAACACTGAACACAAAAATGTATTCTTGCATTACTGCAGAATCCTACCTTTAATATGAATTTCTCATTCAGTGATCTGTCTAAATGAACAAAGAAATAATGGAAGTCACGTCTAATATGCTAATCAGAGGCACAAGAAACCAACTAACTGCTTCAAACCAGCTGCAGATTGCATCTTTAACAGCTGTTTGACTTTATGGTAAGGCATATATGCATAGAGTCAAGCTCTACTTTCTCACAGCCTAATCTGACAGACTTTTTCTAGAAATTGTTCTGCTTTGACAGTGAAAAGACCTACACAGTTGTATTGCAGTCGAGCATGACAAGAAGCTAGCATTGAGATCCTATGATCATTAGTGAGTTTTGTGGGTAGTTGTCACGACTCTTTGCATTCCCATGAAATTCTGTGCTAAAAGGGCAAATTTAAATCAGAGTAAAAAATCTTTCTGTCAGCTTGATAAAGGGAGTATCTTTCATCAGTTCCAAAGATCTGTACATGTTGAAATGTTCTATATATGAAAAAGAGCCCTTCTGCCACAAAAATATACAAAAACACATAAACTTGCTTTATGAATGTATTTACATGAAATATAAGTTATATTTGTAAGTGGTTTAAAATAATAAATTATGTAGTGTTTACTTACACCAAGTGCAAATAGCCCACCTTGATGGCAGAGGCTATTTACACAAACTCCACCCACCATTGTCTGATTGAGCCAGACAAAATTACAAAAGAAATCTCTGTAATAACAGGATCAGTGACATGGAGAGTTCAACCTGAGTTTGAATCCAAACTCTTTCTTCTCCCTTTTCCCATTGCATATCAGCTCATAGATTTTTTTAAATAAAAATATTTTTAAAAAAGTGGAAATAAAGTGTCTAACGGGTATTAAATAGTGTGAATAAAGTGTTTAACGGGTAGGGTTAGGGTTAGGGGTAGGTGTAGGAGAGGGCTTTAGGGACAGGAACAATGTTCTAATAGGGCAGCATCTATTTATGATTTTAATAAATATAATAACCAGTATCGGGGGTAAAGGTGATGATACACTGGCCAACTTTTTGAGCAATGTTTCCAAACGATATTGCTTGGGCACTTTCCCATTGAGAATGGGCAACAAATTTTGATGTAAAGTATTCAGATAGAAATTTGATGCCCATTCTTAATGGGAAAGTGCCCAAGCAATATCGTTTGGCATCATTGCCCGGCAATATTGCTCAAAAAGTTTCCCATTGTATCATCACCTTAACACATTACAAGTAACTTGTAACGTAATCAGATTACTTTTTTCATGTAACTAGTAAAGTAATGCATGCTTTTTCAATTTACAACAAAACATCTAAGTTACTTTTTCAAATAGGTAACGCAAGTTTTTTTGTTTACATTTATTGACTGACAGCTCCTGTCACCATGTCGAGAGAAATAAGAGTAAGTGCAGAAGCGTTGTGTGCGCTGTGTAAACATGATGGTTATTGTAGTTCTAGACTAAATGTGAACATGCATTTACTCATCTCACTTGCACGAAAACATTCAGTCTTCCTCAAAATTAATAAAAACTGACATTTTTTTAATGCAAACCTGTAATAATAAAATATATTAAATTACACAAATATACTTCATGTATTCAATCTCACTTTAATCAATGTTTTTGCTGCTGACCTTCAATGATCCAATTCGACCATACTAATAAGTAAAAATTACTTTCGATTAGATTTAGAAATAAGAGTGTTGAACTTCCTTCTCCTGTATCCTATTCTTCTTTAATCCAGAATGGCAGCTGAAAGGTTAGTTTGAGCTGCGCCCTCTACTGTACAGGCATAAACATGCATTTCATTCAGCCTGAGGCTTTTTTGACACTTTTGGTGTGAAAGAGCCTTAACATTTGCCAAAAATAGAACTTTTTTGTTGTTATTAAAAAACAAACAAGCACAGCCCAGCCCTGGTGAGAAAAAGTAACGCAAAAGTAATGTAACGCATTACTTTCCATAACAAGTAACTAAGTAATGCAATTAGTTACTTTTTTAAGGAAGTAACACAATATTGTAACGCATTACTTTTAAAAGTAACTTTCCCCAACACTGATAATAACATACACTGAATATGTTGTTGTTATTATTGCATACTGTTTTATAATGTACTACAATACACTGAGGTGCTTAGTGTAAATAGCATCTATATCTATTTGCACTTAGTGTAAATAGCATCTGCCAATAAATTACTTTTGCACTTCAAAAAAGCTTGGGGTCAGCAAGTGTTTAAGTAAATGAATACTTTTAATCAGCAAGGATGCATTAAATTGATCAAAAGTGACAGTAAAGACATTTATAATGTTTCAAAAGATTTCTACTTCAAATAAATGCTGTTCTTTTGAACTTTCAGAAGAAAAAAAAAAAGAACTTTGAATATTGAAAAAAATAAATGTTTCTTGAGCATCAAATCAGCATATTATGATTTCTGAAGGATCATGTGACATGAGTAATGCTGAAAATTAAATTTTGCCATCACAGGAATAAATTACATTTTAAAATATATTACAATAGAAAACAGTTGTAACTATAAAATGTAACAATATTTTTAAAAAATGTTTTTACTGTATTTTTGAATCAAATAAATACAGCCTTGGTGAGCAAAAAAGACATCTTTCAAAAGCATTAAAAAAATTTACCAACCCCAAACATTTGAATGGTACTAGTGTATTAAGGACATCATTTACAGTGAGTTTTTGTCCCCACCAATTTATAGTCAAGCATCTGGCACTGGGATGAATAGGTACGCTAACAGATAACTTTACATATTATAGGTGTCCCTGGTGTGTGTATGTTGTTTGTCTGACTATGCTGACAGTCTAAAAATAGGACAAAAGATATCAAAAGTCTTCCATCAAAAAACGAACATGATTGTGAGTGTGATTATTTAGAAAAACCCAAACACAAGTAGTAAAGCCGGTTTTCAGGGGCCTGTTCTTCATCCCTGAATGGGTCTGAAAGGCTTTGTGAGGTGAGAGATGATGCAGAGGATACTGAAAGCTAAAAACCAATCAAGCAGAATGAGTGACAGAGAAAAGGAAGACAAGTGCTACAAAGACAGGCCTCCCACCGCCGTTGGCATGGCAATAGCTGTTTTCTACCTGAGTGGATGCTTTCACACCTTTGATCAGCGTGAGATTCAGACTCACACCCGCCTCCAGGAGCAGATGCTGGTCTGTCTTTCTATGAAGGCCTGCAAATAACACTAACACATCATAGCCTTAACTGAGCACAGGTATACAACACAGAAGTAGAAACACTGCCAATTACATGCCATTTGAGAAGAGAATCACCAATCGCTAAAATTACAAATACGGGTTTGAACCAACATGAGGATGAATAACTGATGACAGAATTGTCATTTGTTTGTGTAAACTAATCATTAAAATCTCTGGGATCTCAGATTTACTGCTGAGAAATAAACCCTAGTAATCTTGTATGTGTCTCCACTAGAGCTTCATAAACTGCTTATATTTGCCAACATGCCAATTCGTAATCAAAACCAGACATTGCAACAGGAACTCAAACATTGCTTATCTAATTCTTCCAAAACCAGATTATCTAGACTATGCAGTTCACATTAAGTTTATAGCTTGAAATTTTTGGGAAACAATTGTTATATATATTAGGAGTATAATTTTGCTTGGCTACAGTGCAAAGAAAGAACATGTAGCCTTTCCGCATACATTGACAATTTCACGACCCAGCCAAATGGTTACATTAATAAATGAACAAACAATCAGTAAGCTGCAATCTGTTATTATGCTAGTCCCTAATTATAAATCAAGTAGGACCATTGGGTGAATGTCAAGTCACATAATTAATATTCATGAGCTCACAAGTTTAGTGCCCTCTCTTATTCTCTTATTTCATGGTGTCTATGCCTTTATTATGGAAACTTTCTAGTTTTGCTGGTTTGCTCTCTTAGGCTATATGTCTACTAGTCTCAGACTCAGATGTCACGCCCACGGACTGTTGGCTGAATATCTGATGCATATGGCATTTATCTGGAAACACTTCAGGATTTTCAAACTCGTCATCTGGTTGGTTGAATTCTACAGGACGTTCGGGAGACGTGTGTGTTGCGTTCTTTAATGGTCCGCCGGGAAACAAATTCCGTGACGCTGAACCCCCTCGTGGAAGAAGAACGCCATTGTGTTTACAACTGTGACAATGAGTGCTTACCAGGATCAACTAAACGCTGGATTTTCAAAAGTACACTATATTGCCAAAAGTATTGGGACACCCCTCCAAATCATTGAATTCAGGTGTTCCAATCACTTCCATGGCCACAGGTGTATAAAATCAAGCACCTAGGCATGCAGACTGCTTCTACAAACATTTGTGAAAGAATGGGTCACTCTCAGGAGCTCAGTGAATTCAAGCGTGGTACCGTGATAGGTTGCCACCTGTGCAATAAGTCCAATCGTGAAATTTCCTCACTACTAAATATTTCATGGTCAACTGTTAGTGGTATCATAACAAAGTGGAAGCAATTCGGAACAACAGCAACAGTAACAATAACAGTAACAGTACAATAACTACAGACCTCCAAACTTTGTGTGGCCTTCAGATTAGCTCAAGAACAGTGCGTAGAGAGCTTCATGGAATGGGTTTCCATGCCGAGCAGCTGCATCCAAGCCTTACATCACCAAGTGCAATGCAAAGCGTCAGATGCAGTGGTGTAAAGCACGCCGCCACTGGACTCTAGAGCAGTGGAGACGTGTTCTCTGGAGTGACGAATCACGCTTCTCTGTCTGGCAATCCGATGGACGAGTCTGGGTTTGGCGGTTGCCAGGAGAACGGTACTTGCCTGACTGCATTGTGCCAAGTGTAAAGTTTGGTGGAGGGGGGATTATGGTGTGGGGTTGTTTTTCAGGGGTTTGGCTTGGCCCCTTAGTTCCAGTGAAAGGAACTCTTAATGCTTTAGCATACCAAGACATTTTGGACAATTTCATGCTCCCAACTTTGTGGGAACAGTTTAGGGATGGCCCCTACCTGTTCCAACATGACTGCGCACCAGTGCACAAATCAAGGTCCATAAAGACATGGATGAGTGAGTTTGGTGTGGAGGAGCTTGACTGGCTGCTCAGAGTCCTGACCTCAACCCGATAGAACACCTTTGGGATGAATTAGAGCGGAGACTGCGAGCCAGGCCTTCTCGCCAACATCAGTGCCTGACCTCAGAAATGCGCTTCTAGAAGAATGGTCCCATAAACACACTCCTAAACCTTGTGGAAAGCCTTCCCAGAAGAGTTGAAACTGTTATAGCTGCAAAGGGTGGGCCAACTCCATATTAAACCCTACGGATTAAGAATGGGATGTCAATAAAGTTCATGTGCACGTAAAGGCAGACATCCCAAAACTTTTGGCAATATAGTGTATGTGAAGTTCACGGCTCCATTGTTGCAGTAAACTTGCACAATGTTCTCGAATGAATAGTTTATTAGATGCACACCGGTCTGTTATAGTAGGGACATCGACTTTACATTTTCACGCCCCTAAACATGATGCAGAACCAAACGAATTATGATTGAATGCGTTACATGTCAGTCAAATGTCCTCTTGGGCGGTCCTTGGCCAATGAAAGCTGCAATAGAGTCCAGACCTTCTGCCATCAGTCTGAAGGTACGGCTACACAAGACTATACATCTACAAACATTTAAAGTCTTTTTCTCTGAAAAGTGAGCTTTTTGAAGACGCTCTTTTAAGTATTGTAAATTTTAAAATGGCATTTTTGTGTTGTAGTGTGGACTGTGAAAATGGAGGTATTTGAAAACTATGATGCATGTTTAGTCATGTGACACATATTGTACCAATTGATATTTAAGTTTATACTAGTATACATGTGCTAGTCCAACGCAATCTCACAGCAATTCGTACGCATTTTATGAGGTGGCTAATTCATACAAATTCATACAACCTCACTTGTACGTTTTCGTACTATTTGTCTACACCCCAGTGATGGGTAGGTTTAGGGGCGGGGTTAGGGGTGGTCCTACTGGTGACACTTTTTGAAAAATCGTACGAACTAGCCACCTCGTAAAATACGTATGAATTGCCACAAGATCAGGATGGTTATTTACATTCAAAGTGTTGCTAAAGATACATGTTACTTCTTCAAATTACATTACTGCAAGGTCGAAATTTCCTCGCAATTGCTCTCCGGCAGCAAAACAAGAGAACAGTTGAGTTTTAGACCATACATGGCATGGCGATTGAGTGCCACCTGAACGCACCAGTAAGTGGTGAGATATTTTGCTAATAAAGTGATCATGCCAGAAGAATAGCGTGAGAACGTTTTTATATTTGGCCTTTCGGTATCATTTTAGTGAGCTTTTATTACATTTTACACATGCACAGTAAGATGATTCAACATGGACGAGAAATTTTTTGAAAACATTTGAAAACATTTTTCAACATTCATAGAATGATTTCTGAAGGATCATGTAATACTGATTGTAAGGATATTTCAAAAAAATTACTGTTTTCTCTATATTTTTGATCAAATAAATGCAGCCTTAATGAGTATAAATTAAAAAGCTTAAAAAAATTAAAGATCATTAAAAATCTTTTGAATGGTAGTGTAGGTAATTTAAATAACTCAGATTCGTCACTGTATTCATGCATCAATGTCTGTGATCAATTACAATCATCAGCCACTGCAAAAACACGTTGCAAGTATAAAATGTTGATGCAAGGGTATAGAATTAATCGCGCATCTCTAATATATGTGAAAGCAAAAATAATACATCAAGCCGACCGACAGATTGTGTTTGTGTATGTCTGATCATGCATGTGTGCTGTCTGGTAAAATCAGACTGTCCATATAGTTGTTGTCGACAGTCGCTTTACACTGCCAATCAAAGATATGAGGTTTCAGAATGATGGTCCTCTCTCATGCAGATTCCCCATAATACCTGTCTTACACTCTTGATCACGCTGCAAGAAACCACACACAAAAGAACCGGCACAATATGAAATCCTGCTTCTTTCATCACCACTTGGATCTCTCTCTTCCTCCCTCCATCCGTTTTGCATTATCAGATAGTTTTGCTCCATTTTTCCTATCATGCAACACCCTGACATTACATTAATCATTTCCCCACTGTATAATTACATTATCTTCAGTCACCATCCACGCAAGTTAAACCCCAGTCTGAGGATGTCTCTACAAGAGAGGAGCAAACTAATGCAGATCCATCAAAAGTGAACAGACACATATAAATCTGTCAATTCAAATATAGCCAACGTTCTTTCTCATTTCGTTTTTCATTTCCATGTAAATGGAGCTGGATTACAGTGTTATGGCACCTAATAGGACCAGCATGCATTCATAAAATGAAAAATAGTGGATGAGGAGGCACACGTATGACGTAACCTATATAATAACTCAATAAATATTCTCTGAAAACAGTCAGAGATGTCTTAATATCATATGCAATTTTGCTTCTCAAGTAAATGCATCTGGTTTTATATTTATTTTTAGGTATCGTACTGGAAAAAAGAGAAAAATATTGATTGAGAAATTATTTTTTGAGGTTCTCTTTGTGTCATTTTGTCTAGTCCTTTGCTCTAAGGCCATACACTCTTTCTTAATTACACTCTTTTGAAAAGCATGTTCCTCAGTCTGTGCCTGGTTTCTGTAGTGTAGAGCAGCAAGGACCTGCGGATTCTCTGTTTGTCAGATTGACTTATATGAACACAAAGCTCTAGGGAGAGTATAACAGATCCTCCAAAACAGAGCTCCTGAACCCACACACACACACACACACACACACACTGCAGAGCAATCTTGTCAGAATCTCTCATCACACAGAAGGTTGGCACCACTACCAATAAAGGCAAATTAGATGAACACACACACACATACACAGGTTTGTTTTGCTATCTTAGTGAGGACATTCCATAGGCGTAAAGGTTTTTATACTGTACAAACTGTACATTCTATCCCCCTACACTACTCCTACTCCTAAACCTACCCATCACAGAAAACATTCTGCATTTTTACATTTTTAATAAAACATTTTTTAGTATGTTTTTAAAGCTATTTTATATATGAGGACTCATGAAATGTCATAATACCAGTGTAATACCCATGCCATTATACAAATTTGTGTCCTCATAAATCACAAAAACGCACACATACACACACACACACACACACACACACACACACACACACACACACACACACACACACACACCAAAAGAACCACGGTAGTATAATACCTTGTTTTTGGACATATATGACCATAATAGCATGTTTTTTAACATGTACCATTGTATTCTTTGAAATAGCTTGGAGTACCATGTAAATAATATTGCACATGCATATATTAATCATGGAGTACCATTGTAAGCTCACATATATAAGTACCTGGTATTACACTGTAAAAAATCTAAATAAGTATCAGTTTTTCCAGGTAAAAAAAAAAAAAAAAAAACAATAAAAAAAAACATTTAAGATACATTTGCATGAAAAGTATAATTGTGAAAGATAATACTTTTTCAGAGACTTATTTTTAATAATAATATAATATATATATTAATAATACAATATAATATAATATAATATAACCCCATTATGAAACAAACAAACAAAAAAAAAACAGTTTGCCTTTTTCTTACAGTTTTTTTTTCTTGGTATAAGAAAAATAAACTTAATTTTAAAAAACTTCAAATTTTTAACTTCAAATCAAGTCCAATCAATTTTTCTTCTCAAGTAAATTTATCTTGTTTTAAGGATTTTTAGATATTTCACAGTATTTTTATAATATCTTATATTACTGCACAAAAAATATTAATAAAGTCAAATATTTGTGCCATTGAACCATTTGATAGCATCACTGAACCACTGGAACCTCCACATTATTTATTTTTTTATAAGGGATATGACCTTGTTTCAAAATTACCAGTACAGTTACAGATGCTTATGGTTAGCGATCCTGCATAATACGCGAGTATGTATTAGTGTGAAAATACCCCCCTCTCTCTATCTCTCTCTCTCTCTCTCTCTCTCATCCACTTTCTGCTTTTTCCTCCCCTGAGAGCCTAAAGGTAATGGAGCAGGGCAGCATGGTTAATTCAGTATGTGGAAAAACTGTATTGAGCAGAGGCAATGGATTCAGGGTGCACGTAATGGCCATGTGGGTGGTACACATACATTTATTCACTTTTCAACAAGCACACAAATATGCAAAATATATTCTGCAACCATTGACTGGTGCTTGTATAACACACTGCAAACTGGTTGCTCTAATTAATTTAATTAATCAGGTGAAGTGAACAGATTTATGTTGGATAACTAAGGTTCGGAAGAATTACACACCCAAGTCACAAAGGTTTATGGCTCTCTCTTCAGACAGCACTTCCCAGATCCAGCAGCAGTGCTGTTAAAAAGACTCTACTAATCAATAGCAGAGATGAAGGGGGGCTGAGATTAATGGGCCAGTGCTGGCAGGCCAAACAAGCTCTAATTTGTTATACTCATCTATAATCACACTGTCTGAAACTGCTACCAGATTTCTGTTCAATAACTCATGGAACAGATCTGTAGTTTATGCAAATTTTAGAAGATTTCCAAGGTCTTAAAATGAAAGGAAATAGAAAGCTGATGTGGACCAGTGTTATCTAAAACTAAAACTATTAAACTATCAAAATAATTTTATTATGAATAAAATTATTGGGAATGGAAATAAAGCTGAAATAACAAACTATAAATATTAGATGTAAACTTAAATTTAAAGTTAATGTAGAAATAAATATGAATTGTTACCTTGCCAACTAACTGAAATAAAATATGTTTAAATACTAAAATTACTAAAACTAAAACAAAAAAATTAAAGCTAAACATATAAACATATTTGCAACAATTAATTAATTAAATGCATTTTTCACATTTCATATAATACTTGAGTGAGATAAAGGTAAACATATTTTATATTATATTCATATTATAGAAATATAAACCTAACCATATAATATAATATAATACAATATAATATAATATAATATAATATAATCCAACATTACAAATATAATATAATATAATTGTCACGTTAAGTTCTTGTTTTGATTTGTTTCTCATTGTTTTCTGTTCCATTTGTTCTGTTTTCCCGCTCTTTATTAGTTACTGGATTTTGACTGTTCTGTTTTTCCCTTGATTACTTCCTGCATGTATAAGCCCTTTGTTTCCTTTGTTCAGTGTATGTTAATGTTGTATGTGGTTGTATTATAGTTCCTGAGATCTCCTGTGTTTTTCTGAGTTATATTGTATCAAAGAATTTTCTGTAATATCCTTATCGTTGTGCATTTCATTGCAGCCACTGAACTCGTGACAGAAGAACAAACCTTTGATTAGATTTATTTTTGCAGTGTATTTTCCTTTTTTTTCTCCTCACTATGGACCTACCCACCGTCCAACTGCTCTGCCTCGAGCAGAAGGACCTTTCCCTGGAGATCCACACCAGAGATTTTTTGGATTTGGCGTACCTAACTCGCTATCTGGAACACACACCAAAGCACGCCTCCTAGGGTACAGTCCTCGAGAGGATTTTGCTGCTTTTCCGGAGTGGGTTCTGGTGAACAATGGATCAGTGTTCACCATCGGCCTCGCGGAGGACATCACCTGCCCTACTCCGGACCCAGAGCCCAGCCAGCCATCACCCCACTGCACCGATTCGACACCAGAGCCCACCGCAGATGGAGGGTTTGAGCCTGCCGCGATGTATGAACCAGCGCCAGAGAAAAGGATTGAGCCAACCATCATCCCGAGCCCCACAGTGAGTCTGACTAGGTGCATGAGCCGGCAACATCGTGTGCCATCATGGGAGTATTAGTGGAGTACAAGGGAATGGATGAAGATCCCACCCACACTCCCACTACTGAGGGTGAGCTGCTGCTGATCTCTGGAGATTGTGTATTGTAAGAGGATGTTTGCATGTATCTCCTGTCCTCGCTGGTCTCGTCCAGTTCAAAATCTCCTGTGCTCCTGCTGGTTCCGCCCTGTTCTTATGTCTCCAGACTTCCTGCCCAGCCCCTCTCTCCTACATCCTTGTCCAATAACAGCAAATTTCTCAACCCTGCCTCCACTGTTTCCCTTCAGCCCCTCGGCTCCTTCTCTGACACCACTATACTGTGTGGATTTGCCTCAGGTCTTCCAGTATCCAGCTCTGCCCAGTCAAGAGGACCCCCCCCACCTCCAGTTTCAGACGCTGATCCTGTCACTCCACCTCGGCCCGTCGACCTGTCGGCTTCACCTTGGCTACTCTTTCCCTCTGATCCACCAAGGACCATCACCCTTACTGGTCCACTGGGCTCCCTCATCCCTCCGGCTCTGCCTTGATCAGACGTCACTCTGCCAGCACCACAGACTTATGGGTCTTCAGCTCCACCTGGCTGCCTTACTTCCGGCTTCGCAGTCTTCTGGCACCCTGGCTCCAACTCAGATGCTTGTCACTGCAGCTCCGCCTCAGCCTTCAGAACCATCGGTGTCGCCCGGTCCCGTCTACTCTCCGTCTTCGCCTTCGGCTCCACTTCCATCGGCCTTGTCTTCACCAGTCATCCCCCTGGAGTCGATAGCCAAGTCCCCACCATGGCTCTTCCTTCCCTCGACTCCGCTGTGGGCCATCGTCCTGGCTGTGCTCTGGGTCCATGCCTGGCTACTCTGCTCCTGGCTCCTCCCTGGTTCCTCCCACCGTCATCTCCGCCTGTGTCCTACACTTTGCCAGCTCCTTGTCCGCCTCCAGAGCCCCCACCCTTCCTCCCCAGTAAGACTGTCATTAATGATTGAGGACGAGCCTTTGCGGAGGGGGGGAGTAATGTCACGTTTAGGTCTTGTTTTGGTTTGTTTCTCATTGTTTCCTGTTCCCTTTCTTCTATTTTCCTGCTCTTCATTAATTACTACGGATTTTGATTAGTCATTTACACCTGTTCTTCTTTTCCCTTGATTACTCCAAGTGTTTATAAGTCCTTAGTTTCCTTTGTTCGGTCTCATTTATGTTAATGTTGTATGTGGTTGTATTCTAATTCCTGAGATCTCCTGCATTTTTCAGAGCTATGTTGTATTAAAGAGTTTTCTGTTATATCCATATCGTTGTGCACTTCATTGAAGCCACTCAACCCGTGACAATAATATAATATTAGCTGGAGTAAATACTATATCTGTTTTAGCATTAATGATGAGGGATGGAATTGAATAATTTAATCCATATCAGCACATTCTGATGTTTAGATGGCATATAAAACAGGGAAAGTTTCTCACCAGGCCTGGGCCTTTCGCCGTGTCATACTTTTTCTAAGCCACTTGGAGTGAGGGGTCAGGTGGTAGATGAGCTGTCTGCAGATTTTATCAGTTGACTTCAGCGTCTCCAAGTCCTGAAAGAATAGGAAGGCACAATAAGAATGAAAAAATAATCATTTGATTAAACTTGACAAGATAAATGTGGCGCCTGCAGCATGAAGTTCTCATTTTCTGCAAGTAAACAAAATAACTCACTACATAAGGAGCAGATCAGGGCACTTTCATATTGCAATCTTTTTTTCTGAAGTTTTTAAGATCTAAATTTAGATTTGGACAAAAATACATCAAAAATTAATCTTCTCGAGACTTAAAACAGTAATCTCCTCTGATATATAATCCAGATCGGCTTTGTGTCATTTTTTTGTCTTGTGGTTTTACAAAGATAGCCGTCTGAAGCTTTGAATCATTAAACACTTTCAATGTGTACCAGCCAAATCAGACTAATTCCTCAGATACAGATCAGCGAAAGACAAGACCAAACAAAATTATTCAAGATGATTAATTCAAATCATCTTTAAATGAATTAGCTTTTTTTGGCAGGTCAATCTGTCTCTGTCTGTGCTGTCTTGTACAAGTATTCTCAGCATAAGAGAGCTGTCACTGAATGTGTGACACTTTTGTGCCTTTAAACTTAAATTACAAAACTCGTCGATTTTAATTTCAGAGAAAGTTTTTATTCACATCTATACAATGTCATCTGAACACATATTGAAGTTTGAACAGTGGCAGTATGGTTGTTGTAGTTAACTTTACCCATGATCACACAGGACCGGAGCATGGTCGCATAGATGACACAATTTGTTAACCCCAGAATTAAAAAGTACAAACTGTATTACTGTGGATCGCTGCTGTGGTTTTTGATGTCACAATACAGCCAGAATTTCACTGCAGTGTTGCCTTCTATTAATAATTTGCACCCTGCTTAGATGGAAATCTCTGGACCTCCCACTGGCACAAGCGAGGTGATGGTTTCACATTTAGTGATGCAAACCTGGTAAGAACGCACTGACTGTAGGAGGTGGAATAAATCATGTCATCAAATATTTATGCTGGACCAGGTGTGATGTTAAACCAACGCCATTTAATACCCTTGTGAAACCAATGCCCTTAACTTTTCCTCTTTGTAACGTAAAATGCAAAAAGCTGAGGAGCAAATTCAATTCACAGTCTGACAATTTTAGTCTGTAATATTTAGACTGCAAACCAGCTTAAAGTGGACACTAAATGTGATTTTAAAAAGTACTGTGCACTCAAATGAAGTCATCGTTATTGTTTTCTGCTCAAAAGCAGATCGTTTTATGCAAATGAGGCTTATTATATACACCATATTTACAAAAGTTAGTCTGGCAACAATTAATGTTTTATTTCCACCTGTGGAATTTAGTGATCATTTTTTTTAAATGATTATATGATGGAAAAGAGCATTATAATTGGGCATACATTATACATCTGTGGTGCAGACAGTCACAATTTTGCCCACAGCCCTAGTAAAGTATGGCAGATTGTGATGGTATATTGTATTGAGGACCACATAAGAAAAAGAAAATCATGCTTTGGTTCCTCATAATTATGACATAAGTCAAAATTATGATAAAAAGTCATAATTATCCAAAAAAAAAAAGGACTTTATATGTAATAATTATGACTTTTTTAGTATCTCAGAATATTTTGTCATAATTTTGTCTTTTAGTCATAATTATGACTTTTTATGTCATTACTATGACCTCAGAGACTAGTCCTTAGACACAAATCAATGAAAGACAATACCAAACAAAAAAAAAAATGTCAAGATGATTAATTCAAATTATCAAAAACAAATTAGCCTTTTTGGGAAGTCAATCTTACTCTGTGCTGCCTTGTAATATTCTCGATAAAGTTTAATAATGTGACTTAGTATCTTATGATTTTTAATTTTCTGTCTTTTATCACACAATTATGATTTGGTATGTCATAATTTGGACTTTTTGTGTCATTATAACTGTCTTTATTTCGACATTTCATCTAATAATTGTGACTTAGTATCTCATAATTTCAACTTTGTCATTATTTTGACATTTATCTCATAATTGTGACTTAGTATCTCATAATTTCAACATTTTTATCATAATTTTTTACTTTTGTCAATTTTGACTTCTTATCTATTGATTTTGATGTTATCTCATAATTATAACTTGGTATGTCATAATTTAGTCTTTTTACCTTACAATTATGATGGTATGTCATAATTTGGACTTTTTGTGTCATTATAACTTTGTCTTTATTTAGAAATTTAACTAATTTTAACATTTTTATTATAATTTTTTAGTTTTTGCCAATTTTGTCTTCTTATCTATTGATTTTGATCTCATAATTATAACTTATGTCATAATTTCATCTTTTTATCCTATAATTATGACGTAGTATGTCATAATTTTCACTTATGTCATAATTACGATTTATCAAAGAATTATCTTTTTCTTATGTGGCTAAAATGGGCTTTCACAGTATTGTATCCTGTGAAGTGGCATCATGCAAAGGTGTCCAGCACAATTATTTGTCCGTTTCTGTATCATTACCTGATTTGCATAATTCCTTTAGTGAACTTGGTATCAGTGGGCACAATTCCCACCTAAATGTCTGCCACACTTACAGCCTTTTTCTGGCATCATCTTTCTAATACATTGAAATTCAGCCACTGTCACTTGCAGAGCGGGTCAGGTTGAAGCGTGCTGTTTCCTAGTGACAGATTCCTTACAGTCCTATAGTCTATACCGAGTATCACACTGAGCTTGCTGAGTCTTTAGATGAGAATGTACCCTATGACTCTGACAGAAGCACAGCAAGATCTCCATCTAATTTAATGTATCTAGTCCTATACCCAGCAGCAGCCTCAGGGTTGTGCAAATATATTAATCATTAGTAGAACAAGAAAAATCTGCGTAATATTATAGACAATCTTTAATGGACAAAAATATGAGATAAGCAAGCAGACATTAGTTTTCATCAGACTGCTAGTTTCTGGTGTGCCCTGCAGCTGGTATGGCTTACAAATCAAGACTTCAGCAGGAAAAGGGAAATCAGTCTCAGAATGCCCTGTGGTGCTGATTCAAAGATCCTGGATAGCTGTTGGGCTGACTTAAGGCGCACTGACGCTTTGCTGATCTTCAATCATATCATACTTTCAGCATATCAGCAAATTCAGACACAGTGCCTCAGACAACACTCTGAAAATATTTCAGAGAATTTATTCATTTTAGGAATGGTTGTGACGCAAGGTATTAAAAAGGCAGCAATAGACTGTTTAATCTCATCCATTTTGAGTTTATCAAGACTTGAGCTTGAAAGTTTAAGGAATCAAGTCTTTATGATTTGATTGAACAGACTCACCTAACCTTCTGCAATGCAGACTAGGTTATAAATAAAAACACAAAGAAACACAAATTAGATGCCTTAGTTATCGCTCCCTGTCTTGTCTTGTACTGCAATTGTGAGCCATGTGTGGATTACAAAATTGTTTGTGAGCTCCATTTAATGGCTGCAGTAAATCAGTACACTATATGCAAACACATTTCTTTTCATTTACTCTAAGAAGCAATCAACAAAGCGAAGAAATTACATGCTCAGGTGAAACTGAATGACTCACCTTCTTTGGGCACTGCATGTCTCTAGCCAGACTCAGCAGGAGCTCATGAGATATGGGGTCCACCAGGTTAAGGAATGATGCGTTCTTATAGAGGATATCATTGAGTGACGTACCCTCTAATCCCAAGTCCTGAAAAAGAAAAAAACATCAATAGAGCACATATTATCAGTCACTCACTCAAGATGTCTTTTTCTGGGAGTTTCATTATGTAATGCTTCTGAATTACGTACAAAACTATATCTAGGTAACACTTTAGTTTAGAGTCCAAATCTCACTTGCTTATTAACATGCATATTACTAGGATATTGGCTGTTCATTAGTACTTCTAAAGCACATATCAATGCCTTATTCTGAATGACCATATTCTACATCCCTAAATCCTACCCAATACCTAAACTTAACAACTAACTACCTTACTAACTATTAACAAGTAGTAATTAGGAGTTTATTGAAGCAAAAGTCATAGTTAATAGTGCGAATTGGACACTAAAAAAAAGTGTGACCTATATATATATATATATTTAAAATGTTTTTTTTTTTTTTTTTTTTTTTAAACATAGCTATCAGTGGCTGATTTTACTGACTTGAAAGATCCACCATTGTGGATTAAATATTACTGATTAATTTAGAACTTCCTCACCTTTTATAATCTTTGTATATTTAGTCTGTATCTAAATTTGTGTTTGACAGCTGTACCTAAAAGTCACCCTGCCCGCCGAGAAAGTCGAGAACATAACTTTCATGTATTATGCAACTTTGATTTACATAGACAAGAATAACTCTAGAATGGCAAGATTGGGGTGTTTCACTGAGACAGAGTGAGAGCCGCAGACTTTCAGTAACAGAGAGGGGATTATGAAACGGCCTCCATTGGGTTATTAATATTCAGAGACCAGATGCTTTTATCTATGGTGACTTGCATATTCAGATGGAACAGGTCTTTGCACTCAGTGCAGTTGGAGTGTGCATGCTTAAATGTGTTTAGCTGCAGGGAAGGAGACGCCCACACCTACCCACCTCTCTGTTCCCTACTCTTCTCCAGCCATCTGGCACCAAACATTTTTCCCCCCTATTATGGTGTGCTGAATCTCAAAAGAGTACAGGGGTCACTTCAGCTGCTGAAAAGCCCAGCTCTGACCAGCATGAATTTCCCGAATGAATATTGGATAGTGCTGGTTTGATACTTGAGCTTGTTTCTTTCAACCCAGGCTCATTGGAAAAATGAAAATGTGCCTGTGGTGACATTTCTGCAAAATGATATTGGGCCCTATCATACACTCGGCGCAATGCGACGGCAGGCGCAACGCAAGTGTTTCTTCTAGTTTCAGCCCGATGCAGTTATCATTTTCACGTCCAGCGCCCACGTTGTTTAAATAACAAATGCACCCGCGCCCATCTGTTCGCACATGGACATGCTGGTCTGAAAACGAGGTGTGTTCAGATGCACTGTTGGCGTGTTGCTATTTTGAGGCAACTGAAAACAACTGCACCATTGACCAACAAAAACCTGGTCTAAAGTCAATGGCGCAATATTTTTTTTTGTTATTTAAAGGGCACGTTAGTAATATGTGCCTATAGGCGGGTGCACAACGCACATACACTATGCTTATTACACACACAGGGATGCGCAGCAGCACACAAACATGCCAAATATTAAAAATAAAAGGATTACAGTGTAAAAGAGTATTATTGTGTACATAAAGATAAAAATGCCTACATGTCATTATGGAAAGTCATTGCATGTATCAGAATGACCTATTTGCAGTAATGACGAATGAAATTGGTTAATTATTTGATATTACTGAATTATTTGGTAATACACACATGTATTTAAACTGACTAGTCAGGTTAAGGGTGTCTATATTCCTCGATGTAAATATCAATCCGCCATGGTGCAAGCGCACCTGGCTTTTAAAGGGAATGGGAGATGACACTCTGATTTATTGCACATTACACCCAAAACACAACAGACTAGGTACAACCCTTTTGGAACATGCGCCTGGCACGCCAACCATTTTTTTCTGTGGTTAAACTAGCAAAAGTGGATTTGGACACACCCTAAGTGCACCTGCAGCATGCGCTTAGATCGCTAAAATAGGGCCCATAATGTTGCTTCGTGCACATTTCACAATGCCTTCAAAGTAAAATGTCCAATGAGTGGCACTAAAAATGTGTTCAGTTTCATCTGAAACAAGTGAACGTGAATCTGATAACATTTTATTACATTGGTTGCCGTACAGTACATTTCATGGCAGTTCGGAAATTAAATGATCAGTGAGTGGTGCTAAAAGTTTAATGTTCTATTGCGTTTGAAAATAACATACAAATACATTAAACCCTACTCTAAACCTAACTGATAGTGTTTACAAAAAGCAAACATGAGATAAAATAGCATTTGCTGAAGCAACCATGTCCTTTTAGCTTTAAATTTTTTTTTTTTTTTTTTTTTTTTTTTTTTTTTTTTTTGTTTAAACCTTCAAAATGATGTATGATTTGTTGGAATCAGAGAACAAGTGACTCAGCTACACCTCTTTGAATTTGATAGAGTCAGCAAAGTCAATTTTGAGAAAAAACAAGTTAAAGTTTACTGAAGGTTGTGAAAAACGACATTCAAATGGACAAAGTAAAGGTACTCCTCTCAGAAAACATACAAATAAAGATACTTTTAGATGTTTAATTGCTATTTGAAGCATTTGGATCGCTAGATGAGGGCTTAAAGGAACACTCCACTTTTTTTGAAAATAGGCTCATTTTCCAACTCCTCTAGAGTTAAACAGTTAAGTTTTACCGTTTTCGAATCCATTCAGCCGATCTCCGGGTCTGGCGGTACCACTTTTAGCATAGCTTAGCATAGTTCATTGAATCTGATTAGACCGTTAGCATCTCGCTCAAAAATGACCAAAGAGTTTCGATATTTTTCCTATTTAAAACTTGACTCTTCTGTAGTTACATCGTGTACTAAGACCAACGGAAAATGAAAAGTTGTGATTTTCTAAGCCGATATGGCTAGGAACTATACTCTCATTCCGGCATAATAATCAAGGAACTTTGCTGCCGTACCATGGGTGCAGCAGGCACAATGATATTACGCAGAGCCTGTGACCCCCTGTTTGCACAGGGAGCGTGCCTTGCAACCATGGAGACATTTGTGAGAGACGCTGCGCAATATCATTGCACCTGCTGCACCCATGGTACGGCAGCAAAGTTCCTTGATTATTACGCCAGAATGAGAGTATAGTTCCTAGCCATATCGGCCTAGAAACTTTTCATTTTCCTTCGGTTTTAGTACACGATGTAACTACAGAAGAGTTTTAAATAGGAAAAATGTTGAAACTCTTTGGTCATTTTTGAGCGAGATGCTAACGGTCTAATCAGATTCAATGAACTATGCTAAGCTATGCTAAAAGTGGTACCGCCAGACCCAGAGATCGGCTGAATGGATTCGAAAACGGTAAAACTCAACTGTTTAACTCTAGGGGAGTTGGAAAATGAGCCTATTTTCAAAAAAAGTGGAGTGTTCCTTTAATGAACTCATTTTTGTGAAAATCTTAAATTGACCAAAATCAAGTTTTGCCTGTAAGCTGGTAATTAGCCTGTGCGCATTCCAACTCATTTTGCCAGCACGGGTCACATATGTTGGTTTCCTTGGTGCAAAGCAGCTTACGTATTACTTAGCAGCTACACATTGTCTGTAAAAACTAATAAACATCTAGCATTTATAGGGTTAAACTGTGTCCGAGAAATGTAAATGTCAATAGTGTTCTATGAAATCCAGACAGCAAGTGAGCAGAATATGAAAAAAAGCACATAACAAGATGTGTAGTTTATGCGCACACACACGTCTCAAGGAGTGGGCAAGATGGATGGTTTTTTTTTTTGGGTTTTTTTTGTATGTCTAATGATGCTTAACTCTTATAACGTCTCTTAACTCAAACAAACTATTTTATCTTAGTATGAACAACACATACTAATACAAACAAAGACATTACTGTGAAAGTCAACTCAAATTGACCTGCGAGGTTAGGGAGATGGTAAGTAGGACATGATAATAAAAAACCTTTTAGGATTTGAAAATAATTCCTGTTACTGTGACTTCCAAGAATCCTAATAATAACATCTCTATGACAAGCCTTTTGAGAAAGAGACTTGAGTAAATCACCAAGCACCAGATGACAGCTGCCTCAAGTTATATCATACGAGATCTGGGGCTGTCAACTTGTTTTTTAGATGCAGTCCAGCTAGCTGGTATCTCTGTATGCCAAAGGAATTTTTCATCAATGTGAGATCACTAGCAGTCCTGTCACCAACACACATCTCTGTAAGTAGTAGAGAAAGACGGGGCAAGATGCCCCCAGAGTAAGACGTCTCCCTCTCCTTCAATTTCCACTTGACCACAAGAATTAAGTGCAGTTACTATTGCATCAAATTTGACATCTGAACATCATCTTTTGTGGGATTTATTCCATCTGAACAGGTTTGAAGTTAGTGCCAAACAGTTACTTGCTTTTTAACTAATAAAGTTCATGTTTATTCCTCAAAAGTGAGTGTTGCACCTTTTCTCCAAGTAAGATGAACTTTTAAAGTTTGGTTCCACCTCCTTTCAGTTGGTTGAGCACCAGTTCTTAGTTTACAAAACTGGATAATAGTGCTGTCCGAATTTACATCACATAAAATCAATCAAAGTTTGTTCATTTAACGTTTTGGGGGCTTGATAACTTTTGAAAACGATACCATTATCGCCTCTGTGTAAACTATAAAAAATTTGTGAAAACAGTGATGTTACTCACATGTGTATTATGTGTTCGGACTATAGGCACATAGTGTTTATTTAAAAAAAATAATATATTAGCAAATGTTTCAATTTATAAAGACGAAAATACTCCAAGGCACTCATCTACACAGATCTACGCTTTTAGGCTACAAAACCTTCTTCAGAATACGTATAGTGAAGATATTGTATCCCGAAGAAGGCTGTGTAGCAAAACGCGTGAGTGCCTTGGACTATTTTCTTCTTTATAATTTGATGTTTACATCCAGTTCATCCAATGAGCACCAGTGGCTACGTAAAGACACCCGTGTTGCACTCTCTGCCTTTGCTGTTTTGTAAATGCTTTATTTCACCTAATAATATATTGAATGATGCATCATCTTCCTGCACATGCTAAATTCACACGTTGCAATTTATCATCATTTGTACATGTTGTTCTTCAGGGGGTTATCCTATGTTCTCTTATCAGTTCCTTCCAAGTCCACTCTAATTGTGTTAGGTCCTGTTAGCTGCTCTGAAACATGAGACCTATTTGAAATTCTCTGTTTCTTGATAATGGAAGAAAGCCTTAATAAAGACTTAGAATGCACACAGAGGACCACACCGTGAGTCTCTGGTGACATGCTTGTCGCCGCATAGGTATCCAAGACTATCTCTCTGTGTTGATTTAACGCTCTCTGCTCTGGGATGTCAAATTCTCAATGTAATTAACAGCACATCCTGAGAGAGGGAGACAATGAAAAGAGACTACAGAAAACTGAATTAAAAAAAAAAAACAAAACAAAGGGATGACAAAAGACAGACTGTGGGGGGGAAATTACATAAAAGACTGAATACATAAGAATAGAGGGCACAGTGTGAATAATACATTTACACAAGTGACTAATAGATATTAGATATGTACAGACCTATGCACGTCCTGTCCTTGATTTGTATGGCATATTGTACATAAGAAAATGTTCCGTATCATTTTTGTTTTAAAATTCTTGTTTCTTCACACCATTTTTTAAAATATTTTTGATAAGACAGCTAGCAACAGATCCATTTATAATTCTTGGCAGATGCTTTCTAATCAAAACAACAGACGAAAATCAACAGTAGCCAATTTAGATGAGCAAAGCAACAGCATTTGAGTTCATTTGGAACGAGGAGATGAGCAGCTGCAAAGACAAGAACATCGAGAGAGAGAGAGAGAGAGAGAGAGAGAGAGAGAGAGAGAGAGAGAGAGAGAGAGAGAGAGAGCATGGGTGTTTTATAGAGTTGTATGGGTGGATCTTTAGGGTGGAAAATAATGGAAGAACTAAGAACTCCTTTAAAACTCCATTAAGATGAGGAATGGCTGCCTCTCCATGTCATATTTTGACACAGTAATCATATGATATCAGAAAGAGATTGTAAGAGGAACGGGAGCTCAAACTGTGACAAGTTGTGCCCTCATATCAACACTTTTAACACAGCGGGTTAAATGTCAGCTTTCCTTTTTGCTCCAGGCAAAATAATAATAAAACAAATCTTAATGTTTTGGATTTTCTTTTTTTTCTTTTTTTTTTCAGTTAATAAATGCAATTTTTTATGTTAAAGGTGCAGTAAGCAATTTCGGAGAAACAGTTTATATTTGAAATCAATCCAAACAAAAACACTCCTTCCTTCATTGCTCCGCCCCCAAAATGCACAAAAAAGCAATGCGAGAGTGGACGTCTCTTTATCATAGCTGAAGCAAGGCAAAATAATGCTTCGTGAAAAATAAAGTGAACATGATGAACAAACGACAAGGAAGAACAAAAAATGAACATCCAGTACACAAGAGTATACACAAGCAAGAGTTTGTTGTAAGTCGAAGGCAGCACACCAGCTCCAGACAAACAATAGCTATGTTTCCATCCAAAGTTGTGAATTCAACTTGTGCACAAATTTAGAATGTCGCATAAAACATTTGTGAATAAAGCACTGTTTCCATTCAGTCGAAGAGAACAAAATTGTCACTTTCTGATGAAATGGTGCTAAATATCACTAAGAAAAATGGAAGTTGCTGCAGTAGAAACCACTGTATATAATCATTTCCGTATATAATAAATTACTTGCACCTTACAGCGTGCAGATGAAATGCAATAAACGCTGTCATGTTATCTTACATTCAGATGCCTGGTGTTTGTGAACGCAATCATGTGAGGCGCTTCTGAGAGAGAACTATATCAAACCACTTTAACGAAAGACATTACAGAATGACCAAAACAGCATTTCAGATGCTGTGCAACGGTCTTTTTTGATGCGCATCAAGGAATTTATTCGGTAAAAGTTTATGCGCATGTTTTCATATTGCACAAAAAATGTATCTGACTCAGTTGAGCTCATACGTTTTTCAGAATGTATGCGCATCTTGGCGTTTCCATCCAGCGTTCTTTTATGCGATATCCCAAAATGCGCATAAAAACAGGTGGATTGAACCATTGACACTCAAAACTGTCCTATCGCTAACATTACAACAACAGCATATCTTCTGTTCAACATAGCAAAACCAATGTTACTCACATATGGAGCGGAAACAACACAAACTCGGCGTCCGTTTTCTCTCCAGCGTCGGAAAGCTTTTCTAATGTTAATTCTTTAAAGCTCTTGCCTGATCATAACCCTTCTTTTTCCAGTGATATTCCTCTGACCTTTTCTCTTTTGTAATGTCTCTCAGCCATCTCTCTTTCTACAGTCTTTCTTCAAATCTCCCGCTTGCTTACTCTCTCTCCTCCCTCATCATCATGAATGTATCCGCCCCCTACTGCTGATTGGCTACAAGTGTGTTGTGGTGCTCGGTCCAATCCACTTTCAACAGTGTTCCTCAGAAATCGCTTACTGCACCTTTAAAATATTCTTTCCTGTCCCAGCTTAATATGCAGAGACAACAATACTGCCCTGCAAAGGCAAAACACAGTAATTATAGCAACCAACAAAGCAACCAATAAGCTGGGATTATCTGTTTGTCTGACCAATGGTTGATGAGGGGAGTGTTCAAGAAACAACAATACAACAATTGAACACTACAATAATCTATCTATTCAGCATCTAGGCTTGTCTTAAGTATCATATAACATACTACATTGTTTATTTACTTTATTGCCTTGAACAAATAGTAGCTTTTGATTTATTCTTTCACATACACATGACACGCTTAAGTGAGTGACCTCCTGATCTCATGCACTCCTCTGTCATCACTGGTTAGCTCTCACTCTGCTGCTCTGCTGACACTCTGTGTTGAATTTGAGCATATGGGTCACACTGACAGAACAAATGTACCATAGAAGCATCCAGGCATTAGTATTAGGTGTTTGTAGAGTCTCGACAACAAATAATAGCAGCAACAAACCCAGGGAAATGATTTCTTGCAAGGTGACTCACTGCAGCACTACAGATTGAGCTGCATGGTGGGTGTCTGAAGAGGAAATGCCAAATAGCATTTCACCTTCCTGGATACATTATACGGGTCAATGACCCATAAGGATGTCTGAGATTATGAAAATGAGAAATGTAGTTTAAAACACATGTTGCATGTTTTTAGTAATATAATGGTTGTATTCATGGTATTTCCATATGTTTGAAGAAGCCTTTATAGCACTTTTTACACAAAAAATAAGGTCAAGACAAAATTGTCAAGTGGTGTAACCATCAGGTAAAAAGTTAAAAGTTAAATGCACATGAGTGCACACAACTTGTTTTTATTTATTTTTCTAACTTCTCATTACTTTCTGTTTATTTAATATATATATATATATAACAATGTTAATGTATTTGGTCTTGGCGGAATAGATCTGCTACGCTGCTGCTGATTTGCTGCTGCTGTAGATAATTGCTGCTGCTGCAGAGCAAGTACAGGAACTTGCTACTGCCAATACATACACCGATACACTGCTGCAAGTAAGACATAGTGCTGCTGCACAAATAGCATATATCAATAATCCATAACAGATCTATACAGGTGGAGCTGGGGAAGGTGGAGGGTTTTAGAGGAGATCTGAAGCACGCTGCAAACTGCTATAGTGAATGTAACCACCCAGCCATTTAAATATGTGAGCAGCAAGCTCATTG
Source organism: Ctenopharyngodon idella (assembly GCF_019924925.1). Taxonomy (NCBI): domain Eukaryota; kingdom Metazoa; phylum Chordata; class Actinopteri; order Cypriniformes; family Xenocyprididae; genus Ctenopharyngodon; species Ctenopharyngodon idella. The sequence goes on from NC_067227.1 coordinate 13,278,191, forward strand.
GCTGCAGATGTGACATGGACAAATCAGCTTGTGCCAGTATTAATGCTGTAATTATCATCAGCTTGCGTTAAGACCCATCAGCCTGCGCATCTAGAGTTTCATGACTGAACTATGTATATATATATATATATATATATATATGTATGTACAAATATCATGAATTATGAGTCACAAAAAGGTATTTAAAAGGTCAAAATGTGTTATAATTAAAGAAAAAAAAAAAAAAAAACCTACTGACCTTGACAGAGTCATGAGAATCTAAATGGGTCTTCATAAGTTGTGTCCCAAATGATGCACTATACACTGTCTATGACCTTATACACTATGTACTTATGCACCGTGTAGTGTATAAATTTTATAAGTTTTATACGTTTATTTTGTCATTCAACAATTAAAGCTGCAACTGGAGTGCAAGAATTGTCCAACATTCCACACTTATTTTTTTCAGTTAAATAAGTGCATCACCCAGGGTATTTAAAGTGCACTTTTTATTTTGGGAATTTTCAGTGTGAACACACTACTCAAACTATTTATACTACAAAACGGCATAGAATAGTGCATAAGTACGCAAATTGGGACGCACCTTTTGTTTGAATGTTTTCTGGTCACATGACAACAAAATGGCTTCCTGCATGTTGGTTACGCCACACTGACTGATTTGGAATATTAATAATTTTGAGTTTTGTTTTTAAATTAATAAATGCTTATTTTACTTTATAATATGTATAATTCTATAATTTAATTTTTAAAGACATAATATTTGAATTAGGCTATTATAAATAATATATTGACATTATACCAAACTAATCACGTCAACATTTATTTTTTCAAGTATTTCGGCCATCTCCAGCAAGGTACACCACCTTGACATTGTTTACTTTAAGCCCCACAAAATATTAAAATGACTTTTAATTTAGAAAATGAAAACATGTTTACCATAGAAGAGGTATTCAAGTGATATCTGCAGGAATTTCATTTTATGATGTCTTTGTGTGTTCAGACAACTGATGCACTTGTGCAATATTTGTGTCAGTGATTGCAACTACGTGATCTACACATGCAATGCCAGTTAAGCAGAGAGAGAGAGCCAAACTCATGCATGTTTCACAGCTGCCTGTGTCAGATGTGCATGTTTATTAAGCAATGCATGACATTTGCCCTCACCTTCCTCAACAGTTTGAGCACGTCCGTCGCCTCTTCTATCTTCCTCTCCCGCAGAAGCTTCTGAATCTCTCGGATCCAGGCGACTCGTCTGACATACGGGCTGTGGTTGGCTCTCCTCAGCACCCCCGGCAGCTTATCCGACCTGAGCATCAGGGATGTAAACAAGAAGTCTCCGCTCCGATCGCTCTCTCCCGTGCTGTCTAGATGCTTCCGTCGCCTCCTTGAAAAATTCTCGTTGTCGAGACTGTTTTGTCGGCTGAGCCTAGAGCCCATGATTGCAGTTACGTTAAAAACACAATGTTACACTAAATACGACCCTTTTACCTTTTACAGCGTAACCATGGCAGCCCGGACGATAACGCCCAGCGGTCTCCACATCGGTCCCAACTTGGGTAGCACGTACTCGTTCTGCTTACAGTCAGTGTCCTTTGTGCAGTTCGTCCTACGACACAAGTAGTAGTTTTAGCTGCGGAATTGTCAGTGTTTTGTTCCTTATCCCAGCTCTCACGTCCTTGTATTTGTGTTTGTTGTCAGTAGGACACGTCCGCCTGATGCTCTAGTTGGTATTCAGTGGATGGTGGTGATGCTCTCCAGCACCACGCGTGGATCATTACGGAGGTCTGTCCTGCCATTGGCTAGCGGTGGTTCGTGTATGTGCCCCACATGCCAAGAACGAAAGATATGTGGTGGTGAGGGGAAATCAAAACATTTTAATCGAATTTTAATTTAGTTTTTTTAACTGATGGTGAATTAATTTCATAAATTGATGTTGAATAGTCCAACATGAAAGAAATTGAAATACCAGTTGTAGACAGCAACTGCAATGAAGAGTGAATTGAGAAAGTGAAAGTCTTTTGATATTTCTTCAGTTAAAAAAGACAATTCAGGGATTTCTTATAGAATTTCAGAAGAGTTCTCAACAATTTTACATCTCACACTGTTCTCAGATTTGTTAAAAGCACAATATGTAAGATTTTTTGGATTAATATCCAAAAAAAAAAAAAACAACAGGGTTATATATTTTGTTGATTTCTGTACTTCCAGTATCCCAGATGTTTCCAAGAATGTTTAAATCCAGAAAAATGAGTCATTTTACATAGGACACGGACTGTGTCCATGCATCGCCTATCACTGACATACCTGCGTTCAAGGGCGTAGATTTGGTTTGAACATTGAACATTATTTATTCTTTTCTTTCTATCTATGTATCTATCTATGTATCTAGCCTATCTATCTATCTATAAGCATTTATGATCAAGAGATGATTAAAATAAGTCGAAATAAACATGCTAGCTAGCTAAAATATATGTGGAGCGTACTTGGCTATTACACAATATTCTCATACCTCCTTCTCAGTACATGTTTTATTCTTTTTAACGTCCCTCTTTGACCAGCAGTTCAATATAGTCTGCTGGGCAGCGCTTCTCTTAATTTTTGGTGCTACCCGTTCTCTCCCATTCAAACAGCAGTTGCAAAGCACCACTTACGTTGTGTCGGTGAAAGTGCGACGCATTGGTTCGTGTTAGGAGTCGGTTCAATGGAGGGGGAGTAAGAAACTTTGTTTTCACTCACAAAATGTTTGCGTTCCCCCGAGAATTTTTGCATTTACTCGCAAAATGTTTGCATTCCCCTGAGAAACATCGCAAAAAATGTAGCATTTTTTTGCACGTACATTTTCTCGGGAGAATGCAAATATTTTGTGAGCAAATGAAAAGTTTCTCTTGGGAACACAAAACATTTGCGAGAGAACGCAAAAGCATTGCTAAATAATTTTTACTACCATCTCTAATTTGTTTTTCTTCACCATGTTCCGTTTCGTGGGGGCTTCGTAAAGGTGTGATAGTTTGAAGAAATTTTTCTAATAGGTTAACTTTTTCTTTCATTATTTTTTCTTTTTTTTTTCACATCGTTATTGACATTCACTCTGATAAGTAGTAATGGGAAAAACAAAGCTTTTCGAAACTCAAATGAACCATTTCTTCGCAAAATGATTCACTGTTTGCGAAGCACATTTGAAGCACACTATCTGCTGGTCAAAATGGTGTAACGCAATGAAAAATACAATTATCCTTTTTGTATTAGCACTCACAAGTATTACAAGTCATTACAATTATTACTAAACCTACATTATAAAACTGACCAAAGATAGTTAAACCATCAGAACCATGTTCAAGAGTTCACCAGAACGCCATCTAGCGGCGAACCATTCGAATTTTGAAGTGTTTCGAAACCAAGGTTCGAAAGAGTATGACATAACGAAGCCTCGTTTGCTGAAATCACGTGACTTGGTGAGTTTGATAAGGTCTGATCCATTGATTGGAAACAAAAGATTCGTAAATTTATCGAACTTCATGAAGGAGGGGCTCAAAAGCGCCAGTCAATACAAAGATGAGCAACTGCTACCATGGGTATGTATCAGGGGCGTTTCCTCTGAGGAGGCAAGGGAGGCAGTGCCTCCTCAAAAAAAAAAAAAAAAAAATAGGATGACAAAATAATCCATATTACATATAAAACAACACAAATATTAATTATGACATTAAAAAGAGCGCAAGTCACTCGTATTTCTTAAGGAACACTGCCCAGCAGGTAAAGTTACAGCAGGAGTCATGCCTCCCTTTCCATTCATAGAAAACCATAGAAAACCATCAGACTTGCGGTGGGTTTTGTGGGGGGTAATTGAGAATGAATGGGGGAAAGTCACGTGAGAGGAGGCAATATCTCCATCGCGCTATGATTGGATGTAATTGGGTATGATTGGATATGATTGGTTTGTGCGATAAATCCCGCCTCTTGTTGACGTGCACGTTCCGCGCGTCAGTTTGAATGAACAAATGATGGCGTCAATGGAAAGACTAGTTGAAAAGTAAGTAAACAGATCACCCAGTTAGATATCACTGCTTTATGTCACGTCTAAATCAAACTTGAAATGGACTGAAAACACGATGACTGCGGGGTTTTTTAGTGCAATCAGCTTGGTGAAATTAAAAATACATCTTCGTGTCTGTGACAGACGGTGTTTACGGAGCATGACTGATGATCCAAAATAGCCTAAGTTGACTATTAAAAAGAAAAACATCAATACAGAAATAAAATATATTGTTTAAATTATTATTGCCTTTAGTTATTATTTTGGAATGAATGTAGAAATGCTTAAAACACTAACTTGATGAGATTGACTTGGTTTTGATAAATAGGACATTTATTACAATACATTGTTAATGTAAAAATTACAAAATAGAATTGTATTTGGTTTCTTTTTTTCTTTTTTGATGTAATGTAAAGTAATGTTCATTTAACAAGGAAGATGTGTCAACATTAAGAGTAATGCACATGAATTTACATTGATTCATAAATAAATAAAAAATTTGCCTCCTCATTTCAGAACACCACTGCACGCCACTGGTATGTACAAACAGATTCAGAGTCGAAGCCCACTTCACGTTATTAACAAAACAATAATCCTCTTCAAGGAACTGGCAGTTTTATTAATTAACCACTAGAGGGCCAAAAGTTACTTATGTAGCTGTAAGAAATTTTAAGGTAAATTTTAAGATGTAGATAGATAGATAGATAGCAATACAATCTATCAACAGGTGAAGAGACAAAGCTAAGGTATGGTTCTGATTGTTCTCCTGACATGCTCTCTAACCTAAATATGTGTAACAAATGTTAAAATGTTAAAGGAAAATGTTAACACCTTCACGAAGAGTCAATCCATATCACAGGTCTTCTGCTGGCATTGATTGAACATGACATATTTTGTCTCATAGAACAACTATAGCTGATAATGTGGCCTAGACGTTCGCTTAAGCCTTTCTTATTCAGCTGCTGCAAAGCTTTTCATTTTCTGTCCAAAGTGACATGACAGATGGAATATACCTTAGCAACCAACCTTACTGATGTCCCTGTCTGATTTGCAGCCTTTTTTTCATAATATCTGATGAAACTCCATCTGTCTTTTATTTCCAATGTGAAGGCAAGCTAAAAAAAAATGGACACACAGAAAATGGGTTCCTACTGGGGACTGGTTTTCAAAAACCGATCTGTAAGCTAGTGCATATTTTATTGCTGTAGTATGGTGGTATGATATACAGTATCTCACAGAAGTGAGTACACCCCTCACATTTTTGTAAATATTTTATTATATCTTTTCATGTGACAACACTGAAGAAATGACACTTTGCTACAATGTAAAGTAATGAGTGTACAGCTTGTATAACAGTGTAAATTTGCTGTCCCCTCAAAATAACTCAACACACAGCCATTAATGTCTAAACCGCTGGCCACAAAAGTGAGTACACCCCTAAGTGAAAATGTGCAAATCTGGCCCAAAGTGTCAATATTTTGTGTGGCCACCATTATTTTCCAGCACTGCCTTAACCCTCTTGGGCATGGAGTTCACCAGAGCTTCACAGGTTGCCACTGGAGTCCTCTTCCACTCCTCCATGACGACATCACGTAGCTGGTGGATGTTAGAGACCTTGTGCTCCTCCACCCTCCGTTTGAGGATGCCCCACAGATGCTCAGTAGGGTTTAGGTACCCTCAGCTTCTTTAGCAAGGCAGTGGTCGTCTTGGAGGTGTGTTTGGGGTCTTTATCATGTTGGAAAACTGCCCTGCGGCCTAGTCTCCGAAGGGAGGGGATCATGCTCTGCTTTAGTATGTCACAGTACATGTTGGCATTCATGGTTCCCTCAATGAACTGTAGCTCCCCAGTGCCGGCAGCACTCATGCAGCCCCAGACCATGACACTCCCACCACCATGCTTGACTGTAGGCAAGACACACTTGTCTTTGTACTCCTCACCTGGTTGCTGCCACACATGCTTGACACCATCTGAACCAAATAAGTTTATCTTGGTCTCATCAGACCACAGGACATGGTTCCAGTAATCCATGTCCTTAGTCTGCTTGTCTTCAGCAAACTGTTTGCGGGCTTTCTTGTCCATCATCTTTAGAAGAGGCTTCCTTCTGGGACGACAGCCATGCAGACCAATTTGATGCAGTGTGCGGCGTATGGTCTGAGCACTGACAGGCTGACCCCCCACCCCTTCAACCTCTGCAGCAATGCTGGCAGCACTCATACGTCTATTTCCCAAACACAACCTCTGGATATGACACTGAGCACGTGCACTCAACTTCTTTGGTCGACCATGGCGAGGCCTGTTCTGAGAGAAACCTGTCCGGTTAAACCACTGTATGGTCTTGGCCACCGTGCTGCAGCTCAGTTTCAGGGTCTTGGCAATCTTATTATAGCCTACGCCATCTTTATGTAGAGCAACAATTCTTTTTTTCAGATCCTCAGAGAGTTCTTTGCCATGAGGTGCCATGTTGAACTTCCAGTGACCAGTATGACAGAGTGAAAGCGATAACACCAAATTTAACACACCTGCTCTCCATTCACACCTGAGACCTTGTAACACTAATGAGTCACATGACATCGGGGAGAGAAAATGGCTAATTGGGCCCAATTTGGACATTTTTACTCAGAGGTGTACTCACTTTTGTGGCCAACGGTTTAGACATCAATGGCTGTGTGTTGAGTTATTTTGAGGGGACAGCAAATTTACACTGTTATACAAGCTGTACACTCACTACTTTACATTGTAGCAAAGTGTCATTTCTTCAGTGTTGTCACATGAAAAGATATAATAAAATATTTACAAAAATGTGAGGATTGTATTAACTTCTGTGAGATACTGTATATATGGGTCAAAATATAACTATCTCAAAATAAAATCAGTTATTTGGCTGTGCACATTGCTTTAGAAATGAATGTTGCTGTTGTGCTGTTACTCAGTGTAAATAAATGAAATTTATATATATTCATATATTAACTACTTCATATGTGACCATAGCTCTGATATGCTTTGATGTTAGTGAAATTCAGTGTTATGATTTCATATTATGTGCAATCTCAGTGGCTCATTGGTTGTTCATTTCCAAAACTTCTGGCTGTCCAAGTCACTGCTCTCCTTAAATAACTAAAACAAGACTGTACATATATCAAAATGAAACAGAGATTATAAATGCTTTTAAAAGGGCATTAAGAGCAGATTTCATTTATTAATTCAATTCAATTCACGCAGTACTAAGATAAATAAGAGCTGAAATGCAGTAGTTAGCAGTTGTTTAAATTGTTTCAAACTGACTTGAATGATTGTTAGACATCAGCATTAATGGGATTAATTAATCAAATAATGTGTCATGATATGTTTGTCAAACTTACTTCCAAATCAATTCTGTGAATTCCTAGTAGGTGAGTAGTTCACTCTCTCTCTCTCTTCCTGAAACTGTTGACACTCATGCACAGACACGCTCCTTATCTATTTTGTCAATTAATTGAAGTTTCATAGCGTGAAGGGACTGCTGAGTGACAAAGCGTCAACAGTGTGCAACACATAATGGGAGGAGCTGAAGACAAACTCTGACAAATTGCAGTCCCTGCTGACACGCACTTAGTAAATTGAGGACTTTGGGACAAAAGGTCTCTTGAACAGGTCTAACGATGCTTCGAGTGTCTTGTCCTACACTGAAAAGTGCTGACTGACTGTTTTTACAGTGGCGTTATTACATAACTGTGCTCTTTGACGCCAGTTACAAGGTCATAGAATTTTCTGTCATTGGTATAAAGTGCCAAAGGCCTGAAATGATCTTTAGCATTCCTCAATGGAGCAATTCCTCCTGAATAAAGTTCCTGGAAGCTTTACAAACATAAAAATGACATTTTCAAAGTCAAGAATCCATCATCTGAAGTCACTCATTTAGCTGCAAGTCAACAACAACATGCTGCATCAGAGATGTTTCTTTAAAACCTTAGGTAACAGGAAATGCTGACTCACATAAATAAGCTTCAATAACGATGTCTGAGATGACCAGTGAAAATGCTTCAGTGTATTCTTTTCTAACTTAATAGAACATTTTTATTACAAATTATATTATCAGCATAAACAATTGAGTGAACATGTTGAAATACTCAGATAACGCCACATGAATGGCTACATTAAAATAAATTTCACAGTGTCTAAGAATGTGGTACGAGATATTTTGCTGTAATGAAGCCAGTTCTGAAGCTGTCACGGACAGTTTGTTCAAAACCCGATGGTCCATGTTATCTGTCATGATTTCAGAATGATCAAAAAAGCGTCTTGTTCTTCAGTGCAAGAAAGAACGTGACCTTTTGTACAGGGGAATTTACACAGCCAATGTCACATATTTACTTCTTTGATTTCTGACCTAGAAGTACTGCCAACTCTTTAATAGTTTTTATTTATTTTTTGTAGCAACATTCTTGTGTTTTACAATTTTTAGTCCTAGAAAATGTCTGGGCATTTTTACAGTTTTACATGAAACTTTTTTTATTCAATCTGGTTTCAGACTTTTGGACTCCACTGTGGGTTTTTTTTTTTTTTTTTTTTTTTAAGATTAAGGGTGGAGTAAATGCATTGTCATCACAGCATTGCAGTAGTTTTCAGTAGCTGGAGCTCCTAAGCTTTTAAAAACAGGGTGAGGTTTCATATGAGTAACACCTGTCTGTACCATCATGACTTTTTGAAAAATAATCCTGTCTTAGCCAATCACCATGTAAGGTTGATCTATAACCTCTGGAGTTAAATTTTAATTAGCACAGATTATATCTGTCCCTAGTCCCATTCACTCTTGTCTTGATACATCTACTTGTATAAGAAAAAAGGATTCAGTCTCTGGATTATGGTTCACCAGGCTAAATCATCTGTGAGGTATGTCTGTGTAATCTATCTATCTATCTATCTATACGTCTGTCTCAAAACTCAGGGACTGTATATTGTGAGACTGTTGTATGGCTCGGATTTACACAAGGATGTACTCTCTGGACTCAACACATGTTGGGCTCATTACAGGGTTGATACAGAGCACAATTTATGGAGTGCCATTATGAATTATGAGCCTTGTTATTAAGCATAGAGAACAGCTGTAAAAATTGATGATGATGATGATGGTGAATGTGTAACTGTAAAGGGTTTATTCAACAGGTCCCTTGAGCAGGGTGACATTTCATTGTTATCCGTTTCTCCTAAAAAATTACCAAAGGTTTACACCCGTGCTTCCATTCATGAACAGCACATGTTGAAAAGGTGATGTAACTTGTATGCTTATTTTGGGGGGGAAATGTTCACTATGATCACAAAAATTTGCATGCCTATATACTGCTGCGTATATATGAAACTCATTGTTTCTATGAATACAGTTCACTGATCAATTGAGAATAATGAAGTAAATTACACTGAAGTGGTGGTGATAAGCACAAGTCAGTCTACAAAGATATTTGTATTGTGTGTAATGAGTGATAATCTCAAATCCCTCAAATCTCAGAATTCTTGTATTTACATTCTGTATCCATTCAGGAAAATGGTCAAGAAGTCTCTTGTTGCTGGGCTGGTGGTCTTGCTTGTGGCTGCAGTGGGTTTTTTCATGGGTGTGTATTTGGGGATCGGAAATAAGAGACTCACTGTATCCTCTGACCATTTCTACTCAAAAGCAGCAGTAGCAGCAGATGCCGGGAAGTGCTCTGAGGTTGGGAGGTAAGAGTCCAAAGATCCAGAGCCAAAAGTTTGCTTGCTGTCGTTGAATTTCACTTACAGTACACCCACAGCTTTCTTTATGTTTGCAGGGACATCTTAAAGCGCAATGGTTCAGCGGTTGATGCTTCTATTGCTGCTTTGTTGTGCGTCGGGCTGTTTAACGCACACAGCATGGGCATTGGAGGGGGCCTGTATTTCACCATATACAATGCATTGACAGGTAAAACACTAACATTTATGCCTTCAGCAGATGCTTTCCTAGGGATCGAACTCATGACCTTTGAATTGCCTTAAATGTAAAACATACTCCAATAATCTTTGTTTTATTTACAACTTTGAAAAGTCATTTTTACAGTGTATGGATTCCACAAAATTGACATTCTTTTCTAGTAAGCCTGGGACTGATGGACATTGCTTTAGGAGTTGAATATGACTCAGAGGTTATTTGCCATTCAGCCGATACTTGTCATGCAAAGTGACTTACAGTACATTAATTGAAGTGACATGCCCCTAGAGCAACCTGGGGTCATGTGCCTTGCAAAAGGGCACAGGATTGATTCAGCATCATAGTGACCACAAATCTTGCGTCACTCTTACTTGGGAGTAAACATCTGCAAATGACGTGAATAACCACTACCTCATTAGGTGAAGCTAACAAGAGTAAACAACAATTGATGGTGACACACAAGCTTTAAGTTTTTAGTAATTTATAGTCTTGACTCTTGACAAACAACACTCAAAATGACACAGTCTTGACAATGAAATAAATCAATTCCATGTTTTTGTTCACAGGAAAGGTGGAGACAATTGATGCCAGAGAAACTGCTCCAATGAACGCTTCAGAGGACATGTTTGGCAATAACACCCAGCTGTCACGGAAAGGTACATTACCATTAATATCACCATAATGTATCGCCTAATCCAGCCTCCATTCTGTATTATAATCAGTGTTGGGCAAAGCTACTTTTAAAAGTAATGTGTTACTCCCTAAAAAAGTAACTAATTGCGTTACTTAGTTACTTTTTATGGAAAGTAATGCATTACATTACTTTTACGTTACTTTTTCTCACCTGGACTGGGTTTGGTTCTATTTTTAGCAATTGTAAAGGCACTTTTACACCAAAAGTGAAATGAAGCAGGAGAACAAGCAATTAAAGCAATTTAAAAAAAAGAAGAAAAAAAAAGAAACACAAATGTGGTTTTGCTTATTAATACGGGTTGAATTAGATGAAGGTCAGCAGCAAAAATATTGCTTAATAAAGTGAGATTAAATACATAAATTATGTATTAACATTTTAATTACTGCAGGTTTGCTTAATAGTTTGTACTTTACTGTTTTTATCCATTTGGGAGAATACTGAATCTGTTTTTGTGCAAGTGAGATGAGTAAATGATTGCTCACATTTAGTCTAGAACTGTATATAAAAACCGTCATGTTCACACAGCGCACACAACATCTCTGCACTTACTCCCGATTTCTCTTTGGGTACAGGACAGCTGTCAGTCAATAAATGGGAAAACAAAGTAACTTGCACTACTTATTTGGAAAAAAAGTAACTTTGATATTTTGTTGTCAATTTAAAATTAAAGGATTAGTTCACTTTCAAATGAAAATTACCCCAAGCTTTACACACCCTCAGGCCATCCTAGGTGTATATGACTTTCTTCTCTCTGATAAACACAATCCGAGATATTTTAATAAATATCCTTTATAATGCTTTATAATGGCATTGAACAGGGTTCACGAGTATGAGCTGAAGAAAGTGCTTCCATCCACATCTAACCATCATAAACGTACTCTACACGGCTCCCGGGGGGTTAATAAAGGCCTTCTGAAGTGATGCGTTTGTGTAAAAAAAAAAACTATATTTAACAAGTAATGAAGTAAAATATCTAGCTTCCGCCAGACCGCCTTCCATATTCAAGTTATGAAGAAAGTGTAAACTGGCATTGCGTCAGTTAAAGGGTTAGTTCACCCAAAAATGAAAATGTCATTTATTACTCGCCCTTATGCCGTTCCACACCCGTAAGACCTTCGTTTATCTTCGGAACGCAAATTAAGATATTTTTGTTGAAATCTAATGGCTCAGTGAGGCCTGCATAGCCAGCAATGACATTTCCTCTCTCAAGATCCATTAATTTACTAAAAACATATTTAAATCAGTTCATGTGCGTACAGTGGTTCAATATTAATATTATAAAGCGACAAGAATATTTTTGGTGCGCCAAAAAAAACAAAATAACGACTTATATAGTGATGGCCGATTTCAAAACACTGCTTCATGAAGCTTCGAAGCATTATGAATCTTTTGTGTTGAATCAGCGGTTCGGAGCGCCAAAGTCACGTGATTTCAGCAGTTTGGTGGTTTGACACGTGATCCGAATCATGATTCGACACGCTGATTCATAATGCTCCGAAGCTTAATGAAGCAGTGTTTTGAAATCGGCCATCACTAAATAAATCGTTATTTTGTTTTTTTGGTGCACCAAAAATATTCTCGTCGCTTTATAATATTAATAATATAGAACCACTGTACTCACATGAACTGATTTAAATATGTTTTTAGTAAATTAATGGATCTTGAGAGAGGAAATATCATTGCTGGCTATGCAGGCCTCATTGAGCCATCGGATTTCAACAAAAATAACTTAATTTGCGTTCCGAAGATGAACGAAGGTCTTACGGGTGTGGAACGGCATGAGGGTGAGTAATAAATGACATTATTTTCATTTTTGGGTGTACTAACTCTTTAAGCTTTTTCCGTAAGTTGAATAGGGAAGGCGTAGGACATAGCATAAGCTTTTTGAACTGCAAAAGTTGAATACGGAAGGCAATCTAGCGGAAGCTATGGATATTTTTTTACACAAATGCATCGCTTCACTTCAGAAGGCCTTTATTAACCCCCCGGAGCCATGTGAAGAACGCTTATGATGGATGGATGTGGATGGAAGCACTTTCTTCAGTTCATACTTGTGACCCCTGTTCACTGCCATTATAAAGATTGGACGCATCAGGATATTTATTAAAATATCTCCGACTGTGGTAATCAGAGAGAAGAAAGTCATATACACCTGGGATGGCTTGAGGGTGAGTAAAGCTTGGGCTAATTTCCATTTGAAAGTGAACTAATCCTTTAATGTGTTTTTTTTTTTTTTTTTTTTTCAAAATAATTTATTATTTTTCTAAGACATAACACAAATTCATGCCAAACTACAATATGGATAAAAGGTTTGAGTTAGTAAGATTTTTTTTTAATGTTTCTGTCTCATACTCATCAAGGCTGCATTTATTTGATTAAAAATACAGTAAAAAGAGTAACATTGTGTAATATGATTACAATTTAAAATTCTAATATGCTTATTTGGTGTTCAATAAACATTTCTTGTAATTATCAATGTTGAAAACAGTCATGCTATAATGAAAAAATTGATAAAAATTGATCAGAAACTGTAACAGGATTCTTTGATGACTAGAAAGTACAAAAGAACAGCAATTATTTGAAATAGAAATCTTTTTGAAACATTATAAATGTCTTTACTGTCAATTTTGATCAATGTATTGAATCCTTTCTGAATAAAAGTATTAATTTCTTTCAAGAATTCTGTTCTTTTAGAGATTCTTTTTGAATTGCATTAATTGGATTACAGTATTTTTGAATAAATTCACAGATAGGACAGAAAATGAGCATCATGTCATTGACCTTATTGCAGTTTTGTCCCTTGAATGATGATAACACTGTACTGTGTCTTGTTTGAATGACAGGAGGGTTGTCCATCGCCATACCAGGAGAAATCCGTGGTTACGAAATGGCACACAAAAGACATGGGAGACTGCCATGGAGGGAACTGTTTCAGCCCAGTATAGAATTGGCACGCAATGGCTTTCCAATTGGCAGGGCATTGGCCAATGCCATTGCAAAAAACAAAGAGTCAATTCTGAGTGACGTGATGTTGTGGTAAGGATTTATCTTTTTATCTTTTGGACACTTTACAGAAACAGGGCAATCTGTGAGAAAATCCACTTATCATAACTGAAAATGGCTCAGTGTCAAGGACCAAGTGTACCAAGGGTTACCGTTGTGTAATTTGCGATTGCATCATACTGTATTATACATTACTAATTCCACTGATGTCAAACAAATAACTAATCTAACACACCTCACTCTAAACACTGCCTCTACTGATAGTTGTAATTAAACCAAATTGATCTTGTCTTCTCTCTATGTTTCAGTGAAGTGTTTTGTGACTCAAACAAAAACCTCCTGAAGGAAAATGATATCATTAGATATCTCAAACTCGCTGACACCTATGAGAAGATAGCTGAAGAAGGGCCGGATGTTTTTTACAACGGATCTATGGCCCAGAATATAGTGGATGATATCCAGGCTGCAGGTCACTTCTTTGTTTAACCCTATTTATTATGCCTTAAAGGTCATCTGACCTAATTTTAATAAAAATATGCAAATCAATCTGTCACTACAGGAGGGATTATAACACTTGAGGACCTAAGGGAATATAAGCCAGTGTTAAATGAGACCCCTTTAAAGTTAAATATGGGGGAGTACACCATTAATGTTCCTGATGCTCCATCCAGTGGACCTGTACTCGCTCTGATTCTTAACATAGTGGATGGTGAGTCTTTGTGCATGCTTGCATCAAGGAGATGGATGGATGGATGGATAAGCAGACAAACAGACAGGAAGAGACAGATAGATTGATAGATAGACAGACATACAGATAGTTAGATATTTTTGATAAAATCCAATGGCTCAGTGAGGCCTCTATTGCCAGCAAGACGATTAACACTTTCAGATGCTCAGAAAGCTACTAAAGACATATTTAAAACAGTTCATGTGAGTACAGTGGTTCAACCTTAATATTATAAAGTGACGAGAATACTTTTTGTGCGCCAAAAAAAACAAAATAATGACTTTTCAACAATATCTAGTGATGGGCGATTTCAAAACACTGCTTCATGAAGCTTCGAAGCTTTACGAATCTTTTGTTTCAAATCAGTGGTTCGGATCGCGTATCAAACTGCCAAAATCACGTGAACTATGGAAATTTCGAAACACTTATGACGTAACAAAGCCTCGTTTACCGAAATCACATGACTTTGCCGCTCCGAACCACTGATTCGAAACAAAAGATTCGTAAAGCTTCGAAGCTTCATGAAGCAGTGTTTTGAAATCACCCATCACTAGATATTGTTGAAAAGTCGTTATTTTTTTTATTTTTTTTGGCGCACAAAAAGTATTCTCGTTGCTTTATAATATTAAGGTTGAACCACTGTAGTCACATGAACTGTTTTAAATATGTTTTTAGTACCTTTTTGAGCATCTGAAAGTGTTAATTATCTTGCTGGCAATAGAGGCCTCACTGAGCCATTGGATTTCCTCAGAAATATCTTAATTTGTGTTCCAAAGATGAACAAAGGTCTTACGGGTGTAGAACGACATGAGGGTGAGTAATTAATAACAGAATTTTCATTTTTGAGTGAACTAACCCTTTAAATAGACAGTAGATTAGACAAATTGTTCTTTACAACATATTTAAGGATTTAGAGATCATACTCAAAAGTTTGATAGATGACTGAGTCATGGATAACTATGAGAGGGCATGTTGTTCTCTGAGCAGGACTTGAGTACCTGATTATCTAATAATCCTCCATCACCACAGACATTTACTAACTCACTCAGAGACGCTACCATATCAGAGTGCAGTCTTCATTGAGTAATTCCAGGATTACGCAAAAGAGCTTGATTCATGAGGGGAAGCAGCGTCATGTTATGCATTAAGAAAGAATGTACATTTAGCTGATCATTACTGCAAAATAAACATCAACAAGGTGAGCAGGATACGATCTTGCATCACCCTGAAGGGGTTTATTTTGTAATAGTGATCAGATGACTGTACATTATCCATTTTACGTGACTACAAAGTATTCCTGAGAGCTGTGTAACTTTAACACAGGATGTGTTTTTGCATTCCACTGCGCTGCTTTTCCATTGTTTTCTATGTAAACATGTATTTTTATATGTATCAAACCTTAAAGGGATAGTTCACCTAAAAATGAAAATTGTCATCATTTACTCACCCTTAAATTGTTCCAAACCTGTATGAATTTCTTTCTTCTGCTGAACACAAAAGAAGATATTCTGAAGAATGTCAGTAACTGAACAGTTGATGGGCCCCATTGACTTCCATAATAAGGGAAAAAAAAATACTATGGAAGTCAGTAAGGCCCATCCACTGTTTGTCAGTGAGGCCCATCAACTGCATTTTTAGAACGCCGTGATATACACGAATGCAATGGTCAAACATGTCCATTTAGTGTATGTTTACATAGAAAAACAGTGCAAAAGAAGCACACTGCATATTTTGTAAGGCAAAGTAAATGTTTGCGTTTTGATCTCATGGTTATGTATTACAGTGATTATTCACATCAAGGATTCAACTCTCGTTTTCTAGGTTACAATTTCTCAGACAGTAGTGTGTCCACTGCAGAGAAGAAGACTTTGACATATCATCGTATCGTAGAGGCATTTCGTTTTGCTTATGCCAAGAGGAGTAAACTGGGAGACCCGCGTTACCTCAACATTACTGACGTGAGTTAAACTAATTGTACATGTATCAATATTGTGTGTGTGTGTGTGTGTGTGTGTGTGTATGCCTTGCGCAAAGATTTATGGGTATTAAAGCAACCTGATCTCATGCAATTTTTCTCAAGATCTGTGAAGTGGTTTAAAGAGTCCTTTATAATATTGTCTGACGATATTTTCCCAAGGCCTTTTAACTGTTCTGATTTCATGCACTTGCGAGTTCAATGGCCTCTTGTAAATCTCTTTTCAATTATCTCCTTTCCCAGCTCATCCAAAACATGACCTCAGACTACTTTGCAGACAACATCAGGAGTAAAATCACAGATGACACCACTCACCCAGACACCTACTACGATCCTGAGTACTTTGTACCCGATGACCATGGCACGGCTCACCTGTCAGTCATCGCAGAGGATGGGAGCGCAGTGGCGGCCACTAGCACCATCAACCTTTAGTAAGAGAAAAACTGCACTAGACCTGTGTTTCTCACTTTATTTATTTTTAAAAACACTGTTCCTCTAACAATATTTATGGAGTCTGCTCTCATATGTTAGGCTGGATCCCAGAGAAATAAAATTATGATTGTTTTTGGTGCCAAAATACATTATAAGTGGACCTCAGGGGGAAATGCTATATTTTTGTTCATTTTTATCTGATTATCTTGATCTTTATTGTTTTCTCACAGTTTTGGCTCTAAGGTGATGTCACGCTCAACTGGGATTATCTTTAATGACGAGATGGATGATTTCAGCTCTCCTTACATTACCAATGGATTTGGGGTTCCCCCTTCACCCAACAACTTCATTCAGCCAGGTGTATTGAGTTTTACAGCCTAAATTAAATGACAAATAATACCCCTTTATATTTCTATAGACACACTGGTAAAAAATCAGTTGAAGACATTTATTAACATACTACTTTTGTCATTTGACTAGGTAAAAGACCACTTTCATCGATGTCCCCCACGATAATATTTGACAAACACAACAGAGTCAAAATGGTGGTTGGGGCCTCAGGTGGGACGAAAATCACCACAGCAACTGCTCTGGTAACCACAAACACCAAAACATTTTATATCTGTGTATATATATATAATATATATATATATTGCATGCATGTGCCCAACATGCAGCAGTGTTTCCCAACTGTGGCTTTAAATGTCTTCCAAATGGAACACACCTGATCAACTTATTAGTAAAGATTTCCAGTCTTGAAATGAATGTGTCAGATTAAGAAGAAAATCCTTAACATACAGTGTCTAAAGTGCACAGTAAAAGCCAATATAAATATAGATGTGAGAAGCAGTTATCGGGTTCAAGCGCTTTAAAGCCTTTAAGCACATGCATAAAAAGGTATAATATTTTAATTAGCAAGCCTGTAACCATCTCGATCATAGATGGAAAAGACCATTTACAGCCAATACAGGCATTTTACCATAGAAAATATATGGCTGATAAAGCTTTTTACAAGTTATCAAGGTTGAGCCAAAAACCTAGGACTAATTCAACAAAAAATTTTTTTTTAAATAATCTCCAATATTTAACGAACGATTTGATGGACACCAGTGGTCCTAGAGGCAAAGTTGCTAAGAATGAGTTCTACCATGTGGTATGAATATCGTGGGCGTGTGTAAAAAATAGCATAATATACAATCCTTTACGCACATAAAAAACACGAAGGCGCCCCCCCAGTGGCCAGTTTCTTTCAAATTTCACATAGGCCTCTAGGGCTGTGAGTCAAACAGTGAGTTTCATTCCGATCAGCCTCCGTTAACCTTGTCTGATAGCTGCTCAAATTTCATTGGCCGTCACGGGCCACGTTTTTCGAGATATGAAGGCAGTCTTGGCACCTTGGACAAAGACACCGCGTGGCAATTTTCAAGTCAATCAGACTTTGGGTTGAGTAGTTAATATACATACACTATATTGCCAAAAGTTTTGGGACGCCTGCCTTTATGTGCACATGAACTTTAATGACATCCCATTCTTAATCCGTAGGGTTTAATATGGAGTTGGCCCACCCTTTGCATCTATAACAGCTTCAACTCTTCTGGGAAGGCTTTCCACAAGGTTTAGGAGTGTGTTTATGGGAATTGTTGAGCATTCTTCTAGAAGCGCCTTTGTGAGGTCAGGCACTGATGTTGGACAAGAAGGACTGGCTCGCAGTCTCCGCTCTAATTCATCCCAAAGGTGTTCTATCGGGTTGAGGTCAGGACTCTGTGCAGGCCAGTCAAGTTCCTCCACACCAAACTCGCTCATCCATGTCTTTATGGACCTTGCTTTGTGCACTGGTGTGCAGTCATGTTGGAACAGGAAGGGGCCATCCCCAAACTGTTCCCACAAAGTTGGGAGCATGAAAATGTCCAAAATGTCTTGGTATGCTGAAGCATTAAGAGTTCCTTTCACTGGAACTAAGGGGCCAAGCCCAACCCCTGAAAAACAACCCCACACCATAATCCCCCCTCCACCAAACTTTACACTTGGCACAATGCAGTCAGGCAAGTACCGTTCTCCTGGCAACTGCCAAACCCAGACTCGTCCATCGGATTGCCAGACAGAGAAGCGTAATTTGTCACTCCAGAGAACACGTCTCCACTGCTCTAGAGTCCAGGGGCAGCGTGCTTTATACCACTGCATCCGATGCTTTGCATTGCACTTGGTGATGTAAGGCTTGGATGCAGCTGCTCGGCCATGGAAACCCATTCCTTGAAGCTCTCTACGCACTGTTCTTGAGATAATCTGAAGGCCACACGAAGTTTGGAGGTCTGTAGCTATTGACTCTGCAGAAAGTTGGCCCCGCTCTGTGATTTTACGTGGCCTACCACTTCGTGGCTGAGTTGCTGTTGTTCCCAATTGCTTCCACTTTGTTATGATACCACTAACAGTTGACCGTGGAATATTTAGTAATGAGGAAATTTCACAAATGGACTTATTGCACAGGAGGCAGCCTATCACGGTACCACGCTTGAATTCACTGAGCTCCTGAGAGTGACCCATTCTTTCACAAATGTTTGTAGAAGCAGTCTGCATGCCTAGGTGCTTGCTTTTATACACCTGTGGCCATGGAAGTGATTGGAACACCTGAATTCAATGATTTGGAGGGGTGTCCCAATACTTTTGGAAACGTAGTGTATTTTTCAGTTTTTTCCATGTTATAGCACCACCAAGTGGCCAGTCTCTGTGTCCTTTTTCACACGACCATAGAATGAGCTCTTACATATGTGTGCCGAGTTTGGTGAAAATATCTCATTCCGTTCATGAGTTATAGCCATTTTAGTTAAAGTGGCTCTGCCCACTTCAAACATTTTGGCGCCCCTTAGTGACCGTAAATCGTAATTTCTACTTTTTTTTTATTTATTTTTTTTTATAATTATTGACAATCAAATATGGTTTGCTATATTTATCCAAACATGTCTTTTCACCTCTCCTATTTCACTCCTACCAGGTGATCCTGAACTCGCTGTTCTTTAACTACGATCTGAAGAAAGCGGTTACAGAGCCCCGAGTCCACAACCAACTCAATCCCAACATGACAGTTGTGGAACAAGACTTCGAGCAGGTGGGTTCCTGCATTTGACCACTGAACTTTCTTAACTGAAGTCATGATAAAACAGTTCATTAACCCTATAAGGCCTGTGTGACATGCTACAGAGTGTTCTTGATGGCTTGGCTCAGAAGAATCACGTAACAGAGCTGCTGAGGACGCCAGGAGCAGTAGTGCAGGCCGTCGTGCGACAAGGGGACAAACTCTGTGCTGAATCTGACCCTAGGAAAGGCGGCTATCCTGCGGGATATTGAACGCCACTCCCTCTCGCCCCTCTTACATTTTGTGAACCTTCAGTCATTGGTGACTCAATCAAGAAGCAGGAAACTCTGATATATACAAAGCAATACACCTCTCAGTCCAACAATCAACATGGACCTCAACGCACAAGGTTGCACAAAGACTCCCTGTATTTATTAACTTTTTTCTTTTTGATGGGAAAATGTTTCATTGGTATCAATAGTGCCTAACTTTCATATTGAACGGTCTATGATTTTACCAAGCTTATTTATTCCTTTTGTGTGTAGAGAAGAGTATTGATTATCAGTATGTGGGGGTCCTTTGGTACCTGATTCCATTGTACAGGTTTTGTTGTGGAATGGAGGTCCTTGGGTTAATGGACACTGGGTCAATGTTGAGAGTGCTCCAAAATGAGGATATGAGACTCTTGTTCAAGTCAGGGAAATAATATGAAATTGACATAGTAATAAAATATTACAGGTATTTATTGTACATCATGCTGATTGCATGGGACTGAGATTCTTCCCAGCTAACAATGAATGTTCTTAGAACTTTGGCTAACGTTCTGGCAAGGTTCTCCTCTAATGTTAACAGAATGTTTGTTAAAAAGTTATGGTCTTTAATAATGTTCTCAAAATACTATCGATACATTGATTATGGAACTTTTTTCTGAAGTGTTTTAGGCTTTCGTTATTTTAAACATTTAAGATTTTTTTAATGTTACTACTTGATTCAGAATGTTTAGAAAACATTCAAAAGTAACGTTCCCATAATGTTTGCAAAATGGATAATTTCCTTAATGTTCATATAACCAAGTAAAAAAAATGCTTTTAAAAATTTAAAAACTGGACGTTTTGAACGTTCAGAGAACATTCAGAAATAAAGGGAATGTTAGCAAAACGTTCTTAGAACATATTTTTGTTAGCTGCGTTATAAAGGGATAGTTCTCCTTAAAATTAATATTCATTCATTATGTACTCACCATCATGTCGTTCCAAACCTGCTGACTTTCATTCTTCTGTAGAACACAAAAGATGTGCTATTTGCTCATCTCCGAGCAGTAACAATGAATGATGAATGGAGATTTCAAGCTTCAAAAATGGTGGCCAGTATGACTTGTATATATAAAATTTCATTTGTTATTGTGTTCAACAGAAGAAAAAAGTCAAGTTTGGAAAACCTTTTTTTTCCTTTTTCTCTTCAAGTTTCTATTTTTCATGGTAGACACACACTGGTAAAATGTGTGAGGAAACTCTATTACTATCTATAAGCTGAATGTTCGATTAAAGCAGTAACCAACATATTCATTTTTAAATAGTGAACTGGAATGATAAAGTTCTTATGGTGAAGAGAAGCTGTTATTTACATCAGAGCCATTCATAAGTAAAATCCTGAGAGAACAGCATGCAAGACATCAGATTACCTCACTGGACATGTTACCCTCTGTATACAGCCATCCTCTCCCAAGATGACTTGCATAATGTGAAATGCTGAACGATAATAACAACTGTTTTTTCTCTTATGAGTAAATTACTTGTGTACGTGAAACAGATCTGAGCTTTAAGGCATATAAACATTATGTTCACTTCAGGTCTAAATGTTACATTAGAAGTCTGTAAGGCAATATGTAATGTAACATTGTGTAACTGTAACTTGAAAACATTTCAATCAGGCCATGAGAAAAAAAGGTTATTAAGAGATACCCAGGTCCATCATAAGTAACAACATCTAATATTAAACATGTGTATAGAGATATTCATCAGAATAATCATCAGAACTCCCTGTTATTATCTAATGTTAGTCTGATTTTATGTTGAATTACATTAAGAGCTATCACTAGACTGTTGAACGTTGTCCTTTTTGTCACCAAATCATAAAACTGCAATATCATGCTGTATATATGATGTATATCATATTCAAGCTATTTCATTAAGCTAGAGATGTTAATGTGTATCATGAAATGACACTGTGGTGGAAATGTATAGTGCATTCTGACAAATAAAATACATTTGTGTATATATTTTTTTTAAACATCCACTGTCCTCTGGCTGTTGCTAGGCTTTTAATTAATTTTGGACTGATGTATGTTTGCAGTCACATTCATAAGTGTTTGTATAAATATTTTAAGAACTAATTAATAAATAATGCAAGCTGTATTTTATGAAACAGTGCCATTTGAACCAATTCTGAGGCAAAAACATGTTTTGAAAAATTAAAGGCATGGTAAATTATTACATGCCCAGTCAGCAGCCACACACGAATATATTTTTATAAAGGTAGAAGAGCAAACTTCTTTGAAAGAATAAAATTCAACAAAGTCAACAAAATTTAACCTGTATGAAAATCTGATGTGTAAAGGTTCTTGATAGTGATAATTTCTGCACCACTAGCACCACCGAACAGAATTGCAATTTACCTTATCCAAAATCATTTAATTTCAATAGTAGTAGAGAAGTAGGCTACACATATTTGGACATGTTGGCTGTTTTCATACAGGTTAAACTCCTTCTGTCATTGGTCGGTCAAACATCTCGGTTACGTATGATAATCCTTGTTCCCTGATGGAGGAAACGGAGACATGGTGTCGAACCGACACTAAGGGGCATTGTCCTTGGAAGCACCAATCACGAATGCACTAGTGCACAGCTGCCCCGGGGCCAACGCATATATGCGTTTCCCCCAGTGAGCCTCATTGCACAGACTCTGTGCAAGATCAGGTAGGATGAAGAACAAGTCCTAATGGTTGCACCCTATTGGCCCAACCAGAGTTGGTTCTCAGAGCTCACGCTCATGGCGTCGGCCCCTCACTGGCGAATTCCCCTGAGGAAGGACCTTCTTTCTCAGGGGCAGGGTACAATCTGGCACCCACAACCAGACCTCTGGAACCTCCATGTCTGGTCCCTGGAGGCAGTGGCGTGCACAGACCTCCGTGAGGACAGGGGTGCAATCGCGTTCTGGGGGGGAGAAATGGGAACGCGGGGGCACCGCGATGCGACCGCAAAGGGCACTTACACTTTCGCGATCAAAGGGGCAGGGGCTCAAGCCCAGAGAGTGCAAGAGAGAGGCAGAGCAAAGCATGTGTTTTCCAAGTTGTTGAAACCTCGGTCAGGGAATACCACATAGCGCATTAGGAGAATTCCTGGGAGGCGAACAGGTCTAGGCAAGTTGTGACATGCGACAAGACCGGATTCCACCCTGGAGATTTATATACGCCACTGTCACTGTGTTGTCTATCCAGACCAACACGTGCTTGCCCTGAATCAATGGCTGAAGCCTCCTCAGGGCCAATAGCAGAGCCAACAACTCTAGGCAGTTGATGTGCCAGTGCAGGCGGGGCCCTGTCCAGGACCTCGAAACTGCACACCCATTGCACACGGCTCCCCAACCTGTCCTGGAGGCATCTGTTGTGACAACAACATGCCTGGACACTTGTTTTACGGGAACCTCTGGACTCAAGTCTGAAGACAATGCTGTAGCAGTCTCATATGCATTAACCCCAGTGGCGTGACTGCGGCTGAGGGTGCCATATGCCCCAGGAGCCTCTTAAAATGTTTCAGGGCTAGGTGCTGAAGGACCAGGTCCTTGTGTTTGCATATCAACTCCCAAGACTGAGCTAAAATCAGCCATTCGTTGAGGTAGTTGAGAATGCGAATGCCCACTTCCCTTAACCCCTTCAGGTCTATCACTGCAAACCAATCTAGGTGTCTGACATATGTGAGCATGTGTCTGACCGTGAGCATCTTGAACGGGAGCTTGTGCAGGGCCCGATTCAGTACCCGCAAGTCTAAGATTGCCTGGCGAACTGAATCGCACAGCCAAGAAGGATTGTCCTGAGCAATCAAAAGGATGGGATGGGAAGCGCTAACCATGCACCCAGACTCCGCACGAGAGGCACTAGAGGGACAATACCTGGGGCGAAGCAAGGCTCATCACGTGGGGAGGCTTCGCGTCCCGTAAAATTTTCATTGCACTCCCACCCCAGGAACGGGATGGTGGAGGGATGCAGAAAAGTTTGTCGAGCAACAAAGGTGAGTCGGCTATCTATATATAGGCCTCCAATTGTACTGAATGGGTAGATCGTTTGAACGTGCTCCTCCCAAACTTTATTAATAAAACATCATTTAGAGGAATTTGCTTTTTCTTAACATGAAATTTCTCTCATATGAAGCCGCTGAAGCACCCTGGGGAACTTTCTCACACTGGTGAGAGAGACCGCTGAATCTGCCTTATTTCCAGCAGCAGATGAGGTGACTGGAACTGAAACGCTTCTCATGCAGAGATGCACTGCTTTAGCTCAGAAGAACAAAGCTGAAGTGTGTATTGCATATACCCTATATACCCATATATCCAGGGGCGTGGACAGGCATGCAAATTCCACAGGCCTTTTCTGATACTCTCAGAGGTGGAGGACGAACCCTTAGTGTCGGTTCTGGTTGAATCAAAGTTACTGTATGTCGTGCTGGTTTTGATTTGTAAACGATCAATATTTGTCTTGGCTACATTAGCCCCTGCTGGTAAGATGCCTTAATTGCATACATCTTTATTCTATGACGTGTATTCAAGTGTATCCAACCACGTCCCGCACTACAGTTCTACAAACCACGCCTAATACTACAAGTTACACCCACTAAAAAAAGAGCCAACTAGCGATATAGGCTGTGTCCAAAAGCTAGCTTGTCGCCTTGCTACCTTATCAGGTAATGACTTTGCAGGTATCGTTTACACATCAAGGTATCTCATGATAAATAGAGTGAGCTTTGGTGATAACTAAACAAATATTTAAGTACTGAAATAGTAATTTCTCTCTAGAAATTACATCAAAAGTGAAAACAACATTTTCACACAAACTGACCACCAACCGCAACTTTCAGACACCATCTTTATTTTTTAGCTCAACTGTCAGGGAATGGAATGCACAGTATTGTGGGATATGAAAGTCAGCAATGGATACACTATGCTGCCTTCAAAAATAAAGGTATCTCAGGAGTGAAGCTAACAGTGGTTTTGGACATACCTCGATGTCTGCCTAACTTGGAATGCATCCTCAGAAGGCAGCATTTTTTAACTTTCAGATGCAGCCATAATTTCATTTTATCATAGCTATTTTATTTAATATTAATTCATCACATTTCATCATAGCCTAAATATATAGCCTCAAACATTTGGGGTCTAAGATATCCTGGAAAAAAAAGTAAAGAATCCTGAAAAAACAAAAAAAAATGTATCATGGTTTCCACAAAAAAATACTGTTTTCAACATTGATAATAATAAGAAATGTTTCTTCAGAAGCAAATCATGCCTTGGTGAGCATAAGAGACCTTTCAAAACATTAAAAAAATCATACCGACCAAATTTAGAAAGGCAGCATGTGTATATTTTTTATATAAAAAAGTGTATAACCTTTATTTGACATGTTTTGATATTGTAAGCATTACTCTATAATGCAGTAGCAGCCTGTAAAAACATGTAAGCGAAGTGCCTCAGGCTTTGACTGAGTGATTTGCATATATTTCCATGTTGACTTATCTCAGCAGGGAAGAGACAGAATAAAAATATTCAAGGATGTGTTCTTTTTCTACAACAGCCCTGAAGCTGCTCACTGACAGGAGTGTGGTCACCAGTGAATGCTCATAACTGAATGTGGAGTGGCTTTGTTAAGATTCTGAAGCGCTCATGAATGTTCCGTCAAAGAGTTTCAGGAGCACATTCATACTTTGAATGAACTGAAAACTAAGGAAATCCACTGATTGACACACAAAAGGCAATGTCCAAAAGCGCACACGCGTCTGACAGTTGTATTGTCCCCCAGCTGCCGGTTGCTGAGGATGGCTGTAAGTTTGGCCTGAGGAGAGATGATTCAGTGTAGATGCTATTATTCTACTGTCAGACAGGAAACCCTCTGGCTTCCATATGCTCTCAGCTCCAGGATGGAAAGCATAAAGGAATGAGAGTAAGAAAGATTTGGGTACCAGCAGGCAGAATCAGGACTAAAGCTCCCCTGTGGACTTCAAATGGAAATGACTGGGCTTTAGGCTTGCACAGACGGCAGGCTCTAAGGGTTTGCTGACTGGCACTCGAGTTATGCTAACTGCTTATGCCAAGCGATTACACGACAACGTTTATTCTTGTGCTCCGGAATAACTAGAGCTCATAATGCTCTGTTTATCTTTCCGATCATGATGCCAAAGCTAATGCAATCACTCACATTGTTCATAGCCTCCGATGGGATCTCGCTGTGCATTTTCATGAGTCAGACGCATCCTATTTTCAGGGCTTTGGACGTTAATTATAAAGAAATGTCTGGCGTCTTGCTGTGGAGGCATCATTGGTGAGCAGCTGAGCTAAACATTCCCTTTGACCATCCATCTGCACACTTCAGAGCTATTGAGAGTTGCCAAGAACCTGTGACAGGTGGTCAGCAATCCACACAATCAATAACGTGACTGTAAGACTAGTCCTGTTGTACACCATTACAAATGTTTTGACACAATCTAATTGCAAATCTAATTTAAAACCAATTCATATGGGTTTTTCAAGCAACAACCAAGTAAAAATAATCACAAAGATGTTATATTATACTCAGGGCCCCTGGGCACATGTGTTTTGAAGGGCAATTTGGCCCCCAAAAAATTTGGAAATGTGTTTCAGCTAATATTAGATGAGAATAGAGAATAAAGTATCATACACTATGTACGATACTTTAGTAAGAATAGTAGCATACACAACCCTTAAACATTCAACATTCATTTATTTTTCACAGTAAAATTTTACATATTAAATATTTTCATTGAAGTATTTTAAAGTTACATTTTTTTGGATATTCTAATGACATACAAAGGTGAGATTTTAATTACTCAAAGATCAGTTGTGAAATTTTTAGCAATGAAATGTATAATGAAAAAAGTTCACAAAATTAACATTTTTCAACAAATTAGTTCATGTAAAAAAATCTGTTGTAGTTGGTACAAATGTTGCTTTGTATCTATTTGTTTAATCTTCATAAACAAAACAAAAATAAGGAACTTTTATCAATATATAACTATGAAAGAAAGACATTGTACCTGAAAATAACAAACTTGAAAAATGTTTGCCAGTGTTTTAAAGGGTTAGTTCACCCAAAAATGAAAATTCTGTCATTTATTACTCACCCTCACGCCGTTCCACACGCGTAAGACCTTCGTTAATCTTCGGAACGCAAACTGAGATATTTTTGTTGAAATCCGATGGCTCCGTGAGGCCTTGCATAGGGAGCAATGACATTTCCTCTCTCAAGATCCATAAAGGTACTAAAAACATATTTAAATCAGTTCATGTGTGTACAGTACGAACCGCTGATTCGACACAAAAGATTCATAACGCTCAGAAGCTTCATGAAGCAGTGTTTTGAAATCGGCTATCACTAATAAGTCATTATTTTGTTTTTTCTGGCGCACCAAAAATATTCTCGTCGCTTTATAATATTAATATTGAACCACTGTACTCACATGAACTGATTTAAACATGTTTTTAGTAAATTAATGGATCTTGAGAGAGGAAATGTCATTGCTGGCTATGCAGGCCTCACTGAGTCATCAGATTTCAACAAAAATATCTTAATTTGTGTTCTGAAGATTAACGAAGGTCTTACGGGTGTGAAACGCCATGAGGGTGAGTAATTAATGACATTATTTTCATTTTTGGGTGAACTAACCCTTTAAGTTTTAGAAGAAAATGTGACAAAACTATACCATTCAAAAGTTTGGGGCCATTCAAAAGGGTTTTATGTTTAAAAAAAAAAAAAAAAAAAAAAAAACTGTAAGATGTTTTATGCTTACAAAGGCTGCATTTATTTGATCAAAAATACAGTAAAAACAGAAATATTGTGAAATATTACTACAATTTAAAATAACTGTTTTCTATTTAATATATTTTAAAATGTGATTTATTCCTGAAATGTCAAAGCTGAATTTTCAGCATCATTACTCTAGTCTTCAGTGTCACACGGTCCTTCAGAAATCATTCTAATATGCTGATTTGCTTCTCAAAAACATTTCTTATTATTATTAATGTTAAAAACGGCTGTGCTGTTTAATATTTTTCAGGATTCTTTGATAAATATAAAGTTTAAAGTTCACTTAAGATCACTTTAATTCATCATTGCTGAATAAAAGTATTATTTTTTCAAAAAAAATCCTCCAGACCCCAAACATTTGAACAGTATTGTATATTTGCCCTTTTAGACAGTTCTGTGCAAAATAAATTTCACAGTAAAATGTCAAAACTTCACATATTGATGTTGCTTGATATTATTTGTCAGTTTGTCATCTGCCCAGTGCACTTCATCTAAACACTGTACAGATGCATCAAGCAGAGTTGAGAGAGCTGGTGTGAATTAGTCTCCAGCTACACTCCAGGTCAATATCCTGCAGCTTTTCCTTTTTTTCGTGAGTCAGATACGGCCAATATGCAGTTGTCTTCCTTTGATATTGCATTAACCACATTATAAAACATCTGCGGGATTTTGACTTTGTGCCCAATCTTGTTAAGTGACTCCAAAACTATCTGAGGAAGAAAAGAGATGAAAGTGGCTTGAAAATTTCACTTGATCCTTTACAAACAATTTACTACAGGGGCATTTGTATCTACTTACCTCATCAAACGAGCGCTCAAAGCTAAGAACATTTTTGGAGTCAACATACACCACAGGGGCGTCGATGGAATCCTGCAGCGTCTTGCCAAACCACAGGAAGTTCATGAGAGTCTAGCCAGAGGGGTTTCAGCCAGAGTTAGATTATTAGAGCGCAATGTGTTAAAATTGTTCAGTTTAAAGGCCAGATTTACTAACAGCTTCCACCAGCGCAAACCCTCTCTTGGTGTTAAAAAATGTACTAAGGATTTACTAAGGACACGCAGTGAAAAATTAGTGATAAAAAGGCATGGACACCGTTATTTTTGTGGCTGGCCTTATTGCACATGCATTTATAGGAGTTTACATTTCAGATGCAAAAATTATGGGAAGAGAGTATTTAAATGAATTATGTAACATGATTTTATAAGGTTTGCAGTAGTCAATTTACTGGTATTTGCATCATTATTTAACACATTTAACAAAGTATTACTTCCCTACTATAGAGTATGTGAAAAATAGTACGCACACAGAGTTGTATGTTTGAATACAAATATTAGAGTATTCAAAAAACAACACCCAAACACGATGAACTTCTACTTCCGCCGAGATACTGAAGTGCATATTCGATGGACACTTTAATATCCCATGAGGCCACGGGAGAGGAGTTGTGATAGGCGGTGAAGTGATGCGACTGACGCCGTAGGTCACATGACAGTGACAACAAGACAGATGTTGTACGGCAGAATTTAATTCATACTACACACATTGGTACTACAACCCGAATTCCGGAAAAGTTGGGACGTTTTTTAAATTTGAATAAAATGAAAACTAAAAGTCACATGAGCTAATATTTTATTCACAACAGAACATAGATCTGTCCCTCCAGGATTTCTCGATTCTGCGATTGCTGAATTTATCGCAAAATCAAGTAAACTCCAAAGTAATCGGAGGATCTTGCATTTTTTCTTAATTGCCGCAGATTTTCAGCTTAGATACGTCCCGTGACGTCATCGCAACATGCATTTAGTCAAGTCGATTGAGCTGCGCAGCTCGGACCAATAATAGACAACGTGACTGGAGTTCAGAGCAGCGGGCCCATCTCGATCACACAACAACATTTTAAGTGCGCTGAGAAGAAACTGCTTGAATTCACCGCAGAATTAATTTCATTGCTGTGAAATCTTGTGAGAAGCATTCACATTCGTCGCAGAATTCTCTGTTAAACCACAGATATCAGATCAAACGGTGCCGCTGTGTTGATCTGATATCTGTGGTTTAACAGAGAATTCTGCGACGAATGTAACCTAAATGCTTCTCACAAGATTTCACAGTGATGTTATTAATTCTGTGGTGAATTCAAGCGGTTTCTTCCCAGCGTACGTGTAATCTGGAAACCGTTAGAAACACTGTGACACTAATAGAAATAACTTGTGGCAGAAATGGTCTAATGTTTTCGAGTCCCAGTTTGAATGTTATT
Organism: Ctenopharyngodon idella; assembly: GCF_019924925.1. NCBI lineage: Eukaryota > Metazoa > Chordata > Actinopteri > Cypriniformes > Xenocyprididae > Ctenopharyngodon > Ctenopharyngodon idella. The sequence goes on from NC_067227.1 coordinate 13,308,383, forward strand.
TTTTAATGTGATGTCCAAAACATTATTTGTTCATTCTTCATAGTTTGTCCCCATTTGTAAAACTAAAGGTTTCACGATGTAGGAAAGCAAACACTTATTTAGAAATAAAAAAGAATAAATTACCACTGTAGTAGATGCTGCAGAGGAGCACTTATTTCCACACCCTAGTATATATTTTTAATATTTATTAATAATAAAAATTGTTAATATTATCTGCATCTCAACTCAAGCTCAGTGCTTTTCTGTCAGTCTTCACAGCACTGCCAAATCAGGGGCTGGTGCCACCTTAGAACTTAAAGGGTTAGTTCACCCAAAAATGAAAATTCTGTCATTAATTACTCACCCTCATGTCTTTCCACACCTGTAAGACCTTCGTTCATCTTCAGAACACAAATTAAGATATTTTTGATAAAATCTGATGGCTCAGTGAGGCCTGCATTGCCAGCAAGATAATTAACACTTTCAGATGCCCAAAAAGCTATTAAAGACATATTTTAAACAGTTCATGTGACTACAGTGGTTCAACCTTAATGTTATGAAGCGACGAGAATACTTTTCGTGCGCCAAAATAACGACTTTATTCAACAATATCTAGTGATGGGCGATTTCAAAACACTGCTTCATGAAGCTTCGCAGCTTTATGAATCTTTTATTTTGAATCAGTGGTTCAGAGCGCGTATCAAACTGTCAAAGTCACGTGATTTCAGTAAATCTACCAAGAGATTGCGTTGATCATAGGAAATGAGCTGCTGCGTCTGTGTTCAATTTGCACAGTATCAGATCACCCGCAGAACTTTCCACTCCATCGGCTCTTCTATGGGATCATGCTAATTTGTCCTGTTTTTTAGTAAATCTGGCCCTAAAAGTGGAGATGAAACTCACCAGTGCCACCCCGGTGGTGATCATACTGCCTCCTGAGGCTCCTATGACCACAATGTGTTTCTGAGATCGGGAGTAAAGGATCACTGGAGACATGGAGGAAGGAGGCTGCTCACCTTCACATAGATACACACAGAACAGATACCACAAATCCACGGTGTCAAAATATTTTATCCCTCTATTCTTATTCAAAGGAATATTCAGTACAAGTTAAACTTTATCTACAGCATTTGTGTTTTCATTAAAGCACTTACAAGAATTATTTCTTACAAATCCATGTATTATTTGAGCTGTGAAGCTGTCTAAATCAATATTTTTGATGTTGAGAATCCCGCTCTACACCGAAAAAAGTGAAGGGATCTATTTTTACTTGATATAACCTATAAAACTGACTTGTGTTGGTGCAACCTAATTTGAAATGATTAAACAGCATTTTGAATAAAACCAATTTAAACAAATTATAGATGATACAGATAAGCTTATAATTATGTTTATAAAACGGTTAGTTCCTGTCCTTCTGACTGGTCAATTCTGATTGGTCAATTGCTGTGTTTTATTCACGATAAAACACGACTATGACTGCTTCACCCAACGGTTCTGTGTATCACTACACAACACCCTTAGCAACCACTCTTAGCAAAGTAAACTGGATGTTCTCAATTGATATTGTTAATTGAAACGTACTGTATTATATAGAAGAGTATTGTGAGAAAGAGATCGAGTGAGCGAGTTTATTACCTGCATTCAGTTTTAGCATTTTCCTTCAGGTCAGTCCTATGTTCATAATGAAAATCTGTTCAAATGTCCGATGTATTATCTTGTCCTTTTAACAGTTAAGGGGTTTTCCATGACTGACAGCACTAATCTTAGCATTTGTCAGTTGCATCTTGTTCCGTGTTCACAACAATTCAGTCTTTTCAATATAAAAGTCTTCACTACTGACTGACACACTCATAAAGACAATCTTTGCCGCCATCTAATGCCGCCATCTAATCTAAATGCAACTTCTGTTGCTGTTCACGGTCAGGGACTATTTTTTCCGGTGGAAGGAAGGCTTTTGGTGAAAGTTTACTTCATGAAAGTTGCCCTGATACATATTTTTGGCTTTAATATTTGTATTGTGTGGTAACCGTTTTATAAAAGCAATAAAGTACTCGAGGCTAATGCTGTATCATGAATAAGTCACGGCTGAAGGGCTTCGCGTCGTGCCTAACAACGCCCTTCAGCTGTGACTTATTCACGATACAGCACAGCCTCTCGTACCTTATTGCTTACTTATATTATGTCTGATAAGCGACACATGGCAGAGATTAAAATTCTCTACTGTTTTGTCTAAATTAAAAATAAAACACCAAAAACTAAAATTAATCATTTAAATATTGCAAGAAAATTTAGGCATCGCAACAATAAAATGTACAGATGAAAAATGACATGAAATTTGAGATTTGCTAAAGATTACATTAACTGTTATTTAATGTAAAAACACTGTAAAAAAGATTTGTCGAAGCTGTAAATAAAATAAAGATTATTGGAGTATGTTTTACAAGAAAACTATTTCAGTTTTTCTACTTCAAAATTTCACATTTAATACAGTGTGTTTCTTGGTCTGTGGAATTTACTAGCAATTTCTGACTGACAATATAAAATATTTTTCAGTCTATTAGTTTTTTAATTGAGCAGCACAGGTAATCTAAATGTAAAAATAGGGAAAATGAGCAAGTACGATTAAATGTCCAATATCACCTGATTCCGATAAATAAAAAATCTCTAATGTTGGCTGTTAACTAATATGGTACCGATATACTGCGCATCCCTAAAATACAGTGTGTATCCACTTTTAAGTGTCCTATTGCAACTGCAAATGTGGACAGAATGTTTATCGATACTGAAATATTCCATTAATTTTGGGAGCTGTACATGTCAGAAATCAACTATTTTTGAAGGTTTACTAACCAGCATGAATCTGGTCTGTTTTTCCACAGAAGTCCACAAGTTCATTGTTAAGCAGGATGCCTGTTTTGGAGGAGAAAATTCTGGATCCAAATCTGAGAAGAAAGAACAGTTAGTCAGTTTTGACACTTTCTAAGATACCATTTTACTCCAGTACAGCATTGCATTTATCAATAAAGTAATAATATCAAGACAATATTATCTTACTGTGTTCTAGAGCTTGTATAAATGGTCTGAATGACATTTGAGTACACATACATGTGGTTGATGGTGCTGGTCACAGATACCGCCATCCCATCCTCAGCGAGCACGGACACATGAGTGGTGCCATGTGAGTCCAGGTATGGAGTGACGTTGTAGTAGCTGGCATCATAAGTGCGGTCAGGGCTGATTTTTGCTCTCACTTTGTCCGCAAACTGCTTCTGAATGATCTCAACTGCCTCCTATTCAAGCCACACAGAATGTCGAGGATGATAAACTAATGCATGACTTTATGTGTGCCAACCAGTGGGTTGCCAGCAATAATGGTAGTGTTGCTGTGCTGTACTCTACTGCCTGCAGTAATGATCACCCAGAACACAGCACTTAAGTCATTATAGCAGATTACACCAGTGCCTCTAGAGAGTGTAATGACTGTAATGTTTCTGTTGAGTTACTAAAGCAGAGCCTGACCAAAGGTATCATGCCTATAACGCTTACTGAGAAGTATAATATGTAATACAAACGACTTTCTCCTACTGAGCCTACCGTTTGAGAGGCAAAGTTGGGATCTTTCATGAAGTTCTTAAGACCGTTGGCAAATTTACAGGTTTCTACGTAACGTTGGAATGTTAAGATCTTCTCATCCCCCTCCAGAGATGAAGGACTTGGATTAAAACCTGAGGAGCACAGAAAACATAATCAGTGTAACAGTTTAGAAAAAGCTTTTGTTAAAATGATCATTAATATAATCGAAGAAACGATATATTAATCTTTTGAAGGATACCACAGAGCACCAAAACACATTTGAGTAAAAAAGTGATAGAAAACAACAACATTGTGGTTTTAGCACATTGTTTTGTGGTTGCGATGTTGTTTCTCAGTGGTTTTCTTAGTGGCCGAAGTCAAAAGAGCTCAAGTCAAGTATTTACACTGCAAAAAATTATTTTCTTACTTAGATTTTTTGTCTTGTTTTCAGTCCAAATATCTAAAAATTCTTAAATCAAGAAGCATTTTCTAGACAAGTAAAAATTATTGTCTTGTTTTCAGAAAAAATAAGTCAAAATTAAGTGAGTTTTTCCTTAAAACAAGCAACATAATCTGCGAATGGGGTAAGCAAAATAATCTTGTTTTCAGTTTGAAATAAGATTATTTTGCTTACCCCATTGGCAGATTATTTTGCTTGTTTTAAGGAAAAAGTCACTTCATTTTGATTTATTTTTTCTGAAAACAAGACAATAATTTTTTCTAAATGCTTCTTGATTTAAGAATTTTTAAATATTTGGACTAGAAACAAGACAAAAACTAAGTAAGAAAAGCATTTTTTTGCAGTGTATGATATTCTGGTCCCTATACGCCACCATTCAAGAGTTTGGGGTCAGTAATTTTTTAAAGGACTTAATATTTTTATTCAGCAAGGATGCATTAAATTGATCAAAAATAACAGTAAATGCTTTTTACATTGTTACAAATGTCTCTATTTCAAATAGACACTGTTCTTTTGAACTTTCTATTCATCAAATGTATCATGGTTTCCACAAAAATATTAAGCAGCACAACTGTTTTCAACATTGATGAAAGTAAGAAACGTTTTTAACATCAAATCAGCATATTAGAATGATTTTGTGAAGGATCGTGTGACTCTGAAGTAATGGCTGCTGAAAATTCAGCTTATAGAAAATAGTTAAGTTTAAATTGTACAAATATTTCACAATATCACTGTTTTTCTGTATTTTTGATCAAATAAATGCAGCCTTGGTTAGCATGATAAGCTAAATCCTACCAACTCCAAACTTTTGAACAGCAAAAAAATATCTGTAGCACAAACGGTTCAGGAAGAATTTCTGCACCAAAGTTTAATACTTTTAATCATTAAACTTAAATATGAACAACAATAATATTGATGCTTGCCAAGTACTACTAACAAAGGACGAATGGGTTAGTTTTCCCACCTAGCATGGTGTTGAGTATGAAGCTTAGTGTAGCTCCCCCTGCTGGCGGTGGAGGAAAGTACATGTCATACTCTTCTAGATTCACTTCCCAGGCATCTGATTCAGACGCCTTGAACGAACTCAAGTCCTCCAGAGAAATTGTTCCACCTGAAATACACAGTAAATAAACGGATTCATGGATATTTATTCATGGAGAAATCAGAATTGTAGAGAGTGACATTTTGAATCACCTGCAGTTTGTATATCACTGACAAGTTGTTTGCCGATGTCTCCAGTGTAAAAAGCATCCGCCCCACGTTCTGCAATGATCTCAAGTGTATCTGCAAGTTTCTCAAATCTTACTATGTCCCCCTCTTTCAATAGCTCACCTTTTTCATTCTGGAATAACTTGCTATAAAAAAAAAAAAAAAAAAAAAAAAAAACACATTCAGGTGACTTTTTCGGACTTATCTGAATGTAAAAGAATTCATTAAAAAAAAAAAAAAAAAAAGGGCTTTTGGTGTCAAAGTGAACATTATAAGTCTGAATTCATTCTGAATGGGAGTACATGTGTTACCGTAGTGGTGAGTCTGCATTCTCCTTTAAAAGAAGCGGCAAAAATCGAGAGAGCACATAAGGAATGGGGACGCCCTCTCTAGCCATCTTGATAGTGGGCTGAAATAAACTGGCCCACGGCAGACGTCCATACAGTTTATGAGCTCGCTCATAGCCACGGATTTCACCCGGGACGCCGATCCAGTGAGCCCCTATAGAGAGAGAAACTATAGCTATCAAATGTGCTTCAAGTGCTCAGTGCACTATGAGTATGTGTAGTTATGAAAAATGAGAAGGCTACTTCCTGTGTAATGCATAACAAGGTCTGTAATTAAAGAAAGGAATAGTGCATTGCATCTTTTCCAAAGGGGCATTGCACATATTTAACTAAAAGTATCTTATTTCAAATAGTTTTTCAGAAGAAAACACATTATTTACACTATCAGCATATTTAATGTTCAATCATGTGTGATTGAAACAATACTTAGTGTGGATGCAAGAAACAAAAGTTCATCCATCTTAACACACTGTCACCTTCCACTGGATGTATTGTTGTTGGGCACGTGGCAAGAAGGTCTGTTTTAAAAGCTTTTGGGACAGTCTCTCTTGCACTGATTATTCTCACTTTGCCTAGATAACAGAGATATGGATAAATAATAACAATATACATTATACCGGCAGAAATAATAAGTACTTTAAGATCTTTAAGGTAGGTAGAATGAATCTCACCACTTTGTTCCCGTATTGTGAATATAGAGCCACCACCAATGCCCATACTCTGGGGATTTATGATTGACGTGCACAGTAAAGTAGCAATGGCGCCATCTACCGCTGACCCACCCGACTGCAGTATATCTCTAGGAGAAAAAAGACTGAAAATGAGCTTTGGCAGGGGTTTTTAAACTCTGATACAAAGGACCTCCAAATGATGATCGCCTGCAAAGAAAAAAAAAATTTAAAGGCAGCTATAGCTATCATGTAAGTATATAGAAAAATGTTGTTTCCAAATTTACGTAACTGGGTTTGTTTTGTTTCACTTTGTGCTAGGTTGACAGCATATCCTTTCACACAAAGGGTAATAACTAACACAATAACGATACAGATATAGTTTTAAAAATCATTTAAAATTTAAAAGAAGAGCAGAATCCACCTTAACTATAGTGAAAGCGGCACAGAGGAAATATATAGTTGGAATCACTTTGAAAATGATTTTTTTTTTTCCCAAATGATGAAAGTTAAAAACATTGACAGCCAATCAGAATCCACCCTGCTTTAGAACTCGGCAGATGACTGCAACGCTCGCTTATAGGCTAATAAACAGAACATTATTGTGCGTTGGTGCGGATGCTAATCATCATCACAGTTATCTTTATAGTTGATGTGAATGGGCCATTATTTGACACATTTATAACTAATTTCAAATTTATTTGTACAGGGATTTTCACAATTATTATTATTTCTAATAGTGCTTCCACACTTGTTTCGATTTCTTGGTCCGAACCCGAGTTCGATTGCTCCTCTGGATTCTGTTCAGATTGTAATTTTCTGTTCCGCTCTGTTCTGGGCTGCCCATGGACAGAACGAGTGTAGCCTACTAGTCTTACCCTGTCCATGGACTTGAGTCTAGCGTGGAATTTTCTCACTCATTGCCTGCTGCTTCTTTTAGCTTTTAGAGAAATAAGTTGCTCACAACTGCTGTTCTAGGGTCAGTTATCTCTGTATTTAGTATATTAGCAAAACATATTTGTCAAACAATCCAGTGAGTACTGTAGCCTATCTGTTTGTGCTCTGGTACAGATAAAGTCAAAGGTTTCTATTTACAATGTGTTTTTCAGCGTTAAACAGTGTATGGCAATATACAGTATCTCACAAAAGTGAGTACACCCCTCACATTTCAGCAACCATTTTAGTATATCTTCTCAAGGGACAATACTAGAGAAATGAAACTTGGATATATTTTAGAGTAGTCAATGCGCTGCTTGTATAGCAGTACAGATTTACTGTCTTCTGAAAATAACTTAACATACAGCCATTATTGTCTAAATAGCTGGCAACAAAAGTGAGTACACCCTAAGTGATAACAGTTGTATGTCGTTTAACCATGCAAAGCCACCTGTCCTATTCATCATGTTCATGTTTTCGTCTGCTTGACAGGACCATACAAATGTGTGGATCATGTATTAGAGCAGTTAAAATTTGGTGCTTTGAGTACAATTCTCTCATACTGATCACTGGATGTTCAACATGGCACCTCATGGCAAAGAACTCTCTGAGGATTTGAGAAGGAGAATTGTTGCTCTCCACAAAGATGGCCTAGGCTATAAGAAGATCGGTAACGCCATGAAACTGATTTACAGCACAGTGGCCAGGGTCATAGAGAGGTTTTCCAAGACGGGTTCCACTCGGAACAGGCCAAAGTTGAGACCTTGTGCAGTGAGTCAGGTGCAGAAGCTGGCTTCAAAAAACAGATGCATGAGCACTGCCAGCATTGCTTTAGAGGTTGCAGAAGCGGGAGGTCAGCTTGTCAGTGCTCAGACCATATGCCGCACACTGAAACAAGTTGGTTTGTATGGCCGTTGTCCCAGAAGGAAGCCTCTTCTGAAGCTGGCTCACAAGAAAGCCCGCAAACAGTTTGCTGAAGACAACCTGCCTAAGAGCATGAATTACTAGAACCATGTCCTGTGGTCTGATGAGACTAAGATAAACTTGTTTGACTCAGATGGTGTCCAGCATGTGTGGCGATGCCCTGGTGAGGAGTACCAAGAAAATTGTGTCTTGCCTACAGTCAAGCATGGTGGTGGTAGCGTCACAGTCTGAGGCTGCATGAGTGCTGCTGGGACTGGGGAACTGCGCTTCTTTGAAGGAAACACGTACTGTGACATTCTGAAGCAGAACAAGATGCCCTCCCTATCAGAAACTTGCCTGAACAGCATGATAATGACCCCAAACACACCGCCAAGATAACAACTGCCTTGCTGAGGAAGTTGAAGGTGAAGGTGATGGAGTGGCCAAGTATGTCTCCAGACCTGAACCTTATTTGAGCACCTGTGGGACATCCTCAAGCGGAAGGTAGAGAAGCACCATGTGTCTAACATCCAGCAGCTCCGTGATGTCATTATGGAGAAGTGGAAGAGGATCCCAGCAACAACCTGTTCACTTTATGTTTGACATGTACTCACTTTTGTTGACAGTTATTTAAACAATAATGGCTGTATGTTGAGTTATTTTCAGAGGACAGTAAATCTGTACTGCTATACAAGCTGCACATTGTCTACTCTAAAGTATATTCAATTTTCATTTCTATAGTACTGTCCCTTGAGAACATATAATAAAATGGTTGCTGAAATGTGAGGGGTGTACTCCGTGTTTAGGTTTCACTATACTAGTGAGGACATTTTTTTTTTTTTAACAGTGAGGACATTTTGAATCTAACAATCAAACCTGTACACACAATTTGACCAAATCATACATTGATAGAAGCAATACATTGCTAAAAAGTTCTAGTGTGAATTAAATAATCCTTTTTTGCTGCTGTCAAAAAATTAATGCAGTCAATGGAATAAAAATAAAACTAACATAATTAATCATATATGATTTCCAAAAAGCAGAGTGAAACAGTAATGTCAGTATAATCAATAATTTGGTAGTCTGTGTTAAAATATGTTATCTTGAACATGTTATATTAACTTTTGTCAGCCATGAAATACAATTAGACAAATCCTTTGTTTGTTTGTTTGTTTTGCCTTTACTTGACTCCAGTTTAACAACCCCTAGGCTAATTGGTGACGATATAGGAAAAAAAAAAAAAAAAAAAAAAAAAGAACACACACACACACACACACACACAAGAGGAAGTAGTTTGAAAAACAAAAGCTTTTTAAGACCCGTCAAAAGCCTCTGCCGGACGTTGTCATAAACAATGCGTTTTTATGTTTGCAAACGATCCATATATAAAACGTCTATCATGATTAGCCTATCAAAGACCAATTTCTATATGTGCAAACCCACTTTTCAAATTATTTCCACGTCCCTCAAAACATCTATATGTCCTATAAATCTACAGAAACAACTGACTTTTATTTATAGTAACAAAATTAAATCTAAAAAATACTTTTAAAACAATCGTATACTGATGAATTTAGCGCTATAGAGTTAAACGATCAGTTGTTGTCAAGGAAAGTCTCCTGGAGATTGGTGTCAAGAGGATTACTAGGCAGTGAAGATACTTATTTAGCTAATTAACTTCCAACTTTTTGTGCACATCTAACCGGACGTCTAACCTCATTAGCCACTCATGTCCTCAAATTTACCTGACCCAGCCATCACAGAGGATTACGACAACCTATTTGTTGCCATTTTCCAGGAAAAAGTGATATTCCACATCATTACGCATGTTCGATTTAAAGGTTTGGATGCTAGATTTTAAAGTATGTTCTAAAACATTTACAGTAATTATCCGAAAGCACACTATTTCTAAACTAACTGACCCTAACACACATTTTAGAGTGAAGAATTCATGTACTTGTGTACGGTACGTAAGGAACCATGTATCTACCATCACTCACCGCCCGATCTTTGAACAGGTTTCCGAGTCCGCTGCCACTGCTGCTTTTTTGTAAAGTCCCTCAGCGCACTGCTCGTTAAAGTGAACCACGCAAATAATAATAATTAAAATAATACATATAAGCGGAATACTTATACACAAGCAAACTTTCTCTTTTCGTCTGGCCATTGTAACCCGACCGGCGCAGCTTTGCTTTTATCACTGAACTTCTAGTCTACAGCAGAAGTGCACAATTAGCCCTCCCCTTTCAGACTGTCAATGCGTAATTAAGCGCATTGTCAAGGTGTAGAGGTCGAGTCTAAATCGGATTGCGGAAAGTGTTGCTAGGGGTTTTCGCACCCTCCAAATGCTGTTTGGGAGACTTTACTCGTACATAGACTGGCACTCCCCCTGGGGCAAAGGGGTGGACTGTGGGACCACCACCTGGGGTTTGAACTTACAACCTTTTTTTGTTAACCACCACATGTTGGCTCTCAAAGGGATGAGATCATATTCCTGCCACGTGAAATGTGTGTTACTTAAAGGTGCAATATGTAAGATTTTTGCAGTAAAATATCCAAAAACCACTAGGCCAGTGTTATATATTTTGTTCACTTGAGTACTTACAATATCCCAAATGTTTCCAACTATTTGTAAATTGTGAGAAAATTGCAATTTTAAACAAGACTCCAGGACGTGTGAGGAGTCGCCTGTCAATTGCGTCATACCCGCGTTAACCCTCAGTCTGCCTCGGTTTCCGGTTTTATTTTGTAGAAACAATGGAAACATCAAAGATGCTTTAATATATTACACGTTTTAATAGACAAGGGAACAACTGTTTTGATATATTTATAGACAGAAAACTAATTGTTGTTATATAGCTCAACACATTTAGTCTTATTGTTTAAATCTAATTTACTTGATTTTTTGCGAGTACCATGCTTTACCATGCCTCAGAGAAAAACACTATTTTGTCAAGTAGCTAACATAGCATAATCAGATGCAGCTTTATTTTTATTAACAGTAATACAGAATTTTCTCCATCATACAATACATTTTAAAATGATTTGCATGCCATTTATCAACACAAGCCATCCAGCATTTAATATGATATTCTAAAATCGATCGATCTTACTGCAGTGTGTCTCAAACAAGTGTCTCACAGCAGCCGCTGAGCGAATGCACAGAGTAATGTCATAACATAATTTTCAACACTCTCAAATGTATCTAATATGATAAACAGAGCTGCGTTACCTCATACTCATGACCAGAAAAGTGGAAGCGGCGCCGGCGACTGTGGCATAATAAAAGTTACGCTGCTTGTGAGGCATGTGTTGCGCAATCGCTCCAGTGGCCTCGTTCAGCTCCCACAACACTCGGTCCTGCTCTGCTTCATACTACAGTAACGTTAATAATCGCATCCATGAACATGATTACTTCCCGAGTCCTATCCCTATTCTTTTGCACCGTCTGTTGAGTTGAAGACCACATGTCTCAAGATTCTGCTCTCAAACTTGGCATCATCAAGCTACGCCTTTGTTTTGAATAGGCCTCTAGCGACCTCTAGCGGACAGAAATCTTACATACTGCACCTTTAAGCTATTTCTTCCATGACCCTTTACACTAACAGTTTTGTTGTGTAGGTAATTCAATTTAAAAATACCATTCAACTAAAAAATGTACTAAATGAGTTCGTTTACATCAGATTACTCAAACTAATCTCTAAAACTAAAAGTTTTGTTGGTGTAATCTGATGTAGTCAGGTTAATTTAGTAATTTTGTAGTAAAATTATATGACTTTAATGTAGTCAGTCAAATTAATGTTACATGGCACACATTTTTATAGGTTACATTACTTTTTTTTTTTTTTACAGTGTAAGAAAAACATCTCAATTCCCTATCAAACTGTATATGTCAACAAAACAATTATTTAATCAGAAATCATTCATATTGTAACATACTACATTCTCTATGTAGACCATGTCATGTGACCTATGAAGTCATTCAGTGTTCCCCTCCATTTATGAATAGGAGGACTCCTTCCCCATGGCCTTATCGGTCAATAAATGCCAAAGTATAGGCCTACTTCAGTTTTTATGTGTACACTAGTATATGTGATTACCATTGGATGTCATTAGCATAGTATGTACCCAAAGTATACTTAAGTTTTACTCTTAGGCTATGTTAGAATATATACAGTGCAGAGGCGTTTCCTCTGAGGAGGCAAGGGAGGCAGTGCCTCCTCAAAAAAACTGGATGAGAAAATAATCGATATTGCAAAAATAAAACAATGCAAATGTTACAAAATTTGACATTTAAAAAGTGTAAATGTCACTCGTTTTTCTAAAGAAACAGTGACACCCGCAGGTGAAGTTACAGCGGGGAGTCCGCGTCTCTGTGCCTCCCTACAGCTCATAGAAACAAAGCAGAGCCCCCTAAGCGTGCGGTGGGTTTAGTGGGGGGTAATTGAGAATGAATGGGGGAAAGTAACGTGAGAGGAGGCAGTGCCCCCGTCGTGCTATGATTGGGTTTAGTCGGTCATGATTGGACATCTTTATGTCTGTGAGTGAGCAACCAGTGTGTACAAGCTTGATGACTGCTGAAAATAAACTGACTATTAAAAAGAAAAGCTGAATAGTTTATAAATAATATATTGTTTAAATTGTTACTGCCTTTAGTTATTATTTTGGAGTAAATGTGAAAATGCGTAAGAACACTAACTTGATGAAATGTATACTTGGTTTTAATAAATAGAACATTACATAGTGTAAATATACAAAATAGAATTGTATTTGGTCTCTTTTTATGTAATGCTAACTTATCCAGGAAAATTGTGTAACAGGGACATAAATGAGGACGTTGCCTCCTCATTTTAAAACACCATGGCACACCACTGATACAGTGCAAATAAAGTAAATTTCACCATCATACTGAATACATGGAACCATATTTTTCTAACTGCGCTAACTCAAGTTTCACAGAAACAGATGGAGCAACAACAAACTACAAGATACTGCAACAACAACAGACTTTCTTGCAGACAAGCACTTGTGTGATGGCAGTTAAAAGACATTTTTATTGGTCATAATTTCTGGAGACAAATAGCGCAGACACTGGACAAGTATGAAACTTTCTAGTGCACATGTGTTGAGCGTGCTATCCAAGTACTTTGAAAGGCTACGCATTCAACTCTACACATGCTAAGTGTTTACATCAAAACTGAAATATACTTTGGGCATGAAGTGCCCACCGGATGCGCCTACTGCACAGATTTTTCATAACTATTTACAGAATTTTGGGAGTATGCATATAGGCTATTCAGACAAGGGAAAAGCTCTAACATTACATTTTGCTATGCAAAAAACAGTGACATGTTGATGTTTCATGTCAGCTCATGGATTATAGCAGGACTGGAACATTGTATTGACCAAATCATAGCCTCAAAGTTCCACTGAAATTCTATTGTGAAGTCTGAGGAGAACTAAAAGAATCAGCTGTATAATACCATAATATCAAAAGGCTAAATTATGATACTTATGCATGAAACGGAAGTTGAGCTAGTCTCTTTCTTCCCTATTGTGACATATAGGCTACCCGAGTGAAACTGCTTTTGACATAGGCTATCTAAGTGAACAAGTAGGCTTTGCAGTATTTCTCTGTGTGAGTTAAGTATCTCGTATAAGGGCTAGGGAAAAGGGGAGGTCCTTAATAAAATTATCTTTTATGATTCGCCAACTGACGCAAACCCACAGCACAAGGAATCTGTTCATCTCGCGTGTCACCTCAAGGCAAGTTTCAATGTGTAACTGTCAGTCATTTTTGTTTTGCACCGTCACTGAGGTATTGAGGTGAAAGTGTCAGGATTAATTCATGTGACTGCAAACCATTTTTAACAGGATAGTTATCAATAGCTACTTACAGGCTCAAACAATGTAAAGCAGAATTGCGCTGAAATTGAAACCAACAAGAGCAAAAAAATTAATCGACTAAAACCATTTTCAACATACTATCAAAGCAAAGATATTTATAAACAAACCACAAAGTGTTACATTTGTTGCGATTCCGCTTGCGTTAAATCTAGGCTCATGAGCATGACGTTAGAGGAAGTTGTCTGTTTGGCGTACAATGCACCATGGGAATTGTAGGCCGTTGGGAGTCATTTCTAAACAGCTACTAATGCTTACAACACGCACTGTGCTAGTATAGCTGTCACATATATCAGCCACGTGGCAGAGGTGGTATTTACTCTGTTCTTTACTTTATCATAATTGTCCGTGGTTGTTGCACTAGGCTATATTTATTGAGTGAAAAGGCAAGACTACGTTTCAGCCATACAGGCGAGTGGATTGATCGTTCTTGAACGAATCGATGTTTTGAATGAATCTTTTGAATGAACAAATCGTTGAATTCTTCTGAATTTTTTTGAAATGCATTCGGTATTCAGTGTTTTGACTATGCACGCAAAACTTTTTCACCTTGACACATTTGAGTATTGAATTCACAACAAGGAGAGAAGAATTCTGAGTGCGTGGATGACTGATGAAGTTATTTTAATTCATAATTTATTTAATTAATTGTTGTCTTGATACTGTTGAAATGAAAGAGAAATTAGATTTTTTGTTGTTTATATAGCGAAGCCATTTTAAATTAGTAGATTTGTGGACATGCAAATTTTAATGAAGGATAATAAAATGTGTTTTTACCATGGGTGAGTCTTTGTACGAATTGAGTGAAAGATTCATGACTCACAGCCCAATAGCAGCTTAAGCCAGGTGTCACCACCTACCGGTTAACGATATGAAAAGCTCACTGAACGTATTAAAGGGTTAGTTCACCCAAAAATGAAAATAATGTCATTACTCACCCTCATGTCGTTCTACACCCGTAAGACCTTCGTTTATCTTCGGAACACAAATGAAGATATTTTTGATGAAATCCGATGGGTGAGGCCTCTATTGCCAGCAATGTCACCGTCACCTCTCAAGATCCAGAAAGGTACTCAAAACATATTTAAAACAGTTCATGTGAGTACAGTGGTTGTACTTTAATATTATAAAGCGACGAGAATAATTTTTGTGCACCAAAAAAAAAAAAAAAGACTTTTAAACAATATCTAGTGTTGGGCGATTTCAAAACAATGCGTCGAAGCTTTACAAATCTTTCGTTTCGAATCAGTTGTTCGGATCGGGTATCAAACTGCCAAACTGCTGAAATCACGTGACTTTGGCGCTCTGAACAACTGATTTGAAACAAAAGATTCGTAAAGCCTTGAAATCGGCCATCACTAGATACAGGTGCTGGTCATATAATTAGAATATCATCAAAAAGTTCATTTTTTTTATTATAAATTACTTTTAAAAATGAAACTTTCATATATTCTAGATTCCCTACATGTAAAGTAAAACATTTCAAAAGTTTTTTTTTTAATTTTGATGATTAGAGCGTACAGCTCATGAAAGTCCAAAATCCAGTATCTCAAAATATTAGAATATTTCCTAAGATCAATCAAAAAATGGATTTGCAAAACAGAAAAGTTCAAGTTCTTTAAAGTATGTTCTTTTGTGCACTCAATACTTGATCGGCAGGACATATTACAGCAAATGACTTGCTCCTAGCACAAATTACAGCATCACTGAAGTGTGGCATGGAAGTGATCAGCCTGTGGCACTGCTGAGGCACTATTGAGCCTTCAGATCATCTGTATATTGTTGGATCGACTGTTTCTCATCTATCTCTTGAAAATATCCCATAGATTCAGGTCAGGCATATTGGCTGGCCAATAAAGCACAGTAATATCATGGTCAGCAAACCACTTGGAAGTGGTTTTTGCACTGTGGGCAGGTGCTAAAGTCCTGCTGGAAAAGGAAATCAGCATCTCCATAAAGCTTGTCAGCAGATGGAAGCATAAAGTGCTCAAAATCTCCTGGAAGATGGCTGCATTGACTTTGCACTTGATAAAACACAATGGACCAACACCAGCAGACGTCACGGCCCCCCCAAATCATTACCGACTTCAGAAACTTCACACTAGACTTCAAGCAGCTTGGATTCTGTGCCTGTCCAGTCTTCCTTCAGACTCTAGGACCATGATTTCAACATGAAATGCAAAATTTACTTTTATCTAAAAAGAGGACTTTCGACCACTGTTCACTGTCCAGTTCTTTTTCTCCTTAGCCCAGGTAAGATGCTTCTGACGTTGTCTTTGGTTCAGAAGTGGCTTGGTAGTCCTTTTCCTGAAGATGTCTGAGTGTGGTGACTTTTGATGCGCTGACTCATTGTGAAGCTCTCCCAAGTGTTTGAATCGGCTTTACTTGACAGTATTCTCAAGCTTGCGGTCATCCCTGTTGCTTGTGCACCTTTGCCTACCCAATTTCCTCCTTCCAGTCAACTTTGCATTTAATATGCTTTGATACATCACTCTGTAAACAGCCACCCCATTCAGTACTGACCTTCTGTGACTTACTCTCTTTGTGGAGGGTGTCAATGATTGTCTCCTGGACCATTGCCAAGTCAGCAGTCTTCCCCATTAGTGTGGTTTCAAAGAACAAAAGATACCCAGAATTTATACTGTAGGGATGGTCATTTAATGAAACTCAAATGTAAATATTCTAATATTTTGAGATACTGGATTTTGGACTTTCATTAGCTGTACGCTCTAATCAACAAATAAAAAAAAAAAAAACTTTTGAAATGTTTTACTTTACATGTAGGGAATCTAGAATATATGAAAGTTTCATTTTTTAAAATAATTTACAATAAAAAAATGAACTTTTTCATGATATTCTAATTATATGACCAGCACCTGTATATTGTTGAAATTTTTTTTTTTTTTTTTGGCGCACAAAGTATTCTCGTCGCCTTATAATATTGAGGTAGAACCACTGTACTCACATGAACTGTTTTAAATATGTTTTGAGTACCTTTATGGATCTTGAGAAGTTCGGTGACATTGCTGGTAATGAAGGCCTCGCTGAGCCATCGGATTTCATCAAAAATATCTTAATTTGTGTTCCGAAGATGAACGAAGGTCGTACGGGTGTGAGGGTGAGTAATAAATGACATAATTTTCATTTTTGGGTGAACTAACCCTTTAATAAATTAATATTTTTGATGAACGGAAAGAAAAGATTCAAATCACTGGGACGATTCAAAATCACCACTACTGCTCGTGACACCCCTTTTTATGCGGTTTACAACCTGCATGCATCAGTAAGCTGAAAGGGGAAGCTCAATTTTAATAGCTAATTTAAAATTATTATTACTATAAAATTATTATTATCCGAGTTAATGTTGTTATTATGGGCAGTATCGATATTAATATTATAATGAAGCATTTGTTATGGTTTCAGTAGCCAGTCAGTCAGAATGCGTCTTATATAAACGCCCAGATTTCAATGATGAGACGTCGGCCGTCTGTCATGTTGTTTTCTGCCCGGTTGTCTTCGGCGTTATGGACGTCGCCTGACAGCGCTTTACGGACATAAGGGCAGGACTAGAAACTGCAATGAAACAGCGACAGGGAGGTGTCTGAGAGGGAAGTGTAGAGGCAGGATAACTGGCAGTGCCGGGCGGAACAGTCGCTGCGAATCTGACAGACAAGAAGTGCCGCGCAGTTCTCGGTAAATATGCAATTGAATGGGCGTTATTTGCGCATTGACTCGTTATATTTGCATGCTGAATCTCTTGATTTAATGTTGCATTAGGTAGATGGGGTTTCTTTTTTCTTTGTGCTTGTTATTGTACGCATTCCCCTGCTGCTACTCTTTCCCTCAATCTGTCTGTGTTGACAGACGCCGGGTTTGTTTTTGTCTTCCATCTCTACTAGCCTGTCAGGGTGCATTGCATTCCTTCTGAAGGATCCTAATTCAATAGTAATGCAACAATTCCCTGTTCTCTTTGTGTCAGCCAATTAGGCTCTATGGTCAAATTTGTTCCTGCAGGTTTGTGTTGACTGTCTGCATGCTTTTATTGCAGTATACCTTGGAATTCTCTCATGACTCATGGTTTTAAAAAAGTGCAGTGCGGAGGTGTTGCAAAGACTGAATTTCAAATGCCATGCCCGTCTGTGTGTGCTGCGGTCTCTATCAAGCTACTCGTAGGTCTGTGTGTGAGTGTGGGGAGGGGGATGTGTGTGTGGGTGGTATATAGAAATGATCATGTGGTCAAACCGGGCTGTCAAGGCAGGTGTGATGCAGTTTGCTTCAACGGCAATGTCGGCGTAGTGATATTCTGCTGCACTTTAACACAAAATGTCCTTATATCTTCTTTTTTTTTCTCTTTTCCAGGTGCCCTCAGGTGCACTGTGTCTCTGTTGGCTGGGATCAGGAGGCGAGGAGCAGCTGAAATATCTCACACTGTCAACATTTTCAAATGCATTGAAACGGAAGAGAAAAGCTTGCTTGAATTAACTAAAGCGGTCGGATTCAGTTAGACACTCCTTGAAAATGAAGCAAAAACACGAGGCCGCGTCACTTTACTAAAACACCAAATCAGGCCAACCCAACAGATAAGAATACTCTAAATCGTATCTACATGTACGTCTAAGAGTGTGTGTTTGAGTTGGCGTGTGAATCTATGTTCGTATGCAGGGATGGAGTGGTCTTTAGAGCGGATGAGGGAATGGGTGGCAGGTGGCATGCAGTCGGTGCGAGAGTGTGAGTCCAGTGCTCTAGGCACTGCTCTTTGTCTCGCCCTTCTGTTTATTTGGTACTGCTACCGTGTGGGATGCGAGCATGCCGCCCCTTCGCTCCGTGGCGGTTTCAGCCCAGAGCCACGTGGCGGTGCCGTACCCGGTGGAGTTCTCGCCTCGGACCTCTCGGCCCACAGAGGCTCGTCGAAACTCCGTCAGGTTGGCGGGGGCGGAGGAAGCGGTGTCAGCGAGGAAGAACTCAACGGCTTTGCCTTCTGCCAGTCACCCGAGTGCTTCCGTTGCTCCAAGCCTGGCGAGGGCCTGAACCAACGGCTCTACCATAGCCTGCAGGAGTACGCCAAGCGCTACACCTGGGCCGGCATGGGCCGCGTGCACAAGGGCGTACGCGAGCAAGGCCGCTATCTCCTCTGCAGCCGCCCCTCCATCCAGAAACCTGAGGTCTTCTTCTTGCCGGACCTTCCCTCGGCTCCTTTCTTCTCACGGGAGGCGCAGAAGCATGACGTGGAGCTTCTGGAGAGAAGTTTCCCCGCGCTTCTGGCCGAATTTGAGAGCGTGTACCGGCTGTCATCCAGTCGGACCGGGTCATCACTTCCACTGGGCTGGAAGGCCAACAGCACACCTCGTGGCCAGTGGTGGACCTTCTATCTGGTGAACCAGGGTACTCCGATGGTGCTGAACGCCAGGCGGTGTCCGCGTACGTGGAGGGTGCTCGGCCAGCTCCGTACCTTTATTGCGAATAATGTGTTTGGAAATGCCTGCTTCTCAGTGCTCAGTCCTGGAACAACCATCACTGAGCACTACGGTCCAACCAACGTACGCCTGCGCTGCCATCTTGGTAAGACGTCAAAGGATGTGAATCTATGCACACTACCAGTTGAAAGTTTGGACACAACTGCTTATTGCTTATTACAAATATTTTTCACATTTTAGAATAAAAGTAAAGTCATCTAAACTGTGACATATCACATTGAAATTCTGATAGTAATATTGATTTACACTACCTTTCAGAAGTTATAAATTTAATAAAGTAATTATTCAGCAAGGATGCATTAAATTGATCAAAAATTGCAGTAAAAATGTATAATGTAGGGTGAATTCAGGTTGATTGGAACACTTTTCCAAGTCATCTTAATGGCAAAAAGTATTACAATCATCCTGAATTCCACCCCTAATTATATTTCAAATAAAGGATGTTCTTTTAAACTTTCTATTCATCAAACAAAAATGTATAATGGTTTCCACAAAAATATTAAGCAGCACAGCTGTTTGAAACATTGATAGTAATAAAAAAATGTTTCTTGATAACCAAATCAGCATGATTTCTGAAGGATCATGGGACACTAAAGAAGAGTAATGATGCTTAAAATTCAGTTATGCCAACACAGGAATAAATTACATCTTAAAATTGTAATAATATTTCACAATATTACTATTTTACTGTATTTTAATCAAATAAATGCAGCCTTGGTCTTAAAATAAGATCTTTCCAAACCTAAACTTTGTTAAACAAATCATATTTGATCTTCAAATTCACAATCCAACTTCATCAGTATTAAAGGAGTTTGCATGTATGCTGGACACTTGTTGAATGCTTTTCTTTTACTAAAAAATGATTTTTAAAAAACTTTTAGTTTTGTAAATTCATTTATTTCATCTGTTCTCTACAGAACAGATTTCAAGCATTTTTAAGATCATGAGAAAAATAAATTTAGTCGAATGTGTCCAAACATCTGACTGGTAATGTATGCATTATATGTGAGAGCAGCAGTCTGTGTAGCTGTCTGTGTGCCTGTAAGGTACACAGACAGGTAAAAAGGTGTAGTCATTTTCCCTCTGTGTGTGTGTGCAGGACTGAAGGTGCCCTCTGGTTGTGAGTTGGTAGTTGGTGGAGAGCCGCAGTGCTGGTCTGAGGGAAGCTGCCTGCTGTTCGATGACTCTTTTCTTCACACTGCATTTCATGATGGTGAGAAAAAAACAATGTGCAGAATAATTATAATAGATTGTGGTGCATAAGCCTTTTATTCAATATTAAGTGAGGTTAGTAGTGGTCAACTGTTCAAAATTTTTTGATGGCTAAGATATTTTTTTTCAATGCTGACATCTTAGACAGCAGGGTGGTTGATACAAGCCGATATAATTGATGTCAGAGTATTTAATTTAAAGGTATAAAGATTTGCAATGTAATTTATATTCATCTTAAATAATATTTACTGAAACAATTAGAAATAAATCATTTAAAAATGAATACTTTTGAAAAATGAAATTGAAGCTGTTAAAAAATAAACATGTCACAGATTTATACTTTAAACAGTTTTTTTTTTCATTATGTAATCTCTAATAATCTACAATAAATAATAATATAATAATCTTGTTATAGTATTTTTCATAAATAAAAAAGTTGTTAAAAAACCCTGTAACCAACAGTGCACTCAGTAATCTAATTTTTGCGCACTGGGAATCATATTCTCTCAAATAAAAACCACAGTGAATATGACATGATTAATAAATATGACATAGTGACAAACTGAATATAAGGCAGCATAGTTTGAAATGTCCAGTGGCTATGCGCACTAGATCTAACAGCTGCATATGCCGCAGTTTGCCGGTTCAGAGATTCAGAGACTTGTTTAAGATGCGTATTTGCTGAATGTCGACAGTATATGAAATTTTTTTTTTCAATTATTAGACAGAACTGTTAAACAAAGAGTAGACTAATGAAGATGGAGAATAGGAGCTCTGGCGCATCTGCACTCAAGCACTGCGTTTCTCAGCTCTGTCAAAATACAAGTCCTGCTTATGACACTTTTTGGCCAAACAGAAAAACGTATCGATGCAAATAATTAAAAAATGCCAAATATATCTAGTGTGCAAGGCGAGCGTCACTATTTCTATTAATCATATTTTATTTACCATACATTATGAATGATATATTATAAATATATTATGAATGATTCTCTAAAACATGCAGATTTGTTGAGGAGAGGTGTGCAGGTAATTTTGTAAGAGATCAGAGTTAAAGTCCACCATGAAATCAAAATTGACAATTCTTATTGTTTTATTGAATATTGCAGTGTTTATTATAAATGATTTATATGTGCACATTATTATAATTTTTTTTAAAAAGGGCAGTGGCTATTTACCCTAAATGAAAATAGCAGTATTTTCTGTAAATAGTGTAAAAGTGTAAATAGTAGTTAGATGCTATTTATATGTAGTGCAAACAGTGGCAGATACTCTAGAGTGATCTTATTTTATAAATTTAAATTGTAATGTAGACATGCATTTTCTTTAAAGCTGCTTTGAAACAATATGTATTGTGAAAAGCGCTACACAAATAAATGTGAATGAATGAATGAATGAAGGCTATTTGCACAAAACAGTGCAATAATAACAACCTATTCAGTGTATATTATTATATTTATATGCATTTATATTTATAAATGGACGACACCTTATTGGGACATTGTTCCTGTCCCTAAAGCCCTCCCCTACACCGACCCCCCAGGGGCACCATTAGATAACCAGAGGCCCCTGGGCTACAGGATTACAGTAGGCCCCCTACCCCGCATAAAATGTCACTGGGCCATTAGTCAACATAGACATTTAACTTTGTGCTCAAGGATGAATAAATTTAGCTGGCATAACTTTAGAAACTTTTCTTCTGGTGGAAGACAGTGAGTGGATCTAAAACCTTCAGTTTACATGCAGATTATATCCATGCTTTTGTAATTTACCGAACCCGCGTTCAGAAAAGAATGGCTTTCTTGCACTGTATGACGTTATAGAAAACAGTCCAGTTCCATTCACACAGCAGGGCTTTGCTGAAAATGCTGTTGTGATTCCTGAAAATGTACGGGTGTGAGTTCAGTTACAGAATGCAGTTGTCGCTGCTGTAATCTCCCATATATAAAAATAATTATTTAAAAAATATTTTTGTGCAGCCAGTAGGCCCCGCCCCAGTGTTCCTGAGCTTCAGCCCATGGAAACCTGTGCATTAATGTGCCCCTGCCTACCCCTAACAATACCCGTTAAACACTTTATTCACATTATTAAATACCCGATAGGAACTTTACTAACAATTTTCTAATATTTTCTTAATTTTTAAAAATTTAAAATAAACTCCTACAAGCTGATATGCAAAGGGAGAAGGGAGTTCAGAAAAAGGTGGATTTGAACTCGGTTCGGTTGCGTCAAAAAACTATTTTTGCTTTATTCTTCACGCCACTGATCCTGTTACCCCTCATCAGGGCTGGAAATGCTGTAAGAAAAGATAGGTTTTTAGTTGTGATTTGAATGAGGATATAGTAGAGGTGTCACAAATAGTTAGTTTCAGAGCCCCAGCACTGAATGATCTACCCACTGATGAAAGACAGTAAGCAGTTTTAAGTCAGATGACCGAAGAGAGCAAGGAGGTGAATAATACTGCAGCAGTTCAGTTAAATAATGGGGAACAAGTTCATGAAGACATTTAAAAAGTTATTTTTAAGAATTTTATACTGAATGCTGACAGAAACAGGTAACCAATGTAGATTATAGAGCAAAGGGGTAATGTGATCAGATTTCTTGACTTGATTGAGGACTCTGGCAGCAGAATTTTGAACATATTGTAATCTAGTGATTGTTTTAGCGGGCAACCCAATAAGAAGCGAGGTACAGTAGTCAAGATGAAAGGTTATCAAAACATGAATTAGAGTTTCAGTGTCTTTAGTACTAAAAGCAGGTTGCAGTCTGGCAATATTACAAAGGTGGTAAAATGCAGTCTTGGTAATAGAATTTGTATGACATTGAAATGTAAGTGACGAATCAATTGTTACACCCAGATTTTTAATGTAGCCCCATCAATAGAAAAAGTCAATTCCGACTTTTTTAAAAGGGATGGGGAACCAAAAACAATAACCTTAGTTTTATCATCAATCGCTAATTTAGGAAGTTGCTTTGTAACCAGATTTTGATGTCAACAATACAGGTATTCAATGAGTTCGGAGGAACAGGAGAACTGATATGTACATTTTCAGGTCATCGTCATAACAATGATAGCTGAGACCATGACTACAGATAAAATGACCAAGAGGAAACGAATAAATATTGAACAGAAGTGGTCCAAGAACAGAGCCTTGAGGGACACCTTGAAAGAGAGAACACAAAGAAGATTTGACGTTATGGACCGTAATAAAAAATTGTCTATCAGTGAGATATGATATAAAATATAAACCAAGACATAGCACTACCCGTGATGCCAATAGCTGATAGCCGAGAGGTAAGTATATGATGAGAGACAGTGTCAAAGGCTGCTGTCAGGTCAAGCATGATGAGAATAGTAAGACAGAGTCAGCAGATATTAGGAGGCCATTAGTATTTATTAACAGTGCTGTTTCAGTGCTGTGGCCTGATCAAAAACCAGATTGATAGGGATCAAGAAGATTGTTAGCAGAGAGATGAGTTTGTAGCTGTGAGGCAACTACTTTTTCAAGCAGCTTAGAAACAAAAGGAAGATGAGATATAGGTCTGAAATTATTCATAACAGAAGAATCTAGCCCTGGTTTCTTTAAAATCTCCAATTTTAAACAAGGCTCCGGGACGTGTGAGGAGTCACCTGTCAATTGCGTCATACCCGCTTTACCCTCGGTTTCCGGTTTTATTTTTTTTTTAGAAACAATGGAAACACCAAAGACGCTTTAATATGTTACATGTTTTAATAGACAAGGGAACAACTGTTTTGATATATTTATAGACAGAAAACTAATTATTGTTATATAGCTCAACACGTTTAGTCTTATTGTTTAAATCTAATCTTTTTTTTGTGAGTACCATGCTTTACCATGCCTCTATTTTGTGAAGTAGCTAACATAGCATAATCAGATGCAGCTTTATTTTTAGTAACAGTAAGAATTTTCTCCATCAAACAATACGTTTTAAAATTAATTGCATGCCATTTATCAACACAGCCCATCCAGCATTTATTAATATGATATTCTAATATCGATATAGCTTACTGCAGTGTGTCTCAAACAAGTGTCTCACAGCAGCCACCGAGTGAACACACAGAGTAATGTTATAACATAATTTTCAACACACTCAAATATATCTGATATGATAAACAGAGCTGCGTTACCTCATACTCATGACCGAAAAAGCGGAAGCAGCGCCAGCGACTGTGGCATAATAAAAGTTCCGCTGCTCGCGAGGCGTGTTGCAATCGCTCCAGTGGCCTCGTTCAGCTCCCACAACACTCGGTCCTGCTCTGCTTCATACTACAGTAACATTAATAATCGCATCCATGAACATGATTTCTTCCCGAGTCCTATCCCGATTCTTTTCCACCGGATGTGAGGTGAAAACCACATGTCCCAAGATTCCGTGCTCAAACTTGGCATTCTCAAGCTACGCTTTTGTTTTGAATAGGCCTCTAGCGACCTCTAGCGGACAGAAAATCCTACATATTGCACCTTTAACGTTTACATCATGAATTCTATGTATGTGTGTTCAGGTTCTGCAGAAGACGGCCCGAGAGTCGTATTCATGGTGGACCTGTGGCATCCAAACGTGGCCGCAGCTGAGAGACAAGCACTGGACTACATCTTCACCCCTGGACGCTGAAAGGAGAAAAGGGTTAACAATTTCCATTGTATTAACAGTATGAGATGAGTGCAAAGGGAAAAACAGAGTGTGGAGAACATCAGTCTCTTCCTCTAGTATACGTACCTTTTACTCTCACTTTCCCTATTGGCACTGCTTCAGTAGAGACTCCGATGTACCGTCACTATTGTACATTATCAATGTTTACAGACCTCTTGAAGTCTAACCATAGCGAAAACCTGCTGGTGAACTGTGCTTGAGACAAAGCCCTCGCATTCATGTTGTTATAACAATTTAGCTCCAGGGTCACATTATACCCAGTGAGTGTCATATTATCATTTCACCAAACGCATTGACAGTCAAACGCACATGGAAATGCACTTTTTGCCAAGCCTGGTTGCCACAGCCAGGTAAGATTGTATAGGAAGCACAGTACAATGTTTGGTCTGTACATTTTTACAGAGGTTAGGCTTACAGAAGCTAAGCTAAACAGTCGTAAAACGACATATGCTGCAATGACAGGGGATTTGACATTTACAGCAAAGGTATGTGGATATATGGCAGAGATGGTATGCGAACTGAAGCACTACCAGCTATTGTGTAAAATGACCTCCATTAAACGCACTAGTGGCAAGTTATTTTGCCGCCACACCTAAGTCAGGGTTGGATCGCTCCAATAGGGAAGAATACGAGCACATCAAATCAGCCTGCTTTCCACTTTACTCTTTCCTACCCTGAATTTTCGAATCGATTCAAAACTTATCAATCGCTTTGTATCTCTGTGAAACTAAAGAGGGACAGGGCGCTTAATATTTTCAGAAAACGCAACGTTATGGCTGTTAATATGTGCTAGGTTCAACCTTACTGTGCTTTGTCGTACTGCTTGTAAGCAGAGCTTCCGTGGTTGTCGCATTGATATTGGTACATTCCTTTTGTAAGATGACAGACCGTTTTGAGACCGTTTCGTGAGAAGTGACATTTTATATCATTGTGAGACTTTTGGAGTTGCAGATCAATTTTATGACAACGTTCCTACTTCCATGTTTCCAAATTGTGTGCCATGGACTCACTTTGCAATGCGTTGAGTAATTCTGTAGATTTAATAAAGAACTAATTCAATAGCTGGCTTTGTGTACTTTGTGGTTTGTATTTAAATGTTCCAAAGTAGCATAACGTGACATGGTCTGTCTATTAATGCAAATTAACTGGTTAGGAAAAAGATCTGGTAACAACAAAATGTGCTTCTTCTCTGGAACATACCTGCTGTTTCGAGAAACATTAAAGCAACTCGCTGGATGTTTGGAGGATTTTGTATATGGGGGTGGCAGATAGAAGGGTAGTGCTGCAAACCGCAGCCATTATCAGACTGCAGCTCTGGAGATTTACATAACTAACCTCTTTTGCTAACACAGAGGGGAGATAGATAAATAGTAGATGAATGAAACGGTAGATAAAAGGCAGATGCAATCCACCTACGGTCCATATCTGTTCTCCAGATAGCATTTTGCAGAGGTTGCAGATCTAACATTCAGTTAGTGTTTAATAAAAATCATTAGAGTGGCATTACAAACAACATTTCTTATGTAAATATTAATGGCCTTTGAACTAACATGTAAAATGTGTGGAATCCACTTCCCAGCTAACAAAAATATGTTCTAAGAACGTTTTGCTAATGTTAATATTAAAGGAATAGTTCACCCAAAAATTAAAATTCTGTCATTATTTACTCACCCTTAAGTTGTTCCAAACCTGTATACGTTTCTTTCTTCTGATGAACATAAAGTAAGATATTTTGAAGATTATGGGAAACTGAACAGTTCTGGGGCACCACTGACTTCCATAGTTTTTTTTTTCCTACCTTGAAAGTCAATGGTGCCCCAAAGCAGCCTGGTTACAAACAGTAAATGATGACGGAATATTCATTTTTGGGTGAACTATCCCTGTAAGTTATGAAAACGTTTTTTTTTTTCTTCTTCTTCTTCTAAATGTTCGCTGAACATTCAAAATGTCCAGTTTTTAAATGATTTAAAAACGTTTTTTCTTGGTTATGGGAACGTTAAGGAAACATTCCATTTTTCAAACATTATGGGATACTTTTGAGTGCTCCTAGAACATTCTGAAACAAGTAGTAACACTTAAAAATGGTAAATGAACATCCAACTTCCATGAACGATATAGGCCTATATAAATTGGCTAATGTTTTTGTGCTAACGCGTTTTGAGAATATTATTAAAGACCAGCAGATAACTTTGAACGAACATTCTATTAACGTTACTGGAAGAATGTATGTTCATAACTTTGAGAGAACCTAAAGCCATAATTCTGAGAACGTTCCCGGTGTCCCCAGCTGGTTTGTTGTCATCTTTCTGAAGAATAGTCCAATTAAATAGGCCTGCCTTTCTCAAAACAATTTATTTTCCCATAGGCGATTTTGTAAAGATTTGAATTTTAGCAGAGAAAAAAAAATTAATTCCACCTCGTTGCTTTTCGATTGTTATTTCTATTCGGACACGTTTGACCGTTGCTCTCGAGCCTCGCGTTTTTTGCAGCGCGGCGCTCAAGTTAAAATATATTAACTTTTAAAGACATTCTGTGTGAATGTACTAGGACAGAAACATTCACCAATCTATTGCGATGTAGTATAATTGTCGCTAGGGGGACCTAGACAGTCATTTCTCGACGGAAGTGACAGGGCGTCTGTACTCGGCTCTGTACAAGCAGCTAATAACGAGTCTGGTTGAATGTTTCCACTTATCTTCTGAAGGTCAAGGTTAAGATTTTTAATTGGATGAGCAAGGCCTATATCAGCACAAAAGGGCACCTTTTACCAATAGCAGTGTCTGAAAGAGAAAACTGTGACAGCTGTTGGAGGTTGGCAACATAGTGGAGCGACATTATGAAGCAGACAGGGACACTGCAGGGCACATTCCCTTAGCACTACAGCAGACAAGCGATCTCATTCTGTGCCTCAAAGCGCGCGCGCGCGCGCACACACACACACATACGCACCATAGATTCATTTTTAACCCAACACTACAGCCTATATATATATATATATATATATATATATATATATATATATATGCTAAAAATTGTCAAATTATTTTTATTTTTGCATTAGAATAGCCTGCAATTATTTGCCAACATTCATGAATATTTAAAAACAAACAAACAAAACAAACACCTGTTTATATATTTACTAAGTCAAAGTGCAGATTACCACATCATAGGCCTGTAATTTGCATCAACCTGTTATTAAAGAACAAAAGGGCCTTTGCTGAAAGAACCTGAAATACATCATCCATCAAACTGAGGTAGATTTTCAGAATTGATGCATTTTTTTGATTGAGAAATAGGTTAATTTTGTCTGAAGAATAATCAGAATCTAAGATTTTCTCTTACAATACTGCATGTACTTCATTCTGTTGTAAGAAACATCTAACAAAACAATGTTAATTACTCTTTCTTTTCATGCATGATTTATTGCACAGAGCAACAATGTCTCAATCTCCTAATATTAATATAACTCTATAGATTATAGCCTTACCTTTTGTATTAATATGTTGTGTATGTTTGCATACATCTTTTGAAGATGGTTTTCAAAAATAAGGCTTGGAATGATCAAGGCAGAGGTGGACTTTTGAGTCTAAATGTCATGTTTTATGCAGGTTATCTCAGTTTTGTTTCATAAGGAATAAATGGACCGTGGAGTGGCCTGAGGCTGGGATGTCCTGCACATGCTGTGCAATGGGATGCTGTGTTTAATCAAGTGAAAATCTGTGGGCGAGAGAAGAGAACTTCTCAACATGATGCGTTCTGAAACTTTATCACCCCGGGGACACAGAGCACATTCAAGATGGTGGAACTGGGGGAAAAAACAACTGAAGAAAAAACCATATTAATCAACCACTTTTCTGAATATTTCATGATTGCAGTCCTGGTTCATGGATCTTATTCTGGATATTGCGAGCAGATTATATGATCTGTAAACATATTTTTTAAATGTATAGTTCAAACATTCTGTATATTACAAAGTGATTTTAGATTTTTTATTTTATTTTAGATTTTCTTAGCAACAGTTATGTGATTGACTTAATTGGTCATTTGTGGGAAGATTTTTGGGGTTAGAAATAAAATCAGAAAGGTCTGAATGTCAGAATGAAGCTCCACTCCTCTGACAACAGGTGCTAAGTATTTTTGATGGTCTCATATTTTTTTACATTTGTCATTATAAGCTTACTATAATAAATAGATTTTTAATGTAACCATTTTAAAGGGTTAGTTCACCCAAAAATTCTGTCATTAATTATTCACCCTAATGTCGTTCCACACCCGTAAGACCTTCGTTCATCTTCGGAACACAAATTAAGATATTTTTGATTAAATCCGAGAGGTATATGACTCGTCCATAGACAGCAATATAATCAACACATTTTTTATGTTCCAGAAAGGTACTAAAGACATCGTTAAAACCGTCGACGTGACTGCAGTGGTTCAACCTTAATTTTATGAAGCGACAACAATACTTTTTTGCACAAAAACAAAACAAAAATAATTACTTTATTTAACAATCTATTCTCTTCTGTGTCATTCTCATACGTCGTTTACGTCCAGCGCTTCCAGGTTCTACATCAGAATGCCGACTCATTATTGGTGGGCTCTTGCGTCAGCATCACATGTGTGCGTTGTGCTGCTCACGTGATCAGCTTTGGCCAATACTGAGCCGGCATTCGGACGTAAATACGGAAGCCTTCGCTGTGCTTACTGTGTCATCTGCGTAAGGGTAATGACAGGGAAGAGAAGAGATTGTTGAATAAAGTCATTATTTTTGTTTTGTTTTTGCGCACAAAAAGTATTCTCGTCGCTTCATAACATTAAGGTTGAACCACTGCAGTCACGTCGACTGTTTTATCAATGTCTTTAGTACCTTTCTGGACCTTGAAAGTGGTGGTTATATTGCTGTCTATGGATGAGTCTGATACCTCTCAGATTTCATCAAAAATATCTTAATTTGTGTTCCGAAGATGAACGAAGGTCTTATGGGTTTGAAATGAGGGTGAGTAATTAATGACAGAATTTTCATTTTTGAGTGAACTAACCCTTTAAGTGAAAATGTGATTATCAATACTGTCTGGACATAATCAAATATTAAATACATGTTTTGATAAAGATATAATTTTTTACATAGACAGGACATAATATTTTTCATTAAACATGCATTATAAATGATTTTATTTACTTTTAATCTGATAAATCTGTACCTCAGAAGTTTGCATAGTATGTAATCTATTATTAAATGCATGTTCTTTATTAAAAACGCCTTATAAACTATTATTTTATTTATATTTTATCTGATAAACCTGTTAGTTCACAAGAAGTTTATACACAGGACACTAAATATCAAATACATGTTTTTTATTAAAAATGTATTATTCAGTTTTTTATTTACATGTTATCTGATAAACATTATCTCAGAAGTTTAACTATTATTAAATATTAAATACATGTTTTTCCATAAACATGCAAACTATTATATATATATATAGGCTATATATACACGTTTATATATATATATATATATATATATATATATATATTTATAAACAAGTTAGCTTAGAATTTACGTAAATAAATGTGCTTTGCTTTTATGTACCAGAATAATGAAAGTCTTTATGTCCATAGGGGGTTGACATTGGTCAACATTAATTATAATTTGTTAAGATAATCCATCCTGCTTTCTTATGCATAGTAAAGTATCATTTACTGATAAACAAATATCACAAATGGAGCTTAGACAATGAGAGAGGGATCGTTTCCATATGTTTTTGGTTCATGCATTGCATGTTGTGTTGTGTCACCCACAGGCATCTGATGATGCACACCATACGTTCCACGTGTCCTCTCTCTCTCCTTCTCTGTCTCTCTCTCTGAGTCTTTTTTTGGTTTATTTCCTAGCCCATCTCCCCTTACCTACGCGTCCTACCAGAATAGCTCTTATACCGCCTTACGGAGCAATCAGGTGGCACCAACTCAGAGAGGAGATCTCGACAGCATCATTTCAAGCCCAACATGCCATCGAGGAGGTGCCGATGCACTCTCAGCACTCTACGCTGGGCTATTCTATTCAATCGATAATAATATGACACCTCAGAGGTCAGCCTTTACCTTCAAGGGCATTTTACTAAGCTGAGGATGAGTTACACGCTCCCCAAAAGCGAATCGACGACCTCCTTACTGAGATCCTCCGCACCGGCCAGGAGCGCGGCTCAGCCGCCCGATCATCCTGGAGCCCGGCGGATACACCATCAGCGATCCGCGGCGGCGTCATCTGGAGCGGAGCCGGCTGATTGCGATGCGAGCTCGCGGAGACCCCTGTGTCACCCCTCACTTGTCAGTACCCGGAATAGCGCAGAGAAGAGCCACCCACAACACTCCCACTCCCATGGACACGCTCTTTCCACGGCTCACAGTCAGGAGGACCTGTCGGAGCTTCCAGGTGGAAGGGAACGAAGGACAGCCAGACGGCATCATCACCATCATCATCATCAACACCACAATCGTCATCATCATCATCATCATCACCGCCACCGGTCCACCCGGGACGACCTGCCCCAAGAGCCCCGACCCAAACACTCTCACGCCGCTCGCATGCCCACCAGAACTCAGTCTTTTTCCGAGTCCAGGGACGAAACGGCTCTCTTTTTTGAGTCACCTCAACTGGCTCGACCGGGATCGTCAACGAGCAGAGAGGCGTGTCCACCCTCCACCGCCTCATCCTCGCCGGTGCCCGCATCCTCCAGCCGCTCCTCCCGGAGATCGGGGAGGTCCAGCGCAGCATCTTCTGAAGCGGATTTCAACCTGCGCCCGTTCCTCAGCTCAGTGTTTGGACAGGTAAGGCCCGAACACACGCTGAGAATACGACTTTTTAAAGGGCTGTTATTTAAATATAGCTGTAAGCAGCATTTATGGGGCCAAACACGTCAATGACATAAACTTTATGCTACCAGTAAATGTTATTAGACAGTCGGATTTTATTAGCAAAGTGCTTAAACGTCATGTGAAAAATGACTTGTATGATAAAAATGCTTACAAAAAGTTTATATGGCGCTCTTAGCTATTAGGGAACGTTCCCACCAATTTTTTACTAATGTTTTTTAAATGTTATATAAATGTTAAGAGAATAACATGTAGGCTATAGAACGCTCTTATAACATTATTAATATTTAAATGGTATCCCATGATGTTGAGAGAAACGTTTGTTCTCGGAATGTCTTTATGGTGTTGTTTTTACTTGAACGTTCTCATAACAATGAGAGAAAACGTTCTGAGAACAACATTTTCAGAACATCCTTATGATGTTATTTGTGCTTGATGAATGTTCTCTTAATGTTGACAGAAAATGTCCTTAGAACAACATTCTCGCAATGTCCTTATGATGTTATTACTTGTTGAATGTCAGCATTAACCTTCTTGGAATATTACAAATAGGCCTAAGTTATTAAAGAATGTTATATTGCAAGTAAAAATGGTTGTATGTTGTACTAACAACATTTTAAGTAATGTTCTATCACGGCAAGAAAACTGGACATTTTAGATTGCAAATCACTGTTCCTACAATGTTTTTAGAGCATAAGTTTGTTAGCTGGACTATAGTCAGAAGAACATAATGACTCTTAAAATGTTTTGTGTAAATATGTTAAAGTTGTTTCTAAGGGAAATTTTGATCGAAGTATCAGGAGGTTTGCAAATGCACACCCTAAGTCAGGATTAGGGTATGTTTAATGGTAGGAGTAAGTTTGAGTTAAATTTTGCACACAAGTATTGGGTTTCTAAATAGTTAAATTCTTTTTTTGCGTGTTCCACGAGAACAGTTAAGTCTATCAAAAAGCTTTTGATATTTTTTGTACAGCATGGTTTAAACATTATCAGTCATAAATATGTTGAACATCTGATGCTGTAGGAAAAGTTAGAAAGAGTAAGTTTTAAATTCACAGTGGCAGTAGACAATGGCACATTGTTTGTATAACAATGGATGTTATCATATTTCATATGATCAAATAAATCCAAAGAGGGCACATTTAATCTGAAAGTCCTCTGAGTCCCTTCATTTTTTGGGTCATACTTGGTACCTTCATGGTCAAAAGTTACTGAAGCCTTGAAATGTAACTTATTTCAGGAAAATGTAATATATTTTTGTTCAATAATATTTTTTGATTATTATTTAGAATTTTGAGGGAATTTTATGATACTATGCAATATTTACATTTTTTATGAGCTATTTTTCCATTTAAATTAATATAATTAAAAAATATTTTTCAATAAATGTAATATTTCAGATTAAAATAGAGTGAAGGCCTTTAACACATCCAAACCATGATTTTTTTTTTCGTGTGTTCACATAGCTAATGTGACAAATGTCACCAAGTGTCATCCCATTCCAATGAATCAAAAAATTAAAAAAATTCTAAACATAAAATGTTTTGGTCAGTTCTGACCAAAGAGGCCCAGTGAGTTAAGCATATTTATCAATTTAGTTTCATTATATAGTGTTGTTGCAGTGCATTTGCAGCAACTCAAAATGGCAGATGGGCAGTGTGACTGACTTAGCAATATTGCATATCATCAGAGACTGGGCAGAAACAGCCTATTTGCACAAATAGCCAAAATAGCTCGATCAATATGTCTTCTGTAGGTGCGGCCACTTTAGCAACATTTCTGTACAATTTTGCAGGCCAAAAAGCCCATTGTCTATTGTCAAAAGGGTATAAGCAGAGCTCACACAGAAGACACTTTCAAACCCAAGAAACATTCTGTTCAACTTGAACCCGCTGCGAAATCTGTGTGGAGAAATCTTTCACCCTCATGTGAAATTCATGATTGTGTGAATTCCTATTGAATTCACTGGATTTCACCCACAAAAATTTGGACCTCAACATTACAGTTAAAGGTGCAATATGTAAGATGTGTGCAGTAAAATATCCAAAAACCACTAGGCCAGTATTGTTCACTTGAGTACTTACAATATCCCAAATGATTCCAACTATTTGTAAATCTTGAGAAAAGTGCAATTTTAACCAAGGCTCCGGGATGTGTGAGGAGTTGCCTGTCAATTGCGTCATACCCGTGTTACCCTCGGTTTCCGGTTTTATTTTGTAGAAACCATGGAAACACTAAAGACACTTTAATATATTACATGTTTTATTAGACAAGGAAACAACTGTTTGGTTACATTTATAGGCAGAAAACTAATTATTGTTATATAGCTCAACACGTTTAGTCTTATTGTTTAAATCTAATTTTCTTGATTTTTTGCGAGTACCATGCTTTTACCATGCCTCAGAGAATTTTGTCAAGTAGCTAACATAGCATAATCAGATGCAGCTTTATTTTTAGTAACAGTAATACAGCATTTTCTCCATCATACAATACGTTTTAAAATTAATTGCATGCCATTTATCAACACAAGCCATCCAGCATTTAATATGATATTCTAAAATCGATCTATCTTACTGCAGTGTGTAACTGTGTCTCACAGCAGCCACCAAGCGAACGCTCAGAGTAACGTCATAACATTATCAACACACTCA
Source organism: Ctenopharyngodon idella (assembly GCF_019924925.1). NCBI lineage: Eukaryota > Metazoa > Chordata > Actinopteri > Cypriniformes > Xenocyprididae > Ctenopharyngodon > Ctenopharyngodon idella. Next base: position 13,343,252 of record NC_067227.1, read on the forward strand.
AATCTATCTATGATAAACAGAGCTGTGTTACCTCATACTCATGACCGGAAAAGAGGAAGCAGCGCCGGCGACTGTGGCATAATAAAAGTTCCGCTGCTCGTGAGGCGTGTGTTGCGCAATCGCTCCAGTGGCCTCGTTCAGCTCCTACAACACTCGGCCCTGCTCTGCTTCATACTACAGTAATGTTAATAATCGCATCCATGAACATGATTTATTCCCGAGTCCTATCCCGATTATTTTCCACTGGATGTGAGGTGAAGACCACATGTCCCAAGATTCCGCGCTCAAACTTGCCGTCATCAAGCTACGCCTTTGTTTTGAATAGGCCTCTAGTGACCTCTAGCAGACAGAATATTTTACATATTGCACCTTTAAAAGAGCCAATCACCTGTTTATTTATTCAAGAATATAAACAAGCATTAGCTGGACCATCCTGAAGAATACTATTTTGTTGACTGATTTGAGATAAGAGACACAATTTATGATGTCATTGTTATTACTGATTTGAAATATGTTATTGAACAGTTTACATAGATTTCGTACTGTCCCCAATCAAGTCTGAAAATAGCTGCCTGTGAGAATTATGAATTTGGCCACTGAGATTTGTTTATTATTCAACTTTGACCTGATGAATCTAAGAAACCAGTATCATGATATCTCGTACACAGTATTTTGGCATATGATACCATATTATGAAACAGTATCTGTGTCTTGTGTACCTGAATTTGCACATTTAATTGACTTAGAAGATTTTTTAAATTAAGGAATAATATTAATTTACTTTCACAATGTATCCCAGTGTTTCATTATTGATCAAATTCTTTCAGACAGTAAACATCTATAGTTGCCACTGATTAAATGTGCTCCTCAGAGGACTGGCTATCTAGAAAATTGTGGAAGCTTGCCTTCGGTACACGTATCACAGAAGTTTGCTTTGAAAATCAATTGCATTAATAATAAAAGAGTCTTGGCTGGAAGGAAGAGCTCTGGGTGTTCCTTTGTTGCTTTAGACATCGAAAGGCTGAATGGATGAAGAATACAATGTCTGTTTGTGAAATGCAAATCTTTTTTAGGCATATCTGAAAGAGATTCTGTGTATAAATGATTAAAAGCTGTTGTGATGTCTGATGGCACCGACACAATGACTTGCGGTTATAAAACATCACACACAAACACACACATTCATTTGCAGCTGTACTAATGTGGGTCGTCCTATTATTGGTATCCAGGAAGCTTTTAAAACTGACATATAGCCACATTTTAGAATTCATGTTAATAAGATAAACCCTTTTTTGAGGGTGGAAACAAACTGGAGGGTTAGTCATAAAACAGATCAGATCAGACCAATTAATTATATCCGGCTTCAAGGTCAGAGCTATTCTCAATGAAAAAATATTAAAAAAACACCATTTGTTAGATTAAAGGGTAAAGTTAACTGGCGGCTAGTTAGAAAACAGACAAATGAGACCAATTATGAATTTTGCCTTCAAGGTCAGAGCTTTTCTCACTGTAACCCTCCATCCGTCATTGTTTATATTGCGATGGTTCATCTACATTTGCCTCAGTCCCTAGAAGCCCTTAGCCACTGTTATTAGAAAGGGGTTTCATACCTAATATGCTAACAGTTCATAGAAAACCACCATTATTGCTTTTACTGCATCATTCATGTGTAAAATGTTGGAGTATTTCATTGGCATTCATGGAGGAATCTCACATCACTGGGAGAAACCTTCTGTTTGCAAGTATGTTGTTTAGGCTGTCAGCCTCAGACGCTGTATGAATCAGTGAGGCTGGCTTACAGTCTCTCACAGTGTGTGTGTGTGTAAACACAATTTACCAGAAATGCCGTTAACAGGCTTGAGATCACAGGGGTGACACACTCCCTATTGGTCTGTCTGAATACTGAACACTTGCCTTGACAGGATGTTGAAATAAAATTCTCCATGGATGACAATGCGACTCTTTCCCTCCATAAATCTCATAAATGTTAAACCAGATATGGTCTCCCCTTCTCTTTAGTGCTATTCTTAGCCTCACACCCCTTTGTGCATGTGTGTCATTCCTCCGATATGTTTTTGTGTCTGTTGTCAAACACGCTCCTCCTCCTTTTCTCTTACTGATGTGTTTTTTGAGGTTACAGTGACCTTGTCATGGTCTTCTGAGAGATCAAAAACCAGATACTTGAGGGTGTGAAGATGGATGAAATACAGCTTTTTTAATTCTAGTGTCAATATTGTAGCCAGTGTGTAATGTATATGATGAATGTGCAACAAATTCTCTTATCTATATTTAGATTTTCATGTGATTTACTGGCTATCCATTCAGGGTGTTTCCCTGCCTGGTCACCGTGATTTCGCCAAGTAAGACATGCTCCTGGATCAACATATTTTGGTAATCCTGGAACAACATTTCTGTCCAAAAATTGAGTCTTAATCCTACTCCTAAATCTAACCCTATACATACTGTAAGTTATTCCTAAAATCAGAGTGAAATGATAGGTGATTAAACATTGATGTAGAAGCACCTAACCCTGGTTGTAAGCCTAAACTTGACATAAACTGTCTAAACTTGTCCCTCAAATCTGATTGATTGATTGTTGTTCCAGGATCAACAAAGACATTGATCCAGGAGCATGTTGTACTTGGTAAAATCACTTTCACCTTCCCTTCCTGCTTCCGGAAACACTGGCATATTCGCTAGCATCTCTTCTGTAAAAGTCTAAAATGCTCAATTGCTGCAAATATCAAATTTCTGTCATTGTTATGGTGGGCAGGCGAAAGAGAGGAGAGGTGGATCTTGATGCAGCAGTATACTTTTACTCAGCAAACAAAACAAAGATAGAACTCGAACACAGAAAAAACATAACAGCTTTGCTACACAACAAAGACAATACTCGACAAAGGAACTGAGGAAACAGAGGGCATTAAATACAAAGGATAAAGATTAACTCAACAAGACACAGGTTGTCAACATAATCAGTCACTATGGAAACAAACACGTGAGAACAAAGGAAACAGGAACTAAACTTTGGAAAACCAGGAGATACAAACTAAAAGTCCATGAATCTGAAACTGACTACACAATATTTTTGTTGGTTACGAGAGTCACTGTGTCAGATTACGCGATTTTGACTCCTAAAATCTTGTTGTGTAATGGACAAGAAACATGTCAGACTGCACATTGCTACCCGACCATTAATCGCGGGACTATCGACTGACAGAAGGTGCTGTGAGCGTAAACATTTTGCTCTGTCTTGTCGTTAGAAAAGCCCAAAAAGAAAGAAAACCTGACAGTGGACACATATCTGGATTGAATGAAGAGGACAGTATGGACTGTCAAAGAGAACTGAGGTAAAATATAGTTTTTATTTTACCTTTTTTCACTCTGTCATGGCAGTCCCTCGAGAAAACATCATAAAAGGCAGGAGTATTGTAGCCATAGCTCCACGAACATTTCCTTCATTGTAAAATTCCACCTATCAGGACCAATACCAGTCTCTCTTTTGTTTTGGCATGTTTGAAAGCATCTATGAAAGTGCTTCTGTGCGTCGTGAACGACCATAAAAAAAATTAAACATGCTAGTCGGTTGTCGTCCACTATGACACACTACACGAGACGAAACGATTGAATCTTGCGTCCCGACGCCTATTGTCGTTTACAAATCCCCATGACACCCTACGTCAAGCAGATTGTGCCAAAATCAGGCTAGAATCGTGTAGTCTGAACCGGGCATTAAATATTATCATCATTATGACAGCCATTTCATTCATTTTAATGTGCTAAAGTTTAAGCTTGGGTAAAGCGAAAACAACAAAGCAAAACAAAACTCTTAAGAAATGTCTATGTTGTGTTTTAGGATTGTAGGAAAGGTAACTGCATTAAATAAACGTGATGACTGAACACATTTAATTAATAAAAAAAAAAACTATTAATTCCATGAATTCAATTTCTGTGAAGATACCTAAAACATTTATGTTATATGATGTCAGTTAATTGTCAGTTTCACTGTCTACGCAAACATGCGAATGCCTAGATTCTTATAAGATCATGCTGCACATAACATAAATATCTATGTGTAGATAATTATAACGGAAAAGTGTTGAAGACTGAAGCAATTGATATCTCGTTAGATAAAAGTCTAGGCAAAACGGAAGTATCGACAGATCTTTTCTTCTGTATTGTGACGAACATCCGAGTAAAACTGACTATCAAAAAAGAAAAAATGTAGAGCATGGACTTGACTCTATCCACTCTGCTGACTCTGCTGATTGTATGGAGGCGGATCTGAATGTGAGTTTCCAGTCAATTGTCTGGCAAATGTCACCAGAAAGAAGTTTGTCGTTTCACCATTTTTCATAATTTTGATTAAAAATTACATGCTCAAAAAAGGTTTAAAAATGAAGCATGCATGCATGAATCATTCTGAATAAGATCAATAACATGCATTTAGAAAATATATAGGGGTGCATTTTGTATGTCTTTTACATAGAAACATCATCTTTAAACATCATCTTCACCATGTGATCACGTCTCTATAGGTTCACCTATTGTGTAGTGATCATACATCATTAGTTAACTTGCAGTAAGCAACAAATTAGCCATAGCTTCTCTCTATCAAGAAGTGTTTATAGGTTAATTAAACACCTTCATCTCTTCACACTGTCACAAGTCTCTCTCACCAGTTTAATTCTTTCTTGTGTCTTTTTCTAAACAGTGTTTCCTAACCTTTATGTCTTATGTACTTCGTCAGCCACATCAAGGCTCAAATATTCTTTCATAACAAAAACTAGAAATGTTTTCATATTAATGTGCCCCTATTATGCTTTTTCGGACATTACCTTTTTAGGTAGTGTATAATCTAGCTGTTTGTGAATGTAAAAAATCTGCAAAGTTTCAAAGATCAAAGTGCATGATAAATGCAGTTCTTTTCTCCCAAAAGAAAGAACCGATTCTAAACTGCCTGAAATGAGTTGTCAGTAATTCCAGTCTTACTTCTTGCACAAACCTACGTAGGTTTGTAAAAAAATTTGCATAATGACAGCCTGTCTTCATTGGCTGCCAGTAAACATCGTCTATTTTGACCCTCAAACACTGTAGTTCTAGCTGAGGCCTGGAAGAGTTTGGTCTGTGTTGTCAACATATTAAGAAGACGTTTTCTGTGTTGCAAAAGCGAAACCACTTTACATGCACTTCTAATGGAATAGGACTCGTGCTCGAATTGATACTGTAAAATCGACGTCATTGTTATTGTTTGTTTCACAGTGTATACGACTGCTGAAATTCAGATATGCTAATAGACGCTTTGTTTCCGACACGCTGTAAGCGGTAGACCAATCACAACAGATTGAGCCATCTGACCAATCAGAGCAGAGTATGCTCTTGGAAAGGAGGGGTTTAGAGAGACCGAATCCTTTATTGAGTTGTTTCAGAAACTGCGAGAGCTTTCCAACAAGTTTCTTATGGAAACCGGTTGGGAATCACAGCTTTCTTTTTCCAAGCCTTGCCTCATCTTTATCCTGTTACAATAATGCACCAGTATTATGACCTTAGGAACTGCTTTTGCTGTTGAATTTTTTTGCCTATTCACATTTTTGTTTGTGCACAGGTGGAAACAGGTGTACTTTTGAGGATTATGAAAGATATTGTGTGGTATATGCATAGCATTGCAGTGGGTATGTATTTGAGTATGTGTTGAGCTTGTGACTGTGTCTGCTGACAGGATGAGAGGTGACAGTTAAAAGTAGGTTGCACACTGAAGTTCACAGAGAGCTTGAAAAGGGGATGGAGGGATAGATAAAACTAACATATCAGAGGAGAAGAGGCAGAGAAGGGCTTCAGCCCCTGAATCTGTTTCTCGGGATGAATCATCTCATGGAGAAAAACGAGGGGAAAATAGAGATGGATGGAGGATGACAGATAAAAAGATGCGCATATGTGTGTGTGAGAGAGAAAGAGAGGGGGGGGGGAAGAGAGATTCTTAGGAACAAAATGAGAGCCAGAAAATAACATTTATCTGTGTGTCACAGATAACCGAGCAACATAAACAGAAGCACCATTAATTGGCCTCTGTATCCACTCAATAAGCTTTGATGTCATAGTCATGGCTTGTATATAAAAGCATGGCTATGACATTTCTGAAAGGTTTATGAATAATTTTAAGCTCAGAATAAAGGACAAGGACAGCAACTGCAACCTGCAGTATTACAATTTGTGTACTAAGATGCTATACCATGGTACTTTGATACTATGGTACTGAATGATTGCCATATTCATGTACCATGGTATTTAGTGCTCAACTCAACTGGAGAGTTGCAACTCAAAAGTGGGTTGTATAGGTCTGTTCTGATAGGATTGTGAAGAGAAGAGGAAAACAATGCTTACTGCAAATGCCAACATGTGTTCAGGAACAATCAACACAACTATGCAGGATAAAAGAAGATATAGGAATCCAAACGTCATTAAGAGGGATAAGCATGGTTTGTTGTGCCGAGTTGATCATTTTAAATAGATACGTGTATATATATATATATATATATATATATATATATATATATGAGCATTCCCCTCCGTCCCGTTGATCAGCTGTACACCCTCTCACAAAATGGCCGTCCTCTCGCTAAGTATGCTGAGGTATTTCTGGAGCTATCTTCAGGGGTTTACCTGGACGATTCGGAACTGATGACACTTTTCCTTGCAGGTTTTGACAAACCTTTTGTTACGGGGCGACTTAGACAAGAAACATGCGGATCCATGTGCAAAGCTTTATTCAAAAACATAGTCGAAAAAGGCAAGGGTGTGACAATGGATTACAGGTATATAGAGGGCAAGACAGAAGAGTAGTCCGACAAACAGGCGTAGGTCAATCAACGGCGAACATAATCCAAAGGTAGAGGCAAGCGGGAAATTCATAGACAGATCATAAATCCAAGCGAGGTGCGAACAGAATCCAGACGACAAGACGAGAGAGAAATCCAAGACAGGCGGGTAGTCAGGAAACAGGCAGTCACAAGAAAACAAGACGTGACTAAACTTAGACTAGAACTGGAAATACAAACTAGGACTGGGAACAGGCTCCGTAAAGTAGCTATGCTGAACAGCATAAACGCTAAACAATACTCGGCCGTGAAAGAGAATCCAGTGATTGCTCCAGCCCACAAGCCTGCTCCAGAGTCCTCTCCAGCCCACGAACCCGTTCCAGAATCCTTTCCAGCTCACGAGCTCGCCCCAGAGTCCTTCCCACTCTACAAACTCCTGGCTCCCCCCAATAATTTTTTTTTTCTGAGCTATATGTCCCCAGCCATAGTGGCTGAGCCTGGGTTCCTGGGCAAGCTGGTCTTCTGAACTGCTGGCTCCACCCTGGTCCCCTAAACTGCCGGCTCTGCCCTGGCCCCCTGAGCTGCCAGCTCCACCCTGGAGGCTTCATAACCTGCCTGCACCGCCCCGCCCCGCTCTCCTTCGTGTCAAGACTTCAGGACGCCCACCCCTCTCCCTGGTTGAACTATCTACGGCGCGAGGATGCACCTACAGGGAGGGGGGAGTACTGTCACGGTCACCAGCTCTGTCACCTCCTCCGTACTACATCTCACATCACCCTCCTTGGCTCCCACCTGCATGTCTTTCACAATCACTCGCACCTGCCAGTGATCACTCTCATCATCAGCACTATAAGAACACTCACCTTGTCTTCCCTCGCTGTCCAGTCTCATTTAATGGTGGACCATTCTCCTACAGATTACTCCAGCGATATTCTCCAGCGTACTCCTAAGTGTATTCTCTAGCGATATCCCCCAAAAAGTGTCTCCAGCATTTGTCTCCTGTGTTCTCCTCTCCCATGTGTTCACCCGATGTCTGTTTGTCTGCTCACTGCTGTCAATAAACACCCTGTCACCCATTACTGTCTCCGGGTCCCCAGTTCCATAACAACTGTCTGCTTAATATCTGCTAACACTCTGATGCTCCCCAGCAGACATTATACTGACTATAAGTAACATGTCAACTCATTCTACTAACCTTAACCCCTTATTCTACTAACCCTAACAGTTTATTAATACTCTAATACTCTAATGAGAGTTAGTTGACAAGTAGGTGCAACATTACTTATAGTCAGCAGAATGTCTAAGGGGACCATCAAAACAAAGTGTAACTGAATATAATTTCTAAAAAAGCAGATAATCAGAATCAGTAAAACAAAAGCATCATTGGTTGATATACATTTAGAAACAATCTACAAAATGTATGCATATACATAGCATAATTGTCAATTTTCCAGTAAGCACGTTATTTTAAGAGTTTTTTTTTTTTTTAAACAGAATGCAGAGAATCACTGATCTGAACGGTACTTCAAAAAACACATGTAATACAATGACGGCTGTCAATGCAGGACTGAAACAAAGCATGTGAACAATCTTAAGTTACGTGTGAGTGTGAGTGTGTGTGTGTGTAGTATTTTTAGCTGTCTGTGTGAATGATTGTTTGGATTAGAGACCAGGCCTCTAGCTGTGAGAATGGTAATATGCATGTCTGAATGAGACCCACTCTCCTCCCATCCTCTAAACACACACACACACACACACACACACACGCACACGCACACACACACACACACACACACAGACAGTTTCTCATTTACACCCTCCTCTCTCCCATTTGCAGAGCTTTACCTTAGTAATAGTTTTATTATTGTATTGTATTATAATTCATTTATCTTAAACCACTGTCTCTCGTCTGGACCTACATGACTAATGAAACACCTCATACTGCCCTGATTCCCAATGTACTGAATTTATCGAAAGAGCCCTTAATAATCCTATTTAATGATGTTTACACTTACAGAAGAAAGATGTTAAACAAAAAAGATTAAAAAGTAAAAAAAGAGTGACGTTATGTTCTGTTTTCTCCCAATTTGTTTGAGATCCGAGCACATCTTGTGCCCCATTTTTCCATTGCTACATTTCACTGAGTGACCTAGTTTTAGCTTTAATTATCAGTAAAGACCACCACATTTTTGTATCTGTTCATACGGTCTTTGTATGAATTCAGGTTTTCAGGGCAAATCTTTGAATAATTTTAGAGCCTTGATGAATGCTGACTAACATGCCATAATGACTGCGGAAGCGTGGAATCCTCATTCTGCACGTCAAACAAAGAACGGGAGTGAATTTACATTTTGAAAGGTGTCCCAGTTTTTTCATTAGCATATGCCTTGGTTATCAACAGTTTCCAGATATAACGGTTATTAGGCTAGTGGTGCTTGCACTATTACACATATAAATAAATGATCAAAACCATGCTGCTTGTGATATTAGTGATCATACTTACGATTTTCACCCGTCTGATGATAAAACAAAGAAATTGAAGGAGGATCTCGAGCCATATCTAGGGACCTGAATATAAATGGAGATTTGGAGGTGGTCTTTTGATTTGGGTCAGTAAGCAACCACCTAGCAACCACCCAGAACACCCTAGCAACTACATAGCAAAATAAAAACACTATAGCATCATGATGTCAGGTTTATGTTCGGTTCTGTTAACTCTTGTTTGGACATTCTGCCTTGTTTCCGTTAGTTCCTGTTTCCCTGCTCTGTTTACAGTAGTTGCGATTTCCTTGATTACTGATTATGTCCTCATTTGTTTCTATAGACCTTATTCAAAGCAGCACCATGAAGGTATGAAAGTGGGGCTGTAAGGGATAGACTTACCATGTTTTCAATTGCATCTGCTGTAAAAAAAAGAAAAAAAAAAATTGTATAAAGCCAGCTCATGTTGTCTGGAGGTTTTTTTTTGTCTACTGAAATTTCTTGGAAAGATAATTTTGCAGTGTTTCGTCAGCAGAACAATCCAAAAACACATTAAATAACAGTACAGCCCACTGAAGAGATGTATGTCTATCCCTCACAGCCTCACTTTCATTCTCGTTAAAAAAGATGGCGCTGGTGTGAATAAGGTATAGTTACCCATAAGTTTCACCTGTGTCTAGTTTAGTTGCCTTTGTTCTACCCCTGTATTTATAGTCCGTAACATTCAGGAGATCCCAGGAGAAACATAGGAGAAAAAGGAAAATCACATACAGTAATCCATAAGTTAGAATCAACAAGGGACTGAACTGAACAGGGAGTATATATACACATGAAAAAACCAACCCTGACAGAAGAACCGACCAAACGTGAGAGGAAACTGAAACTAAACAGAGCGGGGAAACAGGAACTATCGGAAACAAGGCAGAATGTCAGAATAAGAGTTAACAGAATGGAACATAAACCTGACAGACAGCAAGTTTTGAGTGGGCTGGCACAATATTTTCTTGAGAGATTGTTATAATCTAAAATAAATATATAAGTAAAAATAAGTAAAAATAAAGTATAAATAATAGGTAACACTTTACAATAAGGTTCCATTTGTTAAAATTAGTTAACTACATTAGGTAACATGAAGTAACCATAAAAAAAAAATACTTCAAAAGCAATTATTATTCTTTGTTAATGTTAATTTTAGTTACTAATGCATTATTAAAATCTGAAGTTGCATCTGCACAACAATCTTTGTTTTATTTACATGTTTTTTTTTTTTTTTTTTTATCATTTTGTGTTACTATTTAATGGACTTACGTGGAGCTATGTGAACTAACAATGAACAGTTTAATTTTTATTAACTAATGTTAACAAAGGTAAATAAATATTATAACAAACATAATGCTCATTGTTAGTAATGTTAGTTAACGCATTGACTAAGGGGACCTTTTAGTGTTACCAATAAAATAAGTTGCACACTCAACAGACATTAATAAACATCTGAGACTCGCTAGATGACAATAAAATCTCAATTTAGTCCATAACTTAAATTGTATACACTGTACACTAAAATAATATTATGTTTTGAAGTTGTAAATAAAACAAAGATTATTAAAGTATGTTTTACAAAATACTATTTCAGTCTTTCTACTTAAGCATTTATTGTTTAATTCAATGGGTTACTTGCATTTTCTTTAATTGTGAAATTTACTAGCAATTTCTGAGTGAAAATTGTTTCCACACCAAATTTGTTTTTCAGTGTAGATGAATACATTATGACACATTCATGTTGCACATTGATACTTTTAGCATTTTTTCCCACAAGTGATTTAAATGTCGATATAGTTTGTCTCTCTTTAATCTTTGAGGTGTTTAGATAAAACACATTTTTGACTGTAAATATGTCCTATTGCGGCTTATACACAGTCAGACTGAACACATTGCTGAATGATTTTGTTTCCCAATGCTATTAAACCAGATAATGACTTTTATGTCTTTCTGTGTCTTTGGTGTTTTTTTATTGTCTCTCTCTGTGTATCTATCTCACTCTCGCCTTCCCTTCCTCTCTGTTTATAGTTGCTGTGAGAGTGTATAGATCTGAAGAGCCAGTCTACACAATGTGTTCAGTAAACTGTTATGATGAATGAATGGAAAATGTTGGCTGGATTGCTTATTTTCATTAATGGAAATGCTCTCTTTCTCTATCTGTCTCTCTCACACATACAAATTCACACATAGACACACAGCCCTCTCTCTGTGACATTCACAACACATGTGATGCGGCTGTGTATAAATAACATAAGCGATATTATGTATAAGAGCAATGTTGAAATGCATATACGGACATATACATGCTGTTCTTAATGGATGGTCTTGTGAATGAGACTTAATTGTAACACCCAAAACACAGCAAAGCAGAGAAAATGGAGAATAAAGCTAAATTAGATGTTAACATATTTGTTTATATGAACATGTTAATTCTAAACCGTTCTTACCTCGTAAACAGCGTGTCAAGGATTTTCTAGCAGTAACATGCTGTTCCTGAACTCCTGATCGAACATAACGTGAACTATTCTCTGGTGTCATTCACCCTCAGGAGTGTCTGTCTGCTTAACACAGCACAAAGTATCTGTCATCTTAATAGAGCATGTTTAAGAGCCTGGAAAAAGGTGTTGTAAAAGTGTAAAAGTGTACAGCTATAAACGTTTATACAAAGATAGATGGTGTTAACACAATGACATTTTTGGGGCAATGGCCTTATAATATAATTTTTGAGCTATACAAAGACATGGCATTCTGGGACATGGAATCAAACACAAACATATTGTATCTGAAAATAAATGACCAGAACACAGTTGTAGGTTCCTCTAAATAAAACTGATATACATAAAATACCTAAAATATATACCCTAACATACTGTACTGTAATATCACATATTTTGGGTAATATTAAATATTTTTTATAATACAATACCTTTCAAAATGTAGGGTTAGCAAACACTTTTTTTTGGAAGAACTTAATACATTTATCCAGCAAGGGCACATTAAATTAATTAAAAAGTGACAGTAAATACTCAAATAAATGCTGCTCTTTTAAACTTTATTCATCAAAGAATCTTGTAAAAAAGTATAATGGTTTCCACAAAAATATTAAGCAGCACAACTGTTTAAATGTTGATAATAAATCATGTTTCTTGAGCATCAAATCAACATATCAGAATGATTTCTGAAGGATCATGTGACACTGAAGACTGGAGTAATGATGCTGAAAATTCAGCTTTGTCATCACAGGAATAAATTAAATTTTAAAATATATTAAAATCGAAAACATTTCTTTTAAATTGTAATAATATTTCACAATATTTTATAGTATTTTTGATCAAATAAATGCAGCCTTGGTGAGCATAAGAGTCCTAAAGCCTAAATTAAATCTTATCATCATAACAAGCGATCGATTCTCTTCAGAAAATTTGGACTAAACTGCTTGATTCATATGGATGTTTTCCAAACTCTTTAAGGAGTTTTTGAAGCGTCAAAGTGGTAGTTACAAAAGCAGTCAATGGAAGGAAATCTGACAGCATTCTGTCATCAAAAAGATCTTTATTTGTGTTCTGAAGATGAACAAAAGTCTTACGGGTGTGGAACGACATGAGGGTTAGTAATTAATGACAGAATTTTCATTTTAGGGTGAACTAACCCTTTAATAACAGAAAAGGTTGTAGAACATTAAGGGCTCTAACTCCACAAACTGAATGAGGTCAAGAGAGAGATTGGGTCCCAGGTCACTCATGACCCGAAATATGCATCTGCCAAGTGAATGAATGATGTGAAAGCTCTAATTTAGAAACATAACAAATACGCGAACACACACATAGACCTACTGCAATGTCATGCACATTGTGAATGATGTGTTACTGTGAATACAGACTTGCTTATGTGTGGCTTTGCCCTGGAATGTTTGATGCTACTTACATAAGCAATTTAGTTTTTCTTATTCTGCATGCTGTCGCGTAGGCGTATGTATTTACGTCGCAGAAATCGTTGTTCTTTTGTTTTGGTCTACAACTTAGGTCGCATGTTTTTACATGCGTGTGCGTGAATGTCTTGGTCTTACATCAATAAAGACTGTATGTTTACACTCCTTTTATCCCCTGTGGTGAATGCTACAGCTTCTGTTCTCCATCTTTCTCCCTCTCTTTCCTCCATCGCCTTTAAAGGTTGTCACTGTTAGATGAGGACAGATGTCTCACTTGCCGGGATTTGTTCACTTAGCTGTGACGCTGGAGAAATGCCATTGCCACGTGACCAGGGCCACCTCACCTTTTTGTAACGCGCTATTGCTCTTTCTTAAGGCTATAAAACGAGTCCTAAATACAACTTGGGTGTCTTTGAACGACTAGAAGCAACAATGTCTGCTCTGGCTGGTTTAGATGCATCACTGGTTAAAGGTTTTGTAGTAATGAAGCCATCTTCAGAAGAACTTTATTTCATGAATGGCCTGGATTTTATTGTGAGGGACTGAAGTTTTGATTTTTGAATGCTTTTTTTAACCTTTGCTGATGTTGTTTTGACATTTTTTTCCTCATCTTTTGTTGTTACAGAATCGAGAGTTGAGACCAGAGGAGATTGATGGTAAGTTTTTCACTCTTTCACTGTTTTTTAGATGATTCAAATGTAATAGTTTAAAAACTAATTTTAGCTACTTTACCTTCTTCAATCTGAACTACAATGGTAAAAATATTGTTTTGTGTTTTACCACTGTGTGTTAACATGCCATTCATGTGTTTGGTTTGTCTTGACGAGTGAAGAGTTGCGTGAAGCATTTAAGGAGTTTGATAAAGATAAAGATGGCTTTATCGGCTGTAAAGACCTGGGGAACTGCATGAGAACTATGGGCTACATGCCCACCGAGATGGAACTAATTGAACTGAGCCAACAAATCAACATGAACTGTAAGCTTCTGGTTGTGCACAGCCATTATCTTATCAGCTATGTCTTTTCATTACGAAATATTGACATCAGTCTGTTTTTCTTAGTAGGTGGCCATGTGGATTTTGAGGACTTTGTAGGGTTGATGGGACCTAAACTCCTTGCAGAGACAGCAGACATGATTGGCATAAAAGAGCTAAGAAACGCCTTCAAAGAAGTGAGTGGAGAGTTAAATAACATAAAGAATATAATATAAAAGTTAAAAAAAAAATGAAATAAATATCAAATTAATTTTATATATGTGCATTGTTTTCAGTTTGACACAAATGGAGATGGTGAAATAAGCACAGGAGAGTTAAGGGAAGCTATGAGGAAGCTGCTGGGACAACAGGTCAGTGCTTTTGGTAGAGAGAATTGTAAAAATGTGACCATGAAATCAAATTAACAATTCTTATTTTTATGTAATATTGCTGTATTTATTATAAATTATTTATCCGTGCATATATAGCCTATACGTTGTTTTAAATGATGTGCCCTCGTAATGTTTAATCAAAATAACTTTTTACTGGCATGAGGGCGGGACAACCTGTCACTCACATGAGATCACAGCAATAGAAAATCACAACCATCCAATCAATTCCACACTTTTTTTTCTTTTTTTCTTTTTTTGGTTTGAGAAGCCATTTCACTCAGATATACATCACAATAGGGAAGAAAAGACTATCGCAACTTCCGTTTTATGCCAACTTTAAAGTGACATGAAATGAAAATTTACCCTTTCTATTTCCTAAATGCATGTTATTGCTCTTATTGTGCACAAGTAATCCATGTATATGTTTCTTTTTCTTTTTGTGTCCTTGTCATTTTTAATCAAAATTTTTATAACTCAATCTTCTGGTGAAAACAGTTTAAACCCCATCCCTTTCTTACAATCGACTGAAAGCTTGCATTCAGATCCGTCTCCAACCAATTAACAACCGATGGATAGAAGTTAGAACCAAGTACCCATACTAGATTTTTTTTTAAATGTACGTCACTACAGAAGAAAATATCTGTCTCTACTTAAAAGTTCACCCAAAAATTAAACAGCTGCAATTACTTACTCTCCCTCATGTTTTCTCAAACCTTTACTGCTGTTACTAAAGAGAATTCTGAGGAATCTGCACACAGTTCTTTTCCGTACAATGACAGTTCATATTGACCACATTTTGAAACTAAAAATAAAAGCGCCATTGAAGTGGTCTGTATGACTTGTGCGCTATATTAGAAATCTTCTGAAGTATTATGATTTGTGTGAGGAAAAGACCAGAATCGTTCAGTCAAATTTCTGAACAGTTCCTGTCAACTGATTTTTAACAACCTATTCTTGTTTTTGTTAGGTTGGCCATCGAGACCTAGAGGACATACTAAGAGACATTGACTTGAATGGAGACGGCCGAGTTGACTTTGAAGGTAAGAATCTCAGTAGCACTAAGTAACAGGGCCGTAACCACTTTAGATGGACAAGTCCCCACCAATGGCCAAATTGTCTCCCCCTATATTTGATATTCTTGATTCTGCTCTGCTGCTCTCCATTACACTCCACTCTGTTTGCCGTTAGGATGACAAAAAGTTTAAAAAAGTTAAATTTTTAGGCTGGTCTGCCTCAGCGGTCTAACAGCGCTCTATGTCAAAATGACTGAGATGGCCAATCAAATTAAAGAAGTCAGGCCGTACTTCTCACAGAAGACGAGTGTGAATTCTAACACGACACTTTTGTTTTAACAGTGAAAAAGTATGTGGTAAGATGACAACGACTGGTAATGACTGACAATAAAATCCAGTGGTCCAAGATTTTTTTAAACTAAATTTCTCCATTTTGAATTGAAATTTACATGATTCCTCCTCTCATGCTGATTGGCTAGATCATTTGGACGTGCTCCTCCCAAACATTGTTAATAAAACATCATTAAAGGATTAGGTCACCTTCAAATGAAAATTACCCCAAGATTTACTCACCCTCAAGCCATCCTAGGTGTATATGACTTTCTTCTTTCTGATGAACACAATAATAAATATCCTGACGCATCCGAGCTTTATAATGGCAGTGAGCGATACCAACGAGTATGAGCTGAAGAAAGTGCTTCCATTAATCATGAACGTACTCCACACAGCTCCAGGGGGTTAATAAAGGCCTTCTGAAATGAAGCGCTTGTGTAAAAAAAATATCCATATTTAACAAGTTATGAAGTAAAATATCTAGCTTCCGCCAGACCGCCTTCCGTATTCTACTTACGAAGAAAGTGTAAAACTCTTGCAGTTCAAAAAGCTTATGCTGCATCCTACGCCTTCCCTATTCAACTTACAGAAAAAACGTAACTGACGCGATGCCAGTTTACACTGTCTTTGTAAGTAAAATACAGAAGGCGGTCTGGCGGAAGCTAGATATTTTACTTTATAACTTCTTAAATAAGGATTTTTTTTTTACACAAACGCATCACTTCGCTTCAGAAGGCCTTTATTAAGCCCCGGAGCCATGGGAAGTACATGTCTATGATGGATGGATGTGGATGGAGACACTTTCTTCAGCTCATACTCATGACCCCTGTTCACTGTCATTATAAAGCTCGGATGCATCAGGATATTTATTAGTATTTCTCAGATTGTGTTCATCAGAAAGAAGAAAGTCATATACACATGGCTTAAGGGTGAGTAAAGCTTGGGCTAATTTTCATTTGAAAGTGAACTAATCCTTTAAAAAGACCAATTATGCCCCCCTCAACCCAAAAACAAAAACGTTGGTCCCCCCAATGTTCAAGACATAGTTACGGCCTTGCTACGTAATAAAAAGCAAAAGCAGACAATAGATGCACAGTATTTTTAAGTCTCATATTTGTTTTCGCTCTGTCCCTTTTAGAGTTTGTGCGAATGGTGTCCCGCTGAAAGGGCAGCGCTCATATGGTGTCTCCAACAGAAGAAAGTGAGATGCTGTACTGCTTCCTGCTGGTCAAAGCAGACAGAGTATTAGACTACTGCAAGAAAAGCCCTGCTGAGCCAGTGTTGTGTGGTATAAAAAATGAAAACTGGAGTTTTTGGAGGAAAAAAAAAAACCTCATGCACACACAAACAAAAAAGTATACACGTATACTGTAGCCAAGTGTCTCTGCACTTTCAACCATGCAAGACCAAACAAAGTTTTTTACACGCACATTAGAGTACAATGCTTGATTATGGCAATATTACATTAAGTGTTGTCCCTGATGTCACATATATGTGTCTCTGTGTGATAATCTAAGGTGAAAAAAATGATGTCTGAACGTTTTCACAGTCACATTCTGTGATTTCTAAAATGTTTTTCTTTTGTTTGCAGTATCGTAACGGCGTCTAATGCATTGATTTTCTGATGATATGTTATATAAGTCAAGCTCATACCTAACTCCAGTTTTGACTGGAGTTATTATTATTTGTCCTATTTGCCTGTTTCTGTTCTAAAATCACAGTGCATGCCTTTAAAACAAATATATACCACTGTGCAAGATGGAACCAAATTTTGTCGATGACCTCTATAGTTTTAAAGATTTAATTTTAACACATAACTGATTGATTTCTAAGTTTAGAAATGTTTGATTCACTATTTTTAGTTGTCATGACATACTTGTCAGGCAACTCATTTCAAGAGCACACAGTTTCACTCTACACAGGCCTATTTGAATCAATGCACAATACCCAGATTTCATACAAACGTTCAGTACCTGATCACTATATGCTTAAGAAACAGACAGTGAAGTTTTATTTATTTGACTTGAGCCTCTTTATGTCTGTTTGTGTGACCAGTGTCAGAGACATTTGTAGTCTTAATTGTTATCTGATCTGATTATTGCATGCCAAAAAGACCTTCCTATGTAATATAGTGGTTTTAATACACTGTAACAAAATAAGCAAATAAAACTGTGTCTAGTAATAGCGTATATTTTTCATCACCACATTTGTGTTTAAGCTTCATTACTCTATTATTTTTTACTCAACAAAAGGTTTGCCTACCTCCTCTAAAGAAATGCTATTTATATACACAAGGAGCAACAATTTTGCTGGTGTCTGCTCAGATATTCTCCAAATCATTCAGCAACAAGCATCACTTTCCCAGCGGCTGGAACAGACTGTTCGTGTTGTCATGGCAACGGGCTTTTTCCTCCGGACCAAAACGGGACAGAATTTTCTTCCTTTTTCATTGAGAATGCAGCTAGCGAGAGCTAAAAATAATGCCACCGTGTGGTACAAAACAGGCAATTTACATCATGATGGTTTAACCATGCATGCATCTAAATTTAAAGGGTTAGTTCACCCAAAAATGAAAATAATGTCATTTATTACTCACCTTCATGTCGTACCACACGGAACACAAATTAAGATATTTTTGATTAAATCCGATGGCTCAGTGAGGCCTGCATTCACAGCAATGACATTTCCTCTCTCAAGATCCATAAAGGTACTAAAAACATATTTAAAACAGTTCATGCGAGTTCTACCTTAATATTATAAAGCGACGAGAATACTTTTTGTGCGCCAAAAAAAACAAAATAACGACTTTTCAACAATATAGTGATGGGCCGATTTCAAAACACTGCTTCGGAGCTTTACGAATCGAATCAGTGACTCGGATCTCCTATCAAACAGCTAAACTGCTGAAATCACGTGACTTTGGCGCTCCGAGTCACTGATTCGATTCGTAAAAGCTCGTAAAGTGTTTTGAAATTTGAAGTCGTAATTTTGTTTTTTTTTGGCGCACAAAAATATTCTCGTCGCTTTATAATATTAAGGTAGAACTACTGAACTCGCATGAACTGTTTTAAATATGTTTTTAGTACCTTTATGGATCTTGAGAGAGGAAATGTCATTGCTCCCTATGCAGGCCTCACTGAGCCATCGGATTTAATCAAAAATATCTTAATTTGTGTTCCGAAGATGAATGAAGGCCTTAAGGGTGTGGAACGACATGAGGGTGAGTAATAAATGACATTATTTTCATTTTTGGGTGAACTAACCCTTTTAAAAAAGAAAGCCTATTTTGTTGCATTTTTAAATAAATTTCATTTATAAAGAAATATATTATTGTATTAATTTAATCAACTAATGAGCATAAACTTGAATAAAACAAATTCTGCAAGGCACTTCCTGCATAGTAATGTGTTTTCAGTAAATATATCGTTTAAAAAAAAACAACTACAAATAATATTAACAATATTAATAATTTTGAATAGATAATATTGTTGTTTTACATATATAATATGTACATAATTGCTGTTTTATGTTTTTATTATACAATTAATTACTATATAAGTACTAATAAATAATTATAAGTAATAAAAATTAATAAGATAACATTGCTTACGTTGGTCATTAAAATAAAACTTCAGTAACCTGTTCCGTTCTCTATCTGCCTAATCCCGCCCACCTTTCGCTGCGTATATACAACGTACCAATAAACTGAAGCCAGCTAATTTATGCGAGGAAGTGAGTGAAAGTTGATACACTTGATTCGCTGTTTCCAGACACTTCCATCGATTGTGATTGGTGAGAGCCTGCCGGACTTGACGGGTCTTTTCCTTTCACAAGCAAATCAAGTCGGAGAACCTGTTATTCGGCTTTGTGTGATTGGCTAATCCTCGCAAAATCCCGCCCCCTCCGGAAACTGACTATCAAGTTAGTCTGTCTCTCCTTACTGTTCCATCCCTTCAACCTGCGCTGCTGACTGCACACATACCCACAGTACTGACGCGGCCCTCCCGGTCAGAAATTGCTGTGATTTCAGGCGCAAAAAGCTCAAAACAACTGTATTGAGCAGTATACAAGGGTTGAATAACCACGGTGTCATCATCTGTTAAACGAGAGCGAGCACACGCCGTACACAGGGGTGCAGATGTAAGGGAATATACCTGCAGACTACAGCTGCCACACTGATGACAGAGCAAGAGGGAAGTCAGTTAGCCAGCTAACCACCCAGAGCTAAACTCGACTATCAGGCAGGTAAATGTACGGAGATCTGGACGGCTCAACAACAACGTGCAACTCAAGCATCTGAACGGAGCCGGCCGTCCACTACAGAGAGTATTTCGCAGACTGCACAGTAAGAGTGACATAAATATTGCTTTGGGCTGTTCACACATGAAATTGTTAACCCAGGGCCATTCTGGACCCTAGGTTATCATTTTCAAATTGTCAGTGTTCACTGTTCTTCATTCTAGGTTAGGTATTAATCCTGGAGATTTAGGATATTTCACTCTGTACATTTGTATTGCCTGGGTTAACCTTCTTATTTGCATATGCATTATGTCAGTAAAGCTGATTGGAAGCATACAGCTCGAGACGTGCGCGTCCTGTCTTAATAACTGCCTGTTTAACTGTGTAAATGTCGCCACATAAAAAAGCTACAAATGAAAACACAGATAATACAGTCTGTTAATTTCGTTTGTCGTCACTGTTCCACATTTTTCTCTCAGACGCTGAAACAGTGCGTGAAAGTTTCTTCAACTGTAGGCATATGAATATTTAACGAGTTGAGCTGCGAGGCAGTTTATGATTGGTTGTTTGTTGCTAAACAACGTGCTGTCACATTTGAGCACATCGTCGTTTTACTCAGTACACCTTTGGTACTATAATTCGGTGTTTACCTGGCTAACCCATAGTTAAAAGTGATGTTGACTCTAATTAAAATTAACCCAGGATTAAAAATGACTTTTCACCCTAAACCCCCAGGTCAAGCGCAGGGTGAAAAGCGCAGCTGAGTGTCAATTCTAGCTCACCGACTTCTCTAGTAACTTCCTTACATACTGCTTTTCCCGCTTCTCTTTTTCTTTATTCTTTCACTTTTCCTCTCGGACTGGTAGGCTATGAGGAGGGTGACATTGCGCTGTGCTGCCCGGCTCGTATTCGCAGCTTTGTGGCTGTTGGTGGAAGTGTGTCGGGCTGAGAGCGGGGCGCCGAGTCTGGCAGAACGAGTCATCTGGGCTGTAAACGCCGGCGGGGACGCGCACACAGACGTGCACGGCATTCATTTCAAAAAAGATCCACTGGAAGGAAGAGTGGGGAAAGGTGAGAACTTGGGATTTTTTCCTCCCTGGTTGTGGAGAAGGGGTGGCTATTGTTTGTGGTGGTCGGGAATGAATGAATGAGTGTCCATGTCCTGTGTCAAAATGAAAATAATTCCCTGAAGCAGCATTGTAATGTTTTATGAAATAAATTTTGTGTTGTATTGCTATAATACTTTTTCTTATAATTGTAAATAACATGCAGTTAAGAGTTTGAAAACATTACATTTAGTAAAGATTTAAAGCTCACCCAAAAATGAAAATTCTGTCATTTACTCACTCTCAAGTTGTTCCAAACCTGTATGAATTTCTTCCTTCTGCTGAACACAAAAGAAGATATTCTGAAGAATGTCGGTAGCCAAACAGTCGATGGACTTCCAAAGTATTTGTTTTTCCATACTATGCAAGTTAACGGGGCCCGTCAGCTGTTTGGTTACCCATATTCTTCACAATATATAAATTCATAAAGGTTTGGAAAAACTTAAGGGTGAGTAAATGATGACAATTTTCATTTTTGAGTGAACTATCCCTTTAATTGTATTCTTTTAAGGTATATTTTTTAGTATAGTATGCTAAAGTGTGCTTCTTTTTTACAAGCGTTTACTCATCCTCATGTCATTCCAAACCTGTATGACTTTCTTTCTTTAATGGAACACAAAAGGAGATATTAAGCAAACATTTCTGTCTCAGTCCACATTCACTTTCATTAGATGAAAAAAGACAATGGTGAATGGTGACTGAGGCATCTTTTGTGTTCCTCTGATAAAAAGAAAATCATGTGGATTTGAAAACTCGAGGGTGAGTAAATGATGACAGAATTGTCATTTGAGTGAACTATCCCTTTAAGAATTGCGAAATATTAAATGTATTCCAGTTGCACTGTTTGTTTTATTACAGTATGATTTTAAATTGTATCAAGAATGTCAATCATACTATATTATAAAGAGAAGGACTGGTTTGCAGCTCATCTGGCTTGTTAGTAGTTTGTTTTTAGAGCTGTGGATCATATCAGGAAGTTCGTGTCACTTGAAACGTGATGACTATCACTTCCTGAGTTAGATGAGAAATGCAGTGTACTCATGTCAGGGCCTGTATAGTCCATTTTAAAGCTCTGTAAAGACATGTGTTTTGTCACATTATTTCACATTATTGCATCAGTGTCGCTAGATAATGACCAGTATTATATATGTGGTACTTAATTTTCCATTCAGCTCTTCGTTGGCTATAAATAGATATTGGAACGGAAATGAGGCATCTTTATGAAAACATTAATCTGGTTTGACATGTGCTCAGCATGTTATAAAAACACAAAATGGCACTTAAACTTGCACCCAAACACACCATTTGGCTCTTTTGGCACTTTTCCCCACTTTTCTCCAGCATCAGACTATGGTGTCCGTCTGCCTATCCTGCGCTCCAGCCCGGAGGATCAGATTCTCTACCAGACAGAGCGATACAACGAGGATACTTTCGGTTATGAAGTACCCATCAGAGAAGAAGGAGACTACATACTGGTCATGAAATATGCGGAGGTTTACTTTGCTCAGTCTCAGCAAAAGGTGTGCATTTTGCTCACAGTCACAGTGCATACAATCACTCTTGGTAGTCGATATTTGAATGTGGTGATGTTTAATAATTCATGATACTCCAGGATATCTATTTCATAGTTTTCCCTCATCTCTTTCTCTCTTCTCCTTTTTTTGTTGTCTTTTGAAACCCTTTTGTTCGCTTTTCTCAGGTTTTTGATGTGCGTTTAAATGGCCATGTTGTGGTGAAGGATCTGGATATCTTTGACCGTGTGGGTCACAGCACGGCTCATGATGAAATAGTGCCATTCTCGATAAAAAGAGGAAAACTGAGTGTGCACGGTGAAGTTTCCACTTTTAATGGGAAACTCACGGTAGAGTTTGTTAAGGTAAGAGTCACCTTATGTTTTCCTATTACCTATATAGATCTCAAGAGTAAGGATGGTCTGCTGCCCTTTCGAGGGATTGCTGCTGTGTCAATAGATATGTTTCCATCCACCTATTTTTATGCGCATTTTAGGATTTTGCATTAAAAAAAAAATGCTGGATGAAAACGCCAAGATGTGCAGAAATTCTAAAAATGCTCATAAAAAAACGTATGTGCTCAGTTGAGGCGGATAAATTTATCTGATAAGAAGACTAACCAGTGGATCAGTTTCATTGCACAGCATCTCAAATGTTGGTTTGATCAATCTGAAATGCCTGAGCCAAAGTCTGTCATCAGAATAATTTGGTATAATGACCTCCCAGAAGCGTCTCACATGATTGCATTCCCAAACACCAGGCATCCGAAGGCAAGATAACATGACAGCGTTTATTGCGTTTCATCGGTGCTCTCTGAGACTCAAGTCATTTATGAAGTAGGAAAAGGAGCCACAGTTTCTTCCACGATTGCAGCAACTTCCATTATGTGATATTACAGTTTTGCAAATTCGCAACTTTCAATGGCAACACAGCTATTGAAAATTTCACATTAATTGATCTTGTATATCCATTATCCATGTCTTGGTTTTCACTTTAACTTCATTGTTGTTGCAAGATCTGCCAGGTTTTGTTAGGCTTGGTCGACCAAGATTTTATTAGTCGGTTAGTCACAGAAAAACAAACTCCACAGGATGTGACAAAGTCACACAGTCAGTGAGGCAGAGATTGTTAATGGCAGGAAATCCAAATATTCGCCTCTCATTCATCAACCTCAAATGTGGCTTATCACTTGAAACATGTAAGTAGAAGCAACTTTACAAATCTGCTCGCTGTTAGCCTAGTCCTAGATAAATGTGCGCTATTATTTGGCGCATATCCAAGTGTTTGTGTGGAGAGCGCACTCACTGCATGACATGGAGGTGCCGGTGTGATCACTTTCATTTAACTCAAAATACTCTGATATTTTGGTCATACAGATAAGAGTAATGCAAGCTGTAAAGGGGTCTACTTTTATTTCTGTAAACTCACAGTAACAGAAAAACATTGTGCTTTTGTAAAATAATGAAAACAATCAGGATGCGCTCTTTGCTGTCTCGGTCTCAGTGAACCTGAGCATGTAACAAACATGAAGCAGATACTTGCCTCACAGACACAAGAAATATATCTATAGAAAGCTTGAATGTCTACTTTTAAACAAACCAATTCAAATGGAAAATAAATATTCTCAGATTATGTAATCTGTATGAAACCTGCATATATAGGCATGTCCACTACTGCGGAGATGACGAATCGGTGCCGTTGACTTGATCTCTGCAGCTGAAAACACAGAAAACTTTATCAATAAATTATTAAAATGTTTAGACCGTCTCCTTCGGTTTTTTCATAACACACTCATAATCGTTATGTTTGCCGGTGCGCTGCTGCAAGCTTTATGTGTGCACCTGAGCGCTGATTAGGCTATGTATTATACGTATAAAGGCAAAAGGCTCATTATTATGATTTATGGCTTATTAATATAAACGCGCGATTAGTCGACTAATGGCTTAAATGAACGACTACTAGTCGACTAGAAAAATCTTTAGTCGAGGGCCTAATAAATAATATATATATATATAAGTTATTATATAATAGTATATTCGATTATTCGAATATTCGTTCGGTGGGTTGGTATTCGATTTTCAATTTTGGGATTCGAATATTGTTTTTGTTTTTTTGTTTGTTTGTTTGTTTTTTCGCACACCCGGCATCCCCCCTCGAAATGGTTCACATTCGTGCTTGAATATGTTTACACTATAAAATCTGGCGAAATACAATACTCTTTTTTTTACAATTATCTTATATAGACTAGCTGTTTTTAATAGGATGGACAGTTGAAGGAACCGAACCTCGTTATACTTTAGTAGGCTAAGAAGAAGCAAATATATTTATTAAAGTGTTCCCTGCAACTGGAGTATTCTCTGTCTGAAGCACACAACTGCATGAGCTTGTATGGACAGAAGCACATACCTGAGCTTGTATTTTGGGTTAAGCTGCACTGCTTTGACATTGTGGAAAATAGAATAATAGAAACAAAATGTATTGGCCTTTTTATTATCAATCTAAATAAATCTACTGCAAAATATAGGAGCTTGTTAAAACTCAAACGTGAGATTTTACTGGGACGTCACGTGCCCCAGTAAAATCGCCTATGAGTGAGCGTCATGATTCAGTTCATTTGTTAGGCTAAATGTTAAAAATGTTAGGCTACCTTATTAAAAGTATTGCTCTTAACAGACCTGTGTGTTTTGTATCACTAGTGCAGTGACTGTTCTCGGAGCATATAAGCCCTGCCCGCGAGAGGCGCGCCGCTTCCTGTTCGTGCTGTTTTGTATTTTATTAAAAGTTGATTAATTCTGAACGTGTCGTGTGTCCATATTGCTCTCCCTTGGGTCCACAGCAACACATCCGCCACGTGTGAAGTTGATTGGATGAACGGTTCACAACATAATCAAAATGCTAACAGACAGACACGCAGAGATTCCTGCCTTTATTAGAGAGAAGAATATGTTCAGCCCCCTCCCTCCGAAGCTTCGAATATTCGGTGTTGATTACTACCGAAGCTTTGAAGCTCAAAAAATGGTATTCGGACCAGCCCTAATAAATATATAAATATATATATATATATCATTTTGTTCAGGATTCTTTGATTTCCTCTCTTTTGATCATTTTAATGCTGCCTTGCTTTATAAAAGTATTCATTTCTTAAAAAAAAAAAAAAAGTAAAAATGACTAACCCCAAACTTTTGAAGTAGTAATAATGTAGATTAATCAATCCATCAAGATATTTTTCACATGAACATAATGCAAGTTAGTCAATGGTTTCCGCTTCAGCGCAGTAAAATCCCTAAAAGCAACCATAACTCTTTCAGTGATAGCTGTGCAGTCATCCTTTTATTGAATAAACAAGACACTGATCAATTAAATAAGCCTTTTTATTTTCCTTTTTCCTAAAGAAACATTGATGGAATATTGTGATGTAATTATCCAGTTAAACACACTGAAGCTTAGTATTTCCAAGAAGACGAATTCTGTCAAAACTAATTGTCTCTTGGAGCATTTTTTTTTGTTCCAGTAGTGTAATTTAATTGATTATTTCAAAGCTGCTCCTTTTTTCTTGCGTAAACAACAAATGGTTTTGGCTTGTGGGGTTTCTGTCAGCGATTAGTCTCTGAGGAATCGTGTACATTGAGCATGACAGAAATCCACAGGGAAGATGACATTAATGGATGTTAGGATGTAACACGCATTAGCTTCTGTGTCAGTCACCGGATAAAGCCTCTCATTCTTAAAATTAATCATTTTGATGCTTTTGCACCTGGCGGTATGCATTGCTTTGACAAATTGTGTCTGAACTGTTCAGCAAATTATACTTTGATTGGGTTGGGTATTTGTATTCATTTTTGAGGTTCGAAACCGATGGGGCAGAGAGCCACAGGACTGACCTTGCCTTTTATTCACTGTTAGAAACTCTGCCGGCCAACCGCCACACAGAACTAGAATGGATTTGCATATTTTCTCCATGTGTTTGCATGCATTTATACACTGTAAGCAGTGAACCCTAATCTATCTGTCTCTTGTGTCCACAGGGTTACTATGACAACCCAAAGATATGTGCACTATATGTGATGAAGGGCAAGCTAGAGGGTAAGGAGGATCCCTATGATTGGTTGAGTTGCAAGTTGTCCCTCTCTTAGGGCTCTAAGATTTTCGTAATGTGGAAAATGCGGATGGAATCGCAGAATCCAGTCATAGAAAAAAGGAATTTACAGTATAACGTGTAATGTCATGGAATTTGGCAAATTTTGGATGAATAAATCAAAAGTAGGGCTGTACACTTAAATCACGATATGTAGGATTAGTGTCTGTGAATATTAAAGCACAAAAGGCTGCTATATAAATATGAATTCTGCATGTTCCGCGTGTCTCTGTGTAAACGAGTACTGCTGTTTCATCTACTACTCATACTTATTATATTAAAATTTTATTAAGGTGTTTCACAATTCTTCTTCCATGTTTTAATTTAAGAGTAAATTATAAATACAGAAAAATTAGAACGGACAACACAGAATTTCTGGGGCTAAAAATAACATTTCATTTGGCCCTATCACTGTACAAATTTGACTAAATTATTAAATAAAGTTTTATTAATTCTCTTGATTAGACATGCTTTTTGATTTATTAAAATTGAATTAAACCAGAAAAAGAAGAAAAAGAATCCAGAAAAGAACAGAAAACATGGAATTTGGGAAAAATAAAGCAGAATTTGGGAAAAAAATAAAACTGTTGTCATATTAGGGCCTATAAAATTATTATTTTTTTAAACATTTAATAAATTATTGTTAAATTGTGTAAGTTTCATGATTTCAATTAATTGTACAATTTTGATTATTAAAATTTTATTTAACCATTAACCGGAACCTATAAAAATTAAAGTGGGGAAAAAATGGAATCCACAAAAATTAAAATGGAATAAAACAGAATTTGGGGAAAAATAAAACATATTTCAGATGGCCCTACTCTCTTTCTTTGTATTGCTTCTGTTGTATCCTTAAAGGATTAGTTCACTTTCTAATTAAAATTTCCTGATAATTTACTCACCCCCATGTCATCCAAGATATTTATGTATTTCTTTCTTCAGTCGAAAAGAAATGAAGGTTTTTGAGGGAAAACTTTCAAGGATTTTTCTCCATATACTTCAATGGTCTCCAAACGGTTGAAGGTAAAAATTACAGTTTCAGTGGAGCTTCAAAGGGCTTTAAGGGCTTTTTTCCGTTAGTAGAATAGGGAAGTCGTAGGACATACAGCGTAAGCTTTTTGAAGAATACGAAAGTGCGGTTTTGGCGGAACCACTTGAAGGCAATCATTTGTTTATATAAAGTATATACATTTAAAAAAATTTTAGAAAATGACCGATCGTTTCGCTAGATAAGACCTTATTCCTCGTCTGGGATCATGTAAAGCCCTTTGAAGCTGCACTGAAACTGTAATTTTTACCTTCAACCATTTGGAGACCATTGAAGTCCACTATAAGGAGAAAAATCCTCGAATGTTTTTCTCAAAAACCTTCATTTCTTTTCGACTGAAGAAAGAAGGACATGGACATCTTAGATGACATGGGGGTGAGTAAATTATCAGGAAATTTTAATTTAAAAGTGGACTAATCCTTTAAAGGGTTAGTTCATCCAAAAATAAAATTTCTGTCATTAATTACTCACCCTCATGTTGTCCCAAACCTGTAAGACCTTCGTTTATCTTCGGAAAACAAATTAAGACATTTTTGATGAAATCCGAGGGTCATTGCACCTTTTGCCTATGTGTGGTTCAGATAACCTCGGATTTCATCAAAAATATTTTAATTTGTGTTCTGAAGATGAACAAAGGTCTTATGGGTTTGGGATGACATGAGGGTGAGTAATTAATGACAGAAATTTCATTTTTGGGTGAACTAACCTTTTAATCAAGTGCCATCCTGCTATTTTGATCTTTTATTTTTTTTTGCACTTTCTTCTCCTAACAACCTTTGTTTGTTTCTCAGATGTGCCAAAACTGCAGCCACATCCTGGACTGGAAAAGAGAGAGGAAGAGGAGGAGGAAGAAGAGGAGGGGGAGGGTGCAGAAGGCGAAAAGAAGAGCGCCTCCACCTCTCCCAAGAATCCGGTTCGGTCCGGGCCACGCACCCCCAACCCATACGCCACTGACAACAGCAGCCTGATGTTTCCTATACTCGTGGCATTCGGGGTCTTCATCCCAACCCTCTTCTGCCTCTGCCGCCTTTGAGGGGAACAAGTGAACGCGAGGGAGAGAGAGGAGAAAGGACGGACATCAGGCTGTGAAGGGGTGGGGGGAGGGGCGCAACGAGGGACGCACAGCCGTGGGGACAGGCAGAAATATAGACTGACATCACAACAGATAGAGAAAGCAAAAAACAGGCGAGGGACAGATATTGCTGGTTTTTGAAAGAGGTGACCCGGAGAATACGTGGATTTTGAATGCAAGTTCATTTTTGTGTGTGTTTGTGCTTGTGTTTTGTACACACTTAATACCAATTTTAGTTCGAGGAGATCCGAGAGGTACCGATTAAATGCACACACACATCTGCGGCAGGACTAACCACTTTACAAACCTGGTTTGTCTGGTCTAGCAGGAGACACTGAGGAAAAGTTGAGGACACTCCTAGATCACGTGTCCCAACTAATGGAAAGTTATTGGCTAGGAGCTTCTTCTAATCAGCTGTGGCGTTGATCTGCTGAATTTTTTTTTTTTTTTTTTTTTTTTTTTTGGTGGGGGTGGTCTCTGGTGGGAGGCAGAAATGGTACAAGAATTTTCAGAACCCTTTTTGACACTTCATTTAGTTAATGCATCTAAACCTCAGTGGCGAATCATAAAGCGTTTTTGTTTTATTAAGTGATTTGAGACCTTGGTTTCTACTTACCTCACTTTTTATTTCCCTCACACTCATACAAGCTTCTCTCATTCATTTCCTGCAGCTTCTGTCATTGTTTGTATGATTTAAAAAGCATATATATCCCATTCCTCAATATCATATTTTCAGACAACGCCAACACGTATTTGAATCTCCAGCTGCACAAAGGAGATCTAAATGATTATTTTTTCCCATTTACGGGGACATTTTGGTCTCTGAATATCTGCATGCGTTCTGTATTAAATAAAAAACATTATGATTTTGTATTGAAAGATAGTGTAATTGTTTCCCTTTCTAGGTGGGAACTTGAGTTCATAACAAAGAGGGTCTTTAATACACTGGCCTTTGATAACTTTAAGATTGTATTAGACTAAAGTGTCAAATACCCTTAATTTCTCCACTCTCATTGGTACATGATGTGTGTGGGATAGCATTTTATTGGTTAATTTAATTAATGGCATCTTAATTAACATTGCAAGGGCTCGGTCACCTATTACACGGTGCGTCGAAGAAAGATAGATGCTCAGTCAGGATGCTTTTTGTCACGGTTTCATCCATACAGGCCGTTTTTAACAATACCGCCAAAGATTCTTGGATTAGCGTTACACAAAACCGCCAGAATGCTTGTGGTGGAAGAATTCAACAGATACATGCCTGCCATACACTGTGAAGTATGGATGCAGAAGCTGGAATTTTGTACTCAAGATGGCAAAGTTCAGTGCTGTCATTTAGCTTATGTTGAGTGAACATTTGCATTCCATCTCATCCATCGTTCTTTTTCTCAGCATGTTCTGGTATACTTTTTTCACGTCTTGCTATTTTAGTCTCTTTTTTTTTTCCTTGGCTGCATCTTGTTTCTTTTTCCCTTAATTTGTTTTCTCATAATGTTACTTTCTGTTCCGCTCAAGCAAGCTTGCCTTAAAATGTGATTTAGTGTGCTATCAAGAGACCAACTCTCACACTGCTGAAACATCAGACCACGATCGAGCGCTCATGCCACTGTGCTGTCTGACGTGCGAGCGCCACCTGTCAGTTTGACCCCGTCTCTTGTGTGAACTTCTTATAACTTATCTTGGCCTTCACCTTCTCAGAAGGAGTTGGATGAGAGGGCAGGTTTTGCCTTGGGTTGTTGTTGTTGTTTTTTAAAAAAAATAGGAAACAATCATAAAAACATTGAGGCAACTTTTTCATTTATCGGAGTTGCACAAAGTTGATTATCGTCGCCAAAGTCGTTTTCTTTTCTTAAAAACTTTTACACGGTGCATGTGTATATAAGGTACTTGGTTTGTTGTGCCATACGGTTCTTTTTCTCTTCAGAATATAGTTTTTTTTTTTTTTTTCATGTAATTACTATTGGGGTGTCTGGGTTTTTAAATATCTGGCCTAGTGGAGGAATGGCCTTAAATAGTTTGGTTGTGGATGTGGTCTAGATAATGACAGTGATTTGCAACCACATAGACACACTGACTGATCGTCAGAAAGAGCTTGGATCGTATTGAGGTTAGTTAATTTACAGTTGGGGTTTATGTTGTATAATTTAAGCAAAAGGAAATGGGTTGAATATTAAAAATATTGAAAGACTTTATTTTCCAGGAAGTAAGTAGTTGATTTTTATTTCCTCAGGATCTTTTGAATTTTTTATTTTTTATGATGAATCTTTTACTAGTGTGAAATATTGCACTGCCTGGTGTTGTTTTAAAAGCATTTTTTGTTTGTTTGTTTGTTTGTGTGATTGTTTTTTTTTTCCTTTTTGTTATGCATTGTGTACTTTTGATTCCTTGTTGCCTTAAATTTGAATACATCCTCATGTGCTTTACCATTTTGTGCTCTCTGAACTTTATTTCTTTAGGTTAAGTTACTGCATGGTTGTTGAGTTTTTCATTGTTTTGTCATCTGAAAACCCGTACAGTTGCGTTCAGTTTGTCCTGCACATACGCATATTCTTGGACAATAGCCAAAGACCACATGGAGGCCTTTCATTGTGCACTCCTTCATGAAGAGCTCATGTGTATGACCCCATCCATGCCACACAAATTGCTGTGTTTATGAGGGATGTAGTTTCTGTTAATGTTAGTAGTCATGTTAAACTACCTGTCCCCTGTTTAGCCTCCTCCCTCAGAACTGAATGAACTGGTGAAATAGTATTGGAATGGTTACACCACACACACACACACACACACACACACACACACACACACACACACACACACACACACACACACACACACACACACACACACACACACACACACACACACACACACACACTCACACACTGTCTTTAGAGAAAGTTTCTGAAGTAGGAACTGCAAATTATTGCTGTTTCTTTTTAATAAATGTGCTATTTTATCTAACTGGCCTTGAGGGTATTTTTAATGAGGTAATTTTCCTTGTTTCATTAATTCATAAGTCAATTAACAATTATAGTTCAGGTTGAGATTATAAACCAGTTCTATGATTATTGTAAATTTAATATAGTACTTTGTACTAATATAGTGCCTTACCAAAAGCTGAAGGTCACTTAAAGGTTTAGTTCACCCAAAAATGAAAATTATCCCATAATTTACACACCCTCAAGCCATTATAGGTGTATATGACTTTCTTCTTTCAGCCAAAAACTATCAGAGTTTTATTAAAAATATCCTGGCTCTTCCAAGTTTTATAATGGGGCTGAATGGTACCTGAGGTTTTGAAGCCCAGAAAAGCACATCCATCAAAAAAGTAATCCACACGGCTCCATGCGGTTAATAAAGGCCTTCTGAAGTGAAGCAATGTGGGGGTTTTTTGTAAGAAAAATATCCTCTATCCTATGTGCTTCTGCGTTCGTCAATACGTCGTGTCAGGTCAGAGGTCATTCTTCCGCCGGAACTCGACTTGTGTATGGCCGTTGCCGGAAGCCAGTGATTATAGTTTATAACGTTTTAAATATGGATATCTTATAAAAACCCATAACTTTGCTTCAGAAGGCCATTATAAAAGGGATAGTTCACCCAGAAATGAAAATTTGATGTTTATCTGCTTACCCCCAGGGCATCCAAGATGTAGGTGACTTTGTTTCTTCAGTAGAACACAAATGATGATTTTTAACTCCAACCGTTGCAGTCTGTCAGTCGTATAATGCATGGCAATGGTAACACCATATAAGAGTCAAAAAAACACGCACAGACAAATCCAAATTAAACCCTGTGGCTCGTGACGACACCTTGATGTCCTAAGACACGAAACGATCGGTTTGTGCGAGAAACCGAACAGTATTTATATCTTTTTTTACCTCTAAAACACCACTCACCTCACTGAAGTATAGGCGTGAGACATTACTTCCGTTGTCAGAGCGCGTTCAGACCTCACCAACAGGATGCGCAAGGCAGTTAGACATAGTGGTGTATTAGAGGTAAAAAAAAATGATATAAATACTGTTCGGTTTCTCGCACAAACCGATCGTTTCGTGTCTTAGGACATCAATGTGTCGTCACGAGCCACAGGGTTTAATTTGGATTTGTCTGTGCTTGTTTTTTTTTACTCTTATAGATTTTGTTACCATTGACGAGCATTATACGACTGACAGACCGCAACGGTTGGAGTTAAAAATCATCATTTGTGTTCTACTGAAGAAACAAAGTCACCTACATCTTGGATGCCCTGGGGGTAAGCAGATAAACATCAAATTTTCATTTTTGGGTGAACTATCCCTTTAACCCCCTGGAGCCAGACGGAGTACTTTTAGGATGGATCAATGTGCTTTATTGGGCTTCAAAATCACAGGTACCATTCACTCCCATTATAAAGCTTGGAAGAGCC
The DNA here is from genome assembly GCF_019924925.1 of Ctenopharyngodon idella. Classification (NCBI taxonomy): domain Eukaryota; kingdom Metazoa; phylum Chordata; class Actinopteri; order Cypriniformes; family Xenocyprididae; genus Ctenopharyngodon; species Ctenopharyngodon idella. The sequence goes on from NC_067227.1 coordinate 13,376,742, forward strand.
AGGATATTTTTAATATAACTGACCCCGACTGAAAGAAGAAAGTCATATACACCTAGGACAGCTTGAGGGTGAGTAAATTATGGGATCATTTTCATATTTGGGTGAACTAACCCTTTTAATCAATGAACAATTAATTTACAATAAATAGATAAAATGAGAAAACAAATTATATATATATATATATAAGAAACAATTATTTTTACAAATACAGTGCCTTACCAAAAGCTGAAGGTTTTTTAATTAATAATTTATTTATACTGTGAAAAAAGTGACAATGATTAAAAAAAACAAAACAAAACAAAAAAAACAGTAAAAACAAATTGTTCGTTTCTCTAAGTGTTTTGCCAAAAGCTAAAGGTAGCTTAATTAATAATTAATTTACACTAAAAAAAGTTACAATGACAAATAATAGATATAAAGGAAACAAACAATCAAAAATGTTAAAAGATAAAATGAATGAAAAAAAAAAAAAATTATTTAATAAGAAAACCAAAAATATTAACACAAGATGGCATTCAAAATACAACAAACTTGCTCATAATAACGGGCACAGAGAAAATGAGATGAAATGGATAGAAGAAAGAGGCTAAGTACTTAAAATAAAATCATAGTAAAAAAATAACTGCACTGGCTCAAAAGAATAATAACCTTCTAAACACAAAACAGTTTTTTAATAAACTGACGTGAGCTGATTGGGAAGACTTGAAAAAAGTAAACAGAATTAATAGTAACCATAGCAACTTTCGAACGCGTTCAGCCAATCAGAGCGCAGTCCTGTCGGCGTAGGTTCTCCATAGTGACGCGCTACGCCATCTTGCATTCAGCAAGCGTCGAGCTCAGTATAGAGACGCAGTTTGCGCTTCGTCGCTACACCAAGTGAAATTTCGGAGAGATGAACAGTCAGAGCTCCCGCAACGAAACGGCAACCGCCGCCGTTAACGGCTCGGATTCAACGGCGGCGGCTTCCCGAGACCGCAAAACCGGAGGCGGCGTTCTGAAAAGGCTGAAATCGCGACGAAATCAAGCGGACCGACGGCCTGTAACGGAGGAAGAACTGCGGGCGCTGGGGAGAGACATCACTCCGGATGAAGTTTTGGGACTCCGCGCAGTCACTCGTGGTAAGAGCTGTGGGACAGCGCTATGATACCTGCTTCATCACACAACTCTTCAGATGCTCTCATTGTACATGTGTTATGAGTTACAGCATCCACTGTGAGTACATGTGTTTACCTACTTTATATAGTAACAGGCCGAATCCATGCAGCACATTTTTAATGAGTTTCCAGAGAGCACTTTGACTTGATGTCTATTTTAAACATGGCCAATTAAGCACTGAGATCCTACATCATGTTTAGAGCATTGCTACATAGCTTTCTCAGTGCTTAGAATGAAAGTATTCAGTGATTACTAGTATGTTCCCTCCCATGTATTACTGAAGTACATGCCACATTTTCCCTCCACAGATTATCTTTGTAAACCAGAGGACAACATCTTCAACATTGACTTCACACGCTTTAAGATCAGAGACCTGGAAACGGGGACTGTCCTTTTTGAGATTGCCAAACCACCACACTGTGGTATGTTTCCTTTCTTTGTCTTCAAGTTAAACTAATAGGTGACATCACACAATGGTTCTTATATCATAACTAACTTTATTACTTTTATTACTTTAAACTACAGACTTGTTGGTGATGTATGCTGGACTTCTCCTGTCATTCAGTCTGTTTAAACCCTGTGCTTTAATTACAATTTACCTCATGCTTGCATTTAGATTTACCTCCATCCAATCAACAACCAATGGATAGAACCAAGTTCCCAAGCTACTTTTTTCTTTTTCAGTAATCAATTTCAGGCATATATATGTCAAAATACAGAAGAAAAGATCTGTCGCTACTTGGTTACACCCTAACATTTAGTGTATCCTAAACTATTTAGAGGTTTCTGCTGTCATGGACTCTTGAGATATGAGGGAATTTTATCATGTCATGTTCATTGAAATTTCTGAAGTGAATCTATATTTCTGGTTTTGATCTGCATGGACAATCTGGCTTTCTGAGCCTCCATTTGAGCCACATTCAGTTCTTCTCCTTATTTTCCTTTTTGACACATGCTTTTGTTCATAAATAAGTATAATAGTATAAAACAATCTCTATAAAATGATAAATAAAATACTTATGCAGTAATCATGAACAGCGGGAAAAGTAATGGAAAATCGTTGGTCAAAAATGGTGTGTTTTTGTTTTTTCACATTTCACTCATACCAATGTTATTTTAGTATCATTGATAAATTATTATAGGTTTTTGTTCATATTTTGAATTAGATTTTATTTTTATATTTTCTGTTTCATTTTAATTTAATATTTTAGTATTTTTGTTTCGTTTTGTTTTTTAACTTAAAATTTTAAACTAAATTTTAGTTTTTAGTTTATTTATTTAGTACTTCAACATAAACTAAATGAAAGTGAGAAATCTTGACTACTAGCTGAAATAAAATAATTTTAAATTTTTTGTAATTATTTTTATTTTAATTCAAGTTATGACATTTGTTTTTTATGGTTTGAGTTAACGATAATAACCCTGACTCATACAATCTTTCTCAACTTGTTGCATTCAGACCTCGATGAGGAGGATGAGGAAAATGGAGAGGTTGACACCAGTGCCGGGCGTTTCGTTCGCTACCAGTTCACACCGGCGTTCCTTAAGTTACGCACAGTCGGAGCCACGTAAGTCTGTCGGCCATGTGCATTCCGTTGTGTAAACAAACCTCAGTGGCTCTGAAATTCAGTTGACCAACTCTCAATGTTTTAAAACAAAGGGGCTTGTGTCATCTGCTGCAAGACTTGAGCAATGTTATTAGCCAAATCCCACAGAAACCATGAATAAATCATGATTTGGCCTCAATATTCCTTTCAGTTGTGCAGTAAACATGAGCAGACTTCAGTCTGTGTAGTTGATTGTCATGTTATCTGTTGTTATTAAATACAAAGCACTTGTTTAGGTATAAACTGAACTGAAATTGGTGTATAATGTCTCTTATCTCCTGTCACGCTTTCTCAGTGTTGAGTTCACAGTTGGCGATCGACCTGTTACCAATTTCAGAATGATTGAGAGGCATTATTTTCAAGACCGCCTCCTGAAGAATTTTGACTTTGACTTCGGCTTCTGTATCCCGAACAGTCGGAACACGTGCGAACATATTTACGAGTTTCCTCAACTCCCAGATGACCTCAGTGAGTGTTCTGGTTGCTATTTGAACTAACTCTATTCTCCTGTTATGAATATAACCGATCTTTTAGCTATTAAACCAGTCATACTTTTTTGTTTTATTTTGTTTTGTTTTGTTGTGCTTTTTTTTTTGGTTTTGTTTTTTTTTTTGTTTGGTTTTACTTTTGTTTTACTGCACTGCACTTTACTTTTATTTTATTGAATTTAACAGATAATACGCTGCAATTTTTTTTTTTTTTTCACTTAATAATTTTGTCTCATTTTCCAGTACAAATATCTATAAATGATTAAATCAAGATACATTATCTTGAAGCAAAATTATTAACTTAATATTTAAGTCTTTTCGGAAACACAAGAAAAAATGAGGCCATAAAAATAAACTTAATTAAAAGAAAAAGTTTATTTTTCTTAGCCTGTTGACAGAATTATTTTTTCATTTTAAGTTTAAACTCACTTAATTTTATTATATTTTTCAGAAAACAAGACTTAATATCTTAAGTTATTTGCTTCTAAATAAATGGATGTTTATTTAAGAATTTTTAGAAATTTGTACTGGAAAAGACATTGAGTTAGAAAATGTTTTGCATTGAACATCAGGAGTAGTTGTAGGCATAATCTGTAATATTACAATATAATTTTAATATATAATATGACAATTCTTTTATATTTATATATATATATATATAATTTTATAATCATACTATAATTTGTGAGAACACTACTTAATATCACCTACATTGAAAAGATACCAGACTTGTTCCCCTCAAAGGCTCAGAGAGGAAATTTGGCACAAAAGAATAACCAATTGTCTTACAAGTAACATATTGACCTGTCTTTGTCTGACATCTCACTCGTCCTGTCAGGCTTGTATCAAATTTCAGGCCTCTGTCTCTTGCCAGTGCTCAGATAGAGGACAGCGCATTACATGTCCGTGTTCATTTGTTAAAGTGGCGTGTAACACTCTGTCCTGTGGCTTTCCTTTGTTTCCTGCAGTACGATTGATGATTGAACACCCGTATGAGACCAGATCAGACAGCTTCTACTTTGTGGACAACAAACTCATCATGCACAACAAGGCAGACTACGCTTACAACGGGGGTCAGTAGTGCCGCTTCAGCAGGAAACCTGACGATAGCTTGTTGGAGTGACCGTGTGGTTTCGCTTGAAAAGTGTTTGTGTGGAATGCAAATACAGGACTGTCCCTCGCTACCAACAACACACAGTGTTGTCACCAGCATTATGATCCCGCCCAACTGGAAATAACCATTCCTTCTATGAAGTTCCTGCATTCCACAGACTGCACGCACTACTTGTGAGTTTGGCCAAAAAAGCGGAGCCTTTCTCCTCCGCCACACTCTACTAGCCGGAACTGAAGAATTCCTGTCCTGTCATCCTGCTTTAGGGCGACTACAATAGAGGAGTTTTTGTTTTGTTACTTTTGTTCTCTTACGTCCTGTGCCCACCACCTTGTGTCTTGTTTTGTGAGATTTTTAAAGCTCCGAAGTCCTATTACCAAACTGAATCTTGAATATCTGAATAGGGTCTTTCTATGCTACAGCTTTATTCAAATGTGCTAAAATGAAGCGATCCTGCCACATACATCTTTGGTTATTAAACAAAAAGAGGGTTTTTGTACAGATTTGCAGTTGTTGAAGTTCATTAAAGGGGCAGAACGACATTATTAGGGTTAATCATCACTTAGATTACAACGTGATCAGGGTTAGTATGTCCAGTTAAAGAGGATGTGATCTGTTTTTTATAACCATAACCCCAAGGGGGCATTTACACGACACCGGTTTCAACAAAAACTGAAAACTTTTAATGTGTTTTGGCCATTCATTTATTTACATGACAATGGTGTTTTGCGGGCCTGAAAATGCAAACATTTGAAAACGTGTTTCAACGTTTTTGAAAATGGTACCATTATTGTCTCCATGTAAACTACAAAAACGCAAATTTGTGAAAACAGTGACATGCGCATGCATATTACGTGTTCAGTCTTTAGGCGCGTAGTATTTCTTTACAAAGTGACATCGCCAACTACTGGCCTGGCAGCAGAATACAGCGCTTTTAGTCGTTTTCGCGGATCTGTGTGAACGGGGATGGTTTTTACAATCTTGTCTGTACATGAAAAAAAGCAAAGGAAAAACTTTTTTAGTTTTTTCGTACATCGTTGACGTGTAAACATACCCTAAACATACCCTAAAACAGTTGACAAGTTGCAGTGTTTTGTTTAACTACACTACCGTTCAAAAATTTGGGGTCAGTAAGATTTTTTTTTTTTTTTTTTTTATTATAAAAGAAGCCACTTATACTCATCAAGGCTGCATGTATTTGATCAAAAATAAAGTAATATTGTGAAATATTATTACAATTTAAAATAACTTTCTATTTGAATATATTTTAAAATATTTTATTCCTTATAGAAAAGCAGAATTTTCTGCATCATTACTCGTCTTCAGTGTCACATGATCCTTCAGAAATCATCTAATATGCTGATTTGATGCTCAAGAAACATTTCTTATAATCCATGTCGAAAACAGTTGTGCTGCTTAATATTTTTATAGTAAAAAATAGTATAGATCCTTGATGAATAGAAAGTTCAAAAGAACACCATTTATGTGAAAAACTTCTGTAACATTATGAATGTATTTACTGTCACTTTTGAGCAATTGAATGCATCCTTGCTGAATAAAAGTAGTTTTTTTTTTGTTTGTTTTTTTTAAGAAATTAATAACCCCAAAATTTTCAACCTCAAACTGACCACTGATCACACACATTTTATAATGTACTTTGTTTTATTTTGTCTAACTGCTTTACGTCAAGTCTTTCTGGCTGAAAACAAAAGTGGACTAGTTGTGTAGTTTCAGTCCTGTAGGAATCTGGAATGGATCTGGTCGTTGGGCATCTGTCTTTGTCATGTACGAGGCGAGGGTTTTTGATGTCAGGATCAGCTGTGCATACAGAAACCATGTTTTTACTCGTGTCACACACAGAAAGGGATGGGATTCCCAACATGGTGTCCTTGTGCACCTTTCAAGCTGTTTAGCCTCTATCAGAGCTTTGATGTTTATCTGCTTTGATCTAATTCAGCATGATGTTTAATAGTGGTTGTGAATTAGGCGATGTGATTGGCTGAAAAACTAAATTAAAAAAGCTTCTGGATACCCATCAAGAAATGCCTAACTTTACATATTTAATCAATCTTAATTTGATTTGATTAGCTCATGATCAAAGCAAATTATGTGAAGGTTGCAGAAATACCCATTGTTATTCATTCACGAAGTCAATCATAAATCCAATCACAAACAAGTCACTTATCAGCCGAAAGGTGACTTTCTTACATTTTTAAGTGTCCTTAAATGAGAGAAGTTGTAATATTGGCTAAAGGACCCATGTTTGTGAAGTATTTGTGGTTGCATGTCTGTCTGATGCCTTATACTCGTGCTGTTTACAATTGGTAGTACCTATAGGGCTGGGTTATGTTAATTTCTCGATTTTAATCGATTTATAAACCCCCAGTGTATGCTGTTTTCAGTTGATGCAAAAACAAAACTTCACTAAACATTTTTCTTAGCCCGTTTTCCCATCCAATAAATTGAAATAAGCTTTCTTACTTCTGATATGAAACAAAGTCTTTTAAATTCAAATAATGCCGCTTTGGCGCTCTTTAATGTGGTGTAATCGTTTAACACCTCAGTTAAAGCGAAAAGGCAGTGATGTACCTGATGATGTGTATACAAGGGAATCGAATTAAATCGAGATCGAAATTTAATCGAATCGTGAAGTTTGTGTCAATACCCAGCCCTAACAGGTACCATCTATGTGCTGAAATGCTGTAACCTACATGGAGTAATTTACCACACAGATTTTGATCCATATATTACCTTTGTTAAACCGTGCACAAGATAAAATCTTTTGGTTTTATTAATTCTCTCCCCTTTTCAGTGTCCTCAGATTATGTTTTAACCCATTAGAGTTACAAAGAGATGATAAAATGTCTATTATTCTTTAAAATATTCAGTTGTCACCAAGATGTGACCTGCCCATATTTGGTGGTTTCTTTATCATGGACACTAATGTGTGGATTTAGTCATAGAAGCTGATTTAGGAATACTGCTCATGCTTTACATTTGTTATGTAATATGTCAACTGGAATACTTTTTGTCTTTTATTAGCAATTTACAGGGTTTCTGCGGGTCTTACGTCTTAATTCACCCTTTCACAAATTAAGGCCTTAAAAAAAGTCAAAAAATCTTAAATTCATGAAGCCATGGCATTAAATCTTGCATGCATTATGAAAAATGAACATCTTCCTTATTATTCTTGTCTTGTTTTCCAATAAAACAAATCTAAACATTTTTAAATCAAATTAAATTTGAGATACAAATGTAAAATGTTTTGGAAAAATTGAACAAAATCAAGTGAGTTCATGCTTAAAACAAGACTAAATATCTGTCTATGAGTTATGAAAACTTTCCTTTGAATTAAAGGGATAGTTCACCCCCCACCCCCCCAAAGGAAGACTTTTGGAAGATTGTCCAAACCAAACAGATCTCGCCCCCAGTTGACTACCATAGTAGGAAAAATAAATACTTAGTCAATGTGAGATCTGTTTGGTTACTGACATTCTTCCAAATATCTTCCTTTGTCTTCAGCAGAACAAAGAAATTTATACAGGTTTAGAACAACGTGAAGGAGAGTAAATAATGACAATTTTCATTTTTGGGTGAACTATCCCTTTAAGTTCATTTTTCTGAGCCCATTAGCAGATATTTGTTCTTGTTTTAAATCATAAACTCACTTTATTTTGTTCAGTTTCACAGAAAACAAGACTTCAAGTCTTAAGTTTACCTTCGTAAAACCTGCAGAATCCCTTTATTTATTATGTCAGAATGTGTGATTTTTTTTATTTTTTTTTTAGTAAAGCCTTGTATCAGGACTCTTAAAAAGAAGAAATTCGTAATGTTATATTCTTTGAGCATTCTACAAAAACGACTTGTTTAGATAACAGGGACCATTAATATATATATTAAACAAAAAAATCTTATCTAGTTAGACTAGCCACAGGTCATGTTAATTTAATCCATAAGGCAAATCACCGTGCTCAAGATTCACTTTTTTCTGCAGGATTGTAGGAACATTGTTGAAAATAGGAATTCTTGAAAATGGGTAATCTTTTCAGATATGAAGGGGGTGGGGGGTGAGTGTTCAGAGAAATAAATAAAATACATTTTATAAACTTTATCTGTTTTATTCTTGACTCCACAGTAAAATCCAGTATTGTACCACAAGGTGGCAGTCAACATCACTTGGACACCAAATGATTTAAAATCCCATCTCAAAATATATGCTCTACTCTGCTACAATACACAAGGAGCAGTGGCCATTTTGAGCAAAACAACTCAACCCTGTCACATATGTATGTATTTCTCATTGTTTCAGGGTTGTAAACTTGTGACAGGGTTGAGTTTTTCCACTTCATTTATGAATAATTTTAATTAATTAAAAAATTAAGGTATTTCTTGCTGATTACCACCTGACATGTTAAGGACTAACACAATAAAATTATGTTTTAGTTAAACATCTAAATATGTTTTATATATACATATATGTAAATATGTACCTCCAACTTGACATATTTTAACCATGTGTAAATAGAAATATAATCTAATAAATTGCAATTAAGGCGTATTGAATGTTAAAATGCCTTTTAAATATAATGTTAAGTGGGTATCATTACCCAATTTACTCTTAGTAATTTAATAATTTAATAAATGTAATAATAATTTAAAAGTTCACTTTAGAGTTATATCGATATCGACAGTACTGGCCTTTGAAAGTATCAGTATCGTATCGAAAACAAAATAAGTGGTATCGCCCAGCAGAATATCGGAAAAGGCTCTCAGCCAATCAGAATAGCGAACCAGAATGAACTGTGTATAAAATACAATATTCAATGAAGCAACTCAGCGTTCCTTCTTTACTAGTTCTAAAGTGACGTTTCAGAATTAGTAACGGAGGCTTGGGCTCAACTGTTAAACTGTCAACTTGAGATTTGAATCCGTGGCGGAAGGAAGTAGTGCCGCACAAGAGAGAGACACCATTGTTGTTTATTACACTTGCGCTGTCGAACTGTTGTATAAACGCAATATCACACTCGTAGCCGTGCAATATGGCTCTATATCAGCACGGCTGTGATTTGGCCATAGGCAATCAGTGGATCTGAGCTGAAAAAGGCTCTCAGCCAATCAGAATCGAGAACCAGAACGAACTGTTGTATAAATGTTATTAAATGGTACATAACTTAGAATGCACCATCACACTAATATAAAGTGGAAATTATATTCACATGATTTCCATCAAAACTATCTGCAAATTCAATGAATCGGTTGTGCAAGACTGTCTAGATTTTAAGAGTTCCCTGAAGAATGATCCGCGCCTGACCAATGATGTCCAGTCGACCGTCATCTCTTATCTCCAGCTTAAATTCACCACCACGACTGGAACACTGGTAAGCTAGAAAAACAAATATAGCGGAGATAAATGTCTTATTCTGAGCAGCTTGTTTCGTTAATGTTAGCAGAACAGTTACTCATCCTTGAAGGTTTACTTTTAAATTGATGTGAACTAGTGTCAGTATTTCCATTCTACTGATTAGATTTTTTTTTTTTCATTCCAGTGTTTGTGATGACATGATGCAGTGAAGAAAAAAGAGGCTGTTACCCATCATTTTCTTTTTCTCCAGCTTCTCCGACCAATAGCCAGCAAGGACTGTATGTGCAGACCCTTTTAGAAATAAAGCTGTACTATGATGCACTGATGATTGCCAGTAAGCATTGATTTCTCTTGTGCATGCCCCTCATGATGGTTTAGTAATATTTATGAGTTTACACTGTATACATTTCACATTCAAATGGCTTTTGAATGTTCTGCTCACCAGTGACTGGATCTTCAGGGACACCAACCCAGGGTGAGAAGACACGGGAGTAGAAGTCATATCCAGACTGAGTGGTCTGTGTTCCTTTCAGTGTAACGATGAGACTTTTAATCTTACCAGTGGTCTCATTTTTCACAAGAGTCTCTGCCTCTGGCCTCAAAGATATAAGATCAGACCTGCCAACAATGAAGAATTAACAACACTGCAGAATGTTTAGCATACTGCGGCCCGGTTTCACAGACAGGGCTTAGATTAAGCCAGGATTAGGCGTTAGTTTAATTAGGCCTACAATGGCAGTGACATATTTTAAGATATGTCAGTGCAAGTTGCTTTCAGTTAAAACAGTTCAAACATGCATTTCAGTCTGGGACTAGGCTTGAGCCTTGTCTGTGAAACCAGAGGTGTATGTTGTAAATTGTAGATGGAAACATTTAAAATGTACTTCACATAGAATTTGCAATAGTTTATTCATTTTTCTATGCAAAAAGCTGTTTTCACATTTAATAATCATTTAATGCACACAAATACAATGCCATGTCCAATATAATTTTCTTTGTGAACTTTTATAAATGTCCAGCAGTACCTGTTGCATGTGTCAGCTAGACGAATCATTAGATTTTTAATGGTTGGACTGTAGCACACATCCTGAATGGGTAAGTCTCCAACAGCAGCCTGAAAATGTAAGGCAAAATGGTGACATAAAATAGTTTCTGCTTGTGTTATTCTAAAAAAAAAAAAACCCCACAGAAATAGACTACTAACTGGCAGTTTTACCTTCAAAAGATCCTTGATTTCATGTTGGTCCTGCAAATGAAACATTCAAAACTCAAATTACAACCAAAAGCAACTACGTGATTGATTAAAAGTGTCCATTTTAGTTTTGTTGAAGAAAGGGTCCACAAGATGTCTTTTGGTCATACCTGGGGCTTTGGTTTGTTTAAGGGGAAGTCCATTATTAGATATTCTTCATGCTGGCCCACATTAAGCTCCCCACTCATAGTCTCAAACACCACAACAGGGTTGACATTCTCTGTGTGATGATATTGTGCTTTTAGAGCGGTCACAAGTCCATTGTTTTTGGTAAAAGATTAATGTCAGGACGAGCGTTTCTTACTTTTAAGGTAAAAGAGCACTGCTGCTGAGGCCAGGGTTGCATGTCCACATAGTGGATACTCACTTTTGGGGGTAAACCAGCGTAACCCAAACCTTGCACCTTTCAAAATACATCAAATCCAAAATGAAAATAAGTGTTGTTTGAGTAGCCCATTTCAACATGCTTCTCAGCAGCAAAATACCTGAGGTAAAATCCACAGACTTTAGTTTTGTGATGAAAGCAGTGTCTGATAAATTCATCTCAGCAGCGATGCTTTGATAAATATCATCTTGCAGCTCCTAAATGTATTACAGAGAAACATTTTATAACGCGCTAACACATTAACATTTTATTACCATGAATAACTAATAGTCAACGTATTTAAAAGACTGTCTTGTGATAGTGTAATACTTACATTCTCAATAAGACATACTGCAGCAGGATTGCCTTTGAAAGGTACATTGGTAAAAGCATCAACAGTAAATATTGGAATTTCCATTGTCGGGCAAATTCGCTGTCTTTGTCTCTTTAGTTCTGGTCTCAAAAAAGTTTAACTTTATTGAACATGCAATAAAGTAGAGATCCCAGCTGTTCGTCTGACTTATTAAATCTAAAACCTCACTTCTATTTTGTTATTGCTATACATCCAATGGGCGCTTTTCTTTTTGCTCCACCTCATGTCACCATTGCCTAAAACGGCACCATTGCCCCTGCCAAGTGCCAATTTTGTCAAGAATTTGGCAGAAGTTCCGCCCACCAATGTCTAGTTGGTACAGACAAAACTATAAAAAAAACACGCACGTTGTCTGTTTGTAACAGTGGCGTAGCGAGTATGGCGAAATAAATATTGAAACGAGCGACCCGAGTTCGATTCAGCCTTTTGCCGAATTCGTTCGCCATTTATTTTCAATAAATATGAAGAAAATATGTGAAAAGTGGAATAAAAATTCCTAACGTTTACTTAATAATAAAGTGTTTATCGGGTAGGGTTAGGGGTAGGCCTACTAAAATACTGAAATGGAAACTGTATCTAACTATTATTTACACTTATTGCAAAGAAAATACTGCTGTTACATAGTGTAAATAGAATCTATCGCTATTTGCACTTAGTGTAATTATCTCCAATTAAAATAGGCCATTACACAAGTTAGGCCTAAAATTTGTATAGGTTAGCCTATATAATAATTTTTACCTTTCAGATGAATCTCTTTTACTGGTATTCTGTTTTGCCTGTCATCGGTTATTCAATTATTATCAAGTACATTTTCAAAATAAAAAATTAAATACAATAGTTTATTTAGTATTTTGCATTAGGCTATATCAGTTAAATCAAAAGTCATACATTCTGTAAAAGTTTATCCAGGGGGCTTCTTACCCCATTAGGGGGCCATCTACTCCTCTTTTAATATTTGACATTTTGTGCTATGACAACTAAATTAGCAAATGTTTCTATTTATTTCCTATAACACGTTGGCTGATGCATCGTCATCCTGCACATGCAAAACTTGTCTAGATATGCTTCAATTTGAATGTAAATCCACGTTGTTCTTATGGGAGGCATTTCCCCCCATATACCCCTAACAAGTGTGTACAGCTCTAATAGGAAAACGTTTTTTTTTTAAAGAAACATTTCAAATATTGTCAGTTATGCCAAGATACACATTTGAGACGTTCTTTTCATGCTGATCACACCATGCTGAAAACAAGAATAAACTTGTTTGGTATGATCTTTTTTGATTTGTTGATGTCTGTTTGCTAGTTTTAGAGGGGTGGTGGGCGCTTTTCGGCTGGCTGGCCTGGATAGCCTGTCTGGGAAACCATCTCACAGAAGCAAACCATCTTAGGCTAGTTTATAGTTATTTATAATAAACAATGTTTGTTGTTTTACAGAGGAGGGCGGATAGTTCAGCATTAGGTGAAAAGGAATTTTGACTGAAAGTGAAACTGATTTGCAAGACTGGAAATTTCATATGCTATTGTAAGTGTCCTATTTAGGCTATATAAACACACTGTAAGTATTACCATTCTTTCACAATCCACGTTTTTGCTTCATCTTTACAGGTTTTTAATGTGAAAACCACTAAGTTTAGATTTCTGCATATTGTCAAAAATGGATGAGCTCATGTTTGCATGCCTCTCTTCTATAGCTACTCACAGGTCTCAAGTTTGTCTGGACTTAAAGGACATTACAATGAGTCTTAACAAACCACTTGATTTTAAAAGGTGCACAAAGTTCTATATTTTTAAGTTTTTATTACTGTGTTTCGAAACAAAGAATCTTGATGTGTTTAGCTCATATTTATCATTGGTAAAGAATTGATTACAAATCATGTTGTGTTGATTTCAAGCCAATCAAAAAGAAGAAGATCAGAGTCTGAACGCACTGCCAAAAAACATGCCAAAAATAAAAGGTAAACAACCTTAGACTAAAAATAAAGGTTCCAAAAGAGGGTTTTCACAGCAATGTCATAGAAGAACCAATATTGGTTCCCCAGAGAACCTTTGATCAGTTCTTAAAATAACTATTTTTTCTTAGTGAGAAGAACGTTTTAAAAATCTAAAGAGGCCTTTTCCACTAAGAACCTTTTGAACCTTCATGAAACCATCAATTCCAGTAAAGAACCTTTATTTTTAAGAGTGTAAGGTATATCGTTCCATTTATGTATAAGGAAAATAGTTTATTAAAATGTAGAAATATGAATGTTTTTATCACACAGTTCTGTTTGACACTACCTTCTCTCCCTTTAGACAAAAGTTAAAGAGAGCACCTTCTCCTACACCTAGTTATCTGTCAATGAGGACAGACTGGTCAATGGATCCACCAACCAACTTTAAAGGTGGAGAAACATTCTCTTTGCATTCAAGGTGAATTTTACTTGAATACAAAAATGAAAGCAAATTATACTCCATTATGTTTCCAACGATATATAAAATATTAAAGTAACAAAAATTTAAAACAATAATTTTAAAATAATGAAAACGAAAGTCGTAAGAAAATCTCTTTTATAAGATAAAACACCAATTTCTAATCAAACACATACATTGGTATGTGCCAACACTATATTTAAAACGACAGACTTAAGAGAAAAAGGGAGACCTCACCAGTCGCCAGTTATATTTCACTGAAAAGTGACAACCCAATGAATGTTTCAAAAGGCAACGCATCCAACTTAAGGTGAGGACATGTGTCATATTTGAACTAAAGTCCTAAAGAAAATAACATTTCTCTTTACTATTACTGTAATAAAAAAGTAAATAAGTACCGTACACAACACTGTTTTCTTCCAGAGTAAGAGCAGCTTCTCCTACACCCACCTGTTTGTCTTTGAAGACAGACTGGTCAATGGATCCACCAACCAACTTCAAAGCTCCAGAAACTTTCCCATTGGATCCAAGGTGAAGTTATTCTTACTTATAATTATTTATTAATATAAATAACATTTTAAAACTCTGCATTAAAGGGTTAGTTCACCCAAAAATGAAATTTCTGTCATTAAGTACTGTGTCGTTCCAAACCCGTAAGACCATCGTTCATCTTCGGAACACAAATTAAGATATTTTCGATGAAATCCAAGATGTTTTTTTTATCCGCCATAGAAAGCAACGTAATTACCGTCATTCAACATGGCTCCCACGTCAGCATCATGTGAACAGTGTCGGCCAATAATAAGCCAGTGTTCTGACGTAGAACCTGGAAGCTCTGAATGTAAACAGTGCAGTAGACTGACAGGGAAGAGAAGACATTGTTGAATGAACTCGTTATTTTTGTTTTGTTTTTTGCCCACAAAAAGTATTCTCATCACTTCCTAACATTAAGGTTGAACTACTGTAGTCATGTTGACTATTTTAACGAATTCTTTACTACTTTTCTGGACCTTGTATGATGGTAATTACGTTGCTTTCTATGGGGGATAAAATGGGTTATATGAGGGTGAGTAATTGATGAGAGAATTTTCTGTGAACTAGCAATGTGAAGACAGTGTACAGAAAAGTTTCATTTAGAGAATGCCTTTAATTTTGTGACTTCTAGACTGCTGACAGAGCAACACTTAAGGTGTCCAGTGTGCAAATCTTTGTTAAAGGATCCAGTGTCCATCCCCTGTGGACACAATTACTGCAGCGGTTGTATTAATGCATTCTGGGACAACTGTGCAGGAGAATATGTTTGTCCACACTGTGGTAAAGCATCAGAAACACGTCCAGTGCTAAACACAAACGCAGCTCTGGCTGAGGTGGTTAAAAACATGCAGCAGGCAGGCTTCAGTCCGGCCCTTCCACCACAATCCTATGCCGGACCAGAAGACGTGGCCTGTGATTTCTGCTCTGAGCGCAGATTGAAAGCTATGAAGTCTTGTTCGACCTGTGATGTGTTTCTCTGCGAAACTCACGTTAGGCAACATTACACAATACCAGCACTACAGAAACATACACTGTGTGACGTGACTGGAGACATTAAGACGAGACCCTCGCAGCAGTGTCAGAACACAGACAACAGCACTGCCAGCGGACAACAGCATCATACAGATAAAACTCAAGACATTATAAAGGTTTGGTGTCCTAATGAAATTATGTGATACAGTATATAAAACAACACAGCAAATTTGACTATTACTAAATGAATAATGCATACTTAAAGTTGCATGAAACGGAAAAAATTAAAGTTGCATGAAACGGAAGTTGCGATAGTCCTTTCTTCCCTATTGTAGTGAAACCAATTGGTGCTCACTGCAGAGCTAAATTGAGCTTGATTTGAATTGAGCTGGATGAGCTTGACCTCATCCAGCTCCACTCATATGGACGTAATGGGTGGAGTTTAGTTATGTTCAAGGATAGAGACAGAGTGACACGCGTCATAATCTGAAAACCACGCCCACCGGGGGGGAAAACAATCCAACAGTCCCCATTGACTTATATAGCGTGAGGCTGCCTCTTTGTCATTTCTGGCTTAAAACAAAAAATAGAACAATGTCTAAAAGCTGCTATGTGACAATGTGTACAGCAAACAAGCCAAAAAACCCAGAACTAAGTTTTTATAAGCTGTCGACCACAACAAAACGAATGTTTAAGGACACAAAAGTGGATACAGGCAGTGAGACAGAGCACAACGGGTCATATTACTATAAGAAATGCATTGGAGGGGAACATATTCGGTGACAGGTGAAATAATTCTTTGACATGGTTAAAAATAATTAATTTTTTTTTTCCTTTGTTTGTTTAGCATAACCTGTGCAAAAAAGTGCAACGCACAATATGGCGGAATAAGTCCCAATAAGAGCCAATCGCCGACTGGTAAAGTCATCGCGTCACTGCAGCGGCCGTTAGAAGCTCCAGTTTCTATAGAAACAGTCAGACGCGCGAATCCGAAATGAGGCACAAGAGACGCGCATTTAGGTATGCGCATGCGCATTAGCTTGATCCAGCCTAAAAAATACTGTTTTTTTGTCATGATTTGAGTGTTTGAAAAAAATTTATGAGACAGTTGTTGTCAGATTTCATTGGTGATTACAAATATGAAATTCAATCGAAAGCTTGACAAACACTTTGGAGAATTTTATGTTTCCCCATTCAAAGAGATAGGAGCTGCACTTGAATGCCCGAGAGGCGTTTCAAAGATGGCCGCCGAGTGAAATGACTTGTCTTAAAGGGACTTTGATTTCGGTGCGAGAGGGAGGGGAAGTTAATTTGATTAAAGATTATGAGGGCACATGAATTAAAAAAATAATAATAATGATGTGCATGCATAAATCATTTATAATAAATACTGCAATATTCCATAAAAAATAAGAATTGTCCATTTTGACTTCATTGTCAATTTAATTTGCTTGATGTATTTTTCTTTTTGTAGGAGACGGCAGCCAGGAACTTCTTTGAGTCTGTGTTGAATACCGCCAAGCTTCAGACACGTCTAAAAAGATCTGCAAAAAGCTTCAGACCTAAAACAAAAGAAAAAAAAAGGTAATGTTAGACATCTTGCGCTAATGTGCTCCACACTACAGCAAGAGGTTTCAGGGCTTAAAAAAAAACTCTCAAAGTTAGAGATGAAGAATACAAAGAAAGTAAAATATGAGGATGAAGAGGATTATGGAGAGGAATATAAAGAAGATGATGAGGAGGAGGATGATTATGGAGAGGAAGATGAAGAAGAAGAAGATGATGATGAGGATTATGGAGAGGAAGATGATGAGGAGGAGGATTATGGAGAGGAAGATGATGAGGAGGAGGATTATGGAGAGGAAGATGATGAGGAGGGGGATTATGGAGAGGAAGATGAAGAAGAATATGAGGGAGAGGAAGAAGAAAAAGATGATGGTGATGACACTGAGGAGACTTATGAGGAAGAGGAGGGTGATGAAGATAGTTTTGATGATGAGAATAGATACAAAGATGATTATGATGGGGAGGAAGAAGATTGGGATGAGAATGAAGATGAGGAAGACTATGATGATGAGAACAATTCTGAGGAAGACAGCGATGAGGATTATTATAATGATAATGACTATTAACCTCTGCTTACAGTGACTGTTGCTTTTCTTAATATGGATATTTACAACAGGGTCATGTAGCAGTAGCAGTACATACATTTTCTCAATTTTCTTTTTGCAAAGACATTTCAAAGCATTTGAGCGGGTAATAATTATAGTTAAAACAGCCAATACTTGATTTCAGTGTATACATTCTAGCAGTGTTGGGGAAAGTTGCTTTTAAAAGTAATGCATTACAATATTGCGTTACTCCTTAAGAAAGTAACTAATTGCGTTAGTTACTTTTTATGGAAAGTAATGCGTTACATTACTTTTGCGTAATCACTGTGCTAGGCTTTGCTTGCTTGTTTGTTTTTTTAATAACAAAATAAACAAAAGTTCTATTTTAGTCTATTTTATTTAACGGTCCTTTCACTCCAAAAGTGAAAATAATAAGCCTCAGGCTGAAGGAAATGCAAATTCATGCCTGTACATTTAAGGGCGCAGCTCAAACTGTCAATAAATGGGAAAACAACTAAATTTAAAAGCAATGCGTTACTTTACATTACTTGAAAAAAGTAATCTGATTACGCAACTCATGTTAATGCGTAACCCCCAACACTGATTGTTAGTAATATTTCAAGATGAACATATACTGAATTGAAGTGTCCTTGATTATCCATACATCATTTTTTAGAAAAGTCATGTTAAAATGTGAGTATCAAATATGATATATCAGGTTTTTGAGGAACTTTTGTGAATCTCTCAATCATCATTGTATTGCATTGCATGTTTTTCTCTTCACAATAAAAAAACTATACAGAAGTTTGATCATAAAACTTAGCATTTTAAATATCATATAAGTCAGATTATTGGAAGACAGAGTGACAACTGATATTTATATGCATTTTATGTAGGCTAAGTAGTCTGCTATACTGTTATAAGATCTTGTTGATTTACATTACAAGCTTTTGGCCATAAAAATATCAGCAACTGAACCAAAATACTATATACTATAGTATATGAGCTATAGCCTACTTGAGCCATAAAAGCCTGTAGCATCAAATATGATACTTACAAACATATGCAAACTTTTTTTTTTTTTTTTTTTAAGATTTTTAAGATTTTTTTTTTTAGATTGTCTAAATGTTTAATAAACTGTTACATAAAAAAAAAAAGAAAAAAAAAAAAGATTTTTCAGACTATTATTTCATATGTCAGGCTTTACATGGTTAATATGTTCTATTTTTGTACAAAACTAGTAGGCTATATTTGGCAAATAATCCTCTTTCAATTATTTTCAAAATGGACTGATTTAAGATTTAAGAGAGCAACTGAACAACAGACAAAGTTTTAAAATCACAACAAAAAAAAAATCACAGAACAGAAAAACAAGAACTTAAATAAGTTTATAATGTTTAAAAAATACTTTAAGGTGTTGTGTTTGTCTGTCTGTCTTGGTAGGTCAATAGATTGCCCTTCCCTCATTTTATTACATACGGTTTTATCTCCATTACAGCAGGTGGCAGTGAAGCACCTTATGCTTGATGCTGCAACCTGAGTGTTTTTTGTTCGTGTTGACTACATGTGAAACGAAAGCTCGTGTGGACTTTTTTTATGTGCGAGGTTAAAGTGGATAATTACACGTTGTATATCAGTCACATTTTAAGCATTTCTCCAGAAACTGTATACGTTAATGTCTGTCGTTGCTCGTGCGTTTATGCACGTCATGTCAACCAGTCTAAATCAAAAACATGCTTTACGTCTTAATTGCGTAGTTTCATTGCTACAAACTGATAGTTAATTAAAACACTGATAAACCTTGAGGATGTCTGAAAGCAGCAGTGAAGATGAAAACTCGGCAAGACTGAAAGAAGCTGTCTGGCACTTTGGACCACATGATGCCAAGATCAATGGAAAAGGTACCTCGGTGTTTTATGAGATATTTATCTTTCAATATGTTTGCGGTGAATAGTATGAGATGAAATTACTTTACTAATCAATAAAGCTTTGACAGATATTACATGGATATCTCAGGACTAACTCAGTGCTGCTTTTATCCCACATAGGAGAAAACAACGACAGACAAAGTCGTAGGTGAGTCAGTATGAATACAAAACGCTTGAGATTGGATTTCAGTAGTTATTTTGTCATGAGTTTTGGTTAACTTTGTTACACAGAGTCGATGTTTCAAAGCATGAACATGATGGGAATGAGCTCGGGACAACACCAGAGTTTCAATCCCATGTGGCAAAAAAGTTAGGAGCCATATTGGACGGGTGAGACACTACAAAAAATTTTATTTCTCATGTTCAACTTCTGAGTATATTTGTCATTTATCTTTTATTTCTAAGCTTGTAAGTACAATTTCTGTCTCACTCTCGTTTACAAACTCACTCAACTGTAGGTGCATTTCAGAAGTGTTTTCTGAGACTTTTGACTCAGAACCTGGTCAGTCCAAAAACAGAGATGAAGAAGACAATGAGGAAGGTAAGCAAACTCATCAGTTGCCAATAAAGATCTCATAGTTCAGATTTTCCTTGAGGTACCTCAAGAAAAAGGATTTAAAATCTTAAGATACACAAATAGTTACTGCAGTATATGTACGTTAATACAAAGTTACAAAGTGACATTTGTACAATAATATACATCATATCCACAAATGTCTAAGCTAAATATCTGGATTTCATATAGTTGAATATTTCATGTAATTTTCTAAAGGTTTCCGTCTGTTCTCCACATCTGCCTCTGGAAAATGGGAGGAACAATCACCTCCTCCACCTCCTAAAAGAAGACCAATTTCCAGCTCTAGGTGAGTCCGAGTCCTGCTTATGATAGGACATGGACACACTGTTTTAGGGTTAATCTTATCTCACAAAAACATGCACGGGTCATATTTCACCCCGTAATTAGAAAGATTTCTTTTCTAATTGTTTTTTTTAAGGAAAGAAAAAAAAAAAAACATTAAAGGGATAGTTCCCCCAAAAATGAAAATTGTCGTCCTTTACTCACCCTCATGTTGTTCTAAACCTGTATGAGTTTCTTTCTTCTGTTGAGCACAAAATAAAATATTTTGAAGAATGTTAGTAACCAGACAGTTGACTGTAGCCATTGACTTCCATAGTAGAAAAAATACAATAGAAGTTAATGTTACCATCAACTGTTTGGTTACTAACATTCTTCAAAACATTTTCTTTTGTGCTCAACAGAAGAAAGAAACTCATACAGGTTTAGAACAACATGAGGGTGAGTAAAGGATGACAATTTTCATTTTTGGGGGAACTATCCCTTTAAGTTCATTAACCCACTAACAAAGTGCTTTAGTTTACCAGTGTTCATTCAGCTGTTCGTCTACAGCGCACACAGCTCAAATAGCAATGTTTTTTAAAACAGTTTTTTAAAAAAAAACATTGATGTATTATTTATAGTAACTAGCACCTTTATTTTTCTTGTAATATTTTCAGCAACATCATGGTTTAATTAAATTAATTTCATTATTGTCTGTGCAGCGGCTATTCAATTTTATTTATCCATGGGCATATGCATTTTGGTTCTTTATACCTGTTGTCCGATGACTTATTTGCATTTAGGAATTTGATTTCTTTGTAAGGCAATAGATTTTTTTTAATAAAGAAATTTGGCCATATAAGTGTAAAATTAATTTTAAAATTTAAGGGATCTTACACTGGTTCAAACTAGGTTACTGTACTTTGTCTGATTTATTTTGAAGTGCTTGGGGCATGGCTTTTAATGGTGAGCCTTTTGTTTTTGTAATCAGGCTCTCAAAAAAATTATCAGCATTTGGATTTAGATTTATCAGCCAATATATTGGTTCTTTGCTTCCAAAGATAAAGAATTATTGGTTATTGGTGTATCCCTGTTGGAAACACAAATGAAGATATTTTTAATGAAATCTGAGAGATTTCTGTCCCTCCATTGAAAGTATATTCACAAAATTCTTCAAAATAAAAAAAGAAATTCATATGAATCAAGCAATTTAATCCAAGTCTTCTGAAGAGACACAAAAGCTCAACTGTACTTGTTTGATGTACGAGTTAAACCTTGCTGGTTCTTGCTGAAGCTCAAACATGCTGGCATGACGTGAGAATGAACCACATTGTTGGTTCTTGTGCGTCAAGCAAGTACACTCGAGCTTCCATTTACCATATTTGAGTGTTTTATGTACATTCGCTGATCAGTGTTTATATGTGAATAAAATTGGGTCTCTTCAGAAGACTTGGATTAAACCGCACATTTTATATGGATTTATTTTATGATTTCATTATGAACGTTTTGAAGCGTCAGAGTTTTGGGTTAATAGACTTCAGTGGAGGGACAGACATCTCTCAGATTTCATTAAAAATATCTGCATTTGTGTTTCCAAGATGAATGAAAGGGTTCTGTCTATCTATAATTGATGATACTAGTTATCAACAAGCTAGTACGTTTATAATAAATTTTGCATTAATGACAATCTATATAATGTTTAAAGCATCTTGTTTCTTGTATTTCTATAGTGACAGTGACAGTGAGATGGAGATGAGGCTCAGAGAAGCTGCTGTGTCTGTGTCAGACATCCTCGGCCCTTTAACCCAAACCGTCACAGAGACGACAGACAGGAAAAGTATGGCAAACGTAGAGCCTGGAAAAGAGGACGCCGTCACAAAGAAGACCAAGAAAAAGAAGAAAAGAAAAACATCCACAGAGGGAAGTGAGGAGAAACGTATTCATGTGTCAGAGAAACAGTCTAATGGAGAAGCCACAGGAGCACAAACAGCTGTTGTAGAGAATTTGACAAAGAAAAAGAAGAAAAAGAAAAGAAAAAAGTTGGAGGAGGTCAAAAAAGGCGATGATGAATGAAAGACTTTATTGTTTGAAATAGTAATTGTTCTGTTAATGCTGTTTTATGAACTTTAATAGTTGACTGCAAAGTTAAGTTTCTTGACCAGTTTCCTGTTTGAGAATTTAGCATTTTCATGCTATAAATCCACCAAAATATCAATAAAGTAGTTTATTTTGCTATTTTACTACAAAATATTTTTCGAGACTTTTTTTTTTTTGTTTGTTTGTTTTAATCAGACTGAAATCCAGAACAATTACATTATATTTTTTACAAGCATTTATTAGTCACATTTTGAAACCCAAAACTAATTAAATACATGTTCACACAAAACTCTATTTTAAATGAAAGCTTAACTGTCCTTTTATTGAACATAATTTAAGGTTTTGTGACAGATATCATCATTATCATGCGTAGGCAGCAGATAGCAATATAGCAGTTTGAATTTTTACAAGGACAGAACATTGTTTTTTTGTTTTTCATTGTTTTCTCATATGCACCAGCTCTCTGCAGCTTTTGGAAGTGGTATTGTCATCAGTAGCTGCAGCTATTGTGCAGTAGAGACCATCTGTGTAGGGATGTAAGGGTCGATGTCCCCTGGTGAAGAGGAGAGCAGGTGTGAAGGATGGCTTTCACTTGTCTGGGTCTGAGGGTAGAGCTCCAAACTACCCGAAGATGCTGGAAATTTAAAGGTGAAGTGTGTAAGATTGTTTTATGTTAAAATACATTCTTTTAATTCATTTTATTGTACATTGGCTACTATTAGTATGCCATTCATGGGTTTATCTGTCTACACCTAAACAATGAGAGCGGTCCACTCAGATGTGTCACGCCAGGTTCACACATACTCTGTTTGCAGTACGTATTGTAGTACGCAGCACGTGCTTAGACGCGTTTGCATTGCGCTGCTGATCCGCAGCTTTAAACACAGTAAATATAAACAACGCAGTATTCGATTCGTTACTTCTATATAGAGTTATATATTAAGATGCTCAAGCAAGTGGCAAAATAATTCTCTTACATAAATCTTTAGTAATCACAAATACTTTAACTTACCATCCACACCAACAGCCGAAGAAACTCTCCCATGCTTTTTCTTTCGTGTTTAAATCTTTATATGAAAAGTCCTGCGGGTCATACAACAGTTCATGTTTTTCCACCTCACTGATTAGACGATCGTCATCCATTGTAGCTTTCTTGTTCCGAGTGTAGTTCTCCGACCACCAGCATGTCACATAGCATGCTGTGTAATGTATCTCACGTTAAAAAAAAGTACTTTGATATAATTTTTACCGCATTACTTATTTGTGCAACTCCTGGTAAGTGTTTTGCTTTTCTTAGCTTTACTCTGGGCTTAAAGTAATAAGATTAGGCTACTGTGTAAAGAAAAAAGTAGTATACTTTAATTATATGCACTTATGGTAAAATTACTAAATTTTTATGTCGAACCGTGTTCATTTTGACCACGAACCATGCGCTATCACTTTAATTCAGCATGTGCAGCACAGCGAAAATAGACTGGTCGTGCCATATCCGTGTGCAGTGTGAATGCTCTAACCTGTTAACATGGTCACAGAAAATATGTGTGAACCTGGCGTCAGTCGCTTTTCAGCTCAACCTATAGCGAGAGTTTGGGGCGTGGCTACTGTAGCAGGCGGAGCCAAATAGTGTTTTGCCGATGTGGTGAATAATCGAGTCTCCCCAGGAATCGTGTCCCCCAGTGATCCCATTAGTTCAATGGAGTTTTAATGGGTAGTATTTTTAGCGGCTGATTATAATTCCTGCAAAATTATGTTATTATGTTATTTACATAGTTTAAAATGCCTTATAATGGAGGCTCGATTTCTCATAACACCGGTGCTGGACCATGACTGCTACATGGGGAAAAGAAAATAGGTGTGTTCGACTTGAAGCGGTGCTGCGCAGACCAATTGGTGTATGACATCTGCAAAGTTCTGCTGTTCATATAGGGCCGTCAGCTCTCTAATCGCTCTCGCAGTACTTTGATGTCATACACCGATCGGTCTATGCAGTGCCGCTTCAGGTCGAATACACCTAAAGACTAAACAGGTCAGGTCATTGAGATGTACAAGTTTTTAATGCGTACTCTGCTTCAAACTGTTGTAGCTCGTCATGTCAGAAGTGCAGATACGTTTATTATAAGCAAGTCACTCGTGTTCGCTCTGGTTTACTCAACTGCTTACTTATGACACATAGCAACACAGCTAAAGGTATTCCTAATTTATTGAACCATTTATTGTAAGTACTAGTTGCCTAATTTTACCTGTTGAGACATGCCTTCACAAGCACCAGTAAGAGCTATGTTTGTGATGTTTAAGTTGTTAAAACAATTCCGCTAGGTGCCACTAGTGTCGCAGAAATGATTTCATTTAAAAGGGTTAGTTCACCCAAAAATGAAAATAATGTAATTTATTAGTCGCCCTCATGCCGTTCCACACCCGTAAGACCTTCGTTAATCTTCAGAACGCAAATTAAGATATTTTTGTTGAAATCCGATGGCTCAGTGAGGCCTGCATAGCCAGCAATGACATTTCCTCTCTCAAGATCCATTAATGTACTAAAAACATATTTAAATCAGTTCATGTGCGTACAGTGGTTCAATATTATTATTATAAAGTGACAAGAATATTTTTGGTGTGCCAAAAAAACAAAATAATGACTTGTATAGTGATGGCTGATTTCAAAACACTGCTTCAGGAAGCTTCGGAGCGTTAAGAATCTTTTGTCGAATCAGCGGTTCGGAGCGCCAAAGTCACGTGATTTCAGCAGTTTGGCGGTTTGACACGCAATCCGAATCATGATTTGACATGCTGGCTATGCAGGCCTCACTGAGCCATCGGATTTCAACAAAAATATCTTAATTTGTGTTCCGAAGATGAACAAAGGTCTTACGGGTGTGGAACGGCATGAGGGTGAGTAATAAATTACATTATTTTCATTTTTGGGTGAACTAACCCTTTAAGTAAAAGGAGAATCATAGATGGGTAATGGTTTCATAGTAGTAACATCTGAATTTGGCTCCCGTAAGCACAGGGTTTGTAGCCTACCTGGTTCTGGTGAAGTGGATTGCAGATGTAAAGACTCCTCTTCAATGGGAGTGTCTGTGTGACCCTCAGGATCTGAGGTGAGAATCTGATCAGGAGAAAAATGATAGATCATTTGAAAGAATCGCTGTAGATTCACATAGTTTTACATGACAGTTAAAGGTGAAAGCTGTTTTGAATTCCTGTAACACCATTTTGATTTCAATCACCATAAATGGTAATGAATGAAAGTATTCTTGTCACTTCATAACATTAAGGTTGAACCACTGTAGTCACATGGACTATTTAATGATGTCTTTAATACCTTTCTGGGCCTTGAAAGGTGCAATGACGTTGCTGCCTAAGTGTGGTTCAGAAACCTCTCGGATTTCATCAAAAATATCTTAATTTGTGTTCTGAAGATGAACTAAGGATTTACAGGTTTGGAACGACATGAGGGTGAGTAATTAATGACAGAAATGTCATTTTTGTGTGAACTAACCCTTTAATCTAAAAATGATGTGCATGTAAACATGATCAGTGTGATGAGATTATGTTTGGTTCTTGCCTGTCGAACAGCTGTGAGGTTAGTCAGTGTCCCAATGCTGTTGCTGTCTGCGATGACCATAGCCTGGGACAGGAGACTGGAGGAGGGGTAAGAGCTCAGGTCTGCTTTGCTATACACTGAAACACACACAATATTAAAACAGATTGGTTAAGTCCACACTATTTCTCTGAAATTAGACAAGGTCTTTGCATGGTTCTTGACCGTTTAAAACTCACTGTCACCATGCTAGTATTGTTATGTAGTAGTTAAAACTGTTCTGACTACTAGTATGTTGCTACACTATGAGTCAAAAGTTTGAAATAATTATTTTTTTTTTTTTTAATGTGTTTGAAAAAAGTCTCTTATGTTCACCAAGTCTGCATTTATTTTATCAAAAACAGTAATATTATGAAATATTACTTTTTTTTTTTTTTTTTAATATATTATAAAATGTAATTTATTCCTGTAATGGTGAAGCTGAATTTTCAGCATCATTACTCCAGTCTTCAGTGTCACATGATCCTTCAGAAATCATTCTAATATGCTGATTTGATGCTCAGTTATCATTTATTATTGTTGTTTAATTACTAATAATTGTTCATATTGTTAGTAATATTTTTGTGGAAAATGATAAAAAAAATGTAGGATTCTTTGATGAATATAAATTAAAATAAATTAATAGCATTTACTTGAAATAAGAATCTTTTGTCACATTATAAATGTCTTTACTTTCACTTTTGATCAATTTATTGCATCCTTGCTGAAAAAGTGTTAATTTATTTTATTTTTTTCCCCAAATCTTACTTATCCTAGTGTATCATGGTTTTCCACAAAAATTTTAAGCAGAACAACCATTTTCAAAATTAATAATAAAGAAATGTTTCTTAAGCAACAAATCATCAAATTAAAACATGTATTTAAAAACATTACAAAATCTTATTATTATTCTAAACTTTTGACCTCTAGTGTATGTGGTTGTTAGGATGTTCTGGGTGGTTATAGGGAATCGCTAGATGGAAGTCAAAAATGTCCCCCCATAATAATAGTAATGCTTGCCTTAGAAAGTACCACTAATTACTTATGTTACTAATTAAGTACTTACTGTGGCATGGGAACTGTGCCATTGTTGCCATGAAGGAGCTTGGGCTAATGTGAGACTGGAGCTGCTGTGCTATTGGCTGCTGAGGTGAGGCTTGAAGCTGCTGCTGAAACGAGATTGGCTGAAGGGTAGTAAACCCTCCCCCCATGTTGTTGATGACAGGGACCGTCTGTGGTTGAGAGGACGTCAAACCTACAGTAAAAGACATGTATTAACATTAATTAGCAGTGTTTTGGTGTTAAACTGTCAATGTAGTTAACTATGCGCATTTATACCTATGAGAAGTGAGGAGTCTCCCAGACTCATTACACTTGGTAGGGAGGCCATGATCAGTCCTGGAGGGCCAGCGGAGGATCCAGACACTCCGTGCAGGGAAGTGAGAGTACTGACAGGAGGTAAGGAGCCACCACCAGGTACCTAAGAGAGGAAATAAAAACTCTGACTGTCAGGTTTCAGCTGCCATTTGCCTTAAAGGGATAGTTGACCCCAAAAGTGAAAATTCTTTCATTGTATAGGGAAGATTTTTTTTAAATGTCAGTGTTTTTGTCTATACAATGAAAGTCAAAGTGGTCCAGTGTTGTTTTGACTACTGTATAATGGACAAAAACTGTTGAAACATTCTTTAAAATATCTTTTGTGTCCTGCACAACAAAGAAATCTGTACAGGTTTGGGTGACATGAGGGTGAGTAAATGATGACAGAATTTACATTTTGGGGCAAACTGTTTGCAGTGTTGTAATTGTCAAAATGTTGTATTTTGAATACAAACAAGGAATGATCAGAAAAAGTTTATAATATGTAAATTCTGGTATGACCCAGTTTCAGTATCCTGTTAAAAGCTTAAAAACGTTAAATAACGGCATTAACTATAGCCAATTAGCATTACACCACATGAAAAGCTGAAAAAACATAAATACTGATAAAGACTGTAAAGAAAAATGTAAAATGAAATCTCTTTTTGAGCCATGTGGTTATAAAATGCCAGTACATTTAAAATTATGTCAGAAAAGGGAAAATGTCTTTTTTAAATGTGAAACTAAAACCACCAGTAGGTGGCGGCAAGTCAGCATCATAATGAGCGAGTTATTGAATCATTCTATTCATTCAAAATGACTGATTCATTCTGGAATGAAGCAAGTGAGTCATGACTTTATGAATGGGTCATTGAATCGTTCAGTCATCCGTTTTGTTCAAAACGCGAAACATTCAGGAACAAAACCGATGTGTGTTGCTCAAAGACGTGCTAGGAGTCTGTTATCAAGTTGTTTGGAACTATTTTAGTTGGCGAAAAAAGAGCAAAAACAAACAATACTGTGTCTAAAATGTAAGTCACTTAATAATAACTTTGTCAAACTGTTGAATAAAATCAATATCACATTTGCAATCATGCTGATATTCGGGGAAAACAACACAACATATGTTATACATGTAGAAAAGGGGCATTTTTTAATTTTTGTGAGCAATTTGGTGGTATTTTTGCTCCAAAGCCCTGTTAAAGGTAGGGTAGGCAATTTTGGAGAGGCTAGCAATAGCAAGCTAGCTTTGAAAGCACAAGATCCCACCCTCCCTTCAGAGCGCTCTCTAAAGTCACGCCTCCTCCAAAAGATATGAATGCGTACAGCAGAGTCTGCTAAGTGTCATGAGAGATGGTGTTAAATTGCCTCATGTATCGAAGCACATAACATTACAATAATAATGAATGTAAATAACTTACAGAGCTCTTACTTGTACCACCTGACTGCTGCAGATTCATTTTGGCGTTGATAGCGTTGAGAGAAATGCAAAAATTTGAGTTTGAGGGCGTGAAATTCTTAAAACGTCATGGGTTGTCATCTCATAATTATGGTGATGACATGGCGTAAATGCAGCATAAGCTCCTTGTTTTGGAGGAGTTGTAAAGGCGGCTGCTGTTTGTATGTGGCGCTTGGTGACTAACTTGTCTACAACTCTGCAAAGCCTCATGAAACGTGCTGATGACGTGTGATGTCTGCGCGAGCAGGGTGTGCAGAGGTATGGAAATATATTACAATCATTGTATGATTAGGCAAACATTTTTTGGCACAGAAGATAAGTATTTTTTTTAATATTTAGACCACTTCTGTTATTGATTGCTATAACGAAATGTTAAAAAAAAAAATTGCCTACCCTACCTTTAATTGCTGACCTGCTTGCCGTTATTGTGATCACATACTGTTCCTTTAATCTCACCAATTTATTGTGATATGTGTCAAGAAGTGTATTTTATTCTCACTGATTTGTGATGGTGTGTGTCCAGGAGTGTATGACTAGGTTCTAGCTGAACTGGACTGGATAGACGACCGCTGCCAGCCCTGCCTTCACCACTGGAGCTTCTCATTGTGCCCAAACTCTCACACAGCACTGACTGGCTGTACTTCAGACCTTTAGTAAATGAACAAAAGAGAAAGGTGGGTAAAACAGTTTAGATTTAGGGAAAAATCTTTAAAGAATTCTTCTAGGTCATTAAAAATAAACCCATTGGACATTAAAAAGGCTTCAAAATAAGTGTAATTTTATGTGCAAATGACAAAGCATCAGTCAACAGATGGTATATGCATAGAAATGAGCTTGAATGACTTTGTACCTGGTGAAGGACTAGATGGTAGTGTCTGTCCTGTGGAGGAAGCAGTTTGGCTGCTGTAGGGCACATCCAGTGCCAGTTTGTGGCGAAAGGCCTCCTCTTTACGCCGATTCGCAAACCAATTATATACACGAACCTCTGTGACCAAATTGGAGCCCAGGCCAGCCAGCTGAGAAGGAGAAACTCCCCTCTGAAGACACTCCGCTCTAAAACACACATGCATTCATTCAACCAATATTACCCAGCTTCAGCTTACCAAATTTGAGTGCTCTATGTACATTCGCTGATCAATGATTATATGTGAATAAAAGCCTAAATTAAATCTGTTCATCATACAGGTGCTGGTCATATAATTAGAATATCATCAAAAAGTTGGTTTATTTCACTAATTCCATTCAAAAAGTGAAACTTGTATATTATATTCATTCATTACACACAGACTGATATATTTCAAATGTTTATTTCTTTTAATTTTGATGATTATAACTGACAACTAAGGAAAATCCCAAATTCAGTATCTCAGAAAATTAGAATATTACTTAAGACCAATACAAAGAAAGGATTTTTAGAAATCTTGGCCAACTGAAAAGTATGAACATGAAAAGTATGAGCATGTACAGCACTCAATACTTAGTTGGGGCTCCTTTTGCCTGAATTACTGCAGCAATGCGGCGTGGCATGGAGTCAATCAGTCTGTGGCACTGCTCAGGTGTTTTAAGAGCCCAGGTTGCTCTGATAGTGGCCTTCAGCTCTTCTGCATTGTTGGGTCTGGCATATCGCATCTTCCTCTTCACAATACCCCATAGATTTTCTATGGGGTTAAGGTCAGGCGAGTTTGCTGGCCAATTAAGAACAGGGATACCATGGTCCTTAAACCAGGTACTGGTAGCTTTGGCACTGTGTGTAGGTGCCAAGTCCTGTTGGAAAATGAAATCTGCATCTCTGTAAAGTTGGTCAGCAGCAGGAAGCATGAAGTGATCTAAAACTTCCTGGTATACGGCTGCGTTGACCTTGGACCTCAGAAAACACAGTGGACCAACACCAGCAGATGACATGGGACCCCAAACCATCACTGACTGTGGAAACTTTACACTGGACCTCAAGCAACGTGGATTGTGTGCCTCTCCTCTCTTCCTCCAGACTCTGGGACCCTGATTTCCAAAGGAAATGCAAAATTTACTTTCATCAGAGAACATAACTTTGGACCACTCAGCAGCAGTCCAGTCCTTTTTGTTTTTAGCCCAGGCGAGACACTTCTGACGCTGTCTGTTGTTCAAGAGCGGCTTGACACAAGGAATGCGACAGCTGAAACCCATGTCTTGCATACGTCTGTGCGTAGTGGTTCTTGAAGCACTGACTCCAGCTGCAGTCCACTCTTTGTGAATCTCCCCCACATTTTTGAATGGGTTTTGTTTCACAATCCTCTCCAGGGTGCGGTTATCCCTATTGCTTGTACACTTTTTTCTACCACATCTTTCCTTCCCTTCGCCTCTCTATTAATGTGCTTGGACACAGAGCTCTGTGAACAGCCAGCCTCTTTTGCAATAACCTTTTGTGTCTTGCCCTCCTTGTGCAAGGTGTCAGTGGTCGTCTTTTGGACAACTGTCAAGTCAGCAGTCTTCCCCATGATTGTGTATCCTACAGAACTAGACTGAGAGACCATTTAAAGGCCTTTGCAGGTGTTTTGAGTTAATTAGCTGATTAGAGTGTGGCACCAGGTGTCTTCAATATTGAACCTTTTCACAATATTCTAATTTTCTGAGATACTGAATTTGGGATTTTCCTTAGTTGTCAGTTATAATCATCAAAATTAAAAGAAATAAACATTTGAAATATATCAGTCTGTGTGTAATGAATGAATATAATATACAAGTTTCACTTTTTGAATGGAATTAGTGAAATAAATCAACTTTTTGATGATATTCTAATTATATGACCAGCACCTGTATAAAGTGATCATGTCTCTTCATATGACTTGGATTAAACCGCTCGATTCATATGGATTTCTTTCTCTTTATGAATGTTTTGAAGCTTCAGAGTTTTGGGTGAATAAACTTTCAATGGAGGAACAAGAATCTCTCAAAATTCATTAAAAATATCTTCATTTGTGTTTCGAAGATAACAGTCTGATGGGTTTGGAATGACATTGGGTTAAATATATGTTGAGAGAATTTTCATTTTTGGGTGAACTAATTCTTTAAAATCAATTTGGGTTATGGCGCCCAGTTCACTTCTGGGTTCATTTACCTGTTGCACTCTTCCACCAGTCCCTCCCTCTCCTCCTTACTGGGGTTCTTCTGTCGTTCATAAGCCTGGAACAAGATTTGCTGGGAGGCGGGGCCCCATTTGAATCGATTCCTCCGTCCCTTTCTCACATCCTCCCCGGATTCCTCTCCTGACATGACACCTCGACTGGCATTGGTGAATTCTGCATTTATCAGTGTGAGAGATTAATTCATTCCATTCATTCTACTCTTAAAGGAGTACTAAAGTCTTGTAAAAGTGAAATAAGAAATGGCCATACTCACGTTGACTGATCTCTGTCTGTTTCTTGATGTACCAGCTGTACAGGGCGGCACGCTTTTGATTCTTCATGGGTGTGCCCTTGTTGAGGTGCTGGGAGAGATGGGATTGGTTGAGGCCGGTGGACTCCACCACCTCTCTCTGTGGTAGGTTGTGCTGCTGCATATAACTCTTCACTATTTTAGCCACATGCCAGGGATCCTCTCTAACACACACCAACACATTAATATAGTATTATAATATGCATTCTCATAAAAGTGCATGAACAGCATGATGCTTATTTCTACCATTTGTGCCTGCAGAGTTCAGGATTTCTTTAATTAATTTTCTTTCAACAATCATAATTTTCTATCTTAAATATGTGATTACAGCCTTCCAAAATATTCTATATTCCATATGTATTTTAACTACGTCACAGTAAGTTTTAAAATTTTGGGGTCATTAAAGTTTTTTTTTTAATACTTTTATTCAAAGGTAATTTAATTTCATTAAATTGATTAAAAGTGATAGTAAAGATTTATAATGTTACAAAATATTTCTGTTTCACATAAATACTGTTCTTTTGAACTTTATATTCATCAAAGAATCCAGAAAAAATTTCTAAAGGATCATGTGACACTGAAGACTGGAGTTATGATGCTGAAAATTCAGCTTTGCATCACAGGAATAAATTATTTTAATTATTTTAAATAATAATAATATTTTACAATATTACTGTATTTTTGATCAAATAAATGCAGCCTTGTTGAACATGAGACTTCTTTCAAAAATCAAAAATTATCTACCCCAGTCTTTTGAATGGTAGTGTATAACTCAAATTCTGGTATCTCATTACAATTTTAAAAAAGTATAAAAAATGTAATTAACTTGCAAATTTAAATGCATTATGTCACGTGACATGCTCAATAAACAAATAATACTGATAAAGACTGTAAAGAGAAAAGTATCTCTTTATGAACCATGCAGTCAAATAAATCTAATGATATTACTCCATTAAAGATTTCATAAGCAGAACATTTTTTTAATTTTTCTCAGAACATTAGAAAACATTACATAGTGAAAGCATAAAATTTGAATTTTAGTAGTTAAAATTCAGTTTTTAATGCATAAACCCATTAAAATGTAATGGTGAACATACATTTATATATATATATATATATATATATATATATAATGAAATCATGTGGCAGTTTAATTATATTAGTAGACAGAGATGCACACGGTACACTAATGTTGCCTGTAAATAATCCCTACAATATATTCAGAACATTTTATTTATTTTTATTTATTTATTTATTTAAATTCAAGAAAGAATAAAATCATGATAAAGACAAACTTTTGATCAAGACTATCTTTTAAAAATATTTTGAGAGAAGGGTGAGGGGGAAGAGGAAGGATAATATAGAGGTAGAGAGGGTGCAATGTTTACACTGTAAGATAAGGCAAGAGACACAGGGCCAAAGTCCAGGAAAAGAGATCGCAAATAACTCTTGTGAAAGCAATAAAAACACACAAAGCCTTACAAACACACAAACATATCCAACAGCAATGCACTTTACCTATACAAATCACTCACACATAAAGTAGCCCTTTGATATTTAAATAAAGTGCATTATAAATATATTTTATCGCTTATCAAAGAGCCACAAATTTGGAAACAAACCTTTCTTCACAACAGCACTATCTTTACTATATCACCACAGTCATGTGTACACAAACACATACACACACACACACACACAGAGCGATGGACACTGTGTCACTCTGTTAATTTTAACCAGTCGATGTAGCTCATTTATTAAAAAGATAGAAATGGCCAGAGAATAATGAATAGGGTGGGTAATTAGTAACTAAAAAAGGTGGAACCTCCTTTATATTCACCCCATCAGTTGGGAAGCAGAGCATTATAGGAGAGAGGAAGCCAATGAAAAGGAATAGAAGAGAGAAGACCTAAGATGAGCCAGAGAAAAGAGGGTTTAATCAGGAAACTGTGGAGTAAAATGCTAAGTTGAGAAGGTAGATTTTGGTCATTTTCTATGATGTTTCTTTAGAAGAGCAACATTTGAGGCACTGAAGTCTTATTAGATAGTTCAGCAGGTGTGTTTTGGATGAAGTTTGGATTGATTGAAAGTGTATTAGAAGACACCTGGAGACTTACTGCAACAGCTGGTCGACTTCAGCCCTTTGCCTCGCGGCCTCCTCCGGCGGAAGCCTCTCCAGATCATGGAAGATGGGAGGAGGATTTTCCATCTCTCCCTCCTCCGAGCTCTCGCCGTCGGCCCGGTCCGTCCTCTCGGCACCGGTTGAGGCCCGTTCTCGCTCCAGATCTCCCATGGCCTGAATCAGCAGCTCTTTTGACAGTCCCGAGCCCAGCAGAGACCACACCAGCTGCTCCTGCAAGGCAGACAGCCGGCTGCTTCGTTCTCCTCCTGCTCTCCTCCCTTCTCCTCCCTCCATCTCTCGTGTTCGGAGGTGTTTTAGCAGCCGTTGTTCTTTTTAATTTGCTCACACACTTCGTGTGCAAACAGACGTACACACGCAAGGCAAAACGGTTATCGGACGCGTTCAATATTCACCTGTTTCTCAGAGTTCAGTAGACTGAGCTTGTTTTCATTTTCTTTATCCTTTTCTCTTCCTTGTTTTAAAGTGTTCCTCTGTTTCTGCTCCTGTATTAAGTCTAGACACCTGTTGTCGTTTTGCTTTGAAATCCGATTTTTTGCTACTTGCTTTTCTCTTCATTCCCTCCTCCTTACTCTGTCGCTCTCTCTCTCTTTCTCTCCCCCTCTCTCTGTGAACTTTGGCCTCGGCCTGTGTTGAGGGCAAAGTGTAGAGTCTAACCATTCAGTGAAAATGAACATTACAAACACATTCTACACTCACACTGTCATATTGCTTGAGAGTCTTTAAAGTGAAATTTGAGATTCCTGTTTACATGTCCACATCACATCCTGTGCATATGGCATTTTTTAAAGCTTCTCGCACTTTTATGTTCCAGGGCTACATTTTTTTATTATTAAAACTAAAAAATGTAACTTTTTTTGTTTTGTATGAAAATCACATTAAACTTGGAAATGCTAGTATTTATTACTTTTATCTGAGCCCTTTAAAGAGTTAGTTCACCCAAAAATGAAATTTCTGTCATTAATTACTCACCCTCATGTCGTTCCAAACCCGTAATACCTTCGTTCATCTTCGGAACAAAAGTTAAGATATTTTTGATGAAATCTGAGGGTATCTGAACCACACATAGGCAGCAACGACATTGTACCTTTTGAGGTCCAGAAAGGTAGTAAAAACATTGTTAAAATAGTCGACGTGACTGCAGTGGTTCAACCTTAATGTTATAAAGTGACGAGAATAGTTTTTGTGTGCAAAAACAAAACAAAAATAATGACTTTATTTAACAATTTGAACTGTTGTCATACGTAGTTGATGTAGTGAACGCAGTTCAGTGCTTCCGTGTTTACGTCTGAACGCCAGCTCAGTATTGGCCGGCTCCTGCATCAGCATCACATGCATGCGTTGTGCTGCTCACGTGTACTGCTTAGGCCAATATGAGCTGGCGTTCTGACTATTTTAACAATGTTTTTACTACCTTTCTGGGCCTCAAAAGGTGCAATGACATTGCTGCCTATGTTTGGTTCAGATACCCTTGGATTTTATCAAAAATATCTTAATTTGTGTTCCGAAGATGAACGAAGGTCTTACGGGTGTGGAACGACATGAGGGTGAGTGATAAATGACAGGAATTTCATTTTTGGCTGAAACTAACCCTTTAAGTATACATTTTATTTAATAGATTTTATTGTTTCACCCTTGTTCCAGACT
This sequence comes from Ctenopharyngodon idella, assembly GCF_019924925.1. Classification (NCBI taxonomy): domain Eukaryota; kingdom Metazoa; phylum Chordata; class Actinopteri; order Cypriniformes; family Xenocyprididae; genus Ctenopharyngodon; species Ctenopharyngodon idella. Next base: position 13,412,941 of record NC_067227.1, read on the forward strand.
CAGACATTCAATTTTAAACTATAAACATTTATCATAAAAATATTTTTGCATTTTCTAAATTATGATAATCTTAACAAAGAGTGAAATAAACAAGCAATTTTAATATTTATTATTTACACAAATTATGATTTCCCCTCAGCTGTGATGTCATTTTCAGCATGTCTAGCAATTTGACTGCATGACTAGCAAAAAACACTACTAATTGTTTATCAGAAGTTAGTGTAGGCCTATTTGTTTAGCAAGAAGAGTTTTAGAGTGAAGAGTTTGAAATGAAATATACCAGTGGTTCTCATAGGGAGCTTAAAGCACAATTTTAATTGTAAATTTAAATTCTAATTGTAATTAATTTTGTGAAAATGTTGTACAGTTTGATTTCAAGACCTGAAAAAGCTACGTGCAGGTATGTTTACACAACAACAATGTACTAAAAATGAAAAAGCATTTTTCGTATATAGACGACAACGTTGTCAAAATGTTCCCTGTTCACATGGATACACGAAAACGACTAAAAACGCTATTATGAATGCCAGGCCAGTAGTTGGCGATGTCACTTTGTAAAGAAACACTACAGACTGAACACGTAATACGCATGTGCATGACATCACCGTTTTTCACAAATTCGTGTTTTTGTAGTTTACATGGAGACGATAACAGAATCATTTTCAAAAACTTGCACTTTGAAACCCATTTTCAAAAGTTCAAATTTTTCTGTTTTTATTTGAAAACTGTCATGTAAATGGCCTCTAAATGAATAAAATCACAAAATGCCACAGGCTTTGAGCAACAAGTTGTAATTTTGTCAAAATATGGAAAAAGTGTGAATTTGTATACAGAAAATGAAATTAGACTTAGCAGCAAAGGGATCAGACATTTTGTACCAAAAATCTTCTTAATGCACTTATCAAGATAACAAAAGCAGTCAAATGTCAAAAGTATCCTTCAAAATGTATCATTTCACTTACAATGTGCAAATGTGTGGAAAAATATGTTCAAATACTCCAATTAATGTCAAAGAGCTGTATCTGGGGGTTCCAAACATCTGTAAAAATCTGTAATTTTCTGTCGCTGTTGGGATGTAGTAAAACATACTGCTACACAAATGTAGCAGAAAACATTTGGGTCGTGTTTGCATTTTCACTAAAAACATATTTAAATCAGTTCATGTGAGTACAGTGGTTCAATATTAATATTATAAAGCGACAAGATTATTTTTGGTGCGCCAAAAAAACTAAATAACGACTTATGTAGTGATGGCCGATTTCAAAACACTGCTTCATGAAGCTTCGAAGCGTAATGAATCCTTTGTGTCGAATCAGCGGTTCAGAGCGCCAAAGTCACAGGATTTCAGCAGTTTGGTGGTTTGACGCGATCCGAATCATGATTCTACACAAAAGATTCATAACGCTCCGAAGCTTCATAAAGCAGTGTTTTGAAATCGGCCATCACTACATAAGTCATTATTTTGTTTTTTTGGCGCACCAAAAATATTCTTGTCACTTTATAATATTAATATTGAACCACTGTACTCACATGAACTGATTTAAATATGTTTTTAGTACATTAATGGATCTTGAAAGAGGAAATGTCATTGCTGCCTATGCAGGCCTCACTGAGCCATCGGATTTCAACAAAAATATCTTAATTTGCGTTCCAAAGATGAACAAAGGTCTTACGGGTGTGGAACGGCATGAGGGTGAGTAATTAATGACATTATTTTCATTTTTGGGTGAACTAACCCTTTAAAATATTACCATATGATCATTTTACAATAACTGCAGTAAACTCACAGAGATACTGTCAATGTTTCCGGGACTATGGTAGTGCAAATATGACAGACTCCAATAAAAATGTGCTTAAAAAAGCCCTTTAGTATAGTAGTGTAATCTGTAAAAGTACAGTACACCTGCAAAAAATCAACTTAAGTCATTAACTTGCATAATTAAAGCTAAGATATTCCCTGCAATAAACTATAACATATATTACTGTTTGGGGATGTTTTAATGTTAATAAAAGTCTCTTTTGCTCACCAAGGCTTCATCTATTTGATTAAAAATACAATAAAAACAGTAATATTGTGAAATATTATTACCATTTTCTATATATTTTAATGTAGTTTATTCCTGTGATGGCAGAGCTGAATTTTCAGCATCATTACTCCACAGTCTTCAGTGTCACATGATCCTTCAGAAATCATTCTAATATGCTGATTTGCTGCTAAAGAAACATTTCTTATTATTAATGTTGAATACAGTTGTGCTGCTTGATATTTCTGTGGAAACTGTGAAACATTTATTTTCAGGATGCTTTAATTAATAAAGTTCCAAAGAATACCATTATTTAAAATCTTTTGTAACATTATAAATGTCTTTACTGTCACTTTTGATTAAAATAATGTCCCTGCTGAATAAAACTTTCGATTAAAGAATCTTACTGACCTCAAACTTTTGAATAGTAGTGTATTTGTGTGTTGTTAAATAGCATTGAATGCTCAACATACTAATCAAAATTACAATCTGAAACATGTTTTTCTCATTCAAACCTGCAAATGACCAAATTCTTATGTTCAGTATGTGAGTGAGAGACCTTTCGTATTTAAATTTTTTTAAATCCAATCCTTTTTAACACCTTGTTGAGACAAAATGACTCAAATAATTGAGACAAAACAACACACTGGCAACAGGAACAGAGAGAAACAAACTATTGGACACTTAGATACAACGCAAAAAAAGTTTTTATATATAGAACTGTAATTATACACTATTTACATTTATCTCACAAATAACACCCATAATTTAATAAATTCAATTTACATGCTGAAGTGCATAGTGTTCCATATAACATAGGCCACTCTGAATTACAGTAAGCTCTCTAGAGCTGAAGCACCATTGTCACAGAACAATGGGAATCATTAGCAATTCTTAAAAAATAGCGAACCATCCAGGGAACATTCACACCAGGTGTTAGTGGACTGAATGGACGGAGACTTTATGGCCACAAAGAACTTGTGAAGGGGGAGCGCTAGGGATTGACAGTGTTTGGTTGCAGCAGTTTCGAAATGTATTTGCTAAAATCACTGTTCAATATGGTTGCATATATCTTGCTATCTGTACGTCAGAGCAATGAAGGGTGCATGTTCTAGATGTACGCCATAATTTTGACAGGGCTGTGCGATATTGTCCACTAAGCTGCAGTGTAAAGCCAGTCCCAGCTCTAAAGTGGGCTGCAGGGGGGCCGCACCCTCCCTGCCCTCATTTACCTCCCCCCACACTACAGGCACTGTGTCTTGAAGGGATGGGGGTCTTTGCTTTTGGACAACGGCCCCTGGTCTGGTCAAGCCCCTCACCCGATGCATCTCCATCAGGCTTGGGCCTCTACTGGATCCTCCGATCACCAGCTGAAGAGCCTGGAAGAGGGCAAGCAGGTCTACTCTCAGCTCCACGACACCATCTCTCAACCAGACGCTGTACCTGCAGAGAGAAGAAAATAGGGATGACTTTTGTTTAATTTTTTTTTTTTTTTTTTTTTTTCAGAAACTCAGTCATTTAATCGAGTAATTCTTTGGAGAACAGTGTTAATAACAACATTCTCACTTCATCTATCAAGTTCCTCTGCCTCACCTAGTAGGGAACCCTCGTTTCTCCAGTGAGGGGAGCACAGGTTGGATGTTGAGGTGCTGGGGGTTTGAAAAGTGAAAATGAACTTCCGCTTTCTCCAACGGTGCTGACAGCACATCCTCGCCAAGCAGAAACTCAATGGTGGAGTCTTGACAAGTCAGAAAGACACACATGATGTTAGGGACAGTGCTGTCACGCAGTAAATATAGCTACTGTAAAATATTATTTTGAGTATTATATCTACAAATGATGCATTACCCTGCTGAAAAAACAGGCTGGTTTGGTGCTGGTATAGTTTGGTGGTCTATCAGTGACCTTATAAGGGAATTTCTGACAGTTATTTCGAGGTGCCTGCAACATTGTCAAAAGGCACCCTTGACTATACATACATATATATTTAAAAAAAACATATTTTAAAATATATTTTGATATTATATAAAAAAGAGTTATAATTACAAGCTTTTTTGTCAAAACCGACCTACAAAATAAAATAAGGTTAACGTTACTGTTGTTTTCGTTACCTCAACGCTACTTCTGTCTCAGCATCGAAAGATTTAGCGCTCTTTTTTGACAAAATAACGCTGTTTTAATTTAAACCCACAACCTTCTGTTTTATTTTCATTTGGAGGCTTTAATACTTAATTATCTTTAATTTACTGTTCACAATTAAAACTGTAGCTGGTGAAGCTTTATCTAATCGAAGAACGATCTAATAAAGTAATTTATCTAACCGAAGAACAATAACAACTTCGTCGTGAGTATTAGCGGGGCCTTAAGCCTGTTGGGGACACCAGCATCCCATGTTTTTCAACAGGAAATCGACACAGAGAACTACTTACCCCCAACTTTTCCGCCTTGTATTCCCTTGACACTTCCACAGTGGTACCCCACTTGACAACAGCGATACACCCGTCTAACGAATCTGAAGAGGGCTTGTTCTGGGAAAACAGCACGACGTGGACCATCACTCATCGTGGATAATATCTTCAGACGGTACATCTGGCCCCAGTCACCAAGCGGAGTGGTGCTCTCCGTCCACGGTGCGCTCAGGAGGGCGCACTGGTCGTGCTCGGAGCCCGGTTCGCGACGGCTCCGTCTCTGGACGTGTCCAATACGGATTTTACGCTCTCCTTGAAACGACGTCACCTTGCGAAGCTGTGAACGAAGCGATCGGCACTGTACTCCTATAGTAATAGCCATGAAAGCGAGGACCAGCAGTGAAACCCGTGTGCGCGTAACTGTGGCCATCGCAAGTATCCACATATAGTATTGCGCGCTCCGGAGATGCTTGTCTCGTGCTCTCCACGATACGACTAAGAGGGTAAATCCCGCGGCTCTGACAATAAGCCCGGTTTCTTCTGTGGAATTTGAATTCTGGCTTCTTCTTACTCTCCTCCCCCTGGTTTTGTTTGGGACCCTTAAGCAGCCATTCGCACCCCCATCGTCTGCATAATGAGGCGCCTAGAGCCCTGCCAGTTCAGTCCATTCTTATTCTCACTCCTAATGACCCTCATTACAGAACATCTGCACCATCACCAACGAGCTGCTCATTTGCAAGAGAAACAACTTGGACCAAGGGAAGCATAAAACTTTCCCCAAAGTGCCCTATACCCTGACAATAGCTCCACAACCGACAGAGAGGTAATCAGCAGCTCTCCTGCATGCGATATAGAAACCATTCATCTGGATGCACATACTCCTCTGACCCTAAGTAGTATTTGGACACTTAAGCTACACTTTGTAATTCATACTAATAGCCTACTAACGTATGAATTTAATTGCATAGATAACAAACAATCAAACCAAATTGCTTTTCTCAGAATTAACTTCACATTTGAAGTTATTTTCAACCAGGTACAGTTTCAATGTTGTTACGTTTACTGAATATATATGAACTCAGTTCTCAAGTTCACACAGGTCTTATCAGAAGGTGTTTTCCACAGGTGTAGTTCATCACAACAACCCATTAACATTTGGCACCCCCCAAAAAAGTGTCTAAATGTCTTTATTTTGAACAACATATGTATTGTTTTATAACTTGAAATGAACTAATATTTGTGAAATATTTTGCCTGAAATGTGTGTGCAAATACTTGAAGGGCCACTTTAATATATATAAAAATTAATAATAATAAAAAACAAATATGACATCCAAAGTATGTAAGGTAGTAAAACTAGATCTTTTTGTATTGAATCCAAAAAGTTTTAATTATATTTTGCAACATAAAGATTTTGAAGTGTCAAAAGGTCATTCGGTTTAACCATCCAAAGGCCAATTCAGCCACTTCATTTGTAATTAAAATATCTTAAAATGTAATAAATGTATATATTTTTTTATTCCGGCATGATTTTTTTAACATCATATATCAACACAGTGTAAAATGGTATTAAATTATGTGTAGAAGTCGTTGCTTTGTTATGAGAAAGAAATGAACTTCATTGATGTCATGCGGAGTAACCAATATAAAGGGACCATTTTGGATCAAGTCATGCAATCAATATCATGTGACAGGATGTGACATCATTCAGACATCTGCAAAGGACCACATAGTCGTGATGCAAAGTAACCAACTCTCTCTTAACTATTTGAAAAATTCATGTTTTCACTTGCTGAAACATCAGGCCATTCGGTACAACCGCTATAAAACATGGAAAATGTTGTAATATTTAAAAAACTTGTACTAAATATAACATTTGATTGTCCTTTTGCTAGCTAGCTAGATATCAGCCTGTTAGCATTGTTTGAAAATGTCATCATTAGGTATAACCAAAAGTGTCATTCAGTAAAACTGGAATTTTGGTTAAACCAAATTACTTTTTGGTGAAAAATCTTGCCCATCTTGTAAAAAAAAATTACAAAAGCAGTGCTAATTGATTATAAAAAACACAATCTCATTGTTAACATTTAATAAAACTTCAAAATTAATTATATCTCCATTATGTTTTTTACACTTTTAAAAACCTTATTTGTCAATGACCCATATATATATATATATATATATAATTCCCCCAAGATTATTTTATGAATAGAAAAAATGAACAGCATTTATTTGAAATAGAAAGCTTTTGTAACATTGTCTTTACTGTCTGTCACTATTGATTCATTTAATGTGTCCTTGGTTAATATGAATAAAAAAAGTCTTACTGACCTCTAACGTTTGAACAGTAGTATAAATATATTTCTGTAGTAGTATATCTTAACCATCCCGACAATCTCAAACAAGTGTACTAAAGGACATTTATTAACACTCAAGCATAATTCATTTCCATTTAAAAAGGTGAAAGTTTCAACAACTATACACATCTGCCTTTAACTGTAACACTGAATGGTCTCAGCCACATTTTAAACAGTTCTCTAAATAGCAAAGGGCAGAACCAGTCTCTCAGGAGGGAGATACTTCCTCTATATTTTAGTCGCAAATGTGGAGTACTACTGGGATGACAGTGTATTTGTACACTTTCAGCCTCTACTATTTATTACAAAATGAACATAGAGCCTATTATATAAAAAGCATTAATTACATTCTGAGCAGTATAAGAGAGACATATATAGTATAAATATGGTGGATATCTATGAAATAAAAGATATCTAAGAGGAGTAAAAAAAAAAAAGTTTATTCAAAAAAAAGTTAAAGCAAGTTAACTCCATGTTTAAGGAGCCGCTGACGGGCTTTTCTGGGTAGTAAGAAGGCACTATCCTGAGGATCAGGACTTCCAGAGTTTCTGACAGGTGTTCCCTGCTGGAGAAAATACGTCTCCTGGGCTGGGCTACGGGTTCCATACACTGCTGCGCCAGCGTTCCTGTAATTCAGCACACAAACACTGTGTTTACATAGATGAAATGTGCTTCAAACTATTTTGAACACCCATGTTTGAACTTCTGAATTACACACAGATAATTAATCAATGAGAAAATGTGTGTGAAACATTGTCAAAACACATTGATGGAAATGAACAGATTGGCATTCAAACACACTCTCTAACCTGACAATGGCCTCCTGTAGTGTGTCTAACTGTGAGAAATGTGAATGGAGCAGTGCAGAGGCCCTCACAAAGGCACGATCCTGGGGTCCAGCGGAGCGCCCACATACATTAGCTACAGAACAAAAAAAAAAGTCACTAACTATTTCAGGAAATTTGTGTCTGTCACCATTTAGACTGATTTGACGAAGATCCTTAATAAATTTGGCATAATCATTTCCTTTAGGAAACTGTTTTGTGTGGATGTTTATATGTAAATATGAGATAGGACTTACTAGTGAGTGTGCTTTGAATACAGTCATAGTGGGCAAAAGTGTAGGGCCCCGGTGGGCCGGGGGTTCCTGGTGAGGTGTTCCTCAGATGAGCCTCAAGCCCATTCAGTGATGCCAAGCTGCTGTGATGCTGCAATAACAGTAGAGAACACTTTTATTACAGAAAACACAGCTATATATAAGTATTTATTTCTGTCTGGATATAATGTTGGAGGTTTACATTCAGCATAATTTGTTAATTTAATATGTATGAAGTATTTCAAGCAGACACACACACATGCTTCTCACCACTTCTTCTCTGGCCATAGGGTCTGTGTTGAACTCAGGCTCCACCAGCAGGGCCAGGACCAGCCCTTTGACTCTATGCTGGTATAATACTGAGGGCACTAGAGGGGTGTCTACTAAGGTCTCACGTGGTGGTGGTGCGTTTCTGGGTTCAAATTTCTCCTTGAATCTTCCTTCAACTTGCCTGCTCTTTGTTCTTGTCTTTGCCTCTGTTTCTCCTTGGAATTTGCTGTTTTTATTGGTCACATAATTGTTAGTGTCCAGTTTATCTTCTTCACTTTGAATGTGGTTGTCATGGTCAGAGGCGTCCAAGTGTTTCTCAAGACAGTTTGACTGCTGATGCCCATTAGTGAGGGCTTTTATTTCTTCACTCTGAATGTCTTGATCTGAATTTAAACCTTCACTTCTGGTTTCTGACCCAGAGTTTGCATCTATGTCCTGCTTTGTGTTTAGGCCTGTCAGACTTCCAGTCAAAATTTGTTCTTTTACTAAGCACAAGTTAGATCCATTAGATACGCTGTGTTCATGTGTCTCAGGAGTGAAATACTCTGATTGGTTCAAGAGATTGGAGTGAAGGGGAGTGTTAACCCGCGAGGGAGAGGAGCTGAAACATGGTTCATCGGAGAGGGAAGAACGCGGAGAAGACGGCATCGTCTGATAGGATGTTGGGGGACATTGTGTTAAGTCTAAGCTTAAGGAGTCAGTATCTGTGGTTGGGGTGTCGGATAAAGTGCGAGACAAGAGGCGGGACTTGTGGGGTTGGCAGGGAGGTTGACTGCAGTGAGACCTAAGAATGAGAGTACATATAAATACCAATCAATATGTAATTACACAACTGTTTAAAAGTTTGGTGTCAGTTTTTTTTAAAGAAATTATTACTTTTATTCAGCAAGGATGCATTAAATTGATCAAAAGTGACAGTAAATACATTTATAATGTTATAAAAGATTTCTATTTAAAAAATTCTATTCACCAAGAATCCTGGAAAAAATGTATCATGGTTTCCACAAAAAAAAATTAAGCAGCACAACTGTTTTTAATACTGATAATACGAAATGTTATTTAAACACCAAATCAGCATATTAGAATGATTTCTGAAAGATCATGTGACACTGAAGACTGGAGTAATGATGCTGAAAATTCAGCTTCGTTATCACAGGAATAAATTACATTTTAAAATATATTCAGATAGTAAAATAGTTTAAATTGTAATAATATTTTCACAATATTACTGTTTTTACTGTATTTTGGTCAAATAAATGCAGCCTTTCTTTCAAAAACATTTTAAACTCTCGCAAAAACTCCCATAATAATCACTGAGGCTGTGTCTACATTTACATTGTATCTGCACTTTATTTTTTATGATGAGAATCTGCAAGAGTGCAGATTCAGAAATCAGCGCCAGTGAGAGTGTGTACTAAACAAAATTCTGCCGTTTTCAATGGTCACTAATCTGAACGCCTCTGATTGGCAGTTGCATTCATAACCTCAACAGAAATGTGTATGATTGGTTGTAATGCTCAACGCTGCAAAATGACATGGAAAACAAAATCTAAAGCAACGTGAGGAAATCTAAATGTAGTGCCGAAATCAAGACTTTTTATTAATTTTCACTTTAATTGCGGCAGCTGTAATAGATTTAGCTTCATTGTGTAAGCATTTTATCTTGAATTTGGAGAACATTTTTGTTCATTTTGGTGGCATTTTGCCACAAGCCCACAATAATTTCACAATAATTTTCCAGAAAATGTAAAAATATAGTTATGAATACTTTTTGGAGTTGTACCTGCATGCTCTATCCACTGGGGGGCATCGGAGCATGTGCAGTTCAGTGGGTGTCAGGAACACCTGTGTGGTGACTGTGAAGGAGGGCGGTGAGCCCACAAAAGAACTCAGGCCATTGTCCGTCACCCGGTAATCCTTTATTGAGATATAAGGAGAAACACAACGGTATAAGATTGTGCATATTATGTTCAATATCAGGAATCACTATGAACTTGATTCTACCTGGCTGAAAGTTTGTGTCTCGTACACCATCACCTTCACTGTCAGCGCGGGAGGCATCTGAGTACTCACCACCCTGTACAACACAGAAACTGCATGCTCATTTTTAAAAAATGATTTTAAACCATTGAAGCGCAATAAGCAGCTAAGGAGAACTCGTTTCGCTATATGCATGCGCTGTCTGAGAGACTGTATTTGAGCTCATAGAGCGTGTGAGTACTGAACTGAGTTCTTTTTGCCACCTAATTGGGCTTGAATAGTTAAATACACATACTTGTGTCAAAATGCCAAGTATCCTTGTAAACAGTCATTTTTGTCTTAAGTGAACATAAACAGTTGAGAAAGAAAACGCATGTGTAACAGTATATTAGATCCGTGCATTTGGTCTTAAAGTGACATCAGGCCTTCCTGCTGCCATCTGTGTCATTTATGTTAAACAACAAAAGAGAGAAAATCTCTCACTGCTCTTGACTGAATCACTTTTTTTTTTTTTTTTTTTTTTTTACTTTAATAAGAATAAATGTATATTTAATTTACACAGTTAAAGGGTTAGTTCACCCAAAAATGAAAATAATGTCATTTATTACTCACCCTCATGCCATTCCACACCCTTAAGACCTTTGTTAATCTTCGGAGCACAAATTAAGATATTTTTGTTGAAATCCGATGGCTCAGTGAGGCCTCCATAGCCAGCAATGACATTTCCTCTCTCAAGATCCATTAATGTACTAAAACATATTTAAATCAGTTCATGTGAGTACAGTGGTTCAATATTAATATTATAAAGCGACGAGAATATTTTTGGTGCGCCAAAAAAACAAAATAACGACTTATTTAGTGATGGCTGATTTCAAAACACTGCTTCAGGAAGCTTCGGAGCGTTATGAATCAGCATATCGAATCATTATTCGGATCGCGTGTCAAACCGCCAAACTGCTGAAATCACGTGACTTTGGCGCTCCGAACCGCTGATTCGACACGCTGATTTATAACGCTCCGAAGTGTTTTGAAATCGGCCATCACTATATAAGTCGTTATTTTGTTTTTTTTGGCGCACCAAAAATATTCTCGTCGCTTAATAATATTAATATTGAACCACTGTACTCACATGAACTGATTTAAATATGTTTTTAGTAACTTTATGGATCTTGAGAGAGGAAATGTCATTGATCCCTATGTAGGCCTCACTGAGCCATTGGATTTCAACAAAAATATCTCAATTTGCGTTCCGAAGATTAACGAAGGTCTTACGGGTGTGGAACGGCATGAGGGCGAGTAATAAATGACAGAATTTTCATTTTTGGGTGAACTAACCCTTTAAGACTATGGATTGTTTTTATAGGCTACATTTTGATTTCTTTATACAATTTATGTATTTATGTTTGTTCTATTGTAGTTTTTTTATTTGTTTATTCCAGCTCACAGCACTGTTTTTTATGTTCGGTTAGTTCTGTCTCTAATATATATATATATATATTATACATCATAAAAGCTGGATTTTGTTTTGTATATTTAGGTTTGGTGTTAAAAATGACAGTGCGAATGCTAAGTGAACCAGGACCAAATGTATCATTTTCTTTTTTGTTTCAGACCAAAAGAACCAAACTAGTGTGAACGCACCCTAAATTGCTTTAGCCACTTACAGATGCAAAGATCGATGTTTTTTATAAACATGGATTATAGTAAAAAAAAAAATCTTCTGCAGTGAAATCTCACCTGCCCCTATAGAGGATACAACCTGCCAGCACCAGAGGACATCGCTGACATGCCTGTAGAATGAGGGCAGCCTTCAGCAACAGCAGAGGATCAATCTGATGCAGAAGTTAGGAGAAGTGACCAGTTAAAACCAGTTAGTGACCGATAAAAAATGTTCACAATGTACAGAAATGAAAGCTAGGTGCTTCACAAATGACAGGATTGGTTTCCAGAAAAAGCAATAGACTACTTCACAACTATTTCCACATTCTACGTCTTACGGCTCATGCATTTCTGGTAACAGTTTCTCAGATGAACGCAGATTATTACTACTTTTTATTGCTGTCACTTGATTAAAACACTGAATCATGTTCACTGCACTAACATGAATTATTTCAAATTTTGAACATGAATTGTTACTGTAAACATTTCTACATTTTTATTCACTACGGACAGGAGAAACTGCAACGAGCAATATGGCGAAGTACGTCCCGCCTTCTAAGTAAAAGAGCCAATTGCTGACTGATAAAGTCGTTGCATCACTGCAGCTGCCGTTAGAAGCTCCGGTTCCCATAGAAACCTGAGACTCGCACTTAGGACTGCACATGCGCATTGGCTCATCTAGCCTGAAAATAAGCTTTTTAAACGCTATCTGAGCATAAGAAACAACATTTATGGGACAGTTCATGTCAGATTTGAAATGTGTTATTTAATTGTGAGTTCGCCAAGCAGTTTTTGAGATTTCAGGATTCCCCCATTCAAATAGATAGGACTTGGTCTTGGATGCCCGAAATAGCTGCCCAGAGACGTTGCAAATATGGCTGCCGACTGAACAGACTTTCCTTGAAAGAGACTTTGGCTATAGGCATATAGAAAAATAAAGAAATGTCTAATTTAAAAAAAACCTGCATATCTGCAAGCTGTAGACCTGTTTATTAATAAAATGTATTGATCTAAAGTCAAATAATTGACAATGAAAAATGACAGAATAGTGATTAAAACAATACAAATGAATAAAGGTTCGCTATGATCTTATTCATCAGTTCTCTCACACACTACAGCAACACAGTTACTAGTTTAGAGCACTGATACCCTGTGGTGAAAAAATCTTGTATGTTTACCAGCCACTGCTTTCTCAGATCTGCTTGAGTTGGATTAAAACTTCATGTTTCATTGAGGAAATTCAGTACATAGCAATGATCAAAATAACTCTTCTCCTATCTCTTAAAATGTTTAGATTTTTAAATCTTTTTGCGAACATTCATTTAAAGTGGGATTCAGTAAACTAGGTGACTACAGCAAATTAAAAACATACATAACTGCAAACTAGTGAGCTGTTTTATTTGAAAACAGAAGTACATCACTGAGCTCAGAGTGCTTTATGCTTCACTTTCTGCTGCAATACTGACTGAATGAATCATTTTGAACTTTAAATGTTTTGTGGCACACTGTTAACATAATGAGAAGATCAGGTAACATCTTCCACTCATTCTTACGTGTGTGGAGTCAATCGTCCTCAGGCAGCTGAAGATGCTGTGCAGCTCAGTGGAGCCGCCCTGCAGGTGACTGAGATATCTTGCCCATCGTAGAGCCAACTCCTCCTGACTGTACAACTGTGGTGAAGTCAGACAAAACACAACATATATGGAAATATGTTTCAATATGTATTAATTTATGACAAAAAAAAATGATTTGTTGCTCAAGAAACATTATTACAATGTTGAAAACAGTTGTGCTGCTTAATATGGAAGCCATAATTTCTTTTTTTCCAAGATTGTTTGATGAATAGAAAGTTCAAAAGAACAGCATTTATTTGGAATAAAAATCTTTACTGTCACATTTGATCAATTTAATGCATCCTTGCTGATTTAAAGCATTAATGACCCCAAGGTATATGTTAAATAAATATATTAATGTTAAAGAGGCCATATGATGCTTTTTAATGATTTTCCTTTAGTGTGTATTATATCTGTGTGTGCATGTATAAGATCTGTTACAAAGCTCATAGTCTCCCACGAAGGGATTTATTTTATCTTTCAGATCTGCCTAAAACGCCATTATTAAAGTCCAGAAATTATTTCAGCAAATATCTACATCACAATTTGACATATTAGCATAATGCCCGCCCAAAGGCATACGCGAAAACAGAAGGCGAGGCTTCAGTTGTAGTGTTGTGGCCATGTTTTGGAGACACTGTGTGTTTAACGCTGCAAAACGTTCCGCTCAAGTCATGCTTGCAAAGGCAAAGTTGGTTCCAATCTATCTAATTGATAACATTCAGAATCTGACTTGGGCCCAAATTGATACAGTTTGTATTTATTTTGGCGTTATGTTCCAATACACACTTGAGGTGTTTGGCCAATCACAAAGCACTGAGTCAGCTGGCTAATCAGAGCACTCTGGGCTTTTCAGGAGAAGCGGCTTTGTAGAAACTGGAACCGAGCGTTTCAGACAGACTGGGAATAGAGGTGCTGCAATAATGTACAGTATGTGAAAAATAATGTGTTTTTTGAATATTAAAGCATTTTAACTTTTTCAAGTACACCAAATAACAAAATAATGACCTTTTAAAATAGCATCACATGTCCTCTTTAAATCATAATCAGTGAACTGAATACTGTAGACTGCGATGTTGCACCTGGTAGCTCTGACGCACTGGTCCATTGTAGAAACAGAAGAGGGCAATCAGCTGATCTAGTAAGTCACATACACTCACATCAGGAATGTCTACCACACAGCTTAATGCCTGGAAACCAAAAAAAGATCCCATTCAAAAGAGTTGTAAAATTAACAAAAAAAAAAAAGCACACAAAAGTCAATGAAACCAAGTTCAGTTAGGATAAAGTAAGCACCAAAGCATTAGGTTTTGTAAAAGAGCCCATGTCATTACGCAAATATAAAATATTCTCTTACCCAAATAAAGTTATCCTTCATGCGGACTGCATACTTGCTTTTGCGCAGGCGGAGCAGACGTACGGGAGATGAGGACAGTTCAGACACACAACGACACACACCGGCCAGCTGTCCACAAAGCAGCTCTTGTTCATCTATAGGTGTCTGGAACAGCACACATACTGTCATGCAATCAATGCCTCGCTTTTGCAGAAAGTATTATGGAGGTTGTCTTCTAAAACAGCCAAAAATTAAGTATTTGTAATTAGATTATATTACATATTAAAATACTCGTAACTTTTCTATTAGTTACTTTTTTATTGATTACATGATTACATGTTATTCTCACAATGGCAGTAACCCCATGCGCTTTTAAGTTAATAAGTTAGGTCAATAATAAAATTAAGCCAATAACAATATTAATAATAATAAATAATAATAATAAAATGAAGTTCATGGTTTTCTGATGTCGGTGAATGGTCACATAATATGCAGGTAAACAAATAAAATATATTTTTAAGTGTTTTATTTCTCATTAAACTCAAAAACCCCATACAGTTCTATCATGAACTCAGTCTAAGAAACCCTGACATAATGTAATATTTAATGCACTTCATGTTGTTGATAAAAAAATAGAATATATTTTCTTTCTCTTTGTATTTTTATATCAATATGGTACAAGATTATCCTATTGAAATCAATGTGATAAACGAGTTAGGTCAAAACTAATCTAAAAGTAAAAAATAGTCAATACCTTAAATGTGTAATGTAATGGATTACGTTACTAACTACAACTTTTGTCATGTATTTTGGAATCAATAATCGATTACAATTTATAAGTAATCTACCCAGCACTGCCTGTATGTTATGTCTTACATCCTCAGGATAGAAGTAGTATATCCCATCTCTAGTTGGGTCACCCTCCTCTTGCACCTTTGAACTATCATATAGGAAGAAACATCTGGAAATATAACCAAACATGCATGGTAAAGTTAGCCTTTAAATCAAACTTCTTACATTCCAGTATTACTGATAAAACTTGAAGAAATTGTGCTGAACTGTTTCCATTAATGTAAAGGATGATAATATCTCCAAGCATGCATAATAAACTGGACAATATACTTTCTGTTCTCCATGACTTCACATTGTAAGAAATGCATTTCTAAAGAAAGTTTAAGAAGCTGTGCTCACAGTAGTCAACATTTGAAATGGATCAAAACCTTTCATCAAAGTTGTCCTAAAACCTTCTTCTTAGGACAACTTTGATGAACTTTTTTGATCCACATCAAATGTTGACTACTGTATATACGGAACACAAAATATCACTTTGTTAAAAGAAAAAAAATGTACACACTTATAAACAATGTTGGGAAAGGTTACTTTTAAAAGTAATGTGTTACAATATTGTGTTACTCACTAAAAAAAAAAAAGTAACTAATTACATTACTTAGTTACTTTTTATGGAAAGTAATGTTACACATTATTTTGGTGTTACTTTTTCTCACCTGGCTAAGACTAACTCTTTTGCAGGTATTTTGTGTGTTTAACACAATAATGCATTCAACAATATAGCCAATATAACACCTTCATTTTCTTTTAAAAACACTTATACAATGTTATTATATTCTGATCACTTAGAATATTTCCTGACCCCTAGAGCTATATGTATGCCGTACAAAAGATCACAGGTTATAAAAGGTTATATTAACATTAAAGGTTATACTGCCAACTGTATAACTTTCTTTTTGAAAGCTGAAAGTAATGTTTTGTTATTTTTTTACTTTTTCTGTTCCCGCACACAAATGAGCATGCATGTCTAAAAGTGACTACATTATGGAGAAGAGAGAGAATTTTAATTAAGTAGTTTTAAAAAATGCTTAAGAAAAAAGATTAAACTGAAACGAAATGTGCGTTACTTTTTAAAATAAAGTAACTCAAATATTAATTTGTAAATTTATAAAGAAATGTGTTTCATCAAAACGTAATCTGATTACATAATGCAATATGCATTAATTAATCAGATTACTTTTTTGACTTAATGCACTACCCCCAACACTGCTAATAAACTGAATATTATTCTTACCGTCTGGAATCAGTCAAAGCAGCTGTCTCAGCCATTGGTGATCTGTTGAGAGAGCAGCAATCTGGTTAACTTTGGTGCATTAAACTATGATTAACTATGTTTGTAAGGGAGAATCTGTAGGGAAAGTAATATGCATGGAAAAACGTAAGCACTGCATGTACTTCGATTTGTCGAAGACCACATTAAATTTCTGGGATATTTTTCATTTAAATTTGGTAATAAAAATGTAGGATATAATCATTATAATACATTAAACACATTGATGCACCGATATATCTGCCAATATTCGGTATTGGCAGACAAAAGCACATTTTCACACTATTGGCTATCAGCCGATAGTTTAAAAACAGCCGATAGTCAGGGCTGATATATCCTGTCAATCAAAAGAGGGCAGAAAAATGCACTAAATTTGTGCTTTGTGCCACTCTTAAAACAGATGTGTTAAAAACAACACAACCTGTGTTATATATTTACACACTTGTGTGTCTAGTTAAGAACAACACATTTTGTGTTACTTTTAACTCAACCATGTGTTATTCCTGCTCATTTTCTACACACTA
Organism: Ctenopharyngodon idella; assembly: GCF_019924925.1. Taxonomy (NCBI): domain Eukaryota; kingdom Metazoa; phylum Chordata; class Actinopteri; order Cypriniformes; family Xenocyprididae; genus Ctenopharyngodon; species Ctenopharyngodon idella. Next base: position 13,430,326 of record NC_067227.1, read on the forward strand.
ATGTTTTATATTTACACAATTTGTGTCAATTATGTACACAAAATGACAAAACGTGTCACAAAAAATACTACAAAAAATGTGTTAACACATCCTTTTTGTAAAGAAAATGCAAAGAAACCAGTTTGATGTTTAATATTAATAGTAATTATATGAATTAATAACATTCAGAAAGTTAAGAAATATTAATTTAATCTTCAGAATTTAGTTAATGTGTGTTTATATTAATTTGAGTAATGTGTTTATGTTTATAACTGATACCGGTTACTCAAACAAGTTGATGAAATGAAGAGAATAAAGTTTTTATTTGCATTTCTTTCAAAATATAATTAAACATATAATGATTACTTATAATTTAAATTATCATTCATTTAAAAGAAGGTATAAAAGGCAGAACCCCCAAACTGGTATCATTATCGGCAGATATCACTCTGAATCGGCTATCGGTATCAGTGGAGAAATATCTTATCGGTGCATCTCATGTTAAAATGCATGTCTAGGTCAATATTAAAATATTTTTGATACTATCCATGTTACTGTAACTGCTTTGCACAAAAGGTCACGTGTACTTGATTTCTTTGAAAGGCGCACAAGAGTGTAAACTATACTACTATGTATTCAGTTGGAGGATTTATACTACTCGAGAACTACTACTAAATGCTTGTTCTGTAACTTAATTACAAACATTATGCTTGATACTCCTAACATTAAAACAAGCTGTTTAATTAGGTATAGTTTTCACTTTAAACTTCTGATTTTTAACTTCAACGAGTATGACAACGTAAACAATACAGTCAGACATGCACGTCTTTAATACTAGCTGTAAATACAGTGAAATAAAGCATTTATTGCTGCGCTCGTGTCAAGAGTAACAAATATAAATGTAGAAACTTTGTATTTTTAATTAAATTATTTGGATCATTCTCAAATCATGCTGGATAATGACCATCAGGTTTTGCACTAGTGGTGTTCATGCAGCTGATCCGTTTTAATGGGGAAAAAGTATTTTAAAAGTTGCTAAGAAGTTGAAGTGCAGCATTTAGTAGTCGTTTATATCATAAGACAGACAATGTACGTTTGCATGTACTGATTGAACACGCAGATAAGACGACAAATAGGTCCACAATTGTCCAAGCAAAAAATACTACTTTGACTCACCGTCGGTGGGTTGAATGAAGAGCAGATAAACTTCACTCATGTCATAAAACTTCAGCTGCGTTACTGAATTACTCCTTTATTTACTCATTTTCGCTTAGAAAATACTGTTAATCTCACGATTAACTAAATATCAGTAAATCACCTCACGTTTCATAAAGCTATTATATTTCGTTTTTTAAAAAGGAATGTGTGTCACAAGAGTAGTCATGTGAGAGTGTCTTGACAGTACGGCGAGCCTGGAAGGACAAACTTTCTGTTCTCCACTTCTGCGTTTTTTGGGGGGAGGCATCATACACACATTTATATATTTTATTTATATATCTTAAAAGTCAAATGTTCTATAAATACACCCTAAAGTAGTTTTTGAAAATGTTTCTTTAACCTTTTACTAAACTCTACATGCAGCATTTAAATACATGCAAAACATTTTAGGATCTGAAAACGCTTCCTTCAAAAATGAAACTTCAGACAGTTTATAATTTAATGAATAGATTTTTATTTTTTCAGTTTAAGCTGACAATGTGATACAATGGTCCTTGAGTAAATGTAACTGTTTCCATAAGGTACTTCCACTAGGTGTGGAAAGCACAGAGGTAAGATCAACAAGACTCGACAGACGTCATGTAAACTGAAAGAAACTGAGGAGTGGTCCAGGCCTGGGCAGACGTCCAGGGATGTGAGAGAGGGGATAGAGAGGGTCCTCTGGTCCATGTAGGGGAGTTTTAGGAGAGCTCTTAACACTCTTCACTCATGATGCTCGTAGCCGTCGGGGAGGGGGTTGACATGGGGGTTGTGGAAGAGACTCTTGGTGCCGTCACCCCATGGGAAACGCTAATGTAAATGTGTGGAAGAGAAAGAAAAAAAGAAAAAGAAAAAGTGGCATAGTTGTGAAATGCATTGCTTGGATAACACAATTATCAAATTTATACTTAATTATTACACAAATTTGTTCACAAAAGTCTCCATCATATATAGAAATGTTTTATTAAAAATATTATGTAGATAAACTTTTCATTCAGTATAAATAGTATGTGATCAGCTTTTCCCATTCAATGACTATACAAGATTATTTTATCATTTAAATTATAAAAATGAGAAAAAAAAAAAAAAAAAACTAATACCAATATAATATAGCTGTACGATTAATTGTTAAAAGATCACAATCTCGATTCAAACTGCCACGCAATCTTACTCCTAAATGACAACGATTCGGCTAGGTCTATTAAACCTTTGACAAGTACGATCACAGCTATAATAATAAACTGTATCCTGCAATTTTAAAAATGTAGAAAACACTGTACATACTGTGATTCACATTCTCTTTTGCCGTTTGTCAGAAAGAATGAAGAATATCTATATCCTCCAACAGTCGACTTTTTAAAATGCATCACTTATCAGTGATAAAATGCATCTACTTCTAAAACAGGGAACTACTATTACAGAGATGAAAAAAAATTAAAGTTATTTTCAGTATCACCATTTTAAATCATGTATGAAAAAAAAAAAAAAAAAAAAAAATTTAAAATCAGTTGTAAGGCCTTAATGAACACTGAGCGAGCTATTGCTGCACATAACAAACGTTCAGAACAGTACAAAGAATACAAATACAAATGTTTTTGCAGAAGTGCTATCGCTACATGAAGGCAGATTGTATAAAATGGATTAAAAAAAAAAAAATTTGGTTATAAACGAGCCGTAGTTTCACGTGCTGACAGATGCAGTAAAATGCCATGGGTGCATACTAAATTTAGTCCTCCAATTTCAGTACATTAAACCATGGTATTAAGCTTTTTTTTTCTACATTAAGCATTTTAGAATGTACTCAACATACTTTTTCACATCGTGCATCGCATGCTCATACTAAATTCATCAAGAGTCAACGAGCTGCCGACTGCTGCGGGACGTGAGTGTCTCTTTATGTTGAAGTAAATAAATGGGAGTTGGAATTCCCCGCATTACTAACGGGCTCTTGCAGTATTTATTAACACTGTATGCAATACCCACAAGCAAATTTCAGGCCCTGTAGATATACAGATCATCTAGCAAGCAGAAATTCTAAATCTACCTTAACATGTTTCCTATTCAACAATCTCTTCTCTTCCCTGTCAATATCCTTACGCAGGTGACGCAGTAAGCACAGAGAAGGCTTCCGTGTTTACGTCCGAATGCCGGCTCATTATTGGCCAAAGCTGCACACGTGAGCATGACGTATGCGTGTGATCCTGACGCAGGAGCCGGCCAATAATGAGTCGGCGTTCTGACATAGAACCTGGAAGCGCTGGACATAAACAGCGTATGACAATGACACAGAAGAGAAGATATTGTTGAATAAAATCCTCCATTTTTGTTTTTGCACTAAAGTATTCATCGCTTCATAAAATTAAGGTGGAACCACTGCAGTCACGTTGACTGTTTTAACGATGTGTTTAGTACCGTTCTGGACCTTGGAAGCGTTGATTAATTTAGCTGTTTTGGATTTCATCAAAAATATCTTAATTTGCTTTCTGAAGATGAACGAAGGTCTTACGGGCGTGGAACGACAAGAGGGTGAGTAATAAATGACAGAGTTTTCATTTTTGGGTGAACTAACCCTTTAAAAAGTTAGTAATTGTACTCAAGTAAAAGTACACAATTTTTATACTACTCGAAGTACAATTTATGATAAAAACTACTTACAGTAAGGTGAGTATTTGTAATTTGTTAATTCACACCCCTGATCATTATTTACCTAGCAAGCAAAATTACATTGTAACGTGTCATGATAACATTTTTATCCTTAACAAATGTCTTTTAGCCAATATATAAGCCTATACATGCAGAAGTTGCTATAACCTTCTTATTACCACATCCCTAACCATGGTAATCATTGAAACTCCACTATGAGTAATACAGATCAAAGGCTGAAAAGTATCAAGATATATTTTTAGTACTGGTATATGCATTGCATGTGTTCACGGTGTGTGATGTCACAGCCTCATTCCTGGAGGCCCTCTAAGGTCTCAATTACAATACACAGAGCTCCAATGTCAGGATAAACCAGCAACTCACATTTACTGTACTTAAATAAAATCATGCTTATTGGCTTAAAATAATATTACACATAGCTTAGCTGACAAATACCTATGCATATTCGTGGAGATATGCTCATGTGCACGACCTATTGATCTTGAATGACATTGAATGACAAGATCAACGACAGTGTGTTGAAGTTAATATCATCATATTATAACTGACCAAATTTAAGATGGGGTATTATATTTAAAAACAAAACTGACTCAAAAGTGCATGACCAGACTCCAGTGAATATTTGCACTCTCTTTCATTTAAATCGGCATGGAAAGCATAAACTCCCACCAAACCACTATAAAGGTGCTTTTTATTGTGAAAAGTGAGTGTTTTCACCTTGCTGCGGATGCGAAGGTGGCTGTAGGGAACAAACTCCGGCTGCTCATGGTGGTGTTGAGACCTGAGGTACATGTTCAACATGCACACAGCGACTCCGGGCAGCGCCACCACAAACGTCAGGATTTTCCAGGTCTTGGCTACATGAACATATGAGAAATGAGACATTCTAAACAAATCTGTTTGACACGTGTTAGACATTTCTATAATAACGAAGTCACATCAACACAGGTTATGACAAGCTAGTCGTTTAGTTCACTCAACAATGTAGTTATTAAGACGTAATTAATTCAGTTTTCGTTAACTCACTATACAGAAGTCTAAACTAAACGCTACTCTACCATCTATGTCAACGACAGCACAACATTAAACAGCCATTCGCGTCACATCCGCAAGGTCAAAAGGTAGAGTTACGGCTATTCATAACGGTTGATCTTTTTTATTAGAGCGTCTGTTTTAAGCTATTTAGAGTTGTTACTGACCTGCTTGTTCACCGTGAGCTGCTGCAGCCGAAAGCTGACGGCTTTGGGTCAGCGCGGCGGACTTAAGGAGCTTCTGGGATAAACGTCCGATCGCGGCCATTTTCGCGGAGACTGGAACAACAGGGGCGGAAGAAGCTTTATGCCGCTGCTGGTGCTGGAGAACGACGCGCCCGCCATCTAGTGACAGGGAGGTCAAACAACGGCTTTAAATCAGATTAGTGGGGGGATTCATGGCCAGTGTGACTCGAATCTTTTTTAATCCATTCGCTAAAACGATTCATCAGGATCTGAATGTTACATCGTTACACCAGTAGGTGTCGAAAATGTGAATTTTTCCAGTAGCCCCTCACTGCAGAACACTCGAGATCCAGGGGGCGGAGTCGGGTAGGTTTAGGGATACGTAAAGTGGGAGGAGTTGGGTCTAGATCCAGGGGGTGGAGATGGGTAGGTTTAGGGATATGTAAAGTGGGAGGAGTTGGATCTAGATCCAGGGGGTGGAGATGGGTAAGTTTAGATCCAGGGGCGGAGACGGGTAGGTTTAGGGATATGTACAGTGGGAGGAGTTGGATCTAGATCCCCTGGATCTCGTGTTCTGCAGTGAGGACCATCTCAATTTTTGGGTGTTGAGTGTGTAAATCATTGACTCTACCTAATCGTTACACAAAACAGCAATAATAGAGTGAATTATACATTTTAATAACGATTTTATGTCATAGTAATTGTGTTACTGTCATGTTATGTGAATTGTGTTAATCAGTCACTCTCACACATTTATAATTTTTTAGCCATTTTGTGTAGGCCTACTAACTTGTTGGGAACACAAGTCGACTCACAAGACGAACTTAGGAAATGTACACACCAACAAGATGCTAAATTGGTTCATTCACGAACAAGTATCGCTTGCTTCGAGTCTCTTTCTGACTGAAAACTTAGACTTAAGTAAAATGGGAAGCCCGCAGTCGAAAGCTTATTAGGCATGTGAAACAAAAGTGAAGAGGATAGATAGATAGATAGATAGATAGATAGATACCGCTCTGTTCAAATTATGATTTACTCATAAAGAAGATTCTGCATTCCCTTACGTAAATTATAATGACTTAAAAAGGCAGCAAAAGAACAGTGCTGAAGTTTTTGGGTTTTTAGGCTTTGGATCTGTGAATGAAATTATGCATTTGAATCACTATTGTCACGAGTCAGACAATTAGCACGCGTCCTGTTACACACGAATCAACTGTAACTATTCAGTGGTAATTTAAGTATTATGGTTAATTACATGCAATAATAACATAAAAGATTACCACTGGAAACACTTTATGTCATTCTACCGCTTTTATTTTAGTTGTAGACAAGTTTACCTTTAAAAAGCCAACGGGCATGTGACTAGCTCGTGCACAGTTGTTTTTCTGACTTGCCACTACGATATTTATATTTTATAGCTATTTGTCACGCATTTCTGGCAACTGCGATGTTCTTGGCAGAAATCCCAGAGCTTTGGTTTGGCTGGGTGGAGAGGACCAGCCCCTCTGGCGTCATCCTGCCATTCCACAGAATCTTCACTTTCCATGTTGTGCCATGGAAAACTGTATGTGTTGCAAGGAAACAAGTTGATCAGTAAGTTGACTTTTCTTAAAGATTATTTACGCATTGAATATTCAACAACTGCTCTTCAGAGTGTTTTCTCATTGTTTATGTGTTTGTTCTTGCTTATAACAATTGCATCTTTTGTACTGAATTTAATGTTGCACCGATTTATCGCGATGTAATTGAACTTCTAGTATTTCAGAGAACGTTGTGAAGTGGAATCTTTCATTATTAGATAATCACTTGATTTATACTTTTGTCCTTACATTCAGGCTATAGGCTGACCTCAAGAAATGCAGGCCAACAAACTCTCAGATGATGTGGAGGGAAATCCTGACAGGGTGGATCCCTTCTACCATCAAGGCAAGTAGTATCATTGTAGCTTATTATAGCAGAGACAGTGGCTATGGGCGTTGGCTGCTCATACACTGGGTAAGGGTTTTAAGGCCACCAGGTAGGGGTTATCTATGAACTGAAAAAAAACAAAAAAAAAAAACAGGTCATCTGTGCCCATGTGTCAGGCATTTATAAATTGCATAACATATTAACTGTCCCAGTAGAGGGACACTAGGCACAATTTTTCTATTGCCTTTTTTCCCCAACACATATTTTAGTAACCATTTGAAAACATTTGAAAGCTTAAACACTCAAAATTCATCCTGTGGAAAGGGTTTTAAAATTGTGCATTGCGTTACTGTTGAAATAGTTCTTTTTTCGCAGGCTCGATATCAAGTTCAAATTTGGAACACAAATTAGTTAGACATGGCAATTTTAGAGTCCAATTATTTTGTAAAATATATATTTTTTACAAAATAAAAATGTTTAGCTCAGTACATTTGCTTTATAGTAAACTTTTATAACTTTCTCACAACTTTTTAAGTGAATTGCTTTTACTTCTGCAATAATCTACTGAGTGTCCTTCTTTAAAGGAATAGTTCACCCAAAAATGAAAATTATCCCATAATTTACTCACCCTCAAGCCATTCTAGATGTATATGACTTTCTTCTTTCAGACGAACACAATCGGAGTTATATTAAAAAATATCCTTGCTCTTCCCAGCTTTATAATGGCATTGCATAGTGCATTTGAATTTGAAGCTCCAAAAAGTGCATCCATCCATCATAAAGATATCCACACGACTCCAGTGGGTTAATAAATGCCTTCTGAAGTTAAGCAATCGGTTTTTTTAAGAAAAATATCAATATTTAAAACTTTATAAGCTATAATCCCTGACACTGACATATGATTTAGGCATAGCGTAAGATTAGGACAAAGGATAGAGCAAAACAAAATGCCGGTCACGAATAAGAATTCTAAAACGAGAAGTTTTAAAGAAAAATGTTTGAGTATTTTGATATAAGAGAAGAGAAGCTAATACGTCATGCGTCGGGTTAGAGGTCACCCTTCCGCCGGAACTCAAAGCCAGTGATTATAGTTTATAAAGTTTTAAATATGGATATTTTTCCACTTCGCTTTAGTGGAACCCACTGGAGTCATATGGATTACTTTTATGATTGATGGATGTGCTTTTTGGAGCTTCAAAAACTCTTGATACTACTCAGTGCCATTACAAAGATGGGAAGAGCCAGGATATTATTCAATATAACTCTGATTGTGTTCGGCTGAAAGAAGAAAGTCTTAAACACCTAAGATGGCTTGAGGGTGACTAAATTATGGGATCATTTTCATTTTTGGGTGAACTATTCCTTTAAAAAGAGACCAACCTTAGGTCTGCATTCTGAAGCACTCATGAATTACAGCCATTTAAGTTCAGATCTATGCTCAAAAAGGGAGGTGACTAAATTACAAGTTAAAGTAAAATATGGTGGTATCTGGAACTGTTTTGCAGGCTTTATGTCAGCTCATTTGATATATAGTGCTTGCTTAAGATATGCCAAATTTAAAGTCCGTTCTAAACTGTTTACTTTTGGCATTTAAAGTCTGTTTACTGTTATGTCCCCATTCAGGCAAAGTGGCTTGTGTCATGTTCACCGTTCTCCTCCTCCTTTCATTCTTGGTAATAGGAATCGTAACGGGTGTCAACTGTAAGTCAGACTTATAATAATGTCAATTGTCTCGGAGCAAGTTTTTATGTGTTAACAATAAATAACAGTAACTGTAACTGTTTTTAATTTAAGTCAAGAAGAATTCACAAGAGGATCAGACCAGAGGTCTTCTTTCTGATGATATTACGCCTATCCCATTTCAGATCAAAGGTGATAGAGGTAAGAAATGTTGCATTTAAAGACAATGAATACAATAGCAATACAAATATAACATGAATGGAGGTCAATAAATTCACAGCTCTAATGAATTTTATAATTATAAACACATTGGTATTCAAGTGTTGTCTGTAGTCATGTGTTTTGTTCTCTTAAATACAGGGCGCTGCTCGGATGGTTGGGTTTCATATAAGAACACCTGTTATATGTTAGTGAATGTTTATGGGACGTGGGAATTATCACAGTCTTTTTGCCACAACCATGGGGCGCACTTGATGGTTGTGAACAGCGAGGAGGAGCTGGTAAGGACATATATTGGTGTTTCTTCAGTCTATGTGTGTGTGTGTGTGTGTATATATATATATATATATATATATAATATATATATATATATATATGTTTTTTTTTTTGTTTTTTTTTTTAAAGTTTGGGGTCAGTATGATTTGTTTAAAGACTTTTATTGATCAAACATGACAGTAAATATGTTTATAATGTTACAAAGAATTTCTGCACAACTGTTTTCAACACTGATAATAATAAGAAATGTTTTGTGAGCAGAAATCAGCATATTAGAATGATTTCTGAAGGATCATGTGACACTGCTTCACCATCACAGGAATAAATTACTTTAAAATATATTAAAATAGAAAACAGTTAATTTAAATTGTAATAATACACTGCTCAAAAAAATTAAAGGAACACTTTGAAAACACATCAGATCTCAATGGGGAATAATATCATGCTGGATATCTATACTGATATGGACTGGGTAATGTGTTAGGAATGAAAGGATGCCACATCGTTTGATGGAAAGGAAAATTTTCAACCTACAGAGGACTGCAATTCAAAGACACCCCGAAAATCAAAGTGAAAAAATGATGCAGCAGGCTGCAAATTTCATTGCAGCAACTCAAAATGGTACTCAGTAGTTTGTATGGCCCCCATGTGCTTGTATGCATGCCTGACAATGTCAGGGCATGCTCCTAATGAGACGACGGATGGTTTACTGGGGTATTTCCTCCCAGATCTGGACCAGGGCATCACTGAGCTCCTGGACAGTCTGAGGTGCAACCTGGCGGCGTCGGATGGAACGAAACATAATGTCCCAGAGGTGTTCTATTGGATTTAGGTCAGGCGAGCGTGGGGGCCATTCAATAGTATCAATTCCTTCATCCTCCAGGAACTGCCTGCATACTCTCGCCACATGAGGCCGGGCATTGTCATGCACCAGGAGGAACCCAGGACCCACTGCACCAGCACAGGGTCTGACAATGGATCTAAGGATTACATCCCAATACCTAATGGCAGTCAGGGTACCATTGTCTAGCCTGTAGAGATCTGTGCATCCCTCCATGGGTATGCCTCCCCAGACCATCACTGACCCACCACCAAACCGGTCAAACGATGTTACAGGCAGCATAACATTCTCCACGACTTCTCCAGACCCTTTCACGTCTGTCCCATGTGCTCAGGGTGAACCTGCTCTCATCTGTTAAAAGCACAGGGCTCCAGTGGCGGACCTGCCAATTTTGGTGTGCAATGGAAAATGCCAATCAATCTCCACGGTGCCGGGCAGTGAGCACAGGGCCCACTAGAGGACGTCGGGCCCTCGGGCCACCCTCATGAAGTCTGTTTCTGATTGTTTGGTCAGAGACAGTCACACCAGTGGCCTGCTGGAGGTCATTTTGTAGGGCTCTGGCAGTGCTCATCCTGTTCCTCCTTGCACAAAGGAGCAGATACCAGTCCTGCTGATGGGTTAAGGACCTCCTACGGCCCTGTCCAGCTCTCCTAGAGTAACTGCCTGTCTCCTGGAATCTCCTCCGTGCTCTTGAGACTGTGCTGGGAGACACAGCAAACCTTCTGGAAATGGCACGTATTGGTGTGCCATCCTGGAGGAGTTGGACTGCCTGTGCAACCACTGTAGGGTCCAGGTATCGCCTCATGCTACCAGTAGTGACACTGACACTAGCCAAATGCAAAACTAGTAAAAAACAGTCAGAAAAGATGAGTAGGGAAAAAAAATATCAGTGGCCTCCACATGTAAAATCATTCCTGTTTTGGGGGTCGTCTCGTTGTCCATCTAGTGCACCTGTTGTTAATTTCATTAACACCAAAGCAGCTGAAACTGATTAACAACCCCCTCTGCTACTTAACTGACCAGATCAATATCCCAGGAGTTTAACTGACTTGATGCTATTCTCTGATTAAAAAGTGTTCCTTTAATTTTTTTGAGCAGTGTATTTTACAATATTACTGTGTTTACTGTATTTTTTTAATCAAATCGACCAACTTTTGAATGGTAGTGTATTTCTGAAAGCATTATACAGTATATAGTAATAAATCATAGGTGTATAATTAAGGCACATTGGTGACTCTTTATTTTAGGAGTTCATTTCAAGATTTGTCCAGAAGCAGACTGACTACTGGATAGGCCTCAAGAGAGACAAAATGGGCAAATGGTCCTGGGTTAATGGAGACGATTATCATTCAGCTCCATGGTAAGCGAGCATTGACTTCCATGCATTTGAAACGTGTGTTTTATGTCATCTGTGATTGCTTTTAAAAATCATTAGGAAACAGCAGCCACGCAGTATGTACAACAAGATCAATACATCATCTTTTGAATTCATTCTGGTTTGTGTTCTTTTCAGTTTCTGGGATGAAAATCAACCTTCTAATGGTGGTATGGAGTCCTGCGCCCATTTAAAAGGAACTGACTCAGTGCATCGCAAGCTGTTGCATGATGCTGACTGTCACAGTGAACACTATCACATTTGTGAACACAAACTAGAGAAAGGCATGTGGTAGGAAACTTTGCCCTTATGCCAGCTGCATTAGCCTGTTCTCCTAAAATCCTGCTATGGACACACACCTTCTTTTTTTGTAAACTGTACTTGTCTGACTGGTGCAAATTCAATGTACTTTTGCTATTCACAAGGCACGTGTAAAGTGCTGTTATATGAACACATCCAATTAGGTAATATTTTCAGTATAATTAGACTTTGTTCAACTCATTTTTGCTATTTAAAATTGTTATATTTAAATATATTTTTAAAGTGTATACTATAAAGTATCTGACAAAGACAGGATTAAAGGGATAGTTCACCCAAAAATGAAAATGTGATGTTTATCTGCTTACCCCCAGGGCATCCAAGATGTAGGTGACTTTGTTTCTTCAGAAGAACACAAATTATGATTTTTAACTCCAACCGTTGCGGTCTGTCAGTCGTATAATGCATGGCAATGGGAACACCATATAAGAGTCAAAAAAACATGCACAGACAAATCCAAATTAAACCCTGCGGCTCGTGACGACACATTGATGTTCTAAGACACGAAACGATCGGTTTGTGCGAGAAACCGAATAGTATTTATATAATTTTTTACCTCAAATACACCACTATGTCCAACTGCCTTGACACACGCACGGCATCCAGTGCGTGAGGTGTGTACGCGCTCTGGTGTAATTTAAAGGATTAGTTCACTTTCAAATAAAATTTTCCTGATAATTTACTCACCCCCATGTTATCCAAGATGTTCATGTCTTTCTTTCTTTGGTCAAAAAGAAATTAAGGTTTTTGATGAAAACATCCAGGATTATTCTCCTTATAGTGGACTTCAATGGTCTCTCCAAACGGTTTTACAGTTTCAGTGCAGCTTCAAAGGGCTTTAAACGATACCAGACGAAGAATAAGGGTCTTATCAAGCGAAACGATCATCATTTTCTAAAAAAATATAACTGTATATGCTTTATAAACACAAATGATCGCCTTGCACGTAGACGTAGGACAGGCGTAGGACATACAGCATAAGCTTTTTGAAGAATACGGAAAGCGGAAGCACGTGCAAGGCGATCAATTTTAAAGAACCCTTTATTCAAAAAAGTTTCTATGTAAGGATAATTTGCATAATACTTTCAAGTTTAATTAAATTTTTTTGTAGGATAAAGTATGTTTATACATCTAATTTGTAAGATGTTATTCAAAATAAAATAAAAAAACATAATTAATTAAAATTAAATCCATAAAATGGTTATATGGGAACCCCTAAAATTTTCTAGATATGAAGCAGTCTTTACTTCAGTCTTCAGTGTCACATGATCTTTTATCAATGTTAAAAACAGTTGTGTTGCTTAAACCTTTTTGTGGAAACCATGCTACAATTTTTTCAGGAATCTTTGATGAATAGAAAGTTCAAAAGAACAGGATTTATTTAAAATTGAGTTAATCAGTAATTTCTTAACTCAATATTTTGTCATATTTCACACATGTGAGGATGCAAATGTTATGAAAAGTCCAACAGGATGTTAGGACTGTCAATTCCGCTATCGGAAATGGTTTAGGAGTCGTTGCGTAAGGACAGAATGACAGAAAAACAGCCATCAGGACACTGACTGCAGCAGAGGAGGGAGATTCGACAGAAAGACTTCACTTTAAACAGTAAGATTCACTGCATTTGACAGTTATTTTTTTTTTAATTTGTATTTTTCACATAAAATCATATTGTCTTCAGTGTATGAAACTTCATGGTAAAATCTTTATTTGTTGGCAATTAGTATGTTTTACAGTTTTCATGGTCTTTTAAGAATATGTTTGATGTCTTCGGTTTGGTTTTGTGTATTTTAACTGTAACGTATGTCAGATAATAAATCTCTGATAGACAGAAGTCCCTCCATTCTGCTGTGTTTTTGAACTAGTATGTGGACAGACATTTGCTCTTCTCCATGTTTGTGATGGATGAAGTTCAAATAGAATTTGTCAGTCTAGAGGTTAATATTCAACTATTTCGTTGCATGACCTTTCACTTAGTACATTCAGACAGGCTTTATTTAGACCAATATTTATATGTTGGGACAAAAGTCATTAATTAAGGGAAATACATTTCAGTTCAGTTTTAATTATTTGATGTGAATCCTGCTTTATTCTTCAGACATGGAATCTATATCGTATGACCGGTTTACCACATCTGAGGCAGAAATTAATCACACTGGCCAGAAATTTATACATGAATCAGGTGAGAAAGGTGTTTTTTTTTCTTTCAGTTTATGAAAGGAATGTTTGCAAATTGTGCTTTGTAGAAAATATTAAGAATAAATCTATCTTGCCATCTTACTAAGAAAGACTTACATTTCTAGTAACCAGAAAAGAGGGTGAAATACCATGGTAAATCCTTATTTACTAAATGAATATTGACACTCCATGACAACCCAGATAACAAGGAAAGTTCTCAGAGCTTTGGCTAAGGTTCTGGCCAGTGTTGGGGGTAACGCATTACAAGTAACTTGAGTTATGTAATCAGATTACTTTTTTAAGTAACTAGTAATGAAGTACTTTTTCAGTTTACAACAAAATATCTAAGTTACTTTTTCACATTTATTGATTGACAGCTCTCCTGTCCCCATGTTGAGAGAAATAAAGTGCAGAGGTGTTGTGTGCGCTGTGTAAACATGATGGTTATTGTAGTTCTAGACTAAATGTGAGCATTTACTCCTCTCACTTGCACGAAAACATTCAGTATTCCTCAAAATGAATAAAAAGTGAAATGCAATCTCAGAATTGTACACAAACCTGTAATAATTAACTATATTAAATTAAACAAATATACTTTATGTATTTAATCTCACTTTATTAACCAATGTCTTTGCTGCTGACCTTCAATGATCTAATGCAACCATACTAATAAGCAAAAATGACTTTCGATTAGATTTAGAAGAGTGTTGAACTTCCTTTCTTCGTATCCTATTCTTCTTTAATCCAGAATGGCAGCACAGCTGAAAGGTTTGTTTGAGCTGCGCCCTCTACTGTACTGGCGTAAATATGCATTTCCTTCAGCCTGAGGCTTATTCATTTCACTTTTGGTGTGAAACGGCCTGAACATTTGCCAAAAATATAACTTTTTTGTTGTTATTAAAAAAACAAACAAGCAAGCCCAGCCCAGGTGAGAAAAAGTAATGCAAAAGTAATATAATACATTACTTTTCATAAAAAGTAACTAAGTAACGCAATTAGCTACTTTTTTAGGGAGTAACGCAATATTGTAATGCATTACTTTTAAAAGTAACTTTCCCCAACACTGGATCTGGCAAGGTTCTCTCAAAGTTATTTCATACAGTAACATTAATAAAATGTACATTTAAAGCTACGTGGTCTATAATGTTAGCACAAAAACATTATTTATACATCGTTCATAGAACGTTCTTCTGAATCATATTAATTGGACGTAAGTCTAATGTTTTTTAAATATTACAATTTACTATTTGCTTCGTATGGTTCAGAGAACATTCAAACGTAACATTCCCATAATGTTTGCAAAATGATAAAATTGAACATTCCCTTAGTTTTCTCTAACGTTCACATCACATAACCAAGAAATTTTTTTTTAAAAACATTTTAAAAAGTGGATGTTTTGAACGTTCTGAGAACATTCAGAAATAACGTTTTCATATTTTCAGCAACGTCAGCAAAACATTCTTAGAACATATTTTTGTTAGCTGGCTGGGAATTCAGAATGTAGTTTCAGTCTGTGTTTGTTCCATATTCTGATGTTATAACATTAATTCTTTCCTACAGGTAGACAGAACAGAAAGATGTACATAATATATGGCGTCCTCATCCTCTATGTGTTTATACTGACACTGGCTGTAGGAATTAAAAGTATGTTGTGAGCATTTTTCTTCCATCCACTAATTTGTTGATGTCAAATTTAGCAAAACCTGTTGCATTCCACTGCAAAGAGTTCCATTCCAAAGAGTTTGATTTTCATTATGATTTTTAAAAGTCTCTCAGGTCAGCCAAGACGTCGCTGATGTTAGACTTTCTGTGGAGTCTATTGTTGCCTCAATTAAAGAGGCCCCCAAAACTCTGCAATTTGGTAAATAAAGAACAATTTTTATGTCTTTGTAAAATTAAATTTTTATATGGGTTTATGCTTAAAATGCCTGTAATATTAATTTGTTGCGATATTTTTTTTTTTTTTTTTTTATCATTCATTTATTCATCTTTTTCACCCAGAAAATGCTCATTTCTCGGAGCTTGTGATGCCGGAGCGAGGTGAGGCTGCTCATGACATACAGTGGGGTCCAAAAGTCAGAGACCACTTGTGAGAATTCTTTGCATCTAAGCTTTGCGTTTATGTTATTGAATAATAATAATAATAATAATAATAATAATAATACAAAATATATCATCAGCATAACAGTTTGAGTAAAAAGTTGAATTGAAAAATGTACATACATTTCAAAATGCCTCAGTATTAGGTTTCTCATCTTGAGCTTAAGCTTCAATGGAAGAATATCTGACTGTCTATAGAAAGAATCACATGTTACAAATGTACTACTTTTATTGACCTACAAACAGAGCGGAAACATAATTCAGATGATTTTTTTTTTAATTTATCAAACTAAAACTCTGTTATTTCCAGGGTTAAATTAGATTATAAATCCCAGATTTTCAACGTGGACTCAGACTTTTGGACTTTTACTCATTTGCAAAATGCTCTTTATTCCTGCTCTTTACTCATTAGCAAAATATTTATATTGGGCTTGGCTGTGAAACCTGTCTGATTTAAATTTTGATTTATTTTGATTATATGCATTTTTAACTGTACAGGTCCCTGCCAGGAAGACTGGGTGTTTTATAAAGATTCATGCTACTTTCAGTCTTCAGCAAAGAAGAGCTGGCAAAGTGCTGAGAACAACTGTATCCAGAAAGGATCACACTTAGTGGTTGTCAATGACTTGGATGAGCTTGTAAGACAAGAACACACACAGCATCATAATTATTTGTGGGAGTCTTATTGTGAGGTTATATGTAAGTTTGCTCTCTTTTTAAAACAGGACTTCCTATCTGCAATTGTGAAGACATCTAACAGCTACTGGATGGGGCTTGTTGAGAAAGAAGAGGGACAATGGTCCTGGGTTGATGGAACAGACTTTAGTGCTACTGAACAGTAAGAATGAATATAAAAGAATAAGAGGAAGTCAATGGGGGGGAAAAGGTTTTTGGGCCAGATTTGCTAACAGCTTGTGCCAGCGCAAACCCTCTTTTGGCATTAAAAAACTACTGTGGGGATTTACTTTAGTGCTGAAAAGGAATTGTTTTGCATATGCATATATAGGAGTTTCCCTTTCAGACTTGAAATTAATGGGAGGAAAGTATTTAAATGAATCATGCAATGCAATTTACTAATGTTTGTGCTCGACCAAAATTAGGAACTTTTAAAATAGCATTATAGGGGCACTTTAATCTAACTCTTGATGTCTGTTTCAGCTACTGGGATATAGGTCAACCAGATGACTGGGCCGTCCGTCTGAATGGCGAGGACTGTGGGCAGCTCCATGCTCGGCTAACTGAGGAAAGACGGAGGCTGTGGAATGATGCAGACTGTACGCTCTCTTACCCTTACATCTGTGAGGGCAAACCCAAGAACCACTGACAAATAACAACTAAGCTCAAACACTGCAAAAATCTGTTTCTTAAGCAGCATTTTTGTCTCTTTTTCCAGTAAAAATATCTAAACATTCTTATTTGAGGTGCAAGATTGTAGATAATAGACTTATGAGAAGATACATCTTGAATTTGAAGTTGAATTGAAGTTTTCTTCAAATAGTTTTTATTTTCTTAATTTAAGCAAAACATTGTGTTAGATTTGTGCTTAAAACTATTTACCAATGGGGTAAGATTAATAAACATTGTCTAAAATTTTGCTTCTCAAGTGAATTTAGGGATGTTTAGATGTTTTTATTAGAAAGACTAATGAAATTTTCAGTGTATGCTACATAATGTAACATTATTATTTCAAAAATGAATGTGACAGTCAACTAGTATCCATGCTATTTTATTTTTTATTTTTGAGTGTTTAATTTATAAGGTTTTATTATGAAAATAATAATGGCATGCAAATGTACTTAACTTGCAAAAGTAATGTTCTTAAATAATATTTTTGAGTTTTTAAAGAAAGTAAATTTACTTGAGAAGCAATTGCATAAGACTTGTTTTCAGATAATTTATAATACGGTTTGTTTCTTCCCCTATTGGCAAATTGTTTTTAGTTGTTTTAAGCATAAACCTCATAAAACCAGAATAACTGCCAATGGAAAGAAAATTAAACTTAATTCTTATGAACATATATCCTCTAAAAAACAATTTTTATTATATTACACTTCATATCTAACGTATTTTTACTGGAAAACAGACTAAAATATTAAGAGAAATAAAGTAAATATTTTTAATTGCACGAATGTAAATAGCATTAAATAATCTCTCTGCTATGAATCAAATATCAATTAGCATGAACACAAAATAAACTGTTACATGATATACCATTGCTAAGTTTAATGAGACGTTATGGACAGTCTTAACTTTATCAAGTGTCAGGTCATTTGCAGTTTTGACTAGGATAGTACTTGTACTCTGGGTTGTAACCCGCTTTTGCAAAGCATTCAGCTGCTTTTCTGTCACATTCACAGATGAACATCTCACAGGGGCGATTCTTGTCAGCTGCAAGAGACAAAAAAAACAGCAGTCCAACTATGTGCCACAATCCAGATGCAGTTCAGGTCTCAATTACAAACAGAGCTTTCAGATAGAATAATTTAGTACAGTCTTTCCTACAGCAAACAGGAAACGTTCTCAGAACTTCCTTAACATTCTGGCTCAGAGTTATGAACAAACATTCTTCCAGTAACGTTAATAGACACACTTAAAACTTTACAACATTTAAAAAATTGGACTGAGAACATTCAGAAATAAAATGTTCATAACCTAATGGGAACATTGGCAAAATGTTCTTAGAGCATATTTTTGTTATCTGGGGACTTACCATTGCAGGTGACTTTCTTTGCCGGTTTGTCACATGAGAATGAATAGATTTCAGTGTAGGGGTTGTCAAAGATACCCCGGCAGTCATCATGCTGCCGTGAGTCTGAATAACACTGATCATGCACCTGACAGCACCTAGAGAGGAATAGAGAACGCAGTGGGCATGTTTATAAAGTTTGTCACCCTCATTTTTTTGATTAATAGTTATATTTTAAGAGTTTTGTGTTCCTTGGCTGCTTGGAAATAGAAAAAAAAAAATGTAGCCAGCCACTTTATAGGCAAACAATACATCACCTAGTTAATATTCATGAGCCAAGCTGATAAGGTATACCAATCAGAATTTTTTTTGGAAAGCTCCTTAATGTCTAATTAAATATAATAATATGTTATGAAATAAAAAAATAAAAAAAACTGTTGCTGTGTATTCGCTATTTAAGTTCGTTGTTCTGTTGTGTTAAGAATAAACCACCAATTTATCTACCATACCTTTGCTGCACAGTTACTGTAGGCTACAACAGATTTAAACATGGATAAATGGTTAGGGTTGCTGAAAAGGACAAATGCAGATGTCAACAAGTAAGGATAAATCTTCAGCAGTACCTGACATCAAAAAGACTAAAAATAAAACTAAACGACGAAAATACAGTTGTGACTACTAGCGTTAGTCTTCACGTGTGGGAATGGAGAACAAGCAGCTACCACTTTGTGTTGCTTAAATGAAGCTTTACGTTATTTAGCTTATTTTAGCTTTACTTTTTTCTTCTTTTTTTTTTTTTAGCTGTACACATTATTTTACCAGATTAAGCTTCACGTCAAGCCGTGTGCATGTCATGCATTTGTAATGATTTCACGCAATGCATGCTCGCATTCAGCAGGGAGGGGGGAGGGGGGAGTGGCCTGCGAATGTTTCTATTTACAACATGCTTTTGCAGTGTTGAGAAATGTAGCCAATCAAAGACATATCTGTTGATTTCTTGAAAGTAATGGCCAATCAGAGGTGTTTAAAGGTGGGGTAAGTAGTTTTTCAAAAACGCTGTGATATTTGAAATAAACCCAAACAAACCCACCCCTCTCTTCATTGCTCCGCCTCCAAAACGTACCCTCCAATCCTAACCACCCTGCTCCAAATTGGTCTCGAACCCCGGCCCATTCGCTGCTGGCAGGCGAGGCGAGTGCACTAACAATGACGTTAAACACCGCATTCTCTAGCGGTCGTCAGTGCGCAGTGGTTTACCTGCTCAACTTTCATTAGCTGGCCACTGTTACACACGCAATACGAGAGTGGATGTCTGTTTATCACAGCTGACGCGCAACAAAATAATGCTTCATGAAAAATAAAGCACAGATGATGAACGAACGACAACGAAGCACAAAAAATGAATGTACAGTACACAAGAGTAAATACAAACAAGTGTTTGTTGTTAGTCGCCAATCGGAGATGGAAACTCGAGTCTGCGACTTGGACTCGAGTCGCACTTAAGTCGCAAAAATAAACGACTTGCGACTTGACTTGGACTTGTGAACTACTAACTCGAGACTTGACTTGGACTCATGAACTACTAACCCGAGACTTGACTTGGACTTGAAGACAGAGACTTGTGAAAAGTGAAAAGTCTTTTGGCGTGACATTCCCAATTACGTTCTCTGTTTACTACCCCACATGATGGCACGAAACACCACATTTTACTATCCATTCATTCCCAAATATGTGCTGCAGCAGCGAATATCACAAATCAGCTCTAAACACACCAAGCCATCGAGCGCATGACGCATCTTGAAGGCACGCGAATTCATCACCCATTAGAAAACTTGTTAAATTAGCAACAAATAATAACAAAATAGCCAAGCTTGCGATAAACTTTGTCATTTCATTTGAAAAGCAATCAATTAATCTGAAGGGAAGCTGCGGTGTTGCACAGCTGCAGAGGCTTGCTTGTGGTCCATTTTCAAGAAGTACATGTCCTTTTCATTTTTTTTTTTTTTTGCCCAAGTATTTGATAATGCATATAATATCCAGATTTACCATGTTAAATTGTATTTGGATTGAACAAGCACTTCTATGCGCATTTTATGACCCTGTCGTCCGACTCGTTTCCACAAATCGGTTTGTTAATTCGCAGTGCGTTATTATATCGCCTTATCACAAACGAGACACACAGATGGAAATGTTGTTCGTTGTTTTGTTTACTGTAACGCTTGTCTATACATAGGTTTTGTTACCGCCGGCGCTCAATGGAAGACTACATTTTCCAGCATTGCTTGAGATCTACAGCAAACTACGGCAACTCATATAGCTCAAAATACACAGCACTTTTTTCCTTGCGGTGGTTCTAAATGGTATAATTTTGTATAAAGTTAAAAAGTAATAGAAATGATTTAAGTAGTATTTTGTGTGCTTTATTAGACAATTTTAAAGTAAAAGTAATCTGTTTTGATATTTAAATACACTGTTAATTACAATAACTAGCTGAAAAAAATATATTGATAAAAATAGAACAAAGACTTGACTTGAGACTTCACTTGGACCCCTAAAGACTTGAGACATGACTTGAATTGGACCTCAAAGACTTGAGACTTGAATTGGACCTCAAAGACTTGAGACTTGACTTGGTCCTCAAAGACTTGAGACTTGGACTTGGACTTGACCGCAGGGACTTGTGAACATGTCTGTCGCCAACAGCACAGCAGCTCCAGACAATCATGACACTCAAACCTAGTGTTACTCACGTGTGAACTGGAATCAAAGCAGCCTCCACATCTGTTTTCAGGCCAGTTGGAAAAGGTTGGGAAACACTGCTGTAATACATTCCTGCCATCAAATGTTCTCAACCAAAATAGCAAAGCACTGATTTTTACTGCCTACAAAAATAAAGTCATAATTTATTCAAAATGAACAATTCTTGCTTTTTATGGAATATTGCAGTATTTATTATATTCGTCTGTGCACATCATTATTATTTATTTTCAAATTCATGTGCCTTTAATCTTTAATCAAAATAACTTCCCCTTCCTTTTGCAGCGACATCTCTTCTCTGATGACGTGTTTACTGGCGCGAGGGCGGGACAACCTGTCACTCGCATGACATCACAGCCATAGCAAACCACAATGATCCAATCATTTCCTGATGGACAAAATCAAGTCCTGTCCTACAATATTTCTTGTTCGAAAAGCCATTTCCCTCTTATATACGTCACAATAGGGCAGAGAATACTATTGCAACTTCCGTTTCATGCAGTTTTTAATTTGTGCAACGTGCAGTTTTCTGAATTTATAGTTATAAAGTGTGCACAAAACTTTTTAGTCTGAGCAGGCCGAAGTGTGACAGACAAAACTGATTCAAATGATTGATTCCAGTGTCTCTGTAATCTGACCTGTCCAGTGCATCCACCGGGGTGCCTGAGCCTCCTAGGCCGCAGTAGCATCCGTAGTCTGCGTAATCCAGTGCAGGCCAGCTACCAGGGACGGTACAGATGATCATGGACCTGAACTGCCACACCGCACGGTAGTCTAGAGCCAGCACTGTTAAACAGTGATAGTTTATTAGTGCTTCAAACTGATTAGCATCAAAATAGTATGTAAATAACAGACTGTATTGCTTAATCATTAACTGTTTTATATATATATATACTAAAGTAAACTGTCTAACAAAAGGCAAAAATGCTTTTAAATTTCAGTCTTTTCACACCAAGCTATCATATGGCTTCAGAAGATGTGGAATAGCACATAAGTCATATGAACCATGCACCATGTTTTATGGTTTATGTTAATGGTTCTTTTGCATCCTTCAGTGTTCAGTGTCATTAAATGGAAAATAAAGGCCAGGATTTTCCTTAAAAAAATTCAACTACTTTTTATGTTCCACAGAAGAAATGGTGCATTCAAGTCATGTTGGAAAGATTGTGTTTACGCCCATTGACTTTCATTGTATGGACAAAACAACAGCAACAAAACGAACAAAAAAGACATTTATCATATACTTTGAAAGAAAAGCATACAGTTTTTGGACCGAAATAATGACAGAATTTTCATTTTGGGGTGGACTAGCCCTTTAAGTTTTATTACAGCATTCTCATAAAATATATTTTATCTAATAAATGAAGGTAAGAGGTCTTTAGTGCTATTATTTTAGACTGACTAATTAATAAATGCTATTTTTCAAATTATTTTAAATACCTATATTTAATCATCTCGTATATCTATATTAAATATTTGCCTATAAGAGAAATTATTAAAACAATAAGCTCCTGTACAGTAGATGAATAGTAAATCCAATTTTAAGTATACTCACAGGTGGGCAGACTCACACTCAGGACCACGAGAGACAGAAAGGTGTTCATGGTGAAGACCAGATGAACAGGTGTTCGTTGACGATTATTTATAGAACTTATTTATATAACCTTGATGGGTGGGGCTCATTAATAAGCCAACTTTGTGAATATTGTGATCATGTGAGATATGTTAATATACAGTGCACACACACACGCACAAAGAGGCACAAACATACAGTTTGTTGAAATATTTACAGCTTTCTACAAGTTGAGTGTGTTTATGTATGCACTTGTGTACATGTGTGTGTGTGTGTACAGGTTTATATTACATTGTGGGGACCAGCCAGCAGTCCCCATGGGGGAAATGGATTAATAAACATACCAAGTAATGTTTTTTTGAAAATGTAAAAATGCAGACAGTTTTCTATGATGGGTAGGTTTAGGGGTAGGGTTAGTGTAGGGGGATAGAATATACAGTTTGTACAGTAAAAAAACCATTACGTCTATGGAGAGTCCCTACAAGGATAGTGAACCAGACGTGTGTGTGTGTGTTGTTCTTTGGGAACACGAGCATGTGTTTGCAATTTGCACAGCTGGTACACAAATTCAGTTATCTCGAAAAAGGATGAGAATTTCATGAGATGGCCTGGAAAAGGTTTATTTTTCGCCAAATAAAAATAATTGTTCAGTGCATGCACGTTTCACTGATTGCAGGGTATTTTGTTGCTATAAAGGATTTTGAGAGTGACCATAAATGCAACAAGAGTGGTGATAAAGCTGCTGATCTCTCTGGATGCTGAACTGCAAACACTTGAGGGCAGATGATTATTGGAGGTGTTATGGGGGATTGAGCGAAACACTCCGCTGCAGCCTTGTCACACTGACAGACGAACGTATCACAATCATCATTACTTCTGAAAGAGAGAGGTAACCCTTATGAAAAAGAAGTGTGCTCAATTGTATCAAATTTGCACTTGTAGTGTACATCAAATCTTAAAAGTATACAATAATGAAATAAAAGGTCACTTAGGGTACACTTCCATGCAGGCGCGCCGATGGCACGGGGGACAGGAGGGTCAGGACCCCCGCAGTTTTGAAAAGACAGAAATCGACCCCCGCACTTTTGATAAGGGCTGCTTCAGTCAGCCACAAACAGCTACAAACTCTATATCATCTTTTAGCTTAGGATATTTTCTTTTAAATGAGACCATTTCACATTTTTGTGAGCTTTCGTTCGTAAATAATCAACTGTTTTGTCGCGGATGTGCAGAACAGGAAATGCTCTCTCGAACCTAGAAATACTCGATCTCCAAACCATCGATCAAAGCGTGCTAACGTTTTCCGAGGACATGTCGATGGTATATTAATCATGCCCGGAACTCAGCGTTTGCGGGAACATATGACAATCAAGCCATCCGTCCATTCAGAAACCGGGAAATTTGACACTTCAAGGTCAGGAGGCTGATCTCTTAGATTAGTTCCGGTTGACGTGCATGAGCTGCTTTGACTGAAGATTTCGTGTGGATTTATAGTTTATGGACTGTTTTGATTTCGATAATTATATCTAGAAAGGGAAAATCATTGATGGCATTGATAAAAGATATCTTTGAAATCGAAACTAAAGCGATGATTGCCTCGGCCAGCGGCGCAGTGGAGAGGACGCGAGAGGAGAGGACTCTGCGTTTGGTATGTATATATACTGTATTACTACATTTACAATGCTTATACTCAATTTTGATAAAATTTTTATTTTGAAATGTGAAAGCACAGCAACTGATAAACTATTATTTGACAAAAAAGTCAAAACTACATTTAGGATATGGCAAGGCTGCTTGTACACCAGTCTGCGAGTATTCAGACTTGAATAAAATTGTCATTTCAATAAATCTACATTTTGATATATGTGAAATGGATATTATTACAGTATTATTGCAGTGCAAAAACTGTGTGTATAAACACTAGTTTTTTTTGTTTCAGTTGCTGATGAAGATTAGTGAGCAGCAGCAGCAGCTGGCACAGCTGGCATCACATTTCCAGGAGGCAGCTGGGTGATGTTCAACACAGGTGACAAAAATGAGGCACATATAAGGAATTATACAAATAATTCTGTTCTAGATTGTAATAGTCTTGTCCTGAAAAAAATAAAACTGATCAAAATCACAAAACGCCTCTTATTTTGTTTGTTTATTATAGCACAGACAACATGTACTATAATATATATCACTTTCAGCAGTGTGGTCCGATATCTGGAAATCTGATCTTACTATCTGTGCTTTTGCTTACAGTTTGGTCCCCCCCACTTTGAAAATGTCTCCTGCGCCCCTGTTTCCATGAATGTGTTTCTTACGCTTAAAGCTGCAGTCCGTAACTTTTTTGGTTAAAAATGATCCAAAATCAATTTTTGACCATGTACATTACCAGCCAGTGTTCAAAACTATCTCCTTACCTTAGCTCGATTCACAACGGTAAGTTTGTAATAATGTTTTATAATAAGAGCGGTACTGGTGGGTTTCCGGGGGAAATTCTAGCATGCAACTGTTCGTCTTTGCGTCAATACACCACATCTGTAAACAGAAAGGAAGGAGTCCTTCTGCTGCTTGTAGCGGATTATTTATATCCTTTTCTCACAGCAGCTGAAATAATTAAACTTATCATTTTGATGGCGGATTGTAATCCAGAAAGATCCAAATGACAGTCTTCAGTCAGTGACAACTAGAGATTCACCCGTAGTCAAAAGCAAAAGACATCAGACTGTGGAGTGGCTACAGAAATTGAAATCTACAGATAACGCTAATACACGCTAAATACACATAGTCACGCAATGCTGATGTTGTTAACATTAACAGTTTGAGAACAAAGTATAACCGTAATAATAATTTGCACGATTTGGCATGATCTGAGCTAAGCGATCGTTACATTTAATCACCATTGGCAGAACGATTTATTGTAGGCCAAATGCGTTTTTCCTCAGTTGGTCAGAACAAAAGTGGCAGACATGTTACTTTCTTGTTCAGATGACATTTTCCGGTTAAAATTCTTATTTTGGTCATACTTAACGATAATAATTCTGCATATAACTGCAATTGCAGGTTTCAAACAGAGATGGCCACAAAGAGGCAAAACTTCCGGACTGCAGCTTTAAGTAAACTCTTTGTAATAATGTGAAATGGAAAGTTTTACCTTAAAGTACATTTTAAATCATTATGTTTTAATGATCTTTTGTTGTGCTTCAGAGAAGTACACTTATTTTGATGTGTTGACTAAGCACATCTAAAGTACTTGATTATAATTATAATTATAACTGTAGTGTGTTATTCAATATTATTTAAAGTTAATATATTTTATTTTATATCCTTAAGTGTATTCTTTAAAAGTATATTATGTCTGTACTCTTTTTAAAAGTATGCTATGTTACATGTTTGTTTGTTTTGGACTTTCCCGCCACTCCTTAGTTGTCATGGTCACCTTAATTATGATTCATTCATTACCAGCTGTGTTTGTTCAATTAGTCTCATTTGTGTTTATTTAAGGCTTTCAGTTGTTGTCTGATCTCTGTTATGTAAAGCTGTGTTTTTCCCTTGCCTGAGTTATTGAGTTTACTATTAAACCATTTTTTGGATAAAAATAAAAACTATATATAGACATTTTTTAAAAAACAAAAACCATATAAAATTGACAAAAACAACCAAAACTTTAACTGAAATTAAAATGAAAACGGAAAATATAAACATAACATCTTATACAAAATTTGGTAACACTTTATTTTAAGGTGATGTAGTTACACATTACTACATACACTTACTATCATTCACTTAACCGATTTGTTCAACAACATTGATTCATTCATGAACTAAAATTAAAATGGACAATTCTTGTTTTTGTATGGAATATTGCAGTATTGATTATAAATGATTTATCAGTGCACATCATTATTTTTTAAATTTCACTTCTCCCTCTTGCAGCGACATCTCTTCTCTTCTCTGATGACTTGTTCATCAGCTCGAGGGTGGGACAAGAGGATGTCACTCACATGAGATCACAGCAATTGCAAACCATAATGATTCAATCAGTTCCTGATGGACAAAATTAACTCCCTTTTTTTAAATACATTTTTCAAAAAAGAGATTTAACTGAGACTGAAAAGTCAAAAATTATTAAATGCCCATGAGAAGGATACAATACTAATGCAATACTAGAAATTGCAAAGTTAACGAAATTCTCATTGGGTCAGCAGGGTCAGACAAAAACAGATGGAGAAGAAAAGACATGTTAACTGCAAAAGAATTAAGAATTAAGGTGAAGAATTAAGTGTGAAACCATCAGGAACCCTTTAGTCTCCAGCGCCACCATTTACCAGAACTGCATCCTACCTGGAGTCTCCAGAAGTGAAAGGTGTCAGGATCTCAAAAACTTAGGTTAGGTAAAGAATCCTAAAAAATGACCCCCACTTAATAAGAATCACAAGCTGGAGTGTTGTAAGAAGTGTTATAGACAGATAGGTTAAGAGTGACTCTTGAAGGACCAGCACCACATCCTGCAGAGATGGACTAAAAGTGAACTTCCAAAACTTACTGCCAGATTCTGGAAGATAAATTCTTCAAACAGTGGTATAAGAGGATGTGGTGCTAGTCCTTCAAGAGTCACACTTAACCTATCTGTCTATAAGGCCTATAAAAAATTAGGCCTATAAATGACCCAAAGAGCATTTCGCTGTCCAGTGGTCATGCCTAAACTTTGCAATTTCTAGTATTGCATTAGTATTGCATCCTTCTCATGGGCATTCAATAATTTTTTACTTTTCAGTCTGAGTTAAATCTCTCTTTTTTGGCTCATTTTGCTTGTAAAAAAAAAACCTGTTTAATAATTATGCACACCTGAATATAAGGCGTTTTTCACTTCCAGCCTTCATGAACAATTATATATCACTTATAAATGATTAAATACAAAATTAATAGTAGTTATTTAAGATTTGTGGCTTAGAATTGGTAAAATGTGCTTGGAAAAAAAATATGATCAGAAAATGAACTTGCATAACAATAATTATTCACACTGTAAATTTGCAGCAGCTCTATGTCTGCCAGCAGCAGACAACCTGCCACTTTGCAGGCATAAGGATGAGGACTCTGACTCGAATTGATATGGTAAAATCAATGCCATTGTTACTGTTTGTATCACTGTGTATACAAGTGCTGAAATTCAGATAATGGGTGTTTCATTTCCATCATGCACTGTAAGTGGTAGACCAGTGGTTTTTTCAGCCCCACAATGGGTCGCCACGATATTACAGGGGGGCCGCCATTTAGGCCTACTAATAATAAAATAATAATTTTGGTAATATATGCAAAAATTTCTAATTAAATATAATAATTCAATATATAATGAAATAAAAAATTAAACTGTTGCTGTGTATTCACTATTTAAGCTCGCTGTTCCGTTGTGTTTAGAATAAACCACCAATTTACTTTTGCTGTATACAGTTACTGTCAGGGAAAAAATACTGATTCAGTTGCAGGTAACAGAAAAGTTTATTTAGCTCTCACTGAGCACAGGAAAAAACAACAGGAACACAAAAAGGAGAGGAAGTCCAAATCAATGTCCACAGGGCCAGGAGAGAACTTCTCAGAAGAGACAGATCCGTCATCCGTGACGCAACGTTGAACAGCAGGGGCTGGCGCAAAATGCGGCATCTGCATCTCGCAGTGGCACTTCCGGTGGCATCTCCAGCAGCCAGGGACTTCTTCGGCAGCTCTCCCTACAGCGGCATCTCCAACAGCCGCGGCATCGGCAGCTAGGGACTTTATTCGGCATCACCTGCCGCTGGCCAACATAATTCTATGTAATTTTTATTTTTTTATTTTAAAAAGTAAATGTTATCAAAATAACATTATATACCAGACGACTATCATTTGTAAGCATTTATCACAAATTTTTTTAATAACTTGGCGGCATCTCCTGCAGCCACGGACTTTCTTCTTATTTTAAAAAGCTACATTGCAACAAAATAGCATTATATATCACAGGACTGTCATTTGTAAGCATTTATTAATTTTGTTAATACGTTTCTGACGCTGCAGTAGCCTACATCAGAGAACGCTGAAATTACTGCGTGTGTATGGCAGTCTTGTGGTAGGCTATATAATGTAATGACAGTCCTGTGTATATAGCCTAATGTTATTTTATTCAAATGCAGTTTTTAAAGTGAAAATATGACATCGAATTAATGTTATTGGCCAGCGGCAGGTGTTACAAACAGCGACAGCTGCCGGAGAAAGTCCGTGGCTGCAGGAGATGCCGCAATTTCAGCTTTGTAGACCTAATTCTTATTTTTTTGATAAGAATACAAAATCAATCGGTAGTTTATTTATGATCACATTTATTTTTGATCACAGTGCTTCTGCACACAACAGTCCAACATTTAGTCCAAATTACGCATATTTTGAGAAATGTGTAGGCTATTCACATGTTTACCTCACATTTCTTTAGATAGAATAGAAAATTATTAATGAGTCGCAGAAAGATTATCTGCCGATCCATCAGTCAATATTGCGTCATAATAATTCCACCTTACGGTGACGGTAAACTTCTTCGTTCAGTCTCATAATATACATTTATGCGTCAGTTTATTTTAATATCTGCATTAGGTCACAACAGAATGTGTTTTGAGCCGAAATATTGCATTAATATCATACTGTCACTCTGAAATAATGGTGCGCGCCTATGCGGCGCGCTGACTTTAATAGTTGAAATAGCGCAATCAGGAATCCCAGACCGTCTCTAATAAAAATTCCTGGTCCCAGCTCGTTAAGAAATGCTCCATGGGCAGGTACTGTTTATGTGCTTTATTTAATGTTAAAAGCGTCTAACGTGAGTTTGAATATTCTGTGTTCCCAGCTTTTTAGCTTTAATGAAAACAACACTGGCTAATTCACCTCAGATCTTGAAAAAAAAAAAAAAAAAAAAAAAAAAAAAAAAATGGGCACGAGAACGTTCAAACTGTCAACTTAATGCGAAAAAACAAGTGTATTCCATGACAAAGATTGGTTCAGTCACTCCATATGTACTTTAAATAATGTTTAAATTGTGTAATATTTATGACTTTTACTATGTACTAACCCATTTCATTGTGTTTGCTGTGCTCTTGCCGAGAGAGCCCTCCCACACTCTCTTCTGATTGGCTGTGGTTTTTGATTGATTTTATCGCTACTCATTGTCGCGTCGCATCTAGTGTGGACAGTCAAATTGCTCGTCGCTGGAATCTTATCGCGTCGTGTCTGGTTAGGACACGATGTAACAGCGGAGCACATGGCGAACTGTCACAACAAAACCCATGTGCTCAAAGACAACAAGGCACGCAGACACGGAGACAAAGACAACAAAACACGTCAGAATATCCCTGCCGGAATCCAGCTCCTTTCCTTCAGACCATAGACCTCCCAGTCCACCAAATACTGTAAACCCCAACCAAGGCGTCTAACGTCCAAAAGCTTTCTCACAGTGTAAGTTGGAGTACCATTCACTAGACAGTTGAGGGTGGTATAGGGGAAGAAACAACCGGATTAAGGGGGGACCAAAACACAGGCTTGACCCTGGACACATGAAAGACATGGTGAACTTGACCAAGAGTTGGGGGAAGCTTGAGCCACACTGCCACTGGACTCAGGACCTTGGTGATGTGATAAGGCCCAATGAACCTGGGTGCCAGCTTATGAGAAGGCGCCCAGACAGGCAGGTCCTTGGTGGATAGCCATACCTTCTGACCGCAAACATACTGGGGACCCAGAGTCCAGTGACGGTCAGCTGCCATTTTGGTCCATCAGGAAGCCGGGCCAAGGCCTCCTCAGCCCTCCTCCAGGTGCGACGACACAGACGGACAAAGGCCAAGGCAGACAGGACAGCAGCTTCTGGTTCCTGTGTAGGGAAAAGAAGTGGTTGATAACCCAGAGAACTTTGAAAAGGAGACTTACCCGTAGATGCTACTGGGAGGGAGTTGTGCGAATATTCAACCCATGATAGCTGCTGACTCTAGGAGCTTGGACTATGTGACGCCAGGCAACAGAGAGCTCGCTCGAGATCCTGGTTGGCTCGCACGGCCTCCCTGTTGGTCTGAGGGTGAAAACCTAAAGACAGACTCGTTGAGGCCCCAATCTGTCTACAGAACTCTTTACAGTAGTGACTACCTAGTGCTAGTCTTCACATGTGTGGGAGCGGAGAACAAGCAGCTACCACTGAAATGAAGCGAAATGAAATGAGCGGCTTGCAAATGTTTCTGTTTACAATGTGCTTTTGCACTAAAAGGTCTAAGTCAGTATATTCAGAATTAAGATCATTATACCATTTAATTGTTGGTAGAGAATTTATAGTATCATTTGGGACAAGAAAATTATATATTTGTGGTAGTGATTTTTTTAAAAGGTAAGGATATTAATTTTTCAAAGAGTTCATGATTACAATTCTCAAAGGTATTGATATTAAGTGTACTTTTTATGGCTTCCTTTAATTGTATGTATTGGTAGCGTGTTTTTTCCAGGATATTATATTTCTTTTGTAACTGATCAAAAGTCATAAATGAATGATTTTCAAAAATGTCTCCTAGATTTGATATTCCTTTCTCTTTCATTTTCGGAAAGGTAAAAGGCTTTTTGTTGATAATAAACATGATGTTATTCCATAATGGTGTCAAGCTGGATGGTGAGGGGGTGAGATGGAAAAGACTACTAGCTTTCCACCATGCTGATAAAGTCATACTCATGGTGAGATATTTATAACAATTATGTTTCTTAATGTTATTGTCAATAAAAGGATTTTTTTTATTTTTTATTGGTATTTCTTGAATTAATGACTGTTCTATATCTTTCCATGCTAAGACTAGATCACTAGACCAATATTTAATATACTGTAGCTGTGTTGCTAAAAAATAATAATAGAAATGTGGTGCATTTAATCCTCCCAAAGGTTTGGGCTTCTGTAAAGTAGCGAGTTTAATTCCAGTAAAATGTATTAACAATTCTGTCAAGAGAGGAAAACCAACTAGAAGGGGGGAAAACAGGAGTCATAGAAAAAAGGTAATTCAATTTTGGTAAGATGTTCATTTTAATGGAAGAAATTTTGCCCATCAAAGAGATGGGGAGGTTGTTCCATTTTTCTAAATCGTCTTTAATTGTCTTAAGTAAAGGAATAAAATTAAGTTTAAACAGATCATTAACATTCGAATTTATATAAATTCGAATGTTAAAACAAGTCCTAGAGTCCCATTTATATACTGATAAGAGAAGTATTTCTGATTTTGACCAATTTATGGAGTGACCTGATACCTTACTATATGCATTAATTATATTATGAATAGCCGGGAGTGAACTGGATGGATTTGAAATGAAACGTAATATATCGTCTGCATAAACACTTATTTTATGGTGATATGATTTGGTTTGTAGTCCGGTTATTATTTGGTTTTGCCGAATTGAGGCTGCTAATGTAGAGAGCGAATAAAAGCGGAGAAAGCGGGCAGCCCTGTCTCGTGCCTTGTAATAAGTTAAATGGTTTAGAGATGAGTCCATTAGTTACAACGGATGCAGTTGGAGACTTAGGGTGCGTTCACACTTGTAGTTCGGTTCGTTTGGTTCATTTGGTCCGGACCAAAAAAGAAAAAAAAAAACATTTAGTCCTGGTCCGATTAGCATTAAGATTGGCAATTTTATCACCGGACCAAAAGATACCGAACCTAAAGGCATAGGAATACATTCACAACCTGACTGGTCGGATTTTATGACGTATCGCCTATTTTGAGACGGAACTTACCGAACATCGAAAACGATGCTGTGTGCTGAGGTAAATGCGCTCATTGTATGTGTGTAGCCTGCATATGATGATATTTTGGCTAGCTAGGAACTCGTGAAGAGCTTATAAAATGTGTAATAAAATGTGTAAAGGAGCCAAAACAACGGCGGGAATCCATCCGTCACACATACAAACGATCTGCTGCGTGAAGACGCGCGTCTGATGTCTGTGATGGGTAAACTTGCGACTATGACGAGAAAAAAACGATATGCGTGAGGATTCTGTCATTTTTAGGGTCTCATCTTCCTGTTTTTGGTTTGTTTACATGTCTTTGGTCCATGTTGCGTTCATATATCATTCGAACCGCACCAGAGTTCGTTTGGAAGCGGACCGAGACCCGTCTTTTCAGCGGTCTAGGTCCGCTTGTTTG
This sequence comes from Ctenopharyngodon idella, assembly GCF_019924925.1. Taxonomy (NCBI): domain Eukaryota; kingdom Metazoa; phylum Chordata; class Actinopteri; order Cypriniformes; family Xenocyprididae; genus Ctenopharyngodon; species Ctenopharyngodon idella. The sequence goes on from NC_067227.1 coordinate 13,463,460, forward strand.
GTGCGCACCAGGGTTCACACATGTTCAAATGAACCGCACTAACAGAGCAATCACACCAGGGTTCGTTTTAATCGAACCAAACATGCCAAGTGTGAACGCACCCTTATATAATAACTTGATCCAGTTGTTGTAATACTCATCAAAACCAAACTGTTTAAGACTAGCAAAAAGAAAAGGCCAGCCCACTTTATCAAACGCCTTTTCGGCATCTAATGAAGCAATAATACATGGTGATGTTGGGCAATATATCGAGGTTGTATCATTTGACAGTTGTATTATATTAAATAGTCTGCACATATTATCTTTTGCAGGTCTTCCCCTTTTAAATCCAGTTTGGTCAGAGTGTATTAATGTAGGAATAACAGTATCTAATCGCATTGCTAAAGCTTTACTAATAATTTTTAAATCTGTACTTATGAGAGATAATGGTCGATAGTTGGAACACTGCAAAGGTTTTTTTGTTAGGTTTTAATATTAGAGTAATTAATGCTGTATTCATATGATTCAGAATTGTGTCTGTTTGTAAAATATCAGTAATCAATTCAGCAGGATAACCATCTGGTCCTGGGGATTTATTGTTAGGTATATGGTCTAATGTTGTCTTGAATTCTTGTAATGTTAGTGGTTGTTCCAAATTGTGTTTTTGAGTATTTGATATATTCTTCAGAAAGGTTTTGGCTTCTTCACTGTTGATATGTTTGAGGGGGAATATAATGCAAAATAGAAAGATGTAAATATTTCATTAATTGTAGATGGATCTTGTGTCATAGTGCCTGTATTATCTAGGATAGCCGTAATGCTGGATCTTTCTTTGTGTTTTCAACTGATTAGAAAGCAATTTCCCTGTTTTATCTCCGAGTTCATAATGGTGTTGTCGCAGTTGTAAGAGAGAGTATTGTATTTTCTTATCAATAATATTATTAAGTTCTTGCTTAGTTTTTATTAGATCTTTCAATATTTTGTCAGAGGCCTTTTGTGCTAGTAATATTTCTAACCTTTTGACTTCTTCTTGAAGCTCTTGCTCTTTTTTAACTTCTTTCTTTTTTTGAGTGGAAAATGCTATTATTTTCCCCCTCATTACCACCTTAGCAGTTTCCCATAATATAGCAGGAGAAATGTCAGAGGTATCATTGGTCTCCAGAAAAAACATCCATTCTTGTCTAAAATATTCATTGAAAACATCATCTTTTAATAAGGAAGTATTAAATCTCCACCTGCTCCTCCCAGTTATAAATGACTCAGCCATATAAGTGATACTAATTGGGGCATGATCTGAAATTATAATACTATCAATAGAGGGGTTCAATATCTTGTTCAATCTTGTTCAATAATCAATAGAATTATTTGTGAGAAACATGTCTATTCTTGAGTATGACTTATGATGTGCAGAGTAATATGTAAATTCTTTACTATCAGGGTTATGCAGTCTCCAAACATCTTTCAGTCCATAGTCTTCCATATACTGAGTGATAGTAGTAGATGAATTATTAGTTTTATATTTAATTCCTATATTGGATCGATCTAATTGTGGGTTGAGCACAGTATTACAGTTTTTCTCAGTTGCTTTGGCACATTTCTCGAATAATCCTTAAAATTTGCAAAACAGTATGTTCATTTCTCGAAACAATTTGTATAAACAGCACAACATATTGGATTACCTGCAAAAGCCTGTAACCTGCTCAAAATTCTTAGTTCATCTCTCAAAAACAAGTATTTATGTCAATGAACATATCAGTGCCATCAGAATGACAAGTTATTGTGTCATTGTTCTCGAACAAGATAGTCAAAATGCTTAGCCATGTTGTAAATATAACAGTGATGAATATTTCAGATGTAAACTATGGCTACAGTTTTTATGACAGTGATTGAAACTGCACAAGACTGCACTTTGTCTGTATGGCATATATCAATTTTAACAGTACAAATGGACACATTACTGTATATGGGAGATTGATTGCAAAAGACTGGACAGGATTCACAGTTTTGTATTTACTGTTGGTTTGTCAACAAATTACTGTAAAATAATATATATAAAGTGTAAAGCAAGTGTAATATGCTACTGTAAGTGTAAAAATGCTACTGTAATATTAAGATTATAGCATGCATACCATATTAGAGTGCAGTGCACATTGCTGAAATACATACCTGTTATGTCTATGAAATACTTGAATGATTGAGGAAAAGGTTCTTCTCCAAACATTCAGCTGCACCTTTAGACCCGCATAAGCCATTGTAAGGTCATGATTGAGAACATTGTTTACAATAGTGGTCCTTATTTCACCAGAAACGTGCCTACGCCCTCTTTGCTTTATCTACCTCTTCCTCTGTTTTGCCTCCCTACCCTTCTACCACACATCCTTACTCCTCTTCTTCTTTCCAGCTGTTGACCCTTTTTGTTTCCATGATGTTCTTCCATTATCAGAAATTGTAACTCTTGTGTTGATTGTTTTTGATACAATGTTTCATTTGGCCCATGGGAAAAGGGTTGACCATCAAATTGGCAGAAGGCCCATGAAAGATTAAGTCAAAAGATGTACAATAGTTGGCAGTCGGCCACCCTTACTAAGAAAATTATCTCTTACATAAGCAACACCTGCAATTTAATTGGTGAAGTGACTGTGGTAAAAATGTTGGGGAGTACTTGGGAGACTCCAAGAAGAGAAAGGGAGGAGAGCACCTGTAAATGAGATCATGGAAAATAACTGTAGGGGTGGATCTCACACTGTAACAGATAAGAAAAATTTATAAAAGCTGTGCCCCAACTAGAGAGATTCAGATGTGGAGCTGGCATCTCACTTTGTTGCTTGACAGTAAAGTTAAATACTTCTGAGACCTGGAACTTCGACTCTGAGAGTTTTTCTTTGAGACCAGAACCGAAGAAACATCGCATTTGCCACAACATACTCTGTCTATATATGCTTTCCAGTTGAAGATTCATGACATGAATCTTTGAGCTGTTTTAGAGAACTGGTTGGGTCATTGGTTGATCTAATGCTTTACATTCCCCTGAATACATTAGTGAAATTCAGAATTCACCTGCAAAATTCATCAATTCAGGACACATTTACAAAAGTGTAATAGAAATGTATAGATAATATACTTGTATATGCACATTGTAATAACTAGGTCAACCATTTTGCATTTAATGACTTGTGCGATGAACTAATGACTAGATGTTTTGAGGGGTAAGACTATTCAACAGAGAACCATATAATACATTTTGAGCAACATGATATTAGCAATTGATAATGTAGGAAATAGCAGACAGTTGTACATAATCAATTGCCTGAATGTACTAAAGCATTTGCAATTTGTTCAAAAGAATGAGAAACTGCTTTTATGATGTGCACAAGTGACTAGATGATGTGGTGGTTGAACAAGTAGTTTTGAGAATTTCAGTTCTGATCTGAGAAATGTGCTAAAGCGACTGAGAAAAACTGTAAAATCACCTCCTAAAATAATAGGGGCATTAGGGAAATTACTTAGTTCTGCAAACACCGAGTGAAAAAAAAGATGGTGTATCTGTATTTGGTCCATAAATATTTGCTATATGTGGCAGTACCAAATGGAGGGGAATGTTAATCACAATTAAATTTATCTGACTACGCCACCTTGGTTGGAGGCCAGGGAAACAACTCCCAATAAAGGACACACAGATAAGTTTCACCAATTGAAGGCAAAGAGATAAGGGAGACGTGAGTATCAATACAAAAATAGACTTTATTGTAAAATCACCAGCATTGATTAAAATTCTCTCTCACAAAACACACCCACAATGGTAGAAATAGTTTCCAGGGCCAGGATTAGTGGGAACAAGGCAGGCCAGCTGCAACTCAGGAGGTTATCCAAAACCCACCTCAATTCACACCAAAGCAGACACCATGCACACCCACCATAGGGAAGTTGTATCAGCACACACAGCACACTATGACACCACAGAATGAAAGCAGCTAGCCTCCCCAGTTCCACACGAATCCTCACTGGCCCCTGGAGAAACAGAGAAAAAAACATTTATAAAGAAATTCAAAAGAAAATTATACTGATTATTAATAAATAAAGAGAAACACCAAAATAATAAGTTTACAGACACTGTTGTAGCAGCCTTGACACTCAGGCCTCCAGATGACACCACATACAAAACAGACAAATAACCAGCACCTGAGTGGCACTAGAACAATGAGTCAATGAATAATGATTAAAAAAAAAAAAAAAACACTTTACAACAAACAATACATAACCAGAAAAAAATAAAGTAAATAAATACTATAATATAGCTACAAAATAAATCAAAACCAAGACAAAAATAACCACAAAAATAATCAAAAACAAATCTAGCAACAAATTACTCCGTTAACAAAAGAAATTAAATCCAAGAAATTAACTGGTAGGCAGCCCTGAGGACGCAATGCTCAGAAGCTAACATTAACAGCCCCGGCTACTCGCAGAGCAGCAAAGCCATAAACAGCACAGGTGACTGTAAACGACATGATCAAAAAAAAAAAAAAAATCCATAAGCAAAACAGCAGCAGCATCACATGAAGTCATTGGCTAGGAACAGGGCTTAAAGGTCTTGATGTTTCCCCTTTACCTTTAAACGAGGAGTACGAGAATTAATCCAAATTCACAAAACCCCAAATGTGAAAAACAAGAGAAGCATACTTACGAGTTATGTAGAACAAACACTAGACACACAGCTGTATGGTTACCCACTACCGGTGCCGCAGCTTAGTCTACCAGCCAGCATTCAAACACCTGCTCTCGTTGCTAGCACTGAGAGCAACAAACAGTAAATACCACGACTGAGCCAGTAAATAAAATTAAACACCAACCATACCTGCATGAGAACTCCGCCATGAATTGCCGCAACACCAACGCCACCAGCCCTGCTCTAAATTAAACTATAAATAGCGCATATTAGCCTCACAACATGCGCATCATTACACCATCAGCAGAAACTCAACATACCTGGATAAGAATGGGAACGGAAATGGAAGTGCCAGGGAGAGAGAGAAACACCCCAAGTCACAGAAACATACCTACCCGTCAAAATAAGGGTCCTAAAATAGTAAGGCTACTATCACCTCATTGGTCTGCAAACTATACTTCAACCAACCAATAAGATGAGGTGACTTATCCTGCCACATTCTACCCCGTTTTTTTTTAAGTCGACGTCCCGACAATGACCCAACGACACATACCCGTGGACTAATCCTGTCCTGCATCCCATCCTAAACCAAATAGAGATCCCATTAGATATAGGGCCTTGTACTGTGGCAGCTCTCTTGCCTCCCTCAACGGCCCGTGGAAGACGGTGTAGATTCGAGTGATAGCCCGCAGTGGTCCGCCCAGTTCTTGTCAAGGGGACACCAGCCCTACCTGACTGGTCCTCTGGCAAACTAGCAGGCCCTGGTGATACACCAGATACAAAATCAGGTACCTCATGGCCCCTGCCAACTGGGGTCTCCCCATCAGACCCCACCAGCCTACTCTGTGAGGTAGAAGCGTCCAGAGAAACCAGCACCTGAGGGACTGACCTCTGACCTACCAGAAAGGTTGCTGGCACCAACATAAGCAGATCAACATCTTCTGATGACACTTCTGCTGAAGGCACCTCATCCTCCAAAACAGGGGGATATATTGAGGCTGGAACCGGACCATCCTTCCGGATCCGGGCCTTCAAAGCAGAGCGATGAACGCATCTAGTCTTTCCCAAATCATCCACTGGTGCAATGGTGTATACAGCCCCACCCTCCTTGGGTGCCCTCACGACCTGATACACCACCTAGCCTGATGTTCCCTCACCCACTCATGCACCAAGCCTAACATCCTGGACTCTACCCAAAAGGAAATCTACCGGGAGTCTTGGCTCTTGCCCAAACATTAAAAAATATGGGGATTCACCAGTCGCCTGATGAGGGGTGGTGTTGTAGCAGAACAGCGCTTGTGGGAGGCATGAGGCCCATTTTCCATTTTCCTGGACACAGGCAGGGCACGCAAAAGATTGTGCAACGTCCTATTAAAGCGTTCACACTGCCCATTCCCCGCCGGTTGATAAGGGGTAGTGCGAGATTTTTCCACCTTATACAGCGCACAAAGTTGCTGTACTAGGGAGGACTCAAAATTACGGCCCTGGTCAGAATGGATCCGACTGGGGACACCGAACTTATAAAACCATTCTACCACCAAAACTTGGGCCACTGTTTCCACCCATTGATCTCGTGTAGGCACTCACACTCTCTGCACCATTGCACCACATCCACTGTCAGGCCCGGTCAATAGCAGTGCTGCTATACCAACCCAGTGGTACGTTCCACCCCTTGGTGCCCATGTTCCTGGTGTAGCAGCGTCAGCACTTCGTGATGCAATAATGATGGTAACACCACCTGAAGTATCTCGTCTCCCCCGTCAGAGCGGAATACACGGCGATGTAACACCCCATCCTGCTCACACAAATGGCTCCATTGCTGTACTAAACTCAACACAGCCCTGGGCAACTGCAGACGCTCCTCTGCACTAGGAGGTTCCCCACGCCTCCAAAACCTCAAAGTCTCACCTATAACAGGGTCCTCCCTCTGTATGTCCACAGCCAAACCTGGCAGCACAGTGACTGCTGCTTGAGAACCCACCCCTGTTACACCAGCCTGCCTTACCATGGCTGGGAGAGCTGTACCGGGCAGTAATTGTTCCAACTCACCCTGACTAGAGGAACCCTGGCAGGAGAGAGCATTCACATTCCGGTTGCTCCTTCCGGAGCAATACCTCAGCTCAAAATCAAAGGCAGCCAATTGCGCAGCCCACCGCTGCTTCGTGGCCCCGAGCTTAGCAGTATTCAGGTGGCTGAGGGGGTTGTTATCAGTGAAGACGACACACCTCTGCCCCAACAGATATTCTCTGAACTTCTCAGTCATGGCCCACTTGAGCGCGAGGAATTCCAACTTCATAGAGCTGTAGTTTGACATGTTGCACTCAGTGGGCCTAAGACTGCGGCTAGCATAAGCTATAGGCCACACCTTCCCTCCCTGTTCCTGGGATAGAACTGCTCCCAATCCCTCTCACTCCAGCTGACTCAAAAACACCTCTAACCGCTCTAGGTGTTATGTCACAGAGGAGGAAAACACTACTATGTTGTCCAAATACAAAGAAGGGACTGACACTGCTGGTCCCCAAACATCCTCTCCATAAACCTCTGGAAGGTGATTGGGGCACTGCAGAGCCCGAAGGGCATTTGATTCCATTTAAAAAGACCGAAGTGTGTGCAAAAGGCGGTCTTGTGTTTATCCCCCTCTGCGACAGGAACCTGGTTGTACCCACTGGCGAGGTCCATAGTGGAAAACCACCGGGCCCCCGTCAGTGAGTCCAAGGTTTCCTCTATATGCGGCAGAGGGAAAGCGTCCTTTCGAGTTTTTGCGTTCAGCTGGTGGCAACGTGCCATCCTTCTTTTTGGCCAACACAATGGGGGAGGCGTAAGGACTACAGCTCTTTCTGATAATGTCTGCTTCCAGCAACTGATTTATGTGTGTTTTCACCACATCGTACTCAGACGGCGGATTGGGACCGAGTCTGTCAAAGGGATGTCGTGAGAAAGGAGTTGAGTACATCCCAAATCACCTTCATGTGCTGAAAACACTGTATGAAACTTTAACAACAGAGATCTTACCTGCTTCTGTTCAGTCTTTGTCAACATGGACAAATCAAGACTCTTGATTTGTTCCTGCACTGGAGGAAGAACAGATTTGAATTCTGAGACGCCACGGGGCAAACTCACGATAAATACACTATACAAAGTGCCCAAAACAGTATTCCAAAAAAGCATTACGTCAGTCTTACCTACATTAATGACAGGTACATAGACGGTGCCTCGAGTCACTCGCGTTAATGCAGGTGATGCTAAAAGACCTGCAGGCAACCCAGTTTCTGGTGGTTCAAAAAGCACAGTTTCCCCAGCAAAGTGCCCAGAGCAAGTAGCGGCCACAACTTTCATTGTGCCGCCCGGAACACGACATGCACTGCGACCTTGCAATCGCACCTTGCCTATCCGGCTATCTGTGAGGACAGCACTTACCTGACGACAGTGTTGTAATTCTTGAAAAACTGGCTCCTGACACAGAAGGTGCATCAAAAAGTGTGGTACCGTGCATATAGTAATAATGTCTTTTCCAATGTAACCATTTATAATAATAAAGCATCCATCCGGGTCTGTTATTGTTGTCTTGTGGGTAAAGGGAATGCCTTTTCTAATAAGAATTGACACCCCTCTTTTTTTTAGAGTTAAGCGTAGAATGAAAATAATGGCTTATCCAACCTGCAGTTATTTTTTTGGACTCTCAATTGTGAGATGAGTTTCCTGTAGCATGCTAATATCACATTTATTCTTATTAAGATAATTCAATATTCTAGTTCTTTTGACTGGGGAGCTAAATCCTCTAGTGTCCCATGAGAGTATCGTAATTTGCTGAGTCATTTATATATATTAAAGGAAAGGAGGAAAAAAAAAAAAAAATACTAACAAGTGTAGAAATCTGGTTAAAGCATTCCATGTGTAGCATATTTGCATTGATAAATGCTTGGTGGCGTGTGACATTTGCATAAACAGACATGTAAATAAATACATACAGATCCAGTCAATAACATAAGAAATAAGAGTAATGACCATGATATCTGTCATTAGGCAGACATATAGACAAAGAACATATAGACAAAGAACAATCTCAGCCCTGAAGTCCTTGAATGTGGCACAGAATGGAGCATGAGCGTCCCACACACCTGTTTCCCAGTCATGGGCCCTTTCAGGAGGGTGATAACAAATGCTACCTGGGACTCATCTGTAACATAGCGGCGAGGCTGGAGTGTGAAGACAAGAGAGCACTGGGATGTGCTAGTCTTCACATGTGTGGGAACGGAGAACAAGCAGCTACCACTGAAATGAAGTGAAATAAAATGAGCGGCCTGCAAATGTTTCTGTTTACAGCGTGCTTTTGCAGTGTTGAGCAATGTAGCCAAAGACTTATCTGTTGATTTCTTAAAAGTAATGGCCAGTCAGAAGTGTTTAAGTTCAAAACGCTTAAGTTTTTTGTTCAGTGCTGAGTTATACAATTTTGCAAATAGTTTCATTTAACGAACACGGTGTAGACATGATCAGGGCTTGACATTAACTTTTTTGCTTACCAGCCACTGTGCCTAGTGGTTTTCCAAAGTTACTAGCCACTCAGCATTTTCACTGGCCACAATTTTGCTGTTGGGAAATTACATTTTATATGATTAAAGTTGAATTGGAAAATTCTAAAATTACTTTTTGAGTCATTTTACTTGATTAGATAGATTTAAAACCCTTTCAAATGCAGATTGACCACCAAAATCAAGACTAGGGCTACATGGTATATCAGCTGGTATGTAGGCTACGGGTGGGCAAGGGGTGGGTAATATGACCATAATATGATAAATTTTATAATTGTATAAGTTATTTTTTGTTAGGCTAAATAAAAAGAACAAAGAAGCAAATTAGCACATTACAAATATAATAGTAAATTAAATACCCTAAACTCTTTTTTTCAGATACAGTAGGTTTATTAGTAGGTTTTTTGTTTGATTAACATTAATGACAGACAGGTATTTGGGCTGCTGAATGCATGTATGTAATATACTGACACATATCCAGTTTTTACCAACCTGTTTATGTACACTTAAGCCATAACCGACTGTATTTACGCGAGATACTCCACACAATGGACATTCTGACTTCTGTGCATGCGTATATTCAGGCGCAAGGAGATCTGAGAAAGAGAGACCGCGCACGCGAGAGAGCACTTATGTTGTGTGTCATTCAACGCGATCCCCCCTTCACTAACTGCCAGTTAATCGATAACGAATTGTGATCGGATTGTAATTTTGTGCTACGACCAGCTTGGCTACCTTTGATTAGGCTGTAGGCTGAAATTATTTTCAACCCTCCAAAGTGGCTAGTGGGAGTGGCTGTGTTGGCGGGTGTTAATGTCAAGCCCTGGACATGTTGTGAAGAAATGTATTGTGCAGTGTAGACTGCTTCTTTGATTAACGGACACGTACATTCTGCAAATGTGGAATTCACTATGTGACACAAATAGTGGGGTCCAGTAAAATTCTTGCAGCTGCGGAAACGTACGTGTTTGGTTGTGTGGGCCGTGAGTTGGAAAAGGTTGGGAAACACTGCGGTAGACCAATCACAACAGACTGGGCCATTTGACCAATCAGAGCAGAGGAAGCTCTCAAAAAGGAGGGGTTTAGAGAGACTGAATCTTTATCAAACCATTTCAGACATTGTGAGAAAAGAGGTGAGGCTGTAAAGTGTTTTTTGACCTTGAATCCATGTAAATCTCTTGTAGGAGACCTCTAAAACAAAATTAGGAACTTTTAAAATAGCATAATAGGGGCACTTTAATCTAACTCTGTTTCAGCCACTGGGATATAGGTCAACCAGATGACTGGGACGTCCGTGTGAATGGTGAGGACTGTGGGCAGCTCCATGTTCGGATAATTGAGGAAAGACGGAGGCTGTGGAATGATGCAGACTGTACGCTCTCTTACCCTTACATCTGTGAGGGCAAACCCAAGAACCACTGACAAATAACAACTAAGCTCAAACACTGCAAAAATCTGTTTCTTAAGCAGCATTTTTGTCTCTTTTTCCAGTAAAAATATCTAAACATTCTTATTTGAGGTGCAAGATTGTAGATAATAGACTTATGAGAAGATACATCTTGAATTTGAAGTTGAATTGAAGTTTTCTTCAAATAGTTTAAAACAGTTTACCAATGAGGCAAGATTAATAAACGTTATCTAAGAAAATTTTACTTCTCAGCTGAATTTAAGGATGTTTAGATGTTTTTATTAGAAAGACTGAAGAAAATTATCAGTGTATGCTACATAATGTTACATATTATTATTTCAAAAATGAATTTAACAGTCAACTAGTATCCACGCAGGATTGCACGAATTGTTTTTTAGTGTTTAAATTATAAAAGGTTTTATTATGATTCTGTCAATAATGGCATGTAAATGTACTTGCAAAAGTAATTTTCTTAATTTTGAAATAATAATTTTAAAATAATAACTTTTTAAAGAAAGTAAATTTACTTGAGAAGCAATTGCATAAGACTTGTTTTCAGAGAATTTATAATACGGTTTGTTTCTTCCCCTATTGGCAAATTGTTTTTTAGTTTTTTTAAGGATAAACCTCATAAAACCAGAATAACTGCCAATGGAAAGAAAATTAAACTTAATTCTTATGAACGTATATCCTCTAAAAAAAAAAAACAGTTCTTAATATATAAAACTTCAAATCTAACTTAAACATTTTTACTGGAAAATAGACTAAAATATTAAGAAAAATATAGTAAATATTTTTAATTGCATGAATGTACATACCATTAAATAATCTCTCTGCTATGAATCAAATAACAATTAACACAAAATAAACGGTTACATGATATACCATTGCTAAGTTTAATGAGACTTTATGGACAGTCTTAAAACTTTATCACGTGTCAGGTCATTTGCAGTTTTGACTAGGATAGTACTTGTACTCTGGGTTGTAACCCGCTTTTGCAAAGCATTCGGCTGCTTTTCTGTCACATTCACAGATGAACATCTCACAGGGGCGATTCTTGTCAGCTGCAAGAGACAAAAAAAAACAGCAGTCCAACTATGTGCCACAATCCAGATGCAGTTCAGGTCTCAATTACAAACAGCTTTCAGGTAGAATTCTTTAGCACAGTTTGTCCTACTGAGTCTTAAGTCTGTCCTACAGCTAACAGGAAACGTTCTCAGAACTTCCCTGGCAAGGAGTTATGAACAAACATTCTTCTAGTAACGTTAATAGATCACTTAACATCAGCATAACCAAGACAAAAATGTTTTTAAAACATTTAAAAAAAAACAGACAGAGAACATTTAGAAATAAAATGTTCATAACCTAATGGGAATGTTGGCAAAATGTTCTTAGAGCATATTTTTGTTATCTGGGGACTTACCATGGCAGGTGACTTTCTTTGTCGATTTGTTGCATGAGAATGAATATTCTTTAGTGTAGGGGTTGTCAGAGATACCCTGGCAGTCAGCTTGCTGCTTAGAGTCTGAAAAGCACTGATCATGCACTTGACAGCACCTAGAGAGGAATAGAGAACACAATGGGCTTGGTGGCAGTTAATATTCATGAGTCAAGATGATAAGGTATACCAATCTGAACTTTTTCTGAAAAGCTCCTTAAGAAGGTAATGCCATCAAATGTTCTCAACCAAAATAGCAATGCACTCATTTTTTACTGCCTACAAAAATAAAGTCAGCATTAAATCAAAATGATCAATTATTGCTTTTTATGGAATATTGCGGTATTTATTATATTCGTCTGTGCACATCATTCATTTTTTTTTTTTCCAAATTAACGTGCCTTTAATCTTTAATCAAAAAACCTTCCCCTCCCTCTTGCAGCGACTTCTCTGATGACGTGTTTACTGGCGCGAGGGCGGGACAACCTGTCACTCGCATGACATCACAGCCATAGCAAACCACAATGATCCAATCATTTCCTGATGGACAAAATCAAGTCCTGTCCTACAATATTTCTTGTTCGTGAAGCCATTTGCCTCTTATATACAACACAATAGGAAAGACTATTGCAACTTCAGTTTCATGCCGTTTTTAATTTGTGCAACGTGCAGTTTTCTGAATTTATAGTTACAAAGTGTGCACAAAACTTTTCAGTCTGAGCAGGCCGAAGTGTGACAGACAAAACTGATTCAAATGATTGATTCCAGTGTCTCTGTAATCTGACCTGTCCAGTGCATCCACTGGGGTGCCTGAGCCTCCCAGGCCGCAGTAGCATCCGTAGTCTGCGTAATCCAGTAAAGGCCAGCTATCAGGGACGGTACAGATGATCATGTCCCTGAACTGCCACACCGCACGGTAGTCTAGAGCCAGCACTGTTAAACAGTGATAGTTTATTAGTGCTTCAAACTGATTAGCATCAAAATAGTATGTAAATAACAGACTGTATTGCTTAATCATTAACTGTTATATATATACTAAAGTAAACTGTCTAACAAAAGGCAAAAATGCTTTTAAATTTCAGTCTTTTCACACCAAGCTATCATATGGCTTCAGAAGATGTGGAATAGCACATAAGTCATATGAACCATGCACCATGTTTTATGGTTTATGTTAATGGTTCTTTTGCATCCTTACTCATTTAGTGTCATTAAATGAAAAATAAAGGCCAGGACATTCCTTAAAGAAATTCAACTACTTTTTATGTTCCACAGAAGAAATTGTGCATTCACTATAAAAAGTAATATGCTATATCTACTCCATAAAATTTTGGCAACAGATTACAAGCAATATTATTAATTAAATTCAACAAATAGAATTGAGTTAGAATTAATCAAATTGATTCCTTAAATGTCAACCATTTAAAACGAGTAAAATTTAAGTAAAATGTAAACAAAAATATCTGAATAACAGACGTCAAATATGAATTAAGAATCACTGAAGGAAAGATAAACACAAGAATTAACAGAGGTTTAGATGTTGATGTTGATTTTATTAAAAATGTCTGGTCACCATTATGGTGATTAGTGTTTCATTTAGTTTGGTAGTTTGATTCTTTGCTTTTTGTGGTTTTTGTAATGGTGTTTGCTAATTTTACACATTTTAAATGGTAAATAATTAATCATTTGATTAATTCTAACTCAATTCTTATATGTTGAATTTAATTAATAATATTGCTTGTAATCTGTTGCCACAATTTTATTGAGTAGATAGAGTGTATTACTTTTTACAGTGTTCAAGTCATGTTGGAAAGACTGTGTTTACGCCCATTGACTTCCATTGTATGGACAAAACAACACCAACAAAACAAACAAAAAATACATTTATCATTTTCTTTCATGTTTCACAGTTGAAAGAAAAGCATACAGTTTTTTTTTCTGACCAAAATAATGACAGAATTTTCATTTTGGGGTGGACTAGCCCTTTAAGTTTTATTACAGCATTCTCATAAAATATATTTTATCTAATAAATGAGGGTAAGACATCTTTGTTGCTATTATTTTAGACTGACTAATTAGTAAATGCTATTTTTCAAATTATTTTAAATATCTATATTTAATCATCTCATATATCTATATTAAATAATTGCCTTGCATACTTAAGAGAAATTATTAAAACAATAAGCTCCTGTACAGTGGATGAATAGTAAATAATTTTAAGTATACTCACAGGTGGGCAGACTCACACTCAGGACCACGAGAGACAGAAAGGTGTTCATGGTGAAGACCAGATGAACAGGTGTTCGTTGACGATTATTTATAGAACTTATTTATATAACCTTGATGGGTGGGGCTCATTAATAAGCCAACTTTGTGAATATTGTGATCATGTGAGATATGTTAATATACAGTGCACACACACACGCACAAAGAGGCACAAACATACAGTTTGTTGTTGAAATATTTACAGCTTTCTATAAGTTGAGTGTGTTTATGTATACACTTAAAATAAAAGAACCTTATAACATTATATATATATATATATATATATATATATATATATATATATATGTGTGTGTGTGTGTGTGTGTGTGTGTATGTAAGAATGTTAAAATTACATTATGTTCCTGTGACGGGTAGGTTTAGGGTTAGGTTCCTGTGATGGGTAGGTTTAGGTAAAGTGTAGGGAAGGGCCATACTATAGTGACTTTTAAGATTTTGTCAAACATTCTTATATATTTTTAAGATGTTGTCTTTGTGGGGTCCGAATAAAGGACCCCACAATGTCGTAAAATCTTCATCTTACTATCTTAGTGGGGTCATTTGGACCCCACAAAGTAGTATAAACAAGGATGTGTGTGTGTTGTTCTTTGGGAACACAAGCAAGTGTTGTCAATTTGCACAGCTGGTACAAGAATTCAGTTATCTCGAAAAAGGATGAGAATTTCATGAGATGGCCTGGAAAAGGTTTATTTTTGGCCAAATAAAAATAATTGTTCAGTGCATGCACATTTCACTGATTGCAGGGTATTTTGTTGCTATAAAGTACTCAAGAGTGACCATAATAATAATAATAATAATAAGTTTTATTTATATAGCGCCTTTCCAGGGCTCAAGGACGCTTTACAATTATCAAGGAAGAGATAATACAAGTAGACAATGATGAAAACAATAATGGACAGGGAAGCATACAGAAGAATAGAGTCAAATACAGAAATACAAAACAGGACTTAAGAGACATAACATAACATTCAGAGAAATATTAATAATAATGCAGAGCAATCAATTCATCAAATCAGAGGTATAACATTCAGAAAACAGGTGAGTTTTGAGTAATGATTTAAATTCAGAGATATTATTAACACAACAGAGTGAGCGGGGGAGAGAATTCCAGAGTTTGGGTGCGATAGTACTGAATGATCTGCCCCCCATTGAAGAGAGGCGATGCCGAGGGACAACGAGAAGGCCAGAGTCAGAGGAACGTAGTGAGCGAGTCGGTGTGTAGGGGATGAGCATATTACAAATATAAGAGGGAGCCAAGCCATGCAAAGATTTAAAAGTGAGCAGGAGAATTTTGAATTTAATACGGTAGGCAACTGGAAGCCAGTGGAGATCATATAAAATTGGGGTGATGTGAGCAGAACGCTTGGTATGGGTGAGTATTCTAGCAGCAGAGTTTTGAATGTATTGTAATTTGGAAATGGAGCTGGCAGGTAGACCAATGAAAAGGGCATTACAGTAATCAAGGCGTGATGAGACAAATGCATGGATGACAGTTTCAGCGTCTTTGTTACTGATGAAGGGACGGAGTTGGGCAATGTGACGTAGATGAAAGAATGCAGATTTGGTAATAGAGGTAATATGAGACTGAAAGGAAAGGGTGGAGTCAATGATTACACCTAAATTTTTAACAGTATTGGATGTTTTGATGTGAGAACCAGCAATTTCACAGGTGAAGTCGGTAGAAATATGGCTGGTAAGTGAGGGAGTTCCAATGAAAATAATCTCAGTTTTGTCCAGTTTCAGAAAATTTGAATTAAGCCAATCTTTTATGTCTCTCACACAAGCGGAGATTTTGTCAGTTTGGGGAGGTAGAGTAGGTGTGCAGAGTGAGTATAATTGAATGTCATCAGCGTAAAAGTGATAGTTAAGACCATGATGTTGTAAAATTTGACCTAGTGGTATGATGTAAATTATGAATAATAAAGGCCCGAGAACGGATCCCTGGGGAACACCTCGCTTCAGGGGGACAGTAGGTGATTGAAAATCCTTAACTGAGATGTAGAACTGTCTGTCAGAGAGATAGGAAGAGAACCAAGAAAGAGCAGTACCAGAAATACCCAAATCAGAGAGACGAGAAACAAGTAATTCATGGGAGACGGTATCGAAGGCAGAGCTGAGGTCAAGTAGCAGAAGTATAGACAGAGAACCAGAGTCAACAGAAAGCAGTAGATCATTCACTACCTTTACAAGTGCAGTTTCAGTACTATGGAGGGGGCGAAAACCAGATTGAAAGGGATCAAAGAGATTATTTTCACTTAGAAAAGACTGGAGTTGGGAGGCAACAGTGCTTTCCAGTAATTTAGCTATGAAGGGTAAATTTGAAATAGGACGATAATTAGATAGAACTGAGGGGTCGAGGTTGGGTTTCTTGAGAACAGGGGTAACTGCAGCAGTTTTGAGAGGTAGAGGAAATGAAGCAGAGGTAAGAGATGTATTGATGAAGTGAGAGATAGGTGCAGAGATGGAAGAATGGCAAAGTTTCAGGAGAGAAGTAGGAGCAGGATCAAGTTGACAGGAAGAAGAGTTGGATTTCAAGATTAACTTAGAGACAGAAGATGGGGTCGTCAAAGAAAAACAAGACAGAGTTTGACTGGATAGATTTGGTGGATAGTTGAGCTTTGTATCAGTAGAGAAGCATTGGTGGACGGCATCAGTCTTTTCAAGCAAATAATCCAGAAAAGAACAGCAAAGCTCATTAGAAGCTATGGCGTCTTGGGGTGGAGGTTTAGTAAGCTTATTTATTGTATTGAATAATGCTTTTGGCCTGTTACTTGATTTATTAATTGTGGCAGAGACAAAACTAGAGCGAGCCGAGATGAGAGCAGATTTGTATATTTTGGTATGATCAAGAAAAGCGAAATAATGTACAGTAAGACCGGTTTTTCTGTAGAGACGCTCAAGCCGTCTACCAGTAGCCTTAAGAATACGGAGCTCAGGGGTATACCAAGGAGAAGAGTGGGAAGAAGGGACACTTCTGGTCTTAATAGGAGCATGCTGCTGTAAGATTTCAGAAATTATGGAGTGATATTTAGATAATATCATGGAGGGAGAAGATATATCAAAGACATCAGAGAGGTTCGAAGAAACAATAGAGGTACAGAATGATGCAGTATCAATAGCTTTCAGATTGCGGTATGAAATAACAGTTTTAAGGCATTTTTTACGCATAGGCAGATTTAAGCTAAAATCAAGAAGTTTGTGATCAGAGATACCAATGTCAGAGGAAGAGATGGAACAGATATCAACCCTTGATGTACAGATCAGATCAAGGATATGACCACGAGTATGGGTAGGAAAATGAAAATTCTGAGTCAGATTAAAATATTCAAAAACAGACAGTAATTGATTAGTGTTAGAGGAAACAGTATCGACATGAATATTGAAGTCACCAAGCAGGAGAATGTGAAATGTCAATGAACAGGCAAGGGTTTACAGTTCACTGAGTTCAGAAAAAAAGTTGGACAGGGCTTTAGGAGGACGATAGTGCAAAATAATTATAAGAGAGTCAGCCTTCAATACCATATATTCAAATGAATTGGTATCATGAAAATTAAGTTGCGTGAGTCGGAGATTGTCTCTATAAATGACAGCGAGACCACCCCCTTTACCATGCAGACGAGGTCTGGACAGATACTTATATCCTTCAGGTGCGAGAAGATTCAACTGCAGAAAATCATCCGGAACTTGCCAAGTTTCAGTGAGAAGAAAAATGTCAAGCTTATTGTCAGTGATAATTTCATTGAGATAAGGGGCTTTATCCGATATTGATCGACAGTTCAGAAGCGCAAAGTGACGATGCAGGGAATTCAAGTTAGCGGTATGTTGCTGGGCATCAGTGAGATAAATTAAAGAGCGATGTATAGTATTGCTGGCGGGTAACTGTCTGGTCATGGACGACAATCTATGGTTAGTCCAGATGCACAGAAGGGAATCAGGCTTAGAGCAAAAGGTACTCCTGAAGACACGCCGTGAGCGGTGAATGTATCGTGGGCGCCGGAGAATCCTTAGACTCCGACAGCATTCATACGTCACAGAATCGAGACGTGGGTGGCAGTTCAAGGCCCTTAGCTGTGATGGTAAATATCCAATATCCATTATGAAAGTGAGATAGAAAATGAGGCAGATAAAAGAAAAAAGAAAAACTTTTGCCCGAGGCATGTTAGTACTGAGCAAATGCGAGCCGATCACAGGCGAAAACCACGTTAGCCAGGACCTGAACGCCACTTCACCAAAAAGGGCATACTAAATAGGAGACAACACACCCAGATAGCAAGCTATTAAACGAACAGCGCAACCGACTGAGAGAGCGGTAACTCACCCATCAGAAGAGCCGAACGTGGTGGAGGCGTTAACAGGTAGAGGGCTCGCAGCAGCCAGGTGGCAAGCTCACAGACAACAGGAGTTTGAAAATGATAATAGTCCAGTTCAAAGATCAGCAGTGAGAAATTGAGTAATCCAGACAGAATACTGAAAAAATAATCCAAACAGAACGGTGGAAAAACATGTAACAAAACATACAAACAGTCCAGGTGCGAAGCGGCAGCACAGACACGCACAGCGTTCTCGACCCGGAAGTAGAATCAGATGGAGGTAGACTATAGGCCATGAATGCAACAAGAGTGGTGATAAAGCTGCTGATCTCTCTGGATGCTGAACTGCAAACACTTGAGGGCAGATGACTCTTGGAGGTGTTATGGGGGATTGAGCGAAACACTCCGCTGCAGGCTTGTCACACTGACAGACGAACGTATCACAGGTCATCATTACTGGCTGAAAGAGAGAAAGAGAAAGGTAACCCTTGTGAAAAAGAAGTGTGCTCAATTGTATCAAATTTGCATAAATTTGCACATCTTTTATGTAAAATATCTTACTCAGGACAGTACTAAATAAACAAATAACATACATTTTGTATGATCTCTCTTATTTTGTTAAAATTATTCACATTTTCACATATTCTGCAAGGGGTTCCCAAACGTTTGCATGCCACTGTAGAATACACTTCCATGAATATGTTTCTTACGCTCAAGTACACTAAAAAAGTGCTTTTTGTAATAATGTGAAATGAAAAGTTTTACCTTAAAGTACATTTGAAATCATTATGTTTTAATGTTCTTTTGTTGTGCTTCAGAGAAGTACACTTACTTTGATGTGTTGACTAAGATACTAAAGCACATGTAAAGTACTTGATTATAACTTCATCATTACAAACATGTAATTGTAATGAATGAGGCTGGTACTCATTCATCCAGCCACCGGAGGAAGGATATTTCTGTTCAACTGCTCCATCTATGCCAGGGCTCTTGCTCAGCCGCTGACTATGCTGTAGAATTCAGAACGCTAGCTGCACAAAGTGGTTGGAAGGATGTGGCACTAAAGACTGTGTTTAGAGAGGGACTCAATCACAACCTGCAAGCAGAACTTGTATGTAATGGTTTTGACTATAACCTCACTGATTTCATTTCTTTGGCAATAAGAATCGATAACTTGCTACGAAACTCTCCAAGCTCAAGAAGTAGCCCCAAGTCACCAGCGTTTACCACGTCTTGACATGCCCTGACACGCCAGAACCCATACAGATTGCATACACACGGATTTCTACTGAGGAAAGGGAACGTCGTAAAAGGGAAGGACCGTGTTACTACTGTGGAGGGAAGGATCACCAAAACTCTGCTTGCCCTAACAAAGGGAGGAGACTTCCATACTCCAAGACTAGTGTGAGTAACGAAACCCTTACACCTCCCCGATCACAGTTTTTCACTGCTCATTGAGCTTTCTTCTAACAATGACTCCAAATATGTTTCAGCGCTAGTCGACTCAGGGGCTGCACTCAACCTGATTCATCAAGATCTTGTGCAAGAACTCCAGATACCTACAGTACCTTGTATCCCTGCAATCAACGTCACTGCTGTAAATAATGCACCCATCAGCACAGGCATCACTCACCAGACTGTTCCAGTAACTATCCGAATTGGACTGTTTCACAGAGACAATCTCCTTGCATGTCATCAACTCCCCCAAACACTCTCATCTTGGGCCATCCATGGCTGGCTGTCCATGATTCCCTCATTTCCTGGCACCAGGGTGAGCTCAAACAATGGCCAAATTATTGTATGGCTAACTGTCTACAAGTTGCTGTTAACATGCCTTGTCTCACCACCAGTATTGAAAGTCCAGAAAACTATACATCCACCACCATACCCAAGGAATATTCAGAGTTTTCTGAGGTCTTCAGCAAAGTCAAGGCAACTCAGTTACCACCTCACCGTCCTTGGGATTGTGTGATTGAATTGCTGCCTAACATGGCACCACCTAAGAACAAAGCTTATCCTTTATCCAGACCTGAAACCTTGGCAATGGAGAAATATATTGAAGAAGCACTCTCATATGTGTTCATTTGCCCTTCTACTTCCCCCGCGGCAGCTGGTTTCTTCTTCGTTGAGGAAAAAAAGATGGAGGTCTCTGTCCATGTATCGATTACAGGGGTCTTAACACTGCCACTGTCAAATACAGATATCCACTCCCTTTAGTCCCCTCTGCTCTTGAACAGCTTCGCAAAGCCTGCATCTATACCAAGCTGGACCTGAGAAGTGCATACAACCTCATTCGCATTTGAGAGGGTGACGAGTGGAAAACCGCATTCATCACCACTAGGGGGCACTACGAATATCAGGTTATGCCATATGGCCTGGCTAACTCACCAGCAGTATTCCAATCCTTTATCAACAAAATCTTCAGAGACCTCCTAAACAAGTGTGTCATAGCCTACATTGATGATATACTCACCTACTCCAACGACTGGACCCAGCATATCAGGAACATCAAGATGGTCCTCTCTCGTCTACAAGAGCACCAGCTATACGTAAAAGCAGAAAAATGTGAATTCCACACAATCAAACCACATTCTTGGGGTATATCATCAGTCACCAAGGTGTAGAGATGGACAACTCAAAGATCCAGGCTGTCACCAAATGGCCAAGACCCCACACAATCAAGGAGTTGCAACGTTTTCTGGGCTTTGCAAATTTTTATAGACGCTTTATCTGCAATTACAGCCTCATCTCAACTCCCTTGACGTCCCTGCTAAAGGACAAACCCTCTAAATTAACATGGAGTGACAATGCTCAGGAAGCCTTTGAAACACTCAAGACCAGCTTATCGGCCAGGCAGCAAAAACAGCAAAGCAGAGTTCCCGCCGCCATGACCTTCCCCATCTTACACCACAAAGTGAACCTATACTACCACCATCTGTCATAATTGCACCCATCAGCTGGGACATCATGGAAGAGCTTAAAAGAGCACAACAAACAGACCCAGTACCACCTGAATGCCCTCCAACCAAGCAGTACGTTCCTCATACCCTACGTCAAAGAACGATACAGTGGGTCTATACCTCTCTTAGTACTGGACATCCTGGCATCCACAGAACAATCAGCTTGGTACGTAACTCATTCTGGTGGCCCTCTCTTTCTAACAATGTCACTGTTTTTGTTAAAGCTTGTTCAGTATGTGCACAGTCCAAAACCCCCAGAGAACTTCTGGCCGGCCTACTTCAATTGCTCCCCATCCCACAGAGACCCTGGTCCCACCTGTCCATCGACTTCATCACGGATCTGCCTAACTCCAATGGGTATACAACCATCTTTGTTTTCATTGACAGTATCTCAAAGTCATGCAGATTAATCCCCATGAAAGATTTACCCACTGCTATGGAAACTGCTGTTACTCTGTTCCACCAAGTTTTTAGGATTTATGGCCTACCAGAAGACATTGTGTCCGATCGAGGACCCCAGTTCACCTCCAGAGTCTGGCAGGCCTTCTGCAAACAGCTGGACATCAACATTAGCCTCACGTCAGGTTATCACCCCGAGTCTAATGGACAAGTGGAGAGGCTCAACCAGGAAATAAGAAGATACCTCAGGTCCTACTGTAGCCGTGAACAGCAAAGATGGAACGACTTTATTCCTTGGGCGGAATACGCACAGAACTTTCTCACTCACTCCTCAACTGGACTCACTCCCTTCCAATGTGTCTTAGGCTACCAGCCTCCATTATTCCCTTGGTCGGGTGAACCCTCTACAGTGCCCCGGTGGACGATTGGATCAGATGCAGCGAACGGGTGTGGGACAGCGCTCACGTAAGTCTGCAAATGGCTATCTGGGCCCAACGGATCCAAGCTGATCGACGGAGGCGTCCCCACCCCTACTATCAGCCTGGACAGAGAGTCTGGCTATCCACCAAGGACCTGAAGTTGCAACTACCCTGCAGGAAGCTAAACCCCAGGTATGTTGGTCCGTTCAGAATTGTCAAACAGATCAATCCTGTGACATACTGTCTGGAACTTCCTGCTAACTACCGTGTTTCTCCCTCCTTTCATGTGTCCTTGCTGAAACCGGTCCACCAGGCATCTGGCCCCGGAACCACAGATCCTGAACCCCCTCCTCCACTGGAGATTGATGGATTACCTGCTTACTTGGTCAAAGAGATCTTGGACTCACGTCGTTGAGGGTGCCAGATGCAATTCTTGGTGGACTGGGTGGGCTACGGACCGGAGGAGAGATCATGGGTAGCCGCCAATGACATATTGGACCCATCGCTGATCTAAGAGTTCCACCAACATCACCCAAATCGTCCTGCACCACAACTAAGGGGATGACCAAGAAGGAGAACACCAGGAGGTGTTCGTAGAGGGAGGGGTTCTGTAATGAATGAGGTTGGTACTCATTCATCCAGCCACCGGAGGGAGCCCTCTCCTGAATACTAACATGGACTGTTGCTCGTTGGTTACTTCCTGCCTCACTCCTGCATAAATAGACATGCATTTCCACTGCTGCTTTGCAAAGTATTGCCAGTTTATCACTGCCTTACCAAGTGTTTCACATTGCCTGTTTCTTTGCCTTCATGTTACTGACCATTATGCTTGCTTTATTGGATTTTTACAATAATTATTATTGTTTTTGCTGTGGTTGCCTTATTGGACTGATTATTTGTTACTGTTTATCCTGCCTGCCTTATCGACTACGTCTATGCCTTTTGTGTTGGATTTGTTTGCTGATATTTATTAAACTTCCAGCATTTGGATTCCATCTTGCCTCCATGTCGAGTCCCTCACAGTAATTACAAATATATTTAAATACATGACATGCAAGTTTTAATAGAAATGACTTTAAAGTAAATTTTAGCTTCAGTACATTCGGCAGTACACTTTAACCATATTTTAAAGACTGATGTACAGATGTATCAAGTTGTACTTAAATGGGTCAAAAAATAGCTCTTAAAATCAACTACACTGTAAACCTGAATAAGTTGGGCTAACTCAAAAAATTTGAGGTAATCAATTACATAAATTTTTTTGAGTTATGATGTTCCCAATTTTAAGTAAGCAGAACTATCAAGTTTTGAGTTTGTAGTACTCATGTATGTTTATTTCTTCTAACTTGAAGTATTGAGTTAGCTAACTCATACATTTTGATAGCAATTAACATAAAATATTTAGTTTACTTTTTTATTTTGAGTTCTTGCAAATCAAACGAGTTATTTACTTCACTGTAAACCCTAAGAAAATACAGAAAATGCCAACTTGTTAATCTGCTAACATGTTAACAATACCATGGTATAGCACTAAATAAGTACAGCAACTTAAAACATGTAACTTACCTGCTCTCAATCCAAGCCGCATGCGCTACTTGTCACCATGATGGTAACTCTCTAAAAGCCCACATTAACAGAAAGTCTTCTAAATTAGCATAGCAAAACAATAATCACTACTAAATCTCCCTTACCATTAATCGTGCACAAAAAAACATTATATAACACTTAATTTTATCATTTACTCTCAATTTCGAGTGCCAGGGGCAAAGCATGCTGGGAAATAGAAATCTCAGCCCAGTTTCAGTTAAACTTAAGTTAGTCTAAATTAAAAGAAATTAGTTCATACAACTCAAAACAATGAAACAGTTCAGTTTACTTAAAATATGTCAGTGCTGTGAACTCAAAAGAAAAAAAAGTTCTAAATACTCATAGCAGTTAATTTAACTGAACTAATTTGTTCAATTTAAGTTTGTCCTACTCAAACCAATTAAGTATTTTGAGCGTTCGGGTTTACAGTGTACCTTTCTGGAACTTGAGAGGTTTGGTGACATTGCTGGCAATGAAGATGAACGAAGGTCTTAGGGGTGTGGAACAACATGAGGGTGAGTAATTAATGACAGAATTTTCATTTTTGGGTGAACTAACCCTTTAAACATGGATAAATGGTTATCAGCAGGGTCGCTGAAAAAAGGGCAAATGCAGATGTTTCTTTATCTACAAGTAAGGATAAATCTTCAGCAATACCTGACGTTAAAAAGACTAAAAATAAAGCTAAACGAAGAAAATACAGTAGTGACTACCTAGCACTAGTCTATATCTGTTGAATTCTTGAAAGTAATGGCCAGTCAGAGGTGTTTAAGTTCAAAACACTGGAGTATTTGTTCAGTGCTGAGTTATACAAATCCGCAAATAGTCTCATTTAACGAACAAGGTGTAGACATGATGTAAAGAAATTTATTGTGCAGAGTAGACTGCTTCTTTTATTAAAGGCCACATACATGCTGCAAATGTGGAATTCACCCCTTTTCCACCTTCGGGCCACACGGTTCTCATTGCATGACCATTCCATTCCATGCCGATCTGGGCCAGCTGGTACGGTTACGGTTTCATTTTCCACTGTGGGGCTGATAACGGCCACTCTTTGGAATGTAATATAAAAGCGTCAGTCATTGCCTTGGTAACGCAACAATTTACTTAGACAACTGTGCCAAGAATTCCAGGCTGAGAGCGTTTTGTAATCGTGCTGTGCCATACCAGGCTCAAGTGGAGACACAACTGTAACCATTCCTTTCCATTCTAAGAACCGTTCGGCCCGATGGTGGAAAAGTGGTTTATGTGACCCAAATAGTGGGGTCCATTAAAATTCTTGCAGTGGGCCGTGGAAACGTACATGTTTGGTTGTGTGGGCCGTGAGTTGGAAAAGGTTGGGAAACACTGCGGTAGACCAATCTCAACAGACTGGGCCATCTAACCAATCAGAGCAGAGGAAGCTCTCAAAAAGGAGGGATTTCGAGAGACTGAATCCTTTATCAAACCATTTCAGACACTGTGAGAAAAGAGATGAGGCTGTAATGTATATTATGAGAAAATGAAAGTGTTTTTTGACCTTGAATCCACGTAAACCTGTTGTAGGAGACCTCCAAAACAAAATTAGGAACTTTTAAAATAGCATAAGAGACACTTTAATCTAACTCTTGATGTCTGTTTCAGCCACTGGGATATAGGTCAACCAGATGACTGGGATGTCCGTGTGAATGGTGAGGACTGTGTGCAGCTCCATGCTCGGATAATTGAGGAAAGACGGAGGCTGTGGAATGATGCAGACTGTACGCTCTCTTACCCTTACATCTGTGAGGGCAAACCCAAGAACCACTGACAAATAACAACTAAGCTCAAACACTGCAAAAATCTGTTTCTTAAGCAGCATTTTTGTCTCTTTTTCCAGTAAAAATATCTAAACATTCTTATTTGAGGTGCAAGATTGTAGATAATAGACTTATGAGAAGATACATCTTGAATATGAAGTTAAATTAAAGTTTTCTGCAAATAGTTTAAAGGGTTAGTTCACCCAAAAATGAAAATAATGTCATTTTTTACTCACCCGTAAGACCTTCGTTCATCTTCGGAACACAAATTAAGATATTTTGATTAAATCCGATGGCTCAGTGAGGCCTCTATAGACAGCAATGCCACTGAAAATCTCAAGATCCATAAAGGTACTAAAAACATATTTAAAACAGTTCATGTGAGTTCAGTGGTTCTATCTTAATATTATAAAGCGACAAGAATACTTTTTGTGCGCCAAAGTCACGTGATTTCAGCAGTTTAGCCGTTTGATAGGAGATCCGAATCACTGATTCGAAACAAAAGAATCGTAAAGCTCCAGAGCAGTGTTTTGAAATCGGCCATCACGAGATATTGTTAAAAAGTCGTTATTTTGTTTTTTCGCACAAAATGTATTCTCGTCTCTTTATAATATTAAGGTAGAACCACTGTACTCACATGAACTGATTTAAATATGTTTTAGTACCTTTATTGACCTTGAGAGTTTCAATGGCTTTGCTCTCTATAGAGGCCTCACTGAGCCATCAGATTTCATCAAAAATATCTTAATTTGTGTTCCGAAGATGAACGAAGGTCTTACGGGTGTAGAACGACATGAGGGTGAGTAATAAATGACATTATTTTCATTTTTGGGTGAACTAACCCTTTAAAACAGTTTATCAATGAGACAAGATTAATAAACCTTATCTAAGGAAATTTTGCTTCTCAAGTAAATTTAAGGATGTTTAGATGTTTTTATTAGAAAGACTGAAGAAAATTATTTTTCAGTGTATGAAACATAATGTAACATATTATTTCAAAAATTAATGTGACAGTCAACTAGTATCCATGCAGGATTACACTAATTTTTTTTAGTGTTTAATTTATTAAATGTTTTATTATGATTCTGTCAATAATGGCATGTAAATACTTAACTTGCAAAAGTAATTTTCTTAAATAGTATTTTTGACCGAATTTACTTGAGAAGCAATTGCATAAGACTTGTTTTCAGATAATTTATAATACGGTTTGTTTCTTCCCCTATTGGGAAATTGTTTTTAGTTGTTTTAAGCATAAACCTCATAAAACCAGAATAACTGCCAATGGAAAGAAAATTAAACTTAATTCTTATGAACATATATCCTCTAAAAAAAACAGTTCTTAATATATAAAACTTCAAATCTAACTTAGACATTTTTACTGGAAAACAGACAAAAATATTAAGAAAATTATATTAAATATTTTTAATTGCATGAATGTACATACCATTAAATAATCTCTCTGCTATGAATCAAATAACAATTAGTATGAAGACACACACACACACACACACACACACACACACAAAAACTGTTACATGATATACCATTGCTAAGTTTAATGAGACTTTATGGACAGTCTTAAAACTTTATCACGTGTCAGGTCATTTGCAGTTTTGACTAGGATAGTGCTCGTGCTCTGGGTTGTAACCCGCTTGTGCAAAGCATTCGGCTGCTTTTCTGTCACATTCACAGATGAACATCTCACAGGGGCGATTCTTGTCAGCTGCAAGAGACAAAAAAAAACAGCAGTCCAACTATGTGCCACAATCCAGATGCAGTTCAGGTCTCAATTACAAACAGCTTTCAGGTAGAATTCTTTAGCACAGTTTGTCCTACTGAGTCCTACAGTCTCTCCTACAGCTAACAGGAAACATTCTCAGAACTTCCCTAATGTTCTGGCAAGGTTTTCTCAGAGTTATGAACAAACATTCTTGCAGTAACGTTAATAGAACATTTGTTCAAAGTTATCTGGTCTTTAAAAAAATTTATCATGTCTAACATTTTTAAATACTTGTTTCAAAATGTTCAGAGAACATTCAAAAGTAATGTTCCCATAATATTTGTAAAGTAGAATGTTCCCTTAACGTCTGCATAACCAAGAAAAAAATGTTTTTAAAACGTTTAAAAAACTGGACAGAGAATGTTCAGAAATAAAATATTCATAACCTAATGGAAACGTTGGCAAAATGTTCTTAGAACATATTTTTGTTATCTGGGGACTTACCATTGCAGGTGACTTTCTTTGCCGGTTTGTCACATGAGAATGAATAGACTTCACTGTAGGGGTTGTCTAAGATACCCCAGCAGTCATCATGTTGCCATGAGTCTGAATAACACTGATCATGCACCTGACAGCACCTAGAGAGGAATAGTGAATGCAGTGGGCATGTTTATAAAGTTTGTCACCGTCACTTTTTGATTAATAATTATATTTTAAGAGATATGTGTTACATGGAATCAGATCCTGATGGACAAAATCAAGTCCTGTCCTACGATATTTCTTTTTCGAGAAGCTGTTTCACTCACATTAGGGAAGATCTTCCATTTCATGCCAACTTTAATTTGTACAACGTGCAGTTTTCTGTATTTATAGTTACAAAGTGTGCACTAATCTTTTCAGTCTGAGCAGGCCTAAGTGTGACAGACAAAACTGATTCAAATGATTGATTCCAGTGTCTCTGTAATCTGACCTGTCCAGTTCATCCACCGGTGTGCCCGAGCCTCCCTTGCCGCAGTAGCATCCGTAGTCTGCGTAATCCAGTGCAGGCCAGCTATCAGGGATGGTACAGAGGATCATGGACCTGAACTGCCACAGCGCACGGTAGTCTAGAGTCGCCAGCACTGTTAAACAGTGATAGTTTATTAGTGCTGATTAGAATCAAAATAATATGTAAATAACAGACTGTGATACTTAATCACCAACTGTTATATATACACTGAACTGTCTAACAAAGGCAAAAATGCTTTTAAATTTCAGTCTTTTCACACCAAGCTATCATATGGCTTCAGAATAGATGAACTATTAACTTTGTTTTATAATGGTTCTTTTGCATCCTTTCAATGGATTCAGCATCTTTAGTTGAGGGTAACTTTTCATAAATTATTAAAAACATAAAAAGCCAAACACAACTGATCCGCATTCTTTGTTCTTCATTTTCTAGAAGTAGAGTTAAAAAATATTCCTGTATTTTTGTGTAGTTCATTAAGAGAAGGTACACCACCATCTTGAACGCACCTCACAGTGTAATTATGACTTGCCAACTCGTAAATACGAACTTCCCAGGAGAACTTGAATGGACAAAAAGAATGTTTTTGAATGACATGAGGGTAAATATTCATCTTTGGGTGAACTGTCCCTTTAAGTTCTTCATATAACAGACTTCATTAATCAACAGAAGCACCATATAGCATGAATTTATCATCAAAATAAATAAAATAGTATCTTTTATTCACCACCTGTCTTACAAAATATTTATAGCAATTTCATATGTTTTGTTTATGCTTTGCATAGTGATCCGTCTCATGGTAAAATTGTAGAGGGAGAGTCAGGTGGTCAGATGTAACACACTAACTTAACCAGTTAGTTTCTTAACCAGTTATTTTCTTAAATATTTTAAAATAATTATTTTTGAGAAATAAATTTCATTACCAAATTACAAAATTTAAATTGGTGTCCATTTTATTTGTCAGTATTACAATCCAGCCAGGTAGTGACAGCACTCTTTTTATTTGACATCAACTTTAGGGATAAGTTGTAGTTTTCAAAAGAACTTCATCTTCAATTTATATATTATAGAAAAAATTAAGACAAAAAAAAAAAAAAAAAACCTGAGTTATATAGACAATGAACCAAATTCATTAGAACTCTCTCTGCTCTTCCCTAAGCTCTTTGACATTTCACTCTATGATCTTTTCAACACACCCAGTTTTCTGGCTTTAGGTCTTGTATAAAGCGATACTCCACCCCAAAATGGGAATTGTCATCGTTTACTCGACCTCATGTGGTTCCAAACCTATGCATTTCTTTCTTCTGTGCATGGAACATAAAAGAAAATATTTCAAGGAAACTTCAAACCTAATCAACATGGAGCTCAATGACTTCCACTGTATGGAAAAAAAAAAACAGCAACAAAACCGAAACAAAACACTGAGACATTTATCAAAATATCTACTTTTATGTTCCACAGTTGAAAGAAAAGCATATAGTTTTGGGACAGCATGAGGGTGAGTAAGTAAAGAATTTTAGGGTGGACTAGCCCTTTAAGTTTTATTACAGCATTCTCATAAAATATATTTTATCTAATACATGAAGGCAAGAGGTCTTTAGTGCCATTATTTGACTGACTAATTAGTAATGCTATTTTTCAACTTTTTTTTTTTTTAATATCTATATTTAATCATCTCATAAATCTATATTAAATATTTTCCTTGCATACATAAGAGAAATTATTAAGACAATAAGGTCCTGTACAGCAGATGAATAATAAATCCCATTTTAAATATACTCACAGGTGGGCAGACTCACACTCAGGACTACGAGAGACAGAAAGGTGTTCATGGTGAAGACCAGATGAACAGGTGTTTAAAGACAATTATTTATAGAATCTATATAACCTTGATGGGCGAGGCTCACTGATAAGCCAACTCATGTGAGATATGTTAATATACAGTATGTGCATACACACACGCACACAAAAGCACAAACATACAGTTTGTTGTTGAGATCTTTACAGCTTTGTGCAAGTTGAGTGTGTTTATGTACACTGGGTACACATATGTGTGTGTGTGCTCTTTGAGAACATGAGCATATGTTGTCAATTTGCACAGCTGGTACAAGAATTCAGTTTTCTCGAAAAAGGATGAGAATTTCATGAGATGGCCTGGAAAAGTTGCAAAACACTTGAGTACATGCAAAACAGCTGTCAGCACACAAAAGACTCCTTCACCATAATGACTACAAATAACAATAATTGTTCAGTGCATGCACATTTCACTGATTGCAGGGTATTTTGTTGCTATAAAGTACTGCGAGAGTGACCATGAATGCAACAAGAGTGGTGATAAAGCTGCTGATATCTCTGGATGTTGAACTGCAAACACTTGAGGGCAGATGATTATTGGAAGCGTTATAGGGGGATTGAGCAAAACACTCCGCTGCAGCCTTGTCACACTGGCAGACGAACATATCACAGTCATCATTACTGGCTGAAAGAGAGAAAGAGAGAGGTAACCCTTGTGAAAAAGAAGTGTGCTAAAAAAACTGTACTTGCAGATAATACAATAATGAAATAAAAGGTCACTTCAGAGAGTACACTTTCATGAATGTTTCTTACGCTTAATTACACGAAAAAAGTGCTCTTTGTAATAATGCGAAATGAAAAGTTTTAAATCATTATGTTTTAATGATCTTTTGTTGTGCTTCAAAGAAGTACACTTATTTTGATGTGTTGACTAAAATACTAAAGTAAAGTACTTGATTATAATTTAACTGTAGTGTGTTATTCAATATTACATTTAAAATTAATATATTTACTGCAATATATTATTATATTATATATTATATATGATTGTGGAGTGTGAGCAGGTGAGAGGGAGGAGGGATTCTGGGAAATGTAGATTGCTGAGGTGACTGGACAGGTGAATGGAGATCGTGTCAGTACTCCCTCTCTTCCGGAAAGTTCAACCTCTTGCAAAACAGAATCCAGCTAGGGTGGGAGGGCGAGCTTCCTGGAGCTGTGTCAGGTGACAGGCAGGTGAATAGGTATATACGGGCAGGTCAGGGAACCTTCAGGATGGCACCGGCAACCTAGGAAACCAGGGAGGTGCTGGCAGCTCAGTGGACCATAGTGGTGCAGGTAGCTCAGGGTGCCATGTAGGTGCAGGTAGCTCAGGGATCATGGTGGCCCCCATGGCCGTGTCTTGAAAACTTGGGACACAGGAGATCATGGCACCCTCAGTAGCCGCATCAAGGGAACTTTGAGCACAGGAGATTAGATCGGTCTCTGTGGCAGTGATGAAGGGATCTTAATCGGTCTCTGCAGCAATGGTAAGGTGACTTTGATCGGCCTCTGGCCATGATGAAGGTATCTTGATCAGCCAAGGGAATATAGATTGGTCTCAGTGGCTACAGTACATCAGGGCAAACTGAAAACTCAGGGACGACCTCTTTAGTCGTATCTGGGCAAACAAGAAACTTTGAAAAGACCTCTGTGGTCACATCTAAACAGACAGGAAACTCGGGAACGACCTCAATGGTCGCATCGGGGCAGACAGAAAATTTGGGGATGACCTTCTTGGTTGTATCTTGACAGACAGAAGACTTGGAAACGACCTTCATGGTCACATCTAGATAGACAGAAGACTTGGAAACGACCTTTATGGTTCCATCTGAACAGACTGAAACTTGGGAATGATGTCCGTGGTCATATCTGGGCAAACAGGGAACTCTGGAACAACCTCCGCTTCAATAAGAGTAGTAGAGCAGTGTGCGGCCTAAACGCACATTATGGCCACCACCATAACAGGAAGAGCAATCATTGGCAGAGGGGTCTCTGAATTCTCTGGGCTTGGAAATATCTGGCTGCGTTCTGGCATGATGGCCATATTGGCTGAGGATTCTGGTGGTAGAATGGGCACTGGGCTGAGCTCAGGGAGGACAGCAGGCACCGGGCTCTGGTCAGGGGCAGGAGCCCCTCACTGGACTCTGGTTAGGGGCTGGAGCCATCACTGGACTGTACTCTGAAACGGACTCTTGGTCTGGGAGGAATTCTCGTATGGACTCATGGACTGGAGGTAAATTTAGAGGTAACTCACAGGTACGAGTGGGCTCTGAGGCTGATTCAGTGGTTAGAGTGGGCTCCTATGTAGATTCAGGGGTTAGAGTGGACTCTGATGCAGATTTGATACAGAACTCTGAGACTGGAGCAGACTTATTACTGGATTCTGGGGCTGGAACGGACTAGTTACTGAATTTTGGGACTCGTGACTGAAATCTGTGATGAGGCTGAACTCAGGAACTGGAGCCATCTCTGTACTGCGCTCAGGGGCTGGAGCCAAAACCGGGCTGTGTTCAGGGGCTGGAGCAGACACTGGGTTGTGGTCAGGAACTGGAACAGACACTGGGCAGTGTGCAGGGGCTGTAGCAGACACTGGGCTGTGGTCAGGGGCTGGACTTGCAGAGGGCTGTTTCTTCTTCCTCTGCCTCCTACTTTGAGTTGAAGTTAAATGAGGCGCTGAGGCTTTAGTAGTCCTTGGACTTGGCTCCAACTCTGGAGCAGGCTCATGGTTTGGAGCAGATTCTGGGGCTGGAATGGATTTATAACTGAACATTGGGGCTGGAGCAGGCTCGGGACTGAACTCTGGGACTGGAACGGGCTTGTGACTGGACTCTGGGGCTGAAGCGGACTCAGGAGAGTATTCTGGAACTGGCTCTTGGCTGAATCCTGGAGCGGATGAGATGGTCCCGATGTTTTTGAAATATGGGTAGGATTTAGTTGCAGGTTCGGGGTGAGTTGGAGCCCAAACGCATTTGGGATGGGACTGATGAGGGTTGTAATTATCCTCTTTAACTTCTTCAACCAAGGTATCAGAACCATTTAGCCAGAGGTTGAAATTAATGGATCAATTACCTCATCATCCTGTCCCATTTGAAAGCGGGCACTGAGCGTAGTCTTGGGGGGGGGGTCTGGTCTTCTGTCAACTAGTTGCTTTTAATATAAATTTGAACTATAATAGATTTTTATTTCATATAACATGCAATTAATTGTCCAAAAACATTACATTTAGTTTATTCTGTACTTTTTTCACAAGGGAAAGATTATAATACATGCAAAACTAAAACTAAAACCATCAAAAATTATCTTCGTTAAAATAAACGTTAACTGGTATAAAATAAAAAACCTTAAACTTATTTTATTTCAGCTAGTTGGAAAGGCAGCATTTTTCATTTTCATTTAGTTTAACTTGATGTACTAAAATAACTGAAACTAAAACTGAAATAAAAATAAAAACCATATAGACATTAAAAAAAAAAAACAAAAAAAAAAACCTAAAGCATACAAAAATGACAAAAACAACCAAATGTTTAACTAAAATTAAAATGAAAACAGAAAATATAAACATAACATCTTACACAAAATTTTAATAAAAACTATATAATAGTATCTCAACAATACTAAATTAACACTGTTTCATACTTATCTATTGTCTACCATTAGTTAATGCTATCACACAACCTCAGCCTTATATTTTAGTCAGGTTGTAAATGTGAACATATACAACAGTTAGTTCTGGGATTTTCCAAAGTTTGTATCATCATTCGTTTGTCTGTGTTTGTTCCAGAGAGATTGATAGCCTGTGTATTAGTGGTGGGGATTTTCATTGAGTCTTTCTGCATTTATACGTTAGGCTAGTAGGTGTACTATTATTATGAGTGAGCCATTGAATCAACTGATTCGTTCAACAATGCTGATTCATTGAGGAACTTGTAAGTCATTGAATCATTCACTCAACCGATTTGCTCAACAACTTCATTCAGGAACTAAAATTAAAATGGACAATTCTTGTTTTTGTATGGAATATTGCAGTATTATTATAAATGATTTATCAGTGCATATCATTATTTTTAAATTTCACTTCTCCTCCCTCTTGCAGCTACATCTCTTCTCTTCTCTGATGACTTGTTCATCAGCTAAAGGGTGGGGCAACCTGTCACTCACATGTGATCACAGCAATAGCAACCCATAATGATTCAATCAGTTACTGATGGACAAAATCAAGTCCTGTCCTACATTTTTTTCTTGTTACAGAAGCCGTTTAATTTGGATACATGTCACAATAGAGAAGAAAACACTATAAATAGACCTACAAGTTTGTGCAATATAGATTATAATGATACATATTTATTGTGACCCTAAATAAGACAAGCAGGTTTGAAAATGGATGTCTCTTTTGGCCTTTTAGGAGTCATTGATATGGGATGGAATCCTGGGATTCATTTTCACTCACCCAGACATGTGATCGTTCTGGTAATCTTATCGCACTGGTAGTCATATGTGTTTGTGTAGGGACTGTCAAACAATGATGTGCAGGACTCAAGGGTCTTTGCCTTGGCATAGCAGTTATCATGGGTAAAACAACACCTACCAGGTCATTATAGAGGGAACATTATTATTACAAAAATAATTAAAAATAAGCACCTTTAAAATACTGTAACACATTCCCACAATAAAATCAACTCACTGGTCGAGCTGGTCAACTGGCGTCCCTTGACCACCCAAACCACAAAAGCAGCCATAGTCTGCAAAGTCCAGCAGTGGTGAACTGTTCGGTGTTGTGCACTCGATCATGTCCTCAAATTGCAACAAGTTTTTTATACTGTACAGATGCACTACAGAGAAGATAATACTGTTAGAGTCAAGTGCTAAACTCACAGTACAGGAAAACACATTAGATATGAAAAGAGTGACAAAAAAGGACAGTTTTATAGAACACACAAACTGTAATTATGCATAATGCTGAGCACAGTTGTATCTAATAATAGTCAAATTGTCATTTTGAAATCAAACTTTATTTTACTTTAGTTTCGGAATTCATCTGGCTTTCAAAATCCATACATTCGTTCATTTTCTGAACACAAATTAAGATCTTTTTGATGAAATCTGAGAGGTTTTTTTTTTTTTATCTCCCATAGAAAACAACGTAATTACCATCATTCAAGGTCCAGAAAAGTAGTAAAGACATGGTTAAAATAGTCAATGTGACTACAGTGGTTCAACTTTAATGTTATGAAGTGACGAGAATACTTTTTGTGTGCGAAAACAAAATAAAAATAACGACTTTAATCAACAAACGCTGTTTAGGTTCAGCACTTCCAGGTTCTACGTCAGAACGGCAGCTCATTATTGGCCGGCTCCTGCGTCACCATCACACGCATGCGTCGCGCTGCTCACATGAACAGCATCGGCCAATACTAAACCTAAACAGCGTAGGAGAATGACAGGGGAGAGACAAATTTGTTAAATAAAGTAATTATTTTTGTTTTGTTTTTGTGCACAAAAAGTATTCTCGTTGCTTCATTACATTAAGGTTGAACCACTGTAGTCACGTTGATTATTTTAACAATGTCTTTACTACTTTTCTGGACCTCGAATGACAATAATTACATTGCTTTCTATGGGAGATTAAAAAAAAACAAAACTCGGATTTCATCAAAAATATCTTAATTTGTGTTCCGAAGATGAACAAAGGTTTTACGGGTGTGGAACGACATGAGGGTGAGTAATTAATGACAGGAATTTAATTTTTGGGTGAACTAACCCTTTGGTGTCAGAGCTAATAAAATAATTAACAATACTTACATGTTGGTAGAGAGACAGTAAGGATCAGAAGTGTGAGAAGAACATCCATAACACTGCGAGACAGAAGCAAAGTGATGGAAAATTACATATGGTCAAATTCTGTCATTCTGTTGTTTCACATTGAATATTAGTTTACAGTATTATAAATTATATTGCACATAATATATTATTGTAAATCTATTGCTATTGTTTTCTCCTGAGATTTCACACCGATTATAATTTTGCAGCAGCTCTATGGAGCTCAAGATCAGGAGCTCAGTTAGCAGAAAGGTCATGGGGTAAATGTTACATGAAAGTCTCTTTTCAGAAGATTTCTTGCACTTATGAAACATTTTTCTGAACTCCACACCTCTTACAACCTTCTGTGTCATATGGCACTTTTGTGCTGTATGTTGTTTTTATTCCTCACTCTTCATTCTGTATAAATGTCCTCTGAATGAATAAAATGTTAATGAAGGCATGCAGGAGAATGGAGGCTGCTTGGGTGTGATGCCCTATGGCTTCACATGTAAACTAAAACACACCTTTCTCTTGAGGCCGTGAAAAAACACTATTACATGAACAATTCTCATGAGGCAAACTACTCAAGCTATATGATAAAAAAAAAAAAACACATTTAGACCACAGGAGCATGAATATTTAAACAAATAAATACTGCTACTCCATTTACTTTGCATTTTATCTACTTATGAACACTGTACATTCTTAAAAATAAAGGTTTTGAAAGGGTGTTTTCACATAAATGCCAAATGCCATAGAAGAAGCATTATGTAGAAGCATTTTTTTCTCAGTGTGAAGAACATTTTATTAATCTAAATATCCCTTTTCCAATTTATATATATATATACCATCAATGCCAAAAAAGGAACCTTCATTTTTAAGAGTGTAGAGTATATTTATCTGTTATATAATCAAAATGTAGCAAGGTGGTATAAATTCTGGAAAGGTTAAAATTCCTTTTTTAGTCACATAATACCAGAATTTTCTAATACCAGAACTTGTTTAATTTTAATTATTACAAATGACTGAAATGTGGGCTAATATTTATGATCCTAATCTACACAGAGTGCATGACTTTCAATAACAGCATAGATGCAAAAGACATATTTTATTTATGTGTCACACATACAATGCATGCTACCCTTCACTTTATCACTGTAATGTTAAAGTCAATATAAAACAATGATTATTTCATCTTACCTTAATAAAAACTATACAAGGGCTTCCTCTAAATGATTTAAGAAATAACCGCTGTAGTTTTCCAGTGTAGTGCAGTTTTACTAGTTAAAGCACTATGCCAAGCACAATGACTTGCACCAAATCACTGTCTCTTCTCTAATTAACAGCCTTCCTTTTGTAGACAGCCTTCCTTTTTTGTTTTTACTTTTTTACATGTGAGCAGCTTGTTATTACAACCAACCAGTCTGTCAACTAGTTTGGTGCAGTACATACTTTGCATTCTTCATTAAATCTGTCACATACTGTTATGCTTGAGAAAAATTACATTGACTGAACATCAGATCTCAAAGTAAGAAAGATTAAAAAAAGAACGGCTGCTAAATTTATCAGCAGATTTGGGGCAAGTCCTTTCAGTAACAGGTGGTATTTTTCTTTCTCTGCACATGTGTTCCACTTTTGATATAAAAAGAAGGTTACACTGAAGCACAGGGCAGCTCTTGTGTTAACTGTGTTACTATAGCAGCTGTTAAATTGAGTTTTTAAATGAATTCATAATGTACACTGTTAAAAATTATGGTAACACTTTATTTTAGGGTCTTTTAACTAGTTGCCTAGCATACATATTACTAGAATATTGGCTGTTTATTAGTACTTATTAAGCACATATTAATGCTTATTCTGCTTGACCTTATTCTACATTCTTAATCCTACCCAATACCTAAACTTAACAACTACCTTACTAACTATTAATAAGCAGTAAATTAAGAGTTTATTGAGGAAAAAGTCATAGTTAATAGTTTATGTGTTCCCTGCCCTATACTAAAGTGTTACCAAAATTATCGTAATTTTAACTGTAAAAGACTGTAAAAATGCTATGGTAAAAACCTGTTAATTGGTATATTACTATAGTAGTCAACATTTGAAGTGGATCAAAAAAGTTAATAAAAGTTGTCCAAAGAACTAAGTTGTCCTAAGAAGAAGGTTTTAGGACAACTTTGATGAAAGGTTTTGATCCACTTCAAATGTTGACTACTGTATATACGGTGAAAACTGTAATACAACCCGAATTCTGGAAATGTTAGGATGTTTTTTAAATTTAAATAAAATGAAAACTAAAAGACTTTCAAATCACATGAGCCAATATTTTATTCACAATAGAACATAGATAACATAAATGTTTAAACTGAGAAATTTTACACTTTTATCCGATAAATGAGCTCATTTCAAATTTGATGCCTGCTACAGGTCTCAAAAAAGTTGGCATGGGGGCAACAAATGGCTGAAAAAGCAAGACATTTTGAAAAGATTCAGCTGGGAGAACATCTAGCAACTCACCCAGCAAAAGGAAGCCATATGTGAACATGGTCCAGAAGCGCCATCGTGTCCTGTGGGCCAAGGCTCATTTAAAATGGACTGGAAAAGTGTTCTATGGTCAGACGAGTCCAAATTTGACATTCTTGTTGGAAATCATGGACACCGTGTCCTCCGGGCTAAAGAGGAGGGAGACCTTCCAGCGTGTTATCAGCGTTAAGTTCAAAAGCCAGCATCTCTGATGGTATGGGGGTGCATAAGTGCATACGGTATGGGCAGCTTGCATGTTTTGGAAGGCACTATGAATGCTGAAAGGTTTCCAGATGACGTCTATTTCAGGGAAGGCCTTGTGTATTTCAGCAGGACAATGCAAAACCACATACTGCAGCTATTACAACAGCATGGCTTCGTCGTAGAAGAGTCCGGGTGCTGAATTGGCCTGCCTGCAGTCCAGATCTTTCACCTATAGAGAAAAATACGTCAAAGACGACCACAAACTCTTCAGCAGCTGGAAACCTATATCAGGCAAGAATGGGACAAAATTCCAACACCAAAACTCCAGAAACTCATAACCTCGATGCCCAGACGTCTTCAAACTGTTTTGAAAAGAAGATGAGATGCTACACCATGGTAAACATTCCCCTGTCCCAAATATTTTGATACCTGTAGCAGGCATCAAATTTGAAATGAGCTCATTTTGTGCATAAAATTTTAAACATTTGTTATGTTATCTATGTTCTATTGTGAATAAAATATTGGCTCATGTGATTTGAAAGTCTTTTAGTTTTCATTTTATTTAAATTTAAAAAACGTCCCAACATTTCTGGAATTCGGGTTGTAGATCTAACAGGACATTTCATGTAATTTTACAGTAACATTTTAAAATTAAAATAAATTTTTTTGAAAGTGAAAAACAAGCCATCTTATAATTTACAGTAAAAAAAAGCAACGTAAATTGACATTCCCAGAGTTCCCTTTGTGACATTTCAATGAGGTTTTTTCATTTAAATAATCTTTTTCTTTTTGTTGTCCATTATGGTATGTACATTAGGGTTTAATGTTTCATCCTATATATTTAAATGAATGTTTATTGCATTATTTCAGTGTCATTTGAGTTACCATGATGGTGTTTTGTGTTTGTGTGTATGACACTGTTCATCTTTTAAATTTGAGTATTTAGCTCATCCTGTGGAAAAGCTACTTGTGGTGAACTTTGATTCATCATGTGGCGTTTTCATTACCACCTGTGTTTTGGTGGATACTAGTGTATTATATATTAGTTATGTATTATATATTAGTTACAGATTTTATTATTTCAGTAGGTTTGTATATTAACATTATAAGTTAATGTTTTTAACTGTAAACTTAAGTTTTATCCTTAAATCAGATTATCTGTAAATCACATATTTTCAGTGTAGCCCAAGTCTACATTTAGATTTAGAAAAAACAAAACACAATGAATAAAAATTCTATAAATTCCAAATTCTGATTATATAATAACGTGTTTTCAGCACTCTTAAATGGCTCATGCCAGGCTGCTGTATATGAGTGATACAAAAGTTGCAGA
This sequence comes from Ctenopharyngodon idella, assembly GCF_019924925.1. NCBI lineage: Eukaryota > Metazoa > Chordata > Actinopteri > Cypriniformes > Xenocyprididae > Ctenopharyngodon > Ctenopharyngodon idella. Next base: position 13,503,628 of record NC_067227.1, read on the forward strand.
TCAGTGCTTTCCTGCAAACTATCACACTTAACATACTACAAAAACATCACCAATTATTTAATTCAGTTTAGCAGGACTTTCAACATTGTCGCCTGGTAACATCACATCACACTCACAACACTCTCAGCGAGCAAACCCTAATCACGGTGTAGTGCTGACCAAAACTGTTGCCATGAAACTTGTGTTGTGATTAATCTGCAGGAGAACCTTCAATTTCCTCTAAGCAAAATGTGACAGAACAAAAACCTTACATTAAGAAAAACATGCACATAATGCATCATACTCTTACAGGCTATACGTAATTATCACATTAAAGCCCATTAAAACTGCAGTACAGTTAAAAGTATATAAAAAATATATATTTGACAAAAAAAAGCTGATCCCACACTTTCAAAGTTCAGTCTGTGATTGCTCCATGTAATTAAATGATACACAAATAATGCCTTAGTGTGCATTTTATTAGCACAATGGTCCACTCATCAACAATTATTTTATGGTTCATTTTTTTTGCAGATATATCTTAAGCAACGTGATGGGAATGTTCACATTAAATGTCAAAAACCTTTTAGTGACATCTAGATCTCAAAGAAAGATGACATCACAGATGTCCTTAAAATGGTCTAACAGTATTTAAAAAACCAAAAAGCCACACACAGAACAATTATACATATCTGCAAGTCTGATAAGAAATATCTTTACATTTGGCAAACGCATTACATTACGTGTGCAAACAGAAACACTGTAGATACGGGTTTATGGATCGGAAGCTGACATTCAGAAACACAAATATAAACTCACACAGACAAGGTTTTGTGATGTTTGATAGTTATGGTCCCTTTCTTTGATAGGTGAAATTATACAGTACAAGATTGTATCAGGCAGAAAGCAGAGAGAATAGTGTTGGTCCCACAGGTGGATTGAGATCAGATAGGCTTGTACAGCAGTGTGGTCACATACTTCTTTTTGTAGCGGTGTGTTGCACTAAGGACCATCACACCATCCTGTGTGAGGAAAGTAAACAGATTCACATGTCAAGTCACCTTTATTTATATAGCACTTTATAAAATACAGATTGTTTCAAACAGCTTTACGGTGATAAAGAGGAAAATAACGATTCAATGTTGCAAAGCAGCTCTAAAAAGACAACAAGTGAAAGATGCTGGTCATCTCTACAGTAGTAAAAATAAAAATGCTTAAAGAGTACACCCAAAAATAAAAACATATTTACTCATCATTTATTCACCCTCATGTTAAAATTCATAAATATGTAGTACACAAGTCACATCTATTAAAGTAATGATGCTTTTATGGTGCTTTTGTCAGCCTTTCATTGTATGGAAAACAGCAGCACTGTCATTCTGCTAAATATCTACTTTTCTGTTTCACTGAAGTCATACAGGTTGAGTGAAATGAGGGTGATTAAATGACAAAATGTTAATTTTTGGGTGAACTATCACTGAGGGTGTGAACATTATTAGATAATTTCCTTCTCTGAGTGTCCTAAAGTGTGTGTAGTCTGTTATCAAACCTTGATGGATAGGGCGTACAGGTGGTTGAGCATCACATGGTTTGGTTCAGGCAGCAGGGTTGGGTCACACTGTTCAAAGCAGACATGGGAATATGTTAGGGAAAGTCACTGCTTTGTAAAAGTGCACGGTCAGCAATTTCCAACCAGAGGCTCTTTATCTTTTCTTATCTCTTTAAGCCCAAAAAGAAAATGCTTTAACTGCAATAATGTATTTACAAAGAATCGGCCTCCTCTCAAGTCACTCGCTGGGTTTTCATCCACCTGTTTTTGTGTGCTTTAGAAAACCTTAATGAAAATGCTTTAATATCAATTTGTTTAAATAGTTGTGTTTAAGTAATAGTAATAGTTTAATGTTATATATGTATATATATATTTTAATTGCAAAAAAAAAATATGGTAACTCTTTCCAAAAAGGTTTCATTTGTTAACATTAGTTAACTACATAAGTTAACATGAACTAACAATGAAAATACATCTAAAGCATTTATCATAGTTAATGTGTAAGGGATTTTCTGTGATCTGTTTATGTTTGGGTGGGTTTTGTCTAGTATTTTAGTATTTAAATGACAACAATGTAAAAAAAAAAAAAAAAAAAAACAGAAAAGTTTTTTCTTTGTATAGATGACAACACTGTCAAAGCGATCCCCGTTCACACGGGTCCACGGAAACAACTAAAAACGCTGTATTATGCATGCCAGGCCAGTAGTTGGTGATGTTACTTTGTAAATAATAATAAAAAAAAAGACTACGCGCCTATGCACATACGCATTACTTTACAGAGCACTCACACCAAATGCGCATGCCTATAGACTAAACATGTACTAAGCATGTGCATGTCATCACTGTTTTTGTAGTTTACATGGAGATAATAACGGTATTGTTTTCAAAAACTTGCACTTTGAAACACGTTTTCAAAAGTTTGCATTTTCAGGCCCGTTGTCATGTGACTGTTGTGTAACCAGTCCCTTAGTTCTGTGACCTAGTTTTCAGTTGTTGCAAGGTTTTTCATTAGTTGATCATCTGTTACTGTTAACTGTTGTTAATTTCATTGATTGGTTTGTGTGTTTATTTAAACTCTGTGTTTTCTTCAGTTCTTTGTCATTTCTCATCATGTTATGTTTGGTTCTTGTTCTTTGTAAAATAAATGTAAAACTGCTACATTTAGATCCTTTACTCATCTTTATTTTCAACCCAACTGTGACAATGTTAATTTCAGCATTCAGTAATGCATTGTTGAAATCAAAAGCTCTATCTACTAATATTATTTAATGGACCTGAGCTAAGATGAACTAACATTGAACAGCTTAATTTTTATTAACTAACATTAACAAAGATTAAAAAAATACTGCAACAAATGTATTGCTCATTGTTAGTTAAAGCTACAATATGTCGATTTTTCGCCACTAGAGGTCGCCTATTCAAAACAAAGGCGTAGCTTGATGACGCCGAGTTTGAGCGCAGAATCTTGGGAGTTGTCGTCTTCACCTCACAGCCAGTGGAAAAGAATCGGAATGGGACTCGAGCAGAAATCATGTTTATTGGTGAGATTATTAACGTTACTGTAGTATGAGGCAGTGCAGGGCCGAGTGATGTGGGAGCTGAACGAAGCCGCTGGAGCGATTGCTAATGAGAGACGAACGCAACGCGCTTCGCGAGCAGCGGAACTTTTATTATGCCGCTGTCGCTGCTTCTGCTTCTTCCGGTCAAGAGTACGAGGTAACACAGTGCTGTTTATTATATTAGATACAGTGTGTTGAGTGTGTTGAAACCAGAAACCGAGGGTAACGCGGATATGACGCCACTGACAGGCGACTCCCGGACATGTCCTGTAACCTTGGTTAAAATCACAATTTTCTCACGATTTACAAATAGTTGGAAACATTTGGGATATTGTAAGTACTCAACTGAACAAAATATATAACACTGGCCTAGTGGTTTTTGGATATTTTACTGCAAAATTCTTACATATTGTGCCTTTAATGCATTAACTGACATTAAAGGCTATTGTAAAGTGTTACCTAAAAAAATATATACCATTGCCGATTTTCTATTTCTTATATGTACTATTAAAGTATTTATTTAATATTTTGAATCACTTCTATTTTTATATTTTTAGTTTTCATTTTAATTTCAGTTTAAGTTTTAGTAATTTTGTTATGTGCTTTTGTCATTTTTATTAGTTTTTGTTTCTTATAAATATTTCTGTATAGTTTTAACTAATTTTTTATTTTAATTTTAGCAAAGTTCAACTTTATTTTAGTTAGTTGCCAAGGCAACATTTATAATTTTCTTTTCCCCCTTTGTTATCTAATATTTATATTTTATTTTATTTCAGCTTTATTTAAAATTACTGAAAATGATATGTAATAGTTTAAGTTTTAGTTGCAGTTTAACAGCAACTGTTATTGAGGCTTTGTGGTACTGAGACTCAAACCCACGACCTTCGGGTTACAAGTCCAACTCTCTAACCATTAAGCCACAACAGCCCCCACAGCTGCTCTCATTAGATTGGGTGATCAAGGACGTTCAGGACGTAGAAGAGCAGCACTTACAGAGATTCCAGTGTCTTTGTTGAGGAGCACTTGCAACAGGTGTGGAGGGAGTATGGGTGGAGAGCGCAGTCGGTCTTCTGATTTGGTGGAGTAGGCATCCTGATGGTACGGGCCTGGTGGGGAGCTGGATAAGTCTGACAGAAGACGTTTAAGATCAGAACCTGTAGCATATTTTAATTGCGTAACAGTGAAGAGCTTTATATTGATCAAGAGTTACCTGAAACGTCGGCACATTTCTCAGAGTCTGTCTTCAGCGCATCGAAAACCTCAAAGTCTGTTTTCCTCACTTTAATGACATTATTCACCACGCCTGACTTATTAGTCACAACAGGCTAGAAAAAAATGATCATAATTAAACTTAATAAGAGAACAGTTTTCAAAACATGTTGCTATGTTCACACTGCCAGTCCAATTCTGAATATTTGTGTATCTGACTGGAATCTGATTGACTGTCAATCAGACTGTCATTTTCTGCTCGTCCGGCACTTTGTAACAACACAACCTTGTTTCTGCAGAGAATTTCAGCATGTTTCCTATAACAATGTCAGCGTCTGACGTTTACGTTTTACGTTTCGCATGCTTTATGGGAAAGTAGAATAAAGCATGTAAAATCCGATCAGAGCAGTCAGACTGAAATGAATTTTTAGAAATGCGATTTAAATAGGATTTCAAACCACAAGAATGTAGCTCGGAACATTTTTGTAAAAATTGCATTTCATGTGATATTTTGCCGTTCACACTTGCTAAATCTGTTCGGATTTGGACTGACAGTCTGAACGAAGCTGTTGTGGTAAATGAGAATTGTCAGATAATTGCAAACTTTAAGAGGCTCTCTCCCACCTCTTTGGGGTCTAATATCCAGTGTCCATCCACATAGAACTTATATTGGTGTTCTCCTTCAGGCAGGTCAATTATTGCCACAAAATTATTATGACTGTTAAAAGAGAAAGAGAACAAAACAATAAGCGAAAGCAAGTGGAAGGTTCTTTCCTTTTCCTGTTCATGATGATGGTAGTGAAATGAAGGCACATGCATGAAGATGCCCTTTTGTGTTCTGCATGAGGTCACATGAGTTTACTGTCGTTTTTTTGAAGTTGTTTGTTAGCACATACTGACCCCTAGTGTTGAACATGTAAAAGTACAGCAAGTGCTGTCTTTAAATTAGCAGTTTTTACTGACAAAAAATGGCCAAAATTACAAAATCAGAAAGACTAAGTATGTAAACGCTATTTAACATATGATAAGTTGTGAAGCTATCCTAACTATGTATGTTAATAAGTAATATACCTGGTTCAATGCAAGTTGAGCTCAATCAACAGCTTTTGTGGCATAATGTTGATTACCACAAAATATAATTTGGATTGGTCCCTCACTTAAAAATAAATAAATAAATAAATAAAGCTACACAAAATCAAGGTTACAGTGAGACACTTATAATGGAAGTGCTCCAATATTTGGAGTATTTAAAAGCAGAAATGTGAAACTTTTATAAAGGCACCTACAGTACTGTTCAAAAGTTTGGGATCATTAAGTTTATTTAATGTTTTTGAAAGAAGCTTCTTATACTCATCAAGGCAACATTTATTACACCAGAAATCATTCTAATATGCTGATTTGCTGCTCAAGAAACATTTCCTATTATCAATGTTGAAAACAGCTGTGCTGTTTAATACTTTTTTGGAAATACAGTGGGGAAAATAATTATTTGAACCCCTGCTGATTTTGTAAGTTTGACCACTTACAAAGAAATGAAGGGTCTATAATATTTATGGTATTTTTATTTTAACGTATAGAGACAGAATATCAACCAAAAATCCAGAAAAACACATTATATAAATGTTTTAAATTTATTTGCATTTCAGTGAGTGAAATAAGTATCTGAAATAAGTATCTGCATAAGAATCTGTATCTTCCATTCCAACCTCTCCACCACCATGGGCAAGGCCAAAGAGCTGTTAAAGGATGTCAGGGACAAGATTGTAGACCTTCACAAGGCTGGAATGGGCTACAAGACCATCAGCAAGAAGCTTGGTGAGAAAGAGACAACTGTTGGTGCGATTATTCGGAAATGGAAGAAATACAAAATAACCATCAATCTCCCTCTGTCTGGTGTTCCATGCAAGATCTCGCCTTATGAGGAAAGGATAGTCATTAGAAAGGTGAGAGATCAGCCCAGAAACGATTTCAAGGCAGTTGGGACCACAGTCACCACGCAAACCATTGGTAACACACTACGCTGCAATGGATTGAAATCCTGCAGTGCCCGCAAGGTCCCCCTGCTCAAGAAGGCACATGGACAAGCCCGTCTGAACATCTAAATGATTCAGAGAAGGCTTGGGAGAAAGTGCTGTGGTCACATGAGACCAAAATTGAGCTCTTTGACATCAACTTGACTCGCTGTGTTTGCAGGGAGAGAAATGCTGACTATTACCCCAAAAACATCATCACTACAGTCAAGCATGGAGGTGGAAACATTATGCTTTGGGGCTGTTTCTCTGCTAAGCATACAGAATGACTTCACCGCATTGAGGGGCCGATGAACGGGGCAATGTACCATAAAATTCTGGTTGAGAACCTCCTTCCCTCAGCCAGAACACTGAAGATGGGTCATGGATGGGTCTTCCAGCATAACAATGACCCAAAATATACCACTAAAGCAACAAAGGAGTGGCTCAAGAAGAAGCACATTAAGGACATGCAGTGGCCTAGCCGGTCTCCAGACCTTAATTCTATAGAAAATCTGTGGAGGGGAGCTGAAACTTCAAGTTGCCAAGTGACAGCCAAGAAATCTTAAGGATTTAGAGAGGATCTGTTGCAAAGAGGAGTGGACCAAAATCCCTCCTGAGATGTGTGCAAACCTGGTGACCAACTACAAGAAATGTCTTACCTCTGTGCTTGCCAACAAGAGTTTCTCCACCAAGTTTTGCTTGGGGATCAAATACTTATTTCACTCACTGAAATGCAAATCAATTTATAACATTTGTACAGTGTTTTTTTTTTTTTTTTATGGATTTTTTGCTTGATATTCTGTCTATCCGTTAAAATAAACCTACCATAAATATTATAGACCTTTCATTTCTTTGTAAGTGGTCAAACTTACAAAATCAACAGGGGATCAAATAATTATTTTCCCCACTGTAGCGATACGTTTTCAGGATTCCAGGAAGAACAGTTAAAAAACATGATTTGAATGTTGATGCTGAATAAAAAAATTCATTTCATGAAAAGAAAAATCTTACAGACCCCAAACTCATTAATTCTTCTTATAAAACTTGTGCTTTATTTTATCTTGTAATTTTTACAGTTGTTTTAGTGTTTTAGGCGTTACATTGTCATGGCATATAACATAAGAAAAGGTTAGTACATGATTTTTTGTTTTACAAAAAAAAAAAAAAAATTATATATATATATATATATATATATATATATATATATTTATATATATTTTACATACTTTTGAAACAGTGAGTATTTTAAAGTTTACAGTCTGGCCCGCATTTACTTCCACTGTAAATGCCTCACTGTAAATCAGCTTTTTGACATTTTTGTCAGCTTAACTTGTATTGAACATGGAATATTCCTTTAAATGTATTTTAATATTTGCATTTAGCTTTTAATTTCCCTCTGAATCTCTGAACAGACCTATTATTGAGGTCTAGCTGGCTTAGAGCACCTTGTAGAACATTCAGCTCTATGATTTCCATGATGATGTAGATACCTCCTGCTGTGTTTCTTGTGTTAGCACAGTCTACATGTCATTCTAATGATCTATTGGTCTGTCAGCACTCACCTCTTAGTCAAGGGAATTTTGCTGGCCCAGTTGTTGAAGGAGCCAGACAAGTAGATCTCTTTCCCTGGACCATTCCAGCGGAACACAGTGGGCCTTTCCTCTGGCGGGGCTTTAGTATCTGATTCCTGATCATGTCGCCAGGCGAGAAACTCCTAGGAAGACAGGGCGAAAGATTGATGAGGTGTCTACAGGAAATAGAGGTAGATATTGCAGCAATAAACAAGTTAAGGGACATGTTTTTACAATTAATAATTCACTGTAACCACACTACCTTGGCATCATCTGCTTGGAAGATGTCTCCGTCCTCCGTGCTGTCCATCAGGATTTTGGGTCGAGCTCCATCTTTACCACCTCGGCTCTCTCGTCTGTTCGCCTTCTCCGCTCCGCTTCTCTCACTGCTGGTGTTGCCCATGCTGCTCCTTATTTTTATGAATGTTAAAGTTACCATGAAATCAAAATTGACAATACTTGTTTTTATGGACTATTGCAGTATTTATAATAAATTATTTTATTTATCCGTACACATCATTGATTTAAAATTCAATACTTGCGATTAGTACCTGATGATTTACTCACCCTCAAGCCATCCTAGGTGTATATGACTTTCTTCTTTCTCATTAACACAACTGGAGATATTTTAATAAATATCCTTACACATCCGTGCTTTATAATGGCAGTGAACATCCACTGCCATGTCTCCATCCACATCCATCCATCGTAAACATGTACTCCAAATGGCCCCGGGGGGGTTAATAAAGGCCTTCTGAAGCAAAGTGATCCATATTTAACAAGTTATGAAGTAAAATATTTAGCTTCCACCAGACCGCCTTCCGTATTCAACGTACGAAGAAAATGGAAAACTCTTGCAGTTAAAAAGCTTACGCTACATCCTATGCCTTCCCTATTCAACTTATGGAAATAGTGTAACTGATGTGACGCCAGTTTACACTGAATACGGAACATTTATGATGGATGGATGTGGATGGAAGCACTTTCTTCAGCTCATACTCGTGACCCCTGTTCACTGCCATTATAAAGCACAGATGCGTCAGGATATTTATTAATACTTCTCAGATTGTGTTCATCAGAAAGAAGAAAGTCATATACACCTAGGATGGCTTGAGGGTGAGTAAAGCTTTGGCTAATTTTCATTTGAAAATGAATTAATCCTTTAAATTCATGTGCCCTCATAATCTTTAATCAAAATAACTTCCTCTCCCTCTTGCAGCATCTTCTCTGATGACATGTTTACTGGCAAGAGGGCGGGGCCACATGTCAATCACTTGATATCACAGCAATAGACTTGTTAGGCGCATGACATACAAAGTATATAGAGAACATGATTAAGTATTTATGAGAAGTCATTATTTATGAATTTAAGATAGATTTCCATGTCACATACGACAAATATATATCCAAAACTTAAGTATTTTGCTTAATTGAAGTTTAGCTAAAAGTACCTTTGCGTCTCACTAGTCAAACTGAAACGGACTCTGCAACCGAAGCTACCGTTGTATTTACATTAAATAATTCAACATGGGTTCAAAATCCATTACAACAGGTCTGCAACACTGAAAGTCGTTGTTATAAATCGCACACTGACTGTTCACAAACAGTGCAATACACGCGATTAATGAAGTAACCTAACCTTTGGTCGCTGTTTACAATTGTTTGGCGATCATCTAATATACCTAAACGACATTTTTATACTTAAACTACGTTTTTGTTTTGTTTTATCAGTCTGGAGTTACATAGCCGATTCTACAGTTGAGGGACCTATAAGTACAAAGGAAGTAAAGACTGGGATGTTGTTTCTTTGGTCGTATTTTTCGACTTTGTTGTTCCTGTTCTTGCGTGTAGGTCTCGCCTACATAAACGACCGCGGTCTATCGTCTTTTCATCTTGGACTGTGGTAATTTCCCTTATGATCAACTTACCTCTGAAAACTTTATTTGCCCGTAGCCCGCGACTATGTTTTTTTTTTCATAACGCCATTTTCACATTGCCTCACAAAAAGGTTAAATGTTAAGCACACCTCTTCCGCCTGCTGTTGCTGTCCGGGACCATCGAGCTCTGTGTAATTAAACCATTGGGAGTCGGGAAGTGTTGTAACAGTTTGCTGCAACTCCTGTTACTTGGCGTTTTTGTGCTTTGTGTATCTCAAACGTTGATATAATTTATACCTGTCTGCTACAGATTAGCGTAGAAATCTACAACTTGTTCATAAACTACATAAAAGACTACTTACATTCGGATTGTTACACCAATAGAAAGCATTTTAAATGCTATATATGACTTATGAATTATGTACTATTATTATGGAAATCAAATATAGCCTACTTCAAAAATAATTATTTAATATCCAATCAGCTTCATTTAAATTGACAAAATTAAATTAAAAATGGTTTAATTAAAAAGCATACAGGAAATATTGTAGTTCAAAACAACGTAAAATGTTGCTTATTTTAATATTTCATATATTTCATTTTTTTAAATATTTTTTAATAATTTTATATATATATATATATATATATATATATATATATATATATATATATATATATATATGACATTTTTGTTGTAATTCTATTTTAAAAATATTTATTTATTTATTTATTTTTAGGGATTGTGCCAGGTTGGGTGTGTACTGTGATGGAGTGAGCCAGCTGTAAGAGTCCACATGTGTTCATCAGAATCTTTCAACATTCTCACGGCTGTCCAGTTTCGCAGTGTCATGACATGACGGGCAATGTGAGGTACTGAGAGAAGTGGAACTGGATCCGTGAAGTACACTTCAATAAAAACAGACATGGGTGGCAACAGTAGAGAGATGGACCACCAGTACTTCTTGGAAAAACATTAGTTAGTAGCTCAAGTGAGATTGATGGTAGAGACACATGATTAGTATTACTATAATATTACTATAACTGAAAACTTATCAATGAAACACTTGCAAATACTACCACTAGTATTCTATCACATGTGTAGCTAGTAGTTGTTTGCTTTGATTGCCAAGACTGGAGACCAATTTAGCTATATTTAACCATAGCTGGCTATAATATTACATATCAAAATACAGGATACTCCAAACGCGGCAGATTACACTGGGCGTGAAGGAGGAGAGGGAGTGGCTAGTACCCGCTTTAATACATTATAAAACTGAGACAGACACTTGCACATTTAGTATATTGAGACATTGCGCATTTATTCATATTTTCCTTAAAAAATGATCATACTTTCTGTAATTTTACATTCACCTGTACAACATAACACTGGTTGTTTTTTTTCTGTAAAAGCATTGGTTAGCTATTTGGCTGCAAGCATCCTTTTAGTATGCCAAGTTTAGGACAAACACAATGTACACTTCTAAACTACACATATACAATATTTGAAGTGTCATCATACTTAGCAAATACAGACTGCCTGCAGGAATAAACATCACTCTGATATATTGAGATGATATGAATAGGTAGTGACTTTTAGTGTAAGATTTTCTGTAGTTTGGATACTTGGCCATGCTTTGAGCAAATCAGACCCACTTATACATTCCATTTGAAAATATATTGATTACTTATAAACCCGGGATGGTTCAAGCACGTGGTGCCACCACAGTGAAACCACGTTCTGGGTTTAGCTCACAGTGTCCTCTGGCGTTCACTGGAACTGGTCACCACCAATTTACAGTATAGTCTTCCTGCCATACCGGTTTCTCCACCATCAGATTGTATTCTGTTTAGTTGATATAAAAAGAGCAATAAAAGAAGGAAATATTTTCTTACTAAATGAGAACACAGTGCATAAATCATGTTACTTAATAACAGGCCATGCAAATGAGAATATAATTTAGAAAGTGATCATTTAAAGTAATAGTTCACCCAAAACTAAAAGAGCTTAATTTAATAATCCTCATGTTGTTTCAGACACTTATGATTTTATGTCAAGGAACAGAAAAGGAGAAAATCTGGTGATTAAATAGGAATGGGAGCTTTCAAGCCTAAAAAACAAATTCAAAAGCTCCATAAAAGTAGTCAATATGACTCTTGTGGTATATTATATTATCTTCTGAAGCCACATAACAGCTTTGTGTGATGAACAGACTGAAATTTAAAGTTGTAGCTGAGAAGATGCTGCACAGCAAAAACAAATCCACTTTACATGCACTTCCGAAGGATAAGGACTCAGGCTTGAATTGATACAGTGACATCAACGGCATTGCTATTGTTCATATAACTGTGCTGAGGAAGCCTCCGGAGCTGAGATTCAGATATGTTGATGGGCGTTTCGTTTCAGACGTGCGCTGTAAGCGGTAGACCAATCGCAACATACTGGGCCATCTGACCAATCAGAGCAGAGTAGGATCTTGGAAAGGAGGGGTTTAGAGAGACCGAATCCTTTATCGAGACGTTTCAGACCCTGAATTATACCATAATTAATTTTTTATACTGGATTAATTTTCAAATTGTTTGTTATAAATCAGCATCTCAGGAAAATGTAATGGGGTTTCAAATCAAAATATGACTTTCTGTTACGAAACAGGGCATTGATTTCACCACGACTTAAATCATGTTTGTCAGGCATTTTAGGAGACATCAACAAGTGAATAGGGAAAGAAATTATATATCAATATTCCTATTAATTATTAGATATTATTATGAAAATGTTGCCAATTATTACTCGCATTATTACCCTTCTTTTTTCATTGCATGTTGCTCCAAGAACACATTAATATGCAAATTAGATACAGTGTATAGATACATTGTATTGAATGGGAAAACCCATGTATGGCCATTTTACCCACATATTGCATAAAGTAAAACGGTATATCAATTAATTCCTTTATATCTTTCATAACATAGTTGAGATTCATCTTTATACAAAGTTTGGTTAAAAACAATCCTGAAACCTAAAAATTGATTGGTGATTAAAAAAAAAAAATCCCATTGTTTTTGCCTATACATATCATTTAATGCCATTTTATTTTTTAAACAACTTAGTCCTAGTGTCCACTACAGAGGACATAGCATAACATATGAATAAAATATAATTTTTCAAAAATGTTATTTTTTCATTTGTTTCTTATGCTCTAAACAATATAATGACGTGAAAAAATACTAAATTCAAAAAACTTTTTTTTTTCTGGCTCTCAGGAGGATATTATAAGAAAATGAAAGTGTCCTTTTTTATCTTTAATGCATGTAAGCATGTTGTAGGAGACCTCCAAAACAAAATTAGGAACCTTTTAAAATAGCATAAATGTGGCATTTTAAGTTCACTGGGAGACTCCAGTGGAATTTGAATTCACCAAGTGAATTTGAGAACTAGATCAATCGATTTGTGTGTCTATCTGGGATTCACATTCATTCACATTTATCTATCTGGGATTCACATTCATTCATTTTGTGAACAGAATCAGCTGATTCATATAAAAGATTCAACTTCAAAGAATAATTTGTTAACAAATTGGGTATTGATGCTTTGTTTAATTAATACTCCAAGGTGCATGTGTCAAGATTTTCAGATAAAGCTACCGTGTGACTTTAGAAGTCTTGAAATATAGTGCACAAGTCACATGAACCATTTTTATAATACTATAGGTGTTTTTTGTCATTTTGGAAGTTTTTTTTTTTTTTTTGCCAGACCTCATTCACTTTCATTATATTGAAAAGACTAACTAGAATATAGAGTTTGGAAAGACATGAGTAAATAATGACTCAGTTTTTTGAGTGAACTATTCCTTTAACAAGTCACATTTATAATGTTCTCGAAACACTGAGCTGCTTTGTGCAAATGAGTACCGTGGTGAAGTGTACAATACAGAAGATTGTTATGATCAGAAGGCCAATGACTAGAGAAGCGATTCCCATGTGAAGAGCCTTCCTCCCCAGCCGCTGAGCTCCTTCATAGTCTTCTGCATCATAACTGCTTTGAGACTGAATGAGAGAGAAATCATAATAGTGAAATTACCCAATTTGACAAAATAAATCATTTCAGGATGGAAAAACTCAAAGAGATTAATTTGATTGAGGTAATACAAAAAATAATGTAATGCTTAACATGAAATTTGTAGTATATTTCAGTAGTAGCATCAGTGGCAGTCTCCAAGTGAAAAACAGACTTCAGTATGTGGCCCATAAAGCAGCAATGAGGGGCATAGTGATAATGCTGGCTCTCTTAATAAGATCAGACAGCAAACTGAGACTTGACATACAGATTACTGGCACTAAATCACATTTACTGGGATGATCATATGATTTAACTCCACTAAGATGATTCACATATTAAAAATCTGAATTTTTTCAGGTTTGGATAACATTTGAGACAAAACAGGTGGTCTGAACTCTTTTATTAGACATAAAGATCGCTAAAGTTTAGATTTATGCCAAAAACATGAAAAAAAAAAAAAAAATTAATTATAGTATTTATTGTGGTTTCAATGTTTGTTTTAATACTACTGATGTTTTTGTCATGAATGAACACGAAGTTTAACTACATTTAAGTGAGACAAAAATAATATTTAAAAGTATTAAATCTCTGCTCTTGTAAAGATACACATCTTTGCGTTAACCACTTTTGACACTAGTACAGTGTGCATAAAACCTCCCAGTGTGTCAGAGGGCAGTTAGCTGGGTTGCGTGATTTGCGATGCTCATTTAGTTTCTCACAGGCCGTGTGGTGGCGGCTGCAGCTGCTGTAGTCACTGAGCCCTGATGTTTTACTGTGTAGCAGAGGCAGACTCAATCTGAAACTAGAGGTGTTGCTCTCCACAGCAAACCCCTGCACTTTACCCCATTCAGACCCCGCTGCCTCTAGTCTGCTAGTGACATTTGAAAAGCACAGATTGATTGCTGAATGCAGGGCAAAAGTATGACAGGAATGGGCAGGTGGTGAAAATGATTCATTTTTTTGCCCTGATGTGAATGGATCATATTTATGCTATGAATCACTGTACCTTACAAAAATATACAAATGAACATATCCTACGTTTATACCCACTCTGTCACGCACCCCATGATTAATTGTACCAAATTATGTATATTTTTTTATTATAGACTTGTTAATAAAGCATTAAGCCCATGAAGCCATGATTTACAGTGAATTTAAAACAGCTAAGGGACGTTGTTATAGACGTGGAGTGTTTAGCTATTCTAAATTCACTGTAAAACAGGGCTTCACTGGGCTTATTGCTTTTATAAAACAGTTATTTAGTAAAAATACTTTATTTTAATAAATAATAGGTGTATGTTTGTGGAGTAATTTACAACGGCTTCGAACTTGGCTCAACCCAGAGTCAGGGACCGGAACTATCCGTTTTATACTCAGACATTATTAATTAAAAATAGCAAGGACTAATCAAAAACTAAGCATGATTAATAATTAAAGTTTTTTTTCCTTTTAATTTTCTTTCTTTCACCCTCAGTAACGATTGTTATTGATTAAAAAACTCTAAATAATATTATTTAAAAAATATTTAAGTTTGTGTATAATTTCATAAAGTAATATATAACATTTAAATAAATTATTATTATTTTTTTTTATTTATTATTAACATTATATATATATATATAAATTTATACACAGATCAGGCATAACATAACGACCACCTCCATAATATTGTGTTGGTCCCACTTTTGCTGCCAAAACAGCCCTGATCCGTCGAGGCATGGACTCCACTAGACCCCTGAAGGTGTGCTGTGGTATCTGGCACCAAGATGTTAGCAGCAGATCCTTTAAGTCCTGTAAGTTGCGAGGTGGGGCGTCCATGGATCGGACTTGTTTGTTCAGCACATCCCACAGATGCTCGATTGGATTGTGATCCGGGGAATTTGGAGGCCAAGTCAACACCTCAAACTTGTTGTTGTGCTCCTCAAACCATTCCTGAACCATTTTTGCTTTGTGGCAGGGTGCATTATCCTGCTGAAAGAGGCCACAGCCACCAGGGAATACCGTTTTCATGAAAGGGTGTACATGGTCTGCAACAATGCTTAGGTAGGTGGTACGTGTCAAAGTAACATCCACATGGATGGCAGGACCCAAGGTTTCCCAGCAGAACATTGCCCAAAGCATCACACTGCCTCCGCTGGCTTGCCTTCTTCCCATAGTGTATCCTGGTGCAAGGTGTTCCCCAGGTAAGCGACGCACACGCACCCGGCCATCCACGTGATGTAAAAGAAAGCATGATTCATCAGACCAGGCCACCTTCTTTAATTGCTCCATTGCTTCTTCCATTGGCGCTTTCGGCAGAGGACAGGGGTCAGCATTGGCATCCTGACTGGTCTGCGGCTATGCAGCCCCATACAAAACAAATTGCAATGCACTGTGTATTCTGACACCTTTCTATCAGAACCAGCATTAACTTATTAAACAATTTGAGCTACAGTAGCTCGTCTGTTGGATCAGACCACACAGGCCAGCCTTTGCTCCCCACGTACGTCATCCTTTCTCAATGAGCCTTGTCTCCGGTTCACCACTGTTCCTTCCTTGGACCACTTTTGATAGATACTGACCACTGCAGACCGGGAACACCCCACAAGAGCTGCAGTTTTGGAGATGCTCTGACCCAGTCGTCTAGCCATCACAAATCACAAAGCATCAAAACTGGACCACGGAGCAATGGAAGTAGATGGCCTGGTCTGATGAATCACGTTTTCTTTTACATCATGTGGATGGCCGGGTGCGTGTGCGTCGCTTACCTGGGGAACACATGGCACCAGGATGCACTATAGAAAGAAGTTCTGCTGGGAAACCTTGGGACCTGTAAAATAAATGAACTATAGTGTCCTGCACCCACTAGTAAAAATATATCAAAAATATCTGAATCATTTTTATTTATTCAGATGGATGTTACTTTGACACGTACCACCTACCTAAGCATTGTTGCCGACCATGTACTGTACACCCTTTCATGGAAACGATATTCCCTGGTGGCTGTGGCCTCTTTCAGCAGGATAATGCACCCTGCCACAAAGCAAAAATGGTTCAGGAATGGTTTGAGGAGCACAACAACGAGTTTGAGGTGTTGACTTGGCCTCCAAATTCCCCAGATCTCAATTCACTCGAGCATCTGTGGGATTTGCTGAACAAACAAGTCCGATCCATGGAGGCCCCACCTCACAACTTACAGGACTTAAAGGATCTTCTGCTAACATCTTGGTGCCAGATACCACAGCACACCTTCAGGGGTCTGGTGGAGTCCATGCCTCGATGGGTCAGGGCTGTTTTGGCAGCAAAAGTGGGACTAAAACAATATTAGGAAGGTGGTCATAATGTTATGCCTGATCTGTTTATATATATACAGTCAAACCAAAAAATATTCAGACATGTTTGATATATTTTTATTAGTGGGTGCAGGACACTATAGTTCATTTATGTAAGTGAGGATAGCAAAATAAAGTAAACTGTGACATATTATACCCAAAAATTCTTCATACAGTGGACTACCAGTAAAATTGATAAAAATTTGGAACAAAAAATTCACTTTGACCTGATTATGTTTTGCTTAAGTGTTATCTGACATAATTAAGATTAATTTTTTTCTGACAGTTTAACTCTGAGATCTTGTCATATTTTATTACCATTTTTAAAACTGTATTAATGAATGAAATGTTCAAGGTGTCTGAATAAATTTTGGTTTGACTATATATATATATATATATATATATATATATATATATATAGTACTATTACATAATAAGTACTTTAATGAGAATGAAAAACAATGTTCTATATAATCAGTAAATTCATTGCAAAAATAACATGTATTGACATTAAAAAGAAAGTAAATTGTTGGGTGTACGTTAGTGGCCAGACTGTATAACCGTATCTCTCATTTTGAGGTCAAGGTGTGAAAAGTCAGGTAGAAAACCACTGAAAAAACTTTCCTGTTCATCTACAGTATAAGCATTGGCTGAGAACAATAGTCTGAGAAAGTTCATCATAATAATATCCCCTTCACGTGCCTTGTGCAAGTGAGCACATCTGCAGGCTGCCGTGTGAATGTTCGAGTAGGGGAAAGGGTGTGTGTGAGACGTGTGTGTGTGAGTCTATGCAGTCTTGCTTGCATGTGTGGGAGTGCTACAAAGTTAACTGCACAGATACTTGAGGCCTGTCTATTTATAACACTTATATGTCTATCTGGACCATAAGAACATTAGGTTTAGTCAGATTTCAAAGCCACACGTATAACACACTGCCAAGTAAACCCACAATAAATATACCTCTTAAGAAAAACACGCTGCAGCGTGTGACCAAAAATCTGTGAGGATCACTGTAGATACACTGTATGTTTTGATATATAACCTCAATTAAGAATTTGATTTAAAAAAGCAGCATATGAAGACACAACTCTCCAGTTAGATACTCAGAATACCAAAAATAATAATGTTTTCTACTCACCATCAGAGAAAAAACCAACGCCACAATGTTAATAGGCCATGCCGGACAGAAACAAGTGCAAATAGTCAAAAAAATGTAATTTTTAAGTGGCGGCGCCTCTTGAGCCTCAGCACTCCTTCCCAAACTGTGGTCAGAACTTCCATCGATAGAGCGGTTTGTCTTTCCATCTGACCGTTGAAGACCAGGACTCATGATGAAGTGGTTAAGAAGAAGCAGAAGATGGTGAGAACATTTACAAGAGCCGTGCTGAGAATATCAGGAAACTGAATGGAAGACTGGAGAAGAAACAAGAAGGCAAAAGCTCATGAAGACACTCATGGGGGATGTCAGATGATTGGGTAAGTGTGAAAGGCGATGGATGAGAAGTTGAGTGAGTCAGAGATGGCTTATGACCTAATTACCACCCGGGCTGAACACTATCCCACTTCAGAGAGGGAGAGAGAGAGAACGTGTGCAGGACATTGAAGCAATGTAAGATGTAAGAGGAGAGGCAAGAGGAAGAAAAAAAAAAGTCTGTCTACTTGCCCATATTACCATTATCTGTCAAAGCGAGAAGCGAGCGTTAAAGTTACAACTGATACAGCCATATGGATAATGGCCCCAAAATCACATTACTAGGCTGCCAAGAAATGCGCACTGGCAATTTTCCCACGGTTTCGCATAGTACTGTAAGCGAGGAGAGCGAAAACAGCGCAGCATAGAGGACAGAAACTGTATTACGCATTACAGATGCTCAATAGTGTACTGGATGATACAGTATAAATAAATGGGAAACTTTTATGTCCTTGTTACTCATCACATGTTACTAGTAATAACAGTAAATTATGCATAATTACATGCGACTATACACCATACACCAAACCATAATTCTTACCTGTTAGGTATATTACTCAGTACCTATAACAAGGATACATTAAAATAAATAAATGTACTCAACCATCTTTTTTTTTTTTTTTTTTTTAATAATTATTATGACTTAATATATGATTATGGAAAACTATAGGCTTTTTCTTGTTTTGTTTTTTTTTCTTTTTCTTTTTTCTTGATTATATTGTCAATTGTTTCACCCTGACATTTTTTTTTCTCTTTTTACTTTATCTTTTACCCCCCTAGGCCAAAACAACAACAACAAAAAACAAATCTTAAAAAAATTTTTAACAGATAAATTAAAATCCTGCTTATTATAGAAGAGGTGCATTGACGCATGCATTTAGAAATAAATTCATAGATTTGCTAATCATGTAATGTAGAGCTGACAAAAGTGAGCGTCACGTCATCGACTCCCCAGTTAAAAAGCTATAGCGCTTCAGCTCAAGTGGCTCGTCTGTGGGTGTCACCGGAGTGTGTGAGTTTACGCAGATAAGGTGATGCTTTCAGATGGCAGGATACACCACACAGGAAAAATGAAAAACACCTGCCTCTGCTTAACGTGAGAAACCCGCTGTCGCTGCAGTTTAGATAAAATGACTTGCACCAGTCTTACTGCTCTTTTCGCAACCATCTGGTTCACAGGTAATATCCTTTTTCCTCCTCGATAACTACTTATTATCAACATGATGTCAATAGCTTGATAAAATTATATTAATTACATACTTTGCTTTTTTGCTACTTTCTCACAGGTCTCGTCTCTGGAGGTTTAACTTTGCCAAATTCAGGCATATCTGTGTGGCAAAAACCTGAGATGATAAAATGGAAAGGCACAAGTGAGAGCATCACCTGTCACATTAAAGCTCAATCACAAGTTAAAAGAATCATGGTTAAGTGGTTGCAAGATAATAAAACTGAAATAAAGAGTGAAAAGATTGAAATGTCTGACAGTCGATCGTCTGTTTCTGGAGCTGTGTTTAACGCGTCGCTGGACCTGCTGTCAATACGTCTAAATCATAGTGGCATGTATTACTGTACAGCACATGTGAATTTACCTATACTTGGATTTGTTGAATATGGAAAAGGGACGCATGTATATGTGGGTGAGCTTTATTTTTTATTCTTTTAAAAATGTTCATTCTATTTAGTTTAAAGACTGATAATATCATGCACATATTTCATTTAACAGACTAAACACTCAACACAATTTTTAGTGCTTAAAAAGTCATAGCAATCCAAAAGTTAAACATGTATACTTGTCACTTATAGAATTTGCAGTGTCTAATTCAACAACTGTGACAGCACCTACTCCCACTCCTGTGACTGTGACAGCAAACTTCTACGATGACAAATTTATGGTGTCATTGACTTTAGGATTGGGCTGTGTCTTGCTAATCATCTGCATTGTCTGTGTTATTCACATACATTATAAAGGTAAGAAAAATCGTGAAATGTCTTTAAAAATTGGATGTGTATGGTTTATCGCAAATTGCTTCAGATTATTAACAATGGCATACTATCTACTATCAATTACTGATAGCATACAATCAGTTTTAAAATAAAATTCAAGTGACTGTAAAGTTTAACAGGCTATTTTTTTTTTTATAACTAGGACACTCCAGGATAGAACCTAAAGCAAAAGAAGCCGTAGTGAGTAATTATTTATTTTTCATTTGATTGTGAATATTGGCAGAACTGATGATTTTTAAATCTGATGATCTTTTAAAAGTAATACAGTACTTTTTTTAAAACAAGTTGTTATTTTCACTCTCAGGTTGATGTTACCCATGGATCACCCTGCCCTGAAACTCAAGAATCTGTTGTTTATGCAGCATTAAACATTCCTCGAGACAGTGTGAAATCAAGAAATGAGGTAAATAGTGCCCATCAAAAGCATTTGGTAGTCTGTAGTATTCAAGTTAATTGCTACAAATGGACAGTTTTAGAGTTTTAAGTTGCAAGTATCCAGATGCAATTATTATGTCATGTTATATCTTGTCTTTCAGAACAGTGCAGCTCTGGCACTCACTTCAGTGACCTGCACTGAGGACTCAGTGACATACTCTGAGGTCCACATAAAGAATGGACCAAAGGATGAAGGTTGAGCATCATTTTATTCGCACTATAATGCATATGGGACAGGGTGTTACTGACAGTCTTTTAATGGGACTTTAAGCTTCTAGTCCTGTTAGATTTTGTCAAGGTATTGCTGTAAATACTGTAAATGTTGATATAGTTCAATGGTTTGTGTTTCTTCACGAAGACTGAATTGTTAAGTGCCGTCGGCTCACATTTGAGTCTGTTTTAAGCAGTATTGCGCTCAAGGCAAATGTATATATTTAAGATATGATTATAAAAAAATTCTCTGATAAAAACTTCAGACTTTTTCTTGTCTTTTGAGTGATCAGCTTAGAGTTTAGGTAGTGATGCTTGGACATACAGTCAAACCAAAAATTATTCAGACATTTTTGATATATTTTTACTAGTGGATGCAGGACACTATAGTTCATTTATGTAAGTGAGGATAGCAAAATAAATTGTGACATATTATACCCAAAAATTCTTAATACATTGGACTACCGGTAAAATTTATAAAAATTTGGAACCAAAAATGATTGACACTTTGACCTGACCGTGTTTTGCTTAAGTGTTATCTGACATAATTAAGATTCATTTTTTCTGACACAGTTTAACTCTGAGATCTTGTCATATTTTATTACCATTTTTTTTAAACTATAGTGAATAAACTGAATTAATTAATGAAATGTTCAAGGTGTCCTGAATAAATTCAGGTTTGACTGTATTTTTATTGGATTCTATAAAAGGTGCCTGTCAAATTGATATGCAACCTCATGGAACGGCGAAATGATGTTTTGCAAGCGGTTTATTTGTCAGGGCTTTCGTTTTTAGACTAGCTTTAGGTGCACTGAAAAGAAACTGTTTCAAAATGATTTTATATAGGAATTAGCCTGCAAGCAAACAAAAGAGAAAGAGAGAAAATGTAGTGTGACAGCACAGTGGTATTCTAATATTTTGGTTTTCATATCAGTTAATAATATGCAAATTTTTTATAGCAATAAGCGTCATACAAGAAAATAAACTGTTAATTGACAGAACAGAGATGTTTATCAAAGAAGAAGTGATGTGTTACCGCCTACACAACCCCATTTAGAAGCTTAACGGTAAAAGCCCAAATTATATGACGTACTTCCACAATAAGATAATGCTGTTTCATCCTGACAGAAATCTTTAGTTTCGTTATATTTTCACAAGTGTCCCGTGAATATAAATTTCTATGAGGGGGTGTTCAGTGAGCGCTTTCAGAAGAGAGATTCAATAACAGACCGTGGGCGATTTGACATGCCCTGAAGCCACAGGTGAATAATAAAAGACTAACAACATTAACAGGCAACATGTGGCCTAAAGTGAGTCATGCGTGCCATTTTTCAATCCTGTAGGAGTTCTGAAATTTGAAATAATTTAATTGCCATTTCCAAATTTACTTTTTAATTTTTTTATTTCAGTTTTCAGAGAGGGTCAAGCTTCAAACGAGAAACATTAAAACTTTCAAATATTAACAGCCATCCTGTTTACTTCATAAAAAGTGTTATATTAGTGTTTTTTTTGTTTTTTTACCAGTACCAGAATCTTCAATTAATTGAAGTATATTCATATTCCAATTATTACAAGACTTTAAACCTCTAAAAGAGATTAATGGAATTGTGTTACGAATATAAACTTGGTAAAAGCAATGTAACAGCATGGAAATAGGGGTTACAATTCACATTTTAAATCATTTTACTGAAGATAATACATTAGATCATGACAGCATCAGACATGCATTCAATCTCTAACACACACAGACACACGCTCACTCACTCACTCAATAGTAGCATCATTCACATTGCCTTCTGTCAACAAAAAACACTGAACAAAAAAAAAAAAAAAAAAGTTCAAGTTCATCAAATCATGAAAAAAAACAAAACATTTTTGGACACAAAGAATTCATGCGTTTGCGTTCTTGAGTGTAAAAAACTCTCTTAATCACGCTGACAGATCTCACCAGATCAAAAAGACAGTATATACAATATTTTACACAAAGAAGGTCGAATCTAAGTCTGAGAAATATGTTCTCCTTATAATTACTGCTATTTTCATGATCAGTGTAATAAATCCAGTTGCAAAACTAACAAAATATACATTTTGATGTCCCATCACACTATATTCTTCAGTAGAAAATGTACCAAATGCATCTGAAAGTGATTTAGTCTTTTAAATACACTACAAAGATCCACATAGATTTGACACAGATTATTGCTCTTATACGACTGTTAAACTGAAGTCTTTTCTACAATTACAAGCCTACATGTACATAATGTCATCACAAAAAAAGACAACTGAGAGAGGAAAAAATGAAACGAAGACAAAAATACACGCAAGTTGTTAGCATTTTAAACCTAGAAATAAACTAATTATTTACAGGTTTAGCTCTATATAAGAGGAGCAGGAGGTTAGTTAGACTGATATGACAGTAATTCATAAAACAGGAAATATGTCACATCACGTTATTAGTGTTGCAGCCGTCATTCCATCAGATTAGGGCTGATTCATCTCATCCAAAACCATTCAAAGACAGAGAGCTCGATAAAATAACTATAAAACCCTGCTGCACGTAGAGTGCATCCATTATATTCGATTGAGATCATCACATACTTTAAAAATCCTTCCTTAAGATGTAGGGAAGACGTCAGAGTGATTAATACTATTGTACCTTTCACTCATTTCAATGGTAGCCGTTAGTAAATGCCGTAGCAATCAGAGGGCCCTGTGAAGGTGAAAATAAGGCATTAATTATAATGCAGCAAAACGGACACAGGAAAAACATTCAATCGTGCGCATCATGTTCTCGATCAATGATGTGACACTCATTTTTTAAATTCAAACACACACACACACACACACACACACACACAAAAATGCATTTCATACATACCACTTGAACACATATTCTATGATTATCATGTTTTTAATTCATTTGTAGTGAATTATTATTATTAAAAAATTTAATAGATAACAATGATTATTTCTTAGAAAAATATGACTGCTTACTGCTTATTAATATTTAGAAATATGCCCTGCAGACACTCCTGACTATGTGCCAGGGTCAATAATTTGACCTTTTTCACATGGCAAGGTTAGTTCAGTTTGTAATATTTGAGAATATCATGTATTTGACAACTTTTAACCTTGAAAAATATATTTTAAAACCTTGTTACTTTTTTTATGTTACTTGATAGATGTTGTAAGAGTCATTCAATTCTTCTTTTTTTTTTTTTAACTATATTAAACCATATGAAACCAATATGAATACAAAAAGAACATTTCTTCATTTTCCTTTTAACTTTGCCATCAGTGTTATTTTAATATTATTTGTTTATTTTTATTTGTTAATATTTTGAATTCATTTTTATTTTTATATTTTCTACATTTTAATTGTAGTTTAAGTTTTAGTAATTTTATGTGCTTTTGTCATTTTTATTATTTTTTAGATTTCTGTTTAGCTTTATTTTGATTTCAGTTTTAGTAAATTTAATACTTCAACTTATTTTATTTCAGTTAGTTACCAAAGCAACATTTCTAATTTTCACTTACATTTTTTTAGTTATTTAATTTTTTCATTTAATATTTGCATTTTATTTTATTTTAGCTTTATATCAATGACTTTTCTGGAAAAAAAATATCTTTTTAATAGTTTTAGTTAACATTAACAACACTGCATTTCCTTAACCCACTCAATCTGACTCACCCCAAGGCTGTGGCTGAATCCAGTGCTTGGAGCGGGACTTGCAGCGCTGATATAGCTACTGACAGTTGAGTCCTGATTGGCTGTTCCATACAGGTCTGCCATCGGCCCAGGGCTGCTGGTACCTAGAAACCCAGCTGAGCGAGAAGCATTTGAGCCTACAAAAGAATGAAATTCCACAATATCTCAATCACTTTTCATGAACAGGAAATCTTATAGATATATAGGTCAGACGGATAGTGAAAATGCACATTTGGGTGTGAGTGCTCGTTTCCTGAGAATAGGTCATGTGTAGGATGTAGAAAAAATGAAATTCTCGCACCTCTGACCACAGCTGCTGCTGCTGCGGCTGCTGCCATGGGGTTGTACGCCGTTAGAGGAATGGCTACAACAACATCCGCATACACGCAGAACAAGCAAACAAACAGGAAAGAGAACTCAATCAGTATCAACAAACAGTACGGCTTGTCTAAAACCAATGGGAAAAGTGCTTGCATCATAGAGAGTACAAAATGATGGTCTGATAATGTGTGGTAACGCTTGAGTAAGCTGTTAAGCAGGATTTCCTGGGTGGTGGAGTCACAGCGTAAACTTACAGTACTCAAATCACACTTTGTTGTGTGTTGGAATACGGTGAGCGGGCACCATGAACAGTAGCTGCTTGTAAAGCTCATAGAGGGACTAACCTGTGAGCTCAGGGGGGTGGGGTGATGTCAGAAGGGGGGTCCTCTCTAAGTGGAATTCTAGAATAGAGATAAACACAGAAAGCGTTTAAACATACACACAAGTGAGGTTCAGACTACACACATGGACAAGCGCTACAGGGCCTATAGCAGCAAAAATGAGTGACAAGACATGCAAGCATACAGGCCTCAAGTGCACACAGATAGAAAGACAGTCTTAGACCGCCTCCCTGAGATTTACAAGCAGCCATGATTCTCTATGAGTTTATTTAAATGACTGATTTAAATGCACTTGCAAAACTGTGATACATGACAATATACACTACTGTTTGGAGTCCGTATGATTTTTATTAATACTTTTATTCAGCAAAGATGCATCAAATTGATCAAAAGTGACAGTAAATACATTTATAATGTTTTAAATATTTAATAAAATATGGTTGAAATATTTCTGTCAATGAATCATGTTCTTTTGAACTTTCTATTCATCAAAGAAGCTTGAAAAAAATATTGTTTTCACAAAAATATTAAGCGGCACAACCATTTTTAACATTGATAATAATAAGAAATGTGTCTTGAGCATCAAATCAGCATATTAGAATGAAGGATCATGTGACAATGAAGACTGGAGTAATGATGCTGAAAACTCTGCTTTGCCATTACAGGAACAAACTACATTTTAAAATACATTCAAATTGAAAACAGTTATTTTAAATTGCAAAAATATTTCACAATATTACTATTTTTTTTTTTTTACTGTATTTTTGATCAAAGACTTGGTGAGTATAAGAGACTTCTTTTAAAAACAAAAAATCTGACCAACCACACTACCCTATTGAACGGTAGTGTATATATAATCTAATATATGTGGTGTTTTTACACATAAAATCTGATCACAAAATAGGAAATTTACATTTTTGATTACAATTAGTATATTATTTTGTGCATATGCAAATTGGGTGACATCAGATGCTTTACAAAGACTGCCAGATAATGTTCACCAGCATGTTGCTTAATGTTGGCGATTTGGATTTGACAACCTACCATTATATAACACTTACTGAATTGTGTATATGCAATTATAAACTGATAATCAATCATTTCCTGGTTCAAAACCCTAATATTTGATTATAGTGTCCAAAGATTAATTCCAGGAAACAGTTAATGCCCACAAACCAATGTGTGAAAAGCTGTACGGAGACACTGATACAGTATTACAGTATGAGCCAGACACTGAGTCTTACCAGGGAACTGATATGTGTATCCTGGTGTGAGACTAGTATAGCTGCGACCGGCATATGTTGCTGCCTGGAACCCTGGATAGCCTGTGGGAAAAAAATGTCACTCATTAAATCATATTAAATTAACATTAATCAATGTAGTAGAATGAAAGTATAGAATTTGTATATTCAGTATGAATTCTGTGGCCTGTACAGATTGCACTTTTCACTCTTAACAGCAGAGGGCAGAAGAGTCCACACTATGCTTTTCATTACTAATCATCCACAAAATCAGTACTACACTCTCACCCAGCATTCCTATGCCAAGCATAAAGGCGTCCATCCCATAGGGCATGACACGAGCACGACCTCTTGAAGATCCTGTGGGTGACATCACTTCCTTGGGTTGGGCTTTCTTACACTCCACCTGTGATTGGAAAATGAAGACATCAGTCAGTCAAACACAAGTTGTAGGCAGTGCGTCTGAAACAAAACAGTGTATCAGAATAAGAACTCTCACCATTTTGTTGTTGATCTCGTGGAAGTGAATTTCACAGACTTTCTCCACTACATCTTCATTCTCAAAGGTCACAAATCCAAACCCTGAGGAAAGAAAGAGTCCAGACACTCAGACCGCAGTTTACATTTGGATTTCCACTTCAGCCATCATTATAAACAATGTCTACAGTCCATATACTTCAGTTCAACTTCAGGTGAGAAGTTCAGATGAAACTGCCAATGAAATCTACTTCCTTTCTCATAGACCTTGTTCAATAAATATAATTATGACTTCACTAAAAAGTACCATGATACTACCATGTTTTTTGGACATGTACCAAGGGAGTACCATAGTATACATCAAAGTACCATCCGATACTTTTTAATTAGGGATAAAGTGGGGTCCAAAAATGTTTTGCTTTTTTAAAAATTTGATATAAAATGTGTCATTACAATTAAATTATCAGCATTACAATTTGAGGGACTACATAATTTCTGTAGTACACTGCGGTTCAAAAGTTTGGGGTAACATTATAAATGACTTTACTGTCACTTTCAATTTAATGCACCCTTACTGAATAAATGTATTAATTTCTTTAAAATCTTACAAACCCTTAACTGACTTTTGAAGTGTACATCAATTACAGAATTTCTAATTATTTGATATGTGACTAAAAAAGTTAAGTATCACGCAATCAGTGTCACTTTGTGTACCGCAGAATCTTAAATATTTTAATATATTAAAATGTCAAAAAGGAATTCCTCTTTATATTCACATTTAAATGATCCTAGGTTGTGTGTTCCAGATGTTTGGACTCAACCAAGTATTTGTAATAAGGAATTTCATGTGCTCTTTCCATATGCCTGTAACTTCTCCATTTCGAGTTTGAATGTTTGTGAATGTGAGTGTCCTTAAGGTTCACCCTTAATACTGTAATTATACAGATTTCCTGTGACCTGTATTCTATTTTAAACCTTTGTGGTCATACACAAGTCCACTTTGTCTCCGTAAACAGTGCGATTTTCTCAACAAAAAGATGTGCTGCAGGATTTTTTTCAGCAAAAACTTGCTTCTCTCTTCTTAAGTGCTGCTCTTGTCCCCTGTCTGTCTCTCCATGTGTCTCATCTCCTCCACCTCTCCGCTGGGTTGAAAGGCTGCGGTAAAGCCATGCAAGCTGTCATAATCGATGTGCTGTAGAACCGGCAGGGGGAGGGAAGGGCGCTTAACAAGGTTTTAGCCTAAACCCCGATTAACGAACACACTAATTACTCAATCTCTCTCCTCACCTACCGCTTATCCTACAGAGTACAGGATGGAGGGCCATGGAGAGGAGACGGAGACAGATTGGACTAGGTTTTGGAAAGGAAGGAGCAAACAGGAGAACGGCTGCCATTGACGTGCTTAGTTATTTAATGAAAGATAAAGGGAAATTTACCTCTGTGCCTGTTGGTGGTTTTGTCAAACATAAGCATGGCGTCATCCACCTGTAGGACAGGAAGAGAGAGAGATTTATACATTCATTTATTATTTGTTAATATGTACCAATAGTCAGTTTTCGATTCTGTGATGATGTATTTCCTGTTGTAACAGGAAGTTTGGGGGATTTTTTTGTAAATGTGCTTTAGTTACGTCATTGCCATGATAGTCAGTTTCAGCTGATATTAGGGGCATTTGATTGGACAAAAATAATATGCATACATCTAACTCCAATATCATAGGGTTTCTGTTAGAAGAGGTGCGAAAGTGTATTTTTCTTGTGTTTTAGTGTCTGTATGTGTGTGTGTGCAAATGTGCGTCACTGTGAGCCTACTGACAGACATCTCTCCAAACAGCTTAAGCCTAAATGTCAGAGGTGAAGGTCACTTAGAGGGCATAGTGTGAGAAAGAGAGAGAGAGAGAGGAAGAAAAAACTGTTTCATATTCAATCCAAATATGAAACACAAGTCGACAGCCTGACCAATCAACACTAAATGTGCACAAACGCTCACAGTCTCTTGGTGAAAACAAACTAAAAGACCAATAACACTCTCTGCGCTCTCTCCATTTCCTTTTACTCATCTTTTACTGTGTGTGCCTGGAAAAAGAAATCCACTTGCCTAGTAGTGTAATATGGCTTTCATTTAACTGAAAACTGGAACCAAAAATAAAGTTTCAAAGTTAATAATCAGCAATGAGCCGCCTCTCGAATTTTCAGCCAAATAAATTTTACATTTTGCTACTGTAGCATAATTTTTGGCCATGGTGAAGTGCGTTCACACTGCTGACATGTTTGCCTGTTGTAGCTTATCCATGTTTTCTGCACAAAGTAGATACTGACACAGTCAAAATGTGACCTGTTTCTGTCAATGATTTCGGTTCTCCAAAACTATTCTAGCCAAAGCTGGTTTTTTTTTGTTTGTTTTTTGCTGCTTCTGCTGAAAATTTTGAGTGAATATTATTTAAAATAAGAGTTCATTTAATATAATACATTTTATGCATATTTAATTTTCTGTCATTTGTGCTTGACAATATATGGACATAACAGCAAAAATTTTTTTTAACATTTTCCAATCTGTCAATATTTTCAAATAATAGACTTCATGAGCAAAATTCCTGAATGCACCTTTAAAGGCTCTGAAATCGAAGAGCGAACTGATATAACATCATTTCGAACAAAATCAGGCCAAAATGAAGTTTGATTGGAGTTTATTTCTGGAGTTAAAAACAGCTTGCCAAAGCGAACTTTACGGAAAAGTTAGCAGTGGTCGGTAAACACCTTCGAACTACCATTGCTTCGTGGCGATTACGCAGGCTTGGGAGGGTTACTTTAAAAATGTATTCCATTACAGTTACAAATTACTTCATAAAAAAAGTATTCAGTAACGTAATCCAAGTACCACAATATGAAAGTAATGTAATCTGATTACTTTTGGATTACTTCAAGGTCATATATATATATATATATATAGAAAGAAAGAAAGAAATTGGGGGGGGGAGAATCAACTTTACTATAAATAAATTGCATTTTTAAACTTAATTTTAATTATTTCTTCTCAATTTCTGCAAGTTTTTAAATGTTACACGTTCCATACTTTTGAATGGGTCTCAACAATAAAAATATTTTACAAATCTGATAAATTATCTATTGCAATATTATTATCGTTGTTGTACAGCACCACAGTAGAAAATGAAACCATAACGGTTAAAACAAACCACTTGGTCCGATGGAAAAGCGTCTCCACCAGTCTTGTAAGTTCTGTATCATTCTGTATCGTCTCGAGAAAGGCTCATACATTTTCGAACTGAAACCGAGTGCCATTTTCTGAAGTCCAAAATACAGCGCAAAACAACGTTGAGAATGAGTAATCTGTTAAACGTGCTCGCGCCTGATTTCTGTTGATATGCGCACTTCGTTGCTGTTCATACTGTTTAAATGTTACAGGACACTAATATAAGAAACTAGGTATGATAACTTGTGTAATGGTGTAGTAGTGGTGTCCCATTTCTTAGGGGAATATTTTCACCCCTACACCAAGGGGTAGGTGAAAGGGTATAAAATAGAATTGGGATTGGGCCATAGACACATTGCTATGATCAGATGCTTTCTTAACTGCTGTTTTCTCACTGCTGTCATTTCTGTTGTGTTTATTTTGTTATTGAGAGAAAAGCGCGCAGCACATATTTACATATTCATCTAAACTCTCAGCAACGTGAATGGCGTCGCAATGTTCGCTAACAGTATACCAGAAAAGGTATTGGCTGCAATTTTTGTTTTACCCCATAAGCAAAGAACAAGAAAGAATTTTGCTGTGAGTATATCAGAGCCTTAAAGGTCAGAAATCTGAGACCTGTTCTCACTTTTCGCCCTTTTGTATTTAATATCTTGAAATCCTTTCTATTTTCTAGTATCTTTTGTAATTGAGTTCCAAATTGAGTCCCTTCTTGTTCTGTGTGCTTCTTCTCATGGTGTCTGTTTTTCTCTCTCCATCGCTCCCTCTCTCCATCCCTTGTTCAAACCAGGCCAGAACACAAAGTGACCAGTGAGGCAAACTAATCTGCAACTTCCCCGGGTGGCTGCGACTATCATCTCTCTCTTTTTTCTCTCTCTGTCTGCATTCCACACTCAAGTATGGCTCAAGAATGATGAATTATTTTCTGTCAAAGGTTTGCACCCAAATCACTGACAATGTGTAACTGAAGTGTGATGCAAAGAAACATTAGAAGATCTATTACAGAAGCACATCAGTTTTGGGGGTGTATTGTTATGTTACTTCAGTTATGAACATTTGTCCTCCCCCTAAACACACAGTCTCTCCCTCATTTTCTCTCCTACACACACACACACCAAACACAAAACCTTTTGCCCGCTAAATTACTTGGGGACAATGGATGGGCAGGGTCACCGTGGTAACCGGGTAGGAGGGGGGGCTGAGGGCAGGAGCAGCTGTTCCATCAAATTAATTCAGATTCAAGTAATCTCCCCCACCTTCCCCTGCAAACAAAACTCACCCCTTCAAACTCTCAAACTCTACCCCAACTCTTTCTCTCAGTCTCTCTGCGCCTTTCTTGTTCGCTCTTTCACGCTTCCCCAACAAACTGGCTCAAATTTCACAAAGTACACCTCAGAAGAACCTCTAAATGGTTAGTTTCTGTTATTTTATTTAGCCTTTTTTAAAAGTTTTATTTAAAATGAATCATTCTGACTGTAAATTCTGACTGAATGATTCATGTTTGATACTATTTTCAATTGACAAGAAACAAACATGTGACTGTACATTCTACACTACTGTTCAAATGCTTGGGGTCAGTAAGATTTTTGGTTTTTTGAAAGAAAATAATACTTTTATAATACTTTTTGAGCTGCTTACATCAAAGAATCCTGAAAAAAGTGTATCACGGCTTTCACAAAGCATTTTTAACATTGGTAATAATAAGAAATGTTTTTTGAGCATCAAATCGGCATATTAGAATGATTTCTGAAGGATCATGTGACACTGAAGACTGGAGTAATGATGCTGAAAACTCAGCTTTGCCATTACAGGAATAAACTACATTTTAACATATATTAAAAAAAAAGAAAAGTTATTTTTAATAATATTTCACAATGATATTTTTGATCAAATAAATGCAGCCTAGATGAGCATAAGAGACTTTTTTCAAAAGATTTAAAAAATCTTAATGACCCCAAATGTACATTAATGAATTTGCGTTATTTGGCAACTATAAACTGCTTAATATTAGACCAATTAACTTTATCACTTATCGAAAGAATTGTTTATTCTGATTATTATCGTAAGTATTTTATCTTATTCCTTTTGCCAAGACTAAGTACATCACTTAACCATAGTAAAATCCCTGTAACATGCTGCCTCTCAAGGCTTATCTCTTATATTTTATCACCATGATATCCCATAAAGCCTTCAATTGTTTCACACAAAGGCGACTTACCTTTCCGAACTGGTCAAAGTACTGCTTTACATCTTCAATAGTAGTGTTCACCGACAGGCCTCCAACAAAGATTTTCTTTGTCCGAGTCACCAACTGAAAGAGAGCGTGAAGAGATGAAGATCTTCAGAAATCACAAAAATCTGGATATTATATAGCACAAGAGTCTGCGTTTTGACCATGTTGACCAGTCAGGCACATACCTTAGGCTGGGCTCGTCGCGGGAAGGCAACTTTCGGGTCAATCTAGAGGAGAGTTTGAGAGGAGAAGATCTAGTTTAGAAATTCTGGAGAAAGAGGAACACTGACACCAACACACCCGGGACTGTAAATGAGAACATCAGTGAGAAGCTCACATCCTCTGAGCTCTGGTTTCAGTTGGTGTCTCTTGGCCCTTGCAGGGACATCTGCCTGTGTGTTTTAAAGGCTATGCCTGCACCCTGCATTAACTTTACTCTCTGAGAATGATGGTACATTCATACATGCAAAGTTCAGGGAAGGATAAAAGTGATGAGAAATGTGAAAAATAAATGTAGATTCATCTAAAGAGAGAACAACAGTGACAGTGAGAAACTATTTAGAAGAGAGTAAAGCTCTGTTCACACTGACAGTGATTTTATTGCTGGATGTTGGCAGGTCGCTGTACTGTTGGTTACTTGTAGGCGTTTCTAATATTATTGTTGGGCTGCACAATTGGCCGTAAGTTTTGGACATCCAATCATAGATGAGATGTACTGCCGGTAAAATAAGTGTCACTTTATTTTTACAATGAATCATTCTGGAAGGAAATTGCTTGTCTATAAATCGTCCCCTTGGAATTATAAGGTTCTATCTGACATTTTTGTCAAAATTTAGTTATTCACATATTCTTATTCTGTGACAACTTATTTACATTATGTAATTTTTTTTTAATGTTGTGTACATTTTTGGGACTATTTAGAAAACAAAAAGGTCGAATGGAATCCAGAAACTTTGAAGCTAAATATCTCAAAACTGCTCAGAATGATAAAACCTTATAATTCCAAGGGGACGAAATGGCATCAGTGCATAATACATTATAATAACTGTTCCATATTCATAAAAATCATAATTTTGAAAATTATATACCTATATACACTACCGTTCAAAAGTTTGGGGTTAGTAAGATTTTCAATGTTTTTAAAATAAGTCTCTTATGCTCATCTAGGCTTGATTTACTTGATCAAATACAGTAAAAACAGTGATATCATTACAATTAAAAATAGCTGTTTTCTGTCTAAGTGTAATTTATTCCTGTGATGGTAAAGCATCATTACTCCAGTGTTCAGTGTCACATGATCCTCCAGAAATCATTCTAATATGCTGATTTGCTGCTCAAGAAACATTTCTTATTATTATCAGTGTTAATTAACAATATTATCAATGTTTATGTGGAAACTTAATATTTTTGTGGAATCCTTGATGCATTTTTTCAGGGTTCTTTGGTAAATAGAAAGTTCAAAAGAACAGCATTTATTTGAAACAGACGTCTTTTGTTACCTTATGAATGTCTTTACTGTCTCTTTTCGTCGATTTAATGTTTCCTTGCTCAAATAAAGTTTCTTTCAAAAAAAGATAACATGCTCCACTGTCTTCCCTCCAAATATCAGTCACCGCAATGTGACTTTTCTCAACGCCAGCGGTCACCTGCCGCTCATGGCAAACTGGGGGTCGGCTTGTCGCTGTCAGTGTGAAGTAACAAGAGTGTAGTAACGACACAAATGACAGAGAAACAGGGTGAAAAGTTTACAGGTTTCTATGAGAGGCGAGTGGAAATGGAGGAGTATGACTAGACAGAAGAGGCTGTCATGGCCACCTGTGACTGAGAGCACCGGACAAGAGAAGGGTCAGCTTTCCTGTAAACATCACTGGACGACATGAAAAACACTCAGGGAAACACCAAAACCATGTTTCTTTGGAAGAAGAGTGGTCAGAAAACAAAAGAAGGCACAGAAACTCAAGCAGAAAAGCATCCTTGACCCACACACTCTCCTGACAGCCAAACAAAAGTATTTTGTTTGTTTGTGTTTGTTTGTTTTTGCATGTCTTTCTTTCTATTTCTTTTCTTTCTTTCTACAGATTTGAATATTGTTTAAAGGTGTCTAAATCTGGAAAATAAGCTGTAAAATAGTGTCCAGCTCCTTGAAAACTGCTGTATATTTGTAATTAAATACATTAAAACAATGTTAAAGTAGCTAAAAAAGCTAGTAAATCTGTGTAGATGTAGCAACAACATTTGATGATGTTTTCTTTGTGAACCATGTGTAGAAAATTGATGTCGATCAGCACCCGTTGAAACAATAGACAAACTAGATTACAGATACTCAAGATACTCTATATTAGTCTATAGTCTAGTCCATCTATTTACCAAATGCTAGTCTACATCATGCTGTACTGAGGTTAAACTCTAGAAGACAGTGAAGGCAGTACAGCGCTAGCAGCAATAATGATTAGTCTGTCCGAGAGAGGGTTTGAATAGAGCTACGCTAAAGAGCTAGCACCTCTGAGGTAAACTACAGCAGTTTACCAGAGTTGCTCGTTTATTTTCATACACCAGACTACAAGTAACAGAGTTTCTTTGTGAATCTAGAGAGTAAAATGAAGAGGCTAAGCTAATCTGAACAGAAATCTGATGCAGAAGCTACGGTTTATGTCTATAGTTTCTAGACTACTCTGATAGTCACCTCCGGTCCACAACATTGCTGAGGCCACACCACTCCTGTGCACAATCAAAAACAAACAAACAGACACACACACAAACAAACAAAATCAACATACAGCCACCGACGCACATGAGAGGAAAGCTGAGGATAAAATGTATGGTCACATAAAACAGATTATTGTCATTAGTGTTGATTTTGACTATGTGGAGAGTGAAGAGACATTGAAAAGTAATGGAATCAGTAGAGGCTTATATGTTTAACCAACGTAGACATTCAATAAAATCAGATTATTAGTGGTCGATCTGTATAAGATCTTTGACACTTTTTCAGTCTATAATATTTGTTAATATCCTTCGCATTTTATCCAAATAGCTCTATTAATTATTAATCAAAATACATTAAAATGCAATTAATTTAATGAATACACATCTTCTATTCTGAGTATGTTTTTACAGTACATTTAATCACTACAGACATTCACAAAAAATCAGATTAGCGGTCGATCGATGAGTTTTTCAACTCTTCTACTTTTTCAGTCTCTAATATTTGATTTTCTTTGCATTTTATCAAAGTAAATGGTTAAAGGAAATGACATGAAATTTTAATTCTAATACAAAAATGCATTAAAATGCAATTCAAACTCACTATGAATGAATGAATTAGATTTCTATTGTAAACATGTTTTTTGTTTTTTTTTAAATTCTGAATTAAAATTTATTTTGATATTTTTGGGGGGCCATTAAATCAAAATTATTAAAAATATCAAGGTGGTACACCTGTCCTAAAAAAAAAAAAAAAAAAAAAAAACATAATTTAACTAATGCAATTCTTGAAATAGTCTTTTAATATTATTATTATTTAAATTATATTTTATAAAATTTGCTTCACTGCTTATAAAAACGTATATAAACGCATATATATGACCAAAATTCATTAAAAACAAACTAAAACAGGTAATGATATCATTAAGAAGAAATCCCTTGCAAACTGTCAAAAAGTCTCTTAAAATGTAAGATCATTTTATGAAAAAGCAAGGTTCGTTCAAGATGTAAAATGTCATGTGCTGCAACCCCCAAAGCCTTAAATGGCATTTATAAATCAATAATTCATTTGTAAGTAAGTAATAAATAAATAAATAAATAAAAATACTTTTTAACTTTTTTTTTGAAATATTAAAACGTTAAGATTTTAACTAGATGGTTACACCACAGGACATTTTTATTTTTATTTTTATAGTTTTTTAAAACCACGTGAAACCAACATGAATACAAAAATCTAATTTCTAAGAACTTGACATGTTTTATGGTAAGTTCACATAACAACGATGTTCTAAAAACGTTTTTCTTTGTGTTTTTCGCGATCAGGCGACAACTTTCTCAAAATTATCCTGTTCACACAGATCCATAAAAATGACTAAAAACGCTGTATTTTGCTGCCAGACCAGTAGTTGGCGATGTCACTTTGTAAAGAAACATGCACCTATAGACTGATACACATGCGCGTGACGTCACCGTTTTCACAAATTCACGTTTTTGTACTTAACACTAATAATAAACGATAACGGTATTGTTGTCAAAAACCCATTTTCAAAGCGCACTTTCAGTCCCCCAAAATGCTGTTGTCGTGTAAATGAACGGCCAAAATACATTCAAAGTTTTCAGTTTTTAGCTGAAAACAGTGCCATGTAAATGCCCCTTTAAACACATAAGTTTTTCCCTTTTCTTTATGTGGATACTCTTTATTTCCCATTGACTAAGAGGTCGATATTACAGTGAGAACATCTTTCCGAGTTTGACTACCAGAACTAGTATTGAAGTGTGCACTACAGCACTTTGTATGGAGATTGTGATTTGTGTGTTTACTTTGAGGGTGTTTCAATACTTCTGTGTGGCTCAGGGAATAACATTCCCCTTTGATTCATAACTTTTCCATTTTGAGGAAATATAAACACATATAGCTATATAGCTTTCTTTCTTTAACATAAAAAATATTCTAAACATGCATATATGATTTCTGAAATACAATAAAAATAATGTATTTTAACAGTATTTGACCACCATGTGTCCTTAAACGGTCAAAATTGCCATCCCTGTCAAAACTATTTCAAGTCAATAGACTTAACTAACCAGGTCAATCCTTTAGGGTCAGTCGCTGGAACCCTGTTAGCAGTGTGTATCAATCACATGCAGACAAACACACAAGCACACAACTTAACAGAATAATTGCATCGTCTACAAGAAAGTTCAACAGTGCGTCCCAAGACCGCTGACCAAAAAATGTGATTTTTATGAGTTGCGCCGTACACATTTCTCTCTTTCTTTCCTGGCCTCCCCTCCTCCACCGGCCCATCGCTGAGCTCGTTAAGCTAATCTCCAGTTTAAAGTCGGCCCAGGCGAGCAGCCATAAGGCACCTTCACAGGGGCACAGTCATAGAGGTAAAGCAGGACAAAGGCCTCCATGTTCCCCTGGCTCTGCCTGCCTCTCTCTCAGGGGGGAGGCACTTAGAAAACAGCACAAGCGACCACGCTGTGGAAGACTGGAGCTGAGAGACACTTTCTAAATGTTCTCTTTAGTTATTATGTTGGTTTTATTGAAGAGTCCGATGTGCTATTCCAGTCTTTGTCAGCTTCAGAAAACGTTTTGAATAGTATGGAAGCTTATTTCCGGCACAGAACAAAAATATAAAACTTTTATGCTTTCATATATAAAAGTATACATATGTACTTTTTTCACTTTATTTTACAGTGTCATTGTTACATATGTTACATGTAGTTACTATTGTAATAACTATAAATTATGCATAATTACATGTAACTAACCCTAAACCAAACCAAACCAGACCCTAATCCTAAACCTATAGTAAGTTCATGTAGTTACTTAATATTACTCAGTACTTAAATGTATAATTACACTGTAACAAAGAAACCTTAAAATAAAGTGTAACCCTTTTTTCTAGCAATTATGAGTTTATATCTCACCATTGTGACGTTTTTCAATGTGAGATTTAAATTCAGAATTCTGAGAAAAAAAATCAGAATTACGAGATATAAACTCAGAATTCTGAAAAAAAAAAAAAATCAGAATTGTGACATGTAAACTCAGAATTCTGAAAAAAGTCAGAATTGCGAGATGTTAACTCAGAATTCTGAGAAAAAAGTCGGAATTGCGAGATGTTGACTCAATTCTGAGAAAAAAGTCAGAATTGCGAGATGTAAACTCAGAATTCTGAGAAAAAGAAGTCAGAATTATGAGATATAAACACAGAATTCTAAAAAAAGTCAGAACTGCGAGATGTTAACTCAGAATTCTAAGAAAAAGAAGTCAGAATTACGAGATATAAACAGAATTCTGAAAAAAGTCAGAATTGCGAGATGTAAACTCATAATTCTGAGAAAAAGAAGTCAGAATTATGAGATGTAAACTCAATTTTGAGGAAAAAAAACACAATTTTGAGATGTAAACTAAGAATTTTGAGGGAAAAAGTCAGAATGGCAGATAAATAAACTGTGAGAAAAAAAGTCCTGAATTGTGAGATACAAAGTCGCAATTACCTATTTAATATTTTTATTCTGTGGTGTAAATAAGCTTCCACAAAACAACTCCGTAAAATCTACGATGACTCAATTTTGGGGTAATTCCAAACAAATCACCTGAAGCGTTCTGTAGTTTTGAAGTACAGAAACACACAGTTTCATTGTGGTTTGCCGTGTACTACCTGTTGCCATAGTGCAAGGCTGTTTTTCACTCAAATGAGGAACTAGTTCAGACTTTCAGAAGAGGGAGAGAAAGAGATGAGAAAGTTTTTTTCCTTCTCCTTCAAGCCTCACCCTCCCTCCCCAGTGACCCCCTGGGGGGTGACTCCACTGTCACCATGGCAACCAACGGGCACCATTGTCCCAGGACCCGCCTGCTCTGCACAGTGACAAAGACTCTCACAAATAGATGCACCACAACCTCTCATCAAAGTTTCCTATTTTTTAACACTCTTACACTTACTAGTAATCATTTTGCAAATTTAAACGCAAAATCACGTTCATTTTATTAATTACAATTGTTGTCATTCATAAACTAGGCCTTATATTAAATATATATATATCCTTTCTAATTAGAAAAACAGCATTGAAACATCACAAGACTCAAGGACTTGCCACAAGGGAAAAATCGGAATTCCGCATGAGTCTAATGTGTTTGGTGAGCACTCTTGAGACAAGGCACCACAAAGGCTTCCCAGCAACTCCCAGCATACCCTGTTCGGGTCCTCTAGTTACCATAGCGATTGACACAGAATAGGAATGCTTCCCTGACAACCTCATTGAGGAAAGGCTGAGATGGGAACTTTTTCTCGCTCTCTCTCCAAAATCTTCCCGAATTGTTTGACCAAAACCCAAAGTGAAAAGGCATGAAACCTCACATGCATACACAGCATCTGCGACTCTGAACGATTACGAATCGCCATTTCATGGCGTTACAGTCAGTCACAGATACTGCACTAATACTCATTAAAGAAAACGTGTACCTAAAGTATTTAGTTAATTGGCTAATTGACAAAATAATCCCAAGAATGGCAATGATGCACAGGAAACGGTTAGTTAAATGAGGTTAAAACTCACAGTTTTGGAGTCCAGCTCATGTCTGGTCTGGGCCAGAACTTTGTCCACGCCAGCTTGGTCAACAAATGTGACAAATCCAAAACCCCTAGGCGAAAGAGAGATCAAAATTACAACACCGTCCTCCACCCATTCTGTGTAAAACGGACAATACAGTCAATAATAAAAGCCTTTGTATGTTTGCTGTCGCTTCTCAGTCAGGTTGGTCGTTCCCTTACCTCGAGCGCTTTGTAACTGGATCTCTCATCACCATACTCTCTTTCACTTCACCAAACTTGCAGAAGTAGTCCTTCAAACCCTCTGAGAAAGCAGGAAAAGAAGACTCATTTGATCACATTATGGATGAGAAACTTAAACACTTTGGAAAAAACCAAGATTATTCGTGGATGACATCATGAATAGAGATGATCTAAGAAGCCTGATGTGAAATACAAGGTGAGGTCATCATCATCATGTAGTGAAATATACAAAACTTTTACATTATATTACATTACATTATCCACTCTTTAATCGTCTATTTTTGATGTCTACATCTAGAAAAAAAAAAAAATTCACGCCCATACTTTAGGCTAACATTTGATAGGAATAGTTATTAGGCCAAAATATGCTCCTTAGTTACCGACTTTGCTGTTAGGTAGGTGTCTGCCAAGTTTGATGAAAATGTTAATCTATTAAATGATCATAATAGCTGGCAGAATCAGATGACGGAGGCTATTAAGAGTTCTGTGGAGTGAACAATACCTCAGCGTAATTCAAAACAACAATGTGTCCTACATACTGAGGACAGCCTACAGCATGACAGCAGTTGGTGAAACTTTCTCCATTCACTCAGCTAAACCTGTTGTATAGCCTTTGTACAAAGGATCAAGCTAAATTACAGAGCAAACCAATGGACGTTTTTCGCCATCCAGGACTACTTGCTTATTAGTTGCATGAATGACATAACTGGATATGCATTATAAAAATGCTTTTATCACCATACCATCTTTGATTTACTGAAATTGTCACAGTAATTTCTTACATTTCTACTTGATTTCCTTGAAAAGTGGTTGAAAAGTGCATTGAACTTGCAGGTTTTAACTGATTTTACTGTATACTTTTTAGAAGGTTGAAAGGGTTACTAAATCTTTTCTAGATTTTATTCAGACCACAATTATGCAGTTATTCAGTGTATTATTTATCAGATCCGTCTCTTTGGCTGACATGTGCAGATAGCCTAGTACTTAGTAAAGTGTTACTCACCTTGCGTAGTCTGCCAGCTCAGACCACCGATGAACATTTTGCTGTGAAAACAACACAAACATGTGATCAACAAGTGTGGCGCGTTTGCGTGTAAATCAGAAAAGACAGAAGAGCCGCATCAAGATCTTCAAGAGATTCAAATAACAGCAGTGATTCTCAGTGAATCTCATCCGAGTGGATGTGAGGTGCGCTGGACACCGCCAAAACACGTTTCCCTCTTTGTTGAGTTACTTTTTAATTGATTTTGCCCTGACGCTCTTATATGTAGCTATGTAAGTAAGAGGAAGATTTGTTTTGTTTTTTTACCAGGGGTCGTGCGGAGAGTCCGAGGAGGACAGGTTACTTTGGCTGCCTTCCGACTCCATTGCGCGGCTGTGTATCCCGTCCGAGTATGGTGCGAGAAAGGAGGCAGAAAGTGTGGAGAGGGGGATTGGCATGGGGTGAGTTAGAGCTCAAAGCCCAAAGACTCCACCTCTCTCTTGGTCCAGTCCCGACGTGAAACACGGGGGCTCTCGGGAACTGACCGGGAGTCAGTGGATTACCTTCCTCCGTGACACGATGATGACATCAGAACTGAAACGATTTAGTATCACGTTAACTGTTAAAG
This sequence comes from Ctenopharyngodon idella, assembly GCF_019924925.1. Lineage (NCBI taxonomy): Eukaryota > Metazoa > Chordata > Actinopteri > Cypriniformes > Xenocyprididae > Ctenopharyngodon > Ctenopharyngodon idella. Next base: position 13,545,522 of record NC_067227.1, read on the forward strand.
CGGGCAATTTCTGTCTGTTTTACCAAGTAAAAGAGAATTCGTTTATTTAACAACATTATAAACATTTATGTATATTATTTATTTCAAATTACATTTCAGTTTTTTGCTTACCAAAGCATCAATACAAAAAATGTCAGAGAAAATTTACAATAATAAAATACAAATAGGGTTAATGTTAATAATAACGCGAATGAATGAATGAACGAACGTACAATAAGACGTTTGACCTATACATGACCTATACAAAAGACTACAGACAATAAAAAACGAATAACAATGAAACGTTACACTCCCTTAGAGTAGGCTACCTGCGTTTTATCAATTTCTGACAGTTTAGGAGTGACATTTTAGAGTTTTTCAAAGTATTTCTCTCTTATATCTCTAGCTTTATAGGTGGAAATGAATCTCAACATCACCAGTGACTCTTTCTTTTGGAAGCCATGTTTGTCTGAGTTTGGCTTTTCTTATGGGAATCTGTTTCTGACGTGTATTCAGAGCAGACTTTCTGTATAGGGTCGGGTAACTTTCCAGGTTACTCTGATTTTCACTTTCATTTTCCCAATGTTATGAGTAGGGTTTTTTGTGTGATTTAATTTTGTTCAGCAGTCCTGCTATGAGACTGATTCCACTCACTCTGCCATCTTTTTTTCCCTGACACTTGTTGATAAAACAGCTCTGGTGGAAGCCCAGTCCACTCTGACCTCTCTAGAGGCAATCCATATCAGGACAGCATATCAGCATCACTATAACAACAATTTCAGAAATAGAGATGCTGCTAAGCTGGAGTTTTCAACCTTTACAGACCTTGTGACCCCCTAAAAAGTTACTGACTTGAAACGCATTATTTCTACTTCCTGTTATTTGTAACCAGAACATGGTTTAAAAATACATTTGATTATAGTTCAGTCAGATTTCAGTTCTCCATGCAAGACACAGTAGTATAATCTTTTCAAATTATCCTTTGTGAAAAAGACATAAACGCTGACTGTGTGCAGTGTGAGCAGGTGGTACTGGAGGCCATCTTAAGATCAATACAGATTTATCTGCCCGTATGGCCTAATTTGACACATATGAGAGGTGGAAAAAGGCCACTGCACATTGCCAAGTGGCTCTCTACAACTAGCCAGATCTTCTGGAGATTTATATGTCATAATAGGATTGTGAGTAAGCGGTGCTTGGCCGTGTGAATTTATGTGCCTGATTTGTCTGTCCCACTCATAGCACTCATTCTATCTAATTCACACACTTAAGGGCTCGCAATGGAGAAATGTAATTAGAGCGGAACGTAAACATATGGTAGCAACAGTGAGTTTAAGACATTAATCCTTGCTGGTTACATACGGTTGGATCAGTTCTGTGCACAGTGAGTGTCCATGTTGTCTCCATTTGTGTTTTATCATAAAGAGACACCCCATAATGAATATTCTTCATCATTTCTCGCCTTCATGTCAGTCCAAAACCATTAAACTTGCATTCCACCTGGAAAAACAAAAGAGACGTTTAGCAGAGTGTTTGTGCTGCTCTTTTACAGGGCTGTCAAGCACCAAAAAGGACTAAAGCATCATAAAAAAATCATAAAAATGGCCTATTATCAACTATAAAACTACATTGCAGGTCATCCCAAAGTCAAACAATAGCTTTGTGTGAGGAACAGACTAAATTAAAGTTGTTATTCACTGAAAATTTTCCTTTGAAAAACTTAATAATGATGGTCCCCATTCACTTTCATTGTGGAGAAGAGCAGCTTGGACATTACGCTAAAAATCATTAAAAGGTTAGTTCACCCAAAAATGAAAATAATGTTATTTATTACTCACCCTCATGCCGTTCCACACCCGTAAGACCTTTGTTCATCTTCAGAACGCAAATTAAGATATTTTTGTTGAAATCCGATGGCTCAGTGAGGCCTGCATAACCAGCAATGACATTTCCTCTCTCAAGATCAATTAATTAATGTACTAAAAACATATTTAAATCAGTTCATGTGAATACAGTGGTTCAATATTAATATTATAAAGCGACGAGAATATTTTTGATACACCATAAAAACAAAATAACAGCTTATATAGTGATGGCCGATTTCAAAACACTGCTTCAGGAAGCTTCGGAGCATCAGCGGTTCAGAGCGCCAAAGTCACGTGATTTCAGCAGTTTGGTGGTTTGACACGCGATCTGAATCATGATTCGACACAAAAGATTCATAACGCTCAGAAGCTTCATGAAGCAGTGTTTTGAAATCGGCCATCACTATATAAGTCGTTATTTTGTTTTTTGGCGCACCAAAAATATTCTCGTCGCTTTATAATATTAATATTGAACAATTGTACTCACATGAACTGATTTAAATATGTTTTTAGTACATTAATGGATCTTGAGAGAGGAAATGTCATTGCTGGCTATGCAGGCCTCACTGAGCCATCGGATTTCAACAAAAATATTTTAATTTGTGTTCCGAAGATGAATGAAGGTCTTAAGGGTGTGGAACGGCATGAGGGTGAGTAATAAATGACATTATTTTCATTTTTGGGTGAACTAACCCTTTAATAATATTTATCCATGTGGTGAATTTTTAAGAGTAAGGTTTAATTTGTTTAAGGAATGTTTATACATTTTTGTCAAAAAGATACTGAATTTCAAGAACATCTTTTCTACAACTGAATTATTAAGCGCTTTGGTTATGCAGTGTTTGGTTATGAAGAATGTAATACCTGCTTTTGAATATCAGATTGTTTACTTTTGTGTTTTTATGCAAAACTTATGTTAAAACTTATATAAAATTTGTGTAATTATATTTTGATTATGTAAAGTTTTGTGACATTTAAAAATTTTATTTCAATCTTTGCAGCAGAAAAAAAAGGAATGCCTTAAAACTCTCTAAATATACATAATGCCTAAATATGTGATAATGCCTGTTTGTCACTGGAAGAGGTTTAATAAATTTAAACTATTTCTTTAAATGTAAAGATATACAGACATAACTTTATGTAAATTATTGTGCTCAATTTATGGAAATGCTTTGTTTGGAATTCTGTAATTCTCACACCAACAAAAATCTGCACAATATACAAATAATACAATGTTCATATTTGTATGGGATATGATTTTCAGCTATTGTGTTGCTGTTTTCTTCATGGAGTCTCAGAGTGTTGCTGAGGTTTTAGTCAGCATGTTCACTGATTATGGCTGAGTCTTAAGTATTTAATTAGTGCCAGCCATGGCTAATCTCTCTCTTCAGCACACACACATAAACACATACGCGCACACACACCTCAACATGTGACCCCATCACCGATCACTACAGGATTACCCAACCTCTCTAGCATGCTTAAACACATGGTGGCCTAGTGTACAGAGGAGGACTTGTATGAGTGGCAGCACTGACTTTAAATATTTCTCTGAACAGTGTTGTGCTCTGTGTGTCAAACATGTAAAAGATTTACCTGCAAACCACATAGCCTATTTATAATCCAGCTGTATATTTTTATGCATATAAATAAAATGTAACCTATGCAAATAAGGTCTTATGTATATATATATATATATATATATATATATATATATATATATATATATATATATATATATATATATTAGTCAATAAGAATGTTTGTTGAACTTGTTTTAAATCAGGGTTCTACACCAGAAGGTCTGTGGTTCCCATGGGGTCCTAATACTTAAAGCATGATTCTAAACTAAGTTTGAAGGGGGAAATAAAAAAATAAACTCAGTTCAATTTTTTTATTATTATTATTATTTACACGTCATTGGGGGTCCCTGCTCCGTCTCTATCATCTCTTCCACTAGAGGGCAGCCTTTACCCTAAGTAAACCTGCAACGAGATGCTGTTGTTGAAATTCAGAGTTCACATTTATACAATCATGAATTGCTTGTATATTCGTCAAAAGCCACACGTATACGACTATTTATGACATGCTTCTATAAAGGTTTGTTCTGCCAGTTGTATAGAGAGAGAGATAGAGAGTAGAGAGTAACTTGACTCACAGAGTTGTTCACAGTTAGAGATGGTGAATGGATTATTAAAAGTGCTCCCTCTAGAGGACAAACCGAAAATATTTTTCACCTCTGATACAAAAACACTTGTTTTAACATTGATAAATAGACAGTGCAGTGCAGACAGTATGGAACTAAGACACCAAACCTATAAATTTAAATAAATAAGACCTGTAATAATAATAATAATAATAATAATAATAATAATAATATGCGTTTCTTTTGAGCATTTTTCATTAATTTCTAATATTAGACGTAATGTGTTTTTTTCTTTTTTTTCAGTCGGTTTTCATAAAAGTCATAATATTACTCTTATTTTGATATTTTACAAAAACGGAAGCAATATTTGCATTAAAACTTCCTGTCTTTGATTTGGCGGGAGGTTTAGATTTCGCTTGACAGCTGAAGAGTGGGCAGTAAACATGACATCCACGTGGATCCAAATCAACGGTAAGCAAACATTTCAAAGAAGCCAATCATTTTTATTCAATTAATATGGTTTAATTGTGTAATAAGATAAATATTTTTGGCTTGGCTGGGCATTTTTTTCATCTTTGGTTGGCATGTGCTTGCTTCATCATATCTGACATCAGATTGGAATCAGATGGGATTGGAATCAGTCACACAAAGGACAATGCTTAGCAGCACTTTGGAGGAGATGGAGGTAAAAACAAACAAACAAAAAATATATTATACAATAAGATTGTCAGACTGGACCTGTGTAATAACAGAAGCTTGCCACAAGAGGGCGACTTTACAATATCAATGATTTATTTAAACATTCATAGTTGAGTCTGTCAGACTCAGTACTAGAGCACTGAGCAATATAACATTTTGCAATTCCTACATGAAGTATTTTCAGTGGTTTGATAAAGTTTGAAACCTTGTAGCATTAGCCTATAGGCATAAAATATCACCATCTTCATTTTACTGATACAATAAAATTGCTTATGTGTCAGTTAGGGTTGTTTTGCATTTATGTTGGTTTAAATCATTTCCTGTCATTAGTTCAGCTTTAAGTTTCAGTGGTCTTTTGTAATGCTATAGCAAAGGTTCTGGGCGTATGAAAACTCATTTACCTTACACTACTAAGAAAAGCACAATATATGTAGTGCTGTGTAGATTACTTACAATTTGTAGTCAGTTACTGATTCCAATTTACATGATAAAAATTGTAGTTAGTAATGTAATCATTACATTACACATTTAGTTTAATATTATCTGACTACATTTTGATTACTTTTAACTCGTTTATCACATTGATTTAAATAGGATAGGATGATCTTGTACCATACTGATATACATTAAAGGTGCAATATGTTTTCTGTCCGCTAGTGGTCGTTAGAGGCCTATTCAAAACAAAGGCATAGCTTGATGACGGCAAGTTTGAGCGTGGAATCTTGGGACATGTGGTCTTCACCTCACAGCCGGTGGAAACAATCGGGATAGGACTCAGGAAGAAATCAAGTTCATGGATGTTGTTATTATTAATGTTACTGTAGTATGAAGCAGAGCAGGACCGAGTGTTGTGGGAGCTGAACGAGGCCGCTGGAGCGTTTGCGCAACACACGCCTCACGAGCAGCGGAACTTTTATTATGCGTGCAATATAGTAAAGCGTCTTTGGTGTTTCCATGGTTTTTACAAAATAAAACCGGAAACCGAGGGTAACACGGGTATGACGCAATTGACAGGCGTCTCCTCACACGTCCCTGAGCCTTGGTTAAAATTGCACTTTTCTCACAATTTACAAATAGTTGGAAACATCTGGGATATTGTAAGTACTCAACTGAACAAAATATATAACACTGGCCTAGTGGTTTTTGGATATTTTACTGCAAAAATCTTACATATTGCACCTTTAAGAATACAAGAGAAAGAAATTATATTTCCATTCTTTGTTGTCAACAACATGAAGTGTATTAATGAAAATCTAGCAAGTAATTAAATCATAAAGATTTGAAATTAAAGTTACACTTACTAAAAAAGATAAAAAAAAATTGTTCACCTACATGTCATGTGACCATTAACTGACATCAGAGAACTGTGTGTGAACCTAGTTTTATTATAATTATTATTCACTTAATCAGATTAAAAAAATTAAGTATTTTTATTAGATTATATTACATTTTAAAATATTTGTAATCACACTGCAGTTACTTTTTTTATTGATTACATGTAATCATTAAAACCCCAGTCTGGGAAACCCTGCTGTAATGTAATATTTAGATAATATGCTACAAGATTATTCTATTCAAATAAATGTGATAAATGAGTTGGGCCAAAAATAATCTAAAAGTAATCAAAAAATTATATTACCTTAAATGTGTAATGTAATTGATTGTTACTAACTACATTTTTTGTCAAGTAAATTGGAATCAGTAATCAACGACTACAATTTGTCTAGGAAACTACTTTTCTCTTTATATTCTCTGGTAGCATGAGAATGCTATAATAAAGGATCAAATGCTGAAAATGACTACAAAGAAGATTATTTGTCTGGTCTGGCTTACTCACCTGTGTTGCAGATTGATGTCATCACCTGCTCTGGCAGTTGCGTTATCTTTTATCAGCTTTGGTTTTGATTATTGTTAAGGTACTGTCTCATATATTTGTCTCCTGATGATGAACTATAAAATAACTGATTGAAAACCAATTGAAACAGTATTCAGAAAACATCTTAATTTATTTAATCAAAATAAATAAGATATATACAACACATACATGCATTCAAATGCATCTAAAGACAGCCTTACACCCCACCACCACCCTGCACCATCAATAATATGATTATCAGTTTGTTCTTATCAAATAAAGACTGCTGGAAGCTCTAAATATGATAATTCGCAAGGCAGCTTTTGGGAAATTTTACATGATGAAACGCTGGGTAACAAATTTGTGCAATGAAAAATCGAAACCATCTTAGTGCTGGCCACCTCACTCTTTCTGTTTGCCATTTAAGGAACATTGCTAGGAAATGTTGTCCTGTGAACCGTTAAATATAGTATTGTATTACATCTGTTTTTTTTTTTTCTTTTCAGTTTAAGTGCTGCAAAGGAGGACACACTACTCTGTTATCACCATCTTGTTTCGTCACCTGTTTTTCTGCAGTAGTAAAAAACCTTGTTTCATCTCTGTATAGTGTACTCCACTATCAGGCTTCTTGTAGCTAGATGTTTTGTAGAAAACTCCCACCGAGTAAAATAGATCACTGTTGTCCATTCACTTTAAGACCCATTTTTACCTGGTCCAAAAATGAACATTTTGTTATCATGTACTTACTCTTATTGTTATAACCAAGTGTTATTTTCCTTCTTCCATTAAACATAAAATGAGAATTACTTTAGACAGAAGGTTAGACAGTGGATAGTGATAAAAAAACAAACAAAAACAAAAGTAGTCCACATGACTCATGAGCATATTATTGGTCTTCTGAAGTCATTGTTTGAGGAATAGACCAAAATTTAAGTCTTTATTCACTGATTATCTTCTCTTCCAAATCTTTTAAATCTCGTTCATGCTTGTTTTCAATTAGAAGAAAATGTCATCCTTTAGATGCATTGTGCTAGGTTTGACGTCATGAACAAACATGAGAGGGCAAGTTTGAGAAAAGCAACTTTGAGATTTGAGAGCTTTTACAGAAGGAATATTATCAGTGAGCAACTTTTGTTTAATATAGTAGTAAAATAGTATAGTCTACTTACATATTTTTGTTTCTTGAAAGAAAAGATAAAATGGGGATAACGTAATATTATGGTTCATAAGAGTGAGTAAATCATAACATTTTCATTTCAAAATCTATTCCTGCAGTACAAATATTTTGTTTTAATTAACCCCTGTTGTCTTGTACAAATCTGTTGTGTCTCCAAGTGAAAGTGGCAATACTTTGATCCTCAGACTTACAACTTCTTACAAAAACTGTCTAGGTTTTAAAGTTGCGAGTATAGTACTGGTAGCACAAGTTTTATATGTGCTATATATGATAAACTGTACAATAACAATGGAATATTTACCTGGACATTTGTTTACAGTGCATTTGCAGACAACATGACATCATCTCACGGTATGATACAGATTGTGTCTGTGAACCTGTCTGGCAAGACAGTGGTGATAAGGATTCTTGTCATATAAAACAGAAAGTGCAAAACTAGCAATTACAGCAATTAAAACATTCACACCACTTTGTCTCCTTGTTGTGAGACAATACAATTGCTTAAGGTTTAGGCAAGAAGCACTGGATTGATTGGGTAAGTAGGAGGTAAAGCATTTGGTTGAATGTGCACAGATTAAAGGTGCTGTAAGCAATGTTAGCCATTCTGGAACTTCTGCAGATTTAATGACTAAATTAGACATGCCCCCTCTTTCCATAACCCCACCCTAATGTTGTCCCATAGAGACCATTGTAATCTGAGATCAGAAAGGAGGACAGTAGCATATCTTATTGTTGCCAGAGTTGTTAAAAACTAAACAATAGCAAAATAATAGTTCTTATATGACAAACTAACAACTGTTAATTGCTTATGAAACCGAATATGGTGCTTAACTTGAATTAATCACTTCAACTACCACACTTCTAAACACCTGCTTCCCATTTATGGGCTGTCCTATGAATGCAGAAAATGAACGACATGAATGAAATGGCTAAACAAAGAATCTGTGGTCAGTTATTTGGATTTTACAGAATTTATGGCTGCCACAGAGACAGATGTGATAGTTTAGGAAACATGAATTCAGTGAGATCTGTCAAGTCAGAGGGATATTTTCTGAGTGCCATTCTAATAAACAAAATCGCTTACTGCATCTTTAATAGGAATACACATGGCTGACATCCTAATACTTTCAATTAAGTGATAGATCTAAAAGAAGAAAAGCTTTTGGTGATCTGTACAAGTGATGTTATACTCTTGAGTTTCGAGTATCTCCTGCCATCTTAGAATCTCCTGTGTTGTTTCTCTCTTTAAATTTTGCTTTGTGAATTCCGCCCACTAGTACATTCATCCTTTTAAGACCATTCGGTTAATTGTGAAAACATTCATCCTCTATGACCTCATATCTCTGTGGCTACAATTTTATCAAAGTTCAGGTCAGAGCTATGGCTGTCCATGTCCATCTCTGTCCGACTGTCCATCTCAGCCGTTAGCTCCCTCAGAATCTTCTCCAGATCCTTGTTCTTTCTGTACATCTGCAGATAATTGTACTGCAACTGCTTTTGGTATCTGATTACTTTGTCTTTCTCTTTATTCCATGTTTGTCTCTCTTGCTGGAAGCTATTCATCATCTTATGTTTCTTTTGCTTCTCTTCCTTCAGTTCCCCTCTCAGTCTTTCTACCTCCTTCTGTAGGGTATCCAAGTCAGCGGACCCTCCATTATGATGCAGTGTTTTACTGGCACCTGTTCCCTCCTGGGCTTTCGATTTGGCTTGACTAGCCCCAAAGGCCTCCATCCGAGCTTGGCTTATCTTCAGTTGCAGCTGTTGCTCCTCAACCTTGGCTCTCATGGTCATAAGCTGCTGTTGCTCCTCTTTGGCCATTGCTAGGTCCTGCTTCATGCCCTTGATGTCCGTTTCCAGCATGTTCACCTTCTCCCTGAGGAGGTCAGCCTCATTCTTCTTTCTTTGAAACTCATTCTTAGATACCTTTATAAAAACAGATATCGAAGTAAGTCATATGTAACAGTACAGGATGCAGTAGCAACTGCAAGTTAATCTAATATCAAAGAACACATACCTCGACTTCAGCGCACCGCTGGTGAAGAGCTTCCTCATACTCCTTGATCTTCTGTTCCAGTTCTTCCATCTTGCATCTGGACTCCTTTAGAGAAGCTTTGAGACTGACAATCTCACTGAGTTTGTTTCCAACATCGGCTTGGGAGTCCCTAAGTTGCTGCTTTAGCAGGGAAATTTCACCTGACTTCTGGCACACCTACAAATATAACATCGGGTGAAAAAAGTAATTTACAATTTAGCTCTTTGATTATCCCAATACTTGGGATAGTGCTCAATATTTACATTTATCAAACATAGAGTACATTCAGTGTATCCACATTTGTCATTAAACCACAATAAGATCTTATAGACTGACCTCCCACTGAGTCTCTTCTAGTGTAGGTACAAGATTTCTCTGGCTCTCATAGATTCGAAGTCTGCTTTCTGCAGTGTCCCTGTCACGATTAAGCTGGTCCACTTCCTCCTGCAGACGTTCCTTGTCCTGTTGAAGTTGTATCACTTGAAGTTGCAATAACTGTTGGGCTTTCAAAGCCCTCTGGGACACCTGCAGGTTACACAAATCATCATTAGGATCTATCTGGATAAAGGTGAATAGCGTTCTTGGTTGTCTATCAAGGTAAGATAAGGTACTCTCATACCCCTTTTCCACCAGCATGAACCAGGTGCAGAGTTCAGAGCTAGTGCTTTTGCCGGTTTGGAGTTGGTTTGGCTGGCGAGCTTTCTAAGAACTGGTTTGCCTTTCCACGGGCTAGAGAGCCACCGCAGAGCCAGGTCTTGCGTCACTGTATATGTCTCATCTTTCCCAGCAATGCTAGCATGGCAGTGCCAGACACAAAAATACCAGGCTTGTTCGAGATGCTTCGGCTTCTCGCAGACCAGTTGCCGTATGACATCAAAATACCGCGAGAGTGATTCAAAAGCATAAGGAGTTGTATGCTCTCCAAATGCTCTCGGGGTACTTTGATGTCATATGTCAGTGCATCTCGAACAAGCCATGAGCATCAACAATGGAAGACGTTGCGTTACTATTGATGCTCATGGCTTTGCCAACCTACATCGGCATCCAAACATGGTGAATCCAATGCGTTCGTGCGGCTTGCCTTAATTTGTATAGATGGACATTACAGTCGAGCAGCTATTAGCTTGATTAGCTGCTATTTCAAAAATGGTGGTCACAAGTTTCTGTTCGTCTTGTTGGTCACGTTAACCCAGCCCCTGATGCAAGCGGTTCTTACTTCTTGACCAGCAATGTTTTGGTGCTACTTACAAACCACATTTCCTGGTTCAGAGCTGGTGCTTTGGGTGTCGAAAGACAAAGAACTGATTTGAAACTAGGCTCAGGCTCTGAACCAGCACTCAAACTGCCTACTTGGTGGGGTATTATTGGTTTTGGATTAACGCCAGACTTTATACATATTCACATTCCCTTCAAATCTATGAAATATTGTAAACAACTTACTTGACGAAGTTTTGTAGAACAGCGTTGTTTCAACCCCTCCATCTCCTCAGCACAGTAGCGTTGCTTCTCCTCAAATAGCTGACATGTGTCTGACTCCTTCTCCTCAAGACTCGTCTGTAACTCTGCCAGCTCAGTTTCACGTTCCAGAAGTTTGTGCTCCAGCTGCTGTATCAATGATTCATTCATTGAAATTGGTGATCGGACACAGCCACCAGAAGCTGATGGTTTTGCTGGGCTTTGCTCTGAAATTGTAAATCTGTGTTCCAGAAACTGCTCTTGGTTTCCAGAGAAATCAGTCTTTGGCTCAGTGGACGAGACTGTCAGTGCTGCAGCAGTTATTTCTCTGTTCATACTTATAGCAGCTGCCACACTTTCACTGAGGACACCAACGGATCTTGTGTTGCCGTTTGTGGACTCGCTACTTCTGTTTGTTTCGCAAAATCCATCGGCCCAACTGTGTCCATTAGTCCCACTACACATCCAACTGGATGCAGAGTTTCCATTCGTTCCTGCTACACCCCCCTGTGGGATCTGAGATGTATCCATGTTTTGGCCTCCTTGGCGCACCATGTGGTTAGTTGAAGTGCTTAGGTTGTCCATCTGGCTGCTACCACTGGTGCTGTGGGTGGGCAGGCTGGACATAGAGTTCCTTCCAGAGTCAGAGAAGGTACCAGAATTTGTCTCCAGCTTGGGGTCCTGAAGATCTTTGAGCCTGTCTATAGGACTAATCGTCTTGCCCAGGATAGTGCTCAAGTTGTTATGAGTCTCCACCAAGGAACTGCTGCTTCGAGGAAGAACAGGTTTAAAGGCGGTCGGTCGAATCAAGGCGTTCTCTACACTCTAAATGAGAGAGGACAAAAAAAGACAGATGAGTGTTTTTTGAGATTTAAAGTGCACTACAACCAACTGATCATTCATGAAGCTCATGTTTAAGGCAGGACACTATCCATCTTAAAACCTATTGATCAGATGCTCTCAAGGTAATTACACTCATAACTCCCAGGAATTACAACAAAACATTTTGCGTAAATGATTGATCAACAAGGCAATCTCAAGAATCGCTTCCTCCTTTTTATTCTTCTCCTATTTTCCGCAGTCATTTTCTTTTCCCCTTGGCAGTATGTTTGCCCTGCTGGTTCAGCATTAACTTCCTGACCTAGTAATACTGGGTTCATTTTCCTAGCTAGATCCTTCATAAATGAGGCTATTCAGAGAAAGAGGAGCTTGCCTGCTTGCAAGTGCCACACTGCCATTGGACCGAATCTCTGGAGAGATCAAGGCATTCTTACCTCGTCAATCTGGGGGTTTAATTAAATGGAGCAGACACTGCTAAGCTCTTAGTGAAAGTGTCAGGGGCTGGTGGGGATTACTTAACATCAACTATATTTGACTGTTGTTTGATTTTGTGTGATAACAATGGCTGGGGGATGGGCCATCTTTTGGGTTTGGCTGCTTTAATGTGAACTGAACATGCTTCCTAAGCAGACATTTTGCTTTTTACTGCTTTATAAACGGAATTGCACTGAGTTTTTATATGATGGAAATACAATCTTAATACCCTACAATAAAGGCACTGAAGAAATAAGACTCTTGAGGATGTTGTTATTTTGGCAATATAAAATGAGCTTTGTAGCCCAAGCCTTGCTTAGTTTATTCTCTGGCTAACTCCAGTTCTGTTACCTTTTCTAGTTTTCCAGACTGCGGAACTAATTCTGGTGGCCCTCCTCTCCTGTCCACCACATTGTCCATTTCAGCTGTTCTTCCTTGACTGTCTTCAGCTGTATTAATGTTATGTTGAGCAGCTCTGGGCTTGTTGCTGACCTTGATGTAAAAGAAGTCGTCGTTTTTGCCTGAATGATAGCTGACTTTTGAGTTGTTGTTGGTGCTGCAATGGTCCTGAGAGAAGCCATACTTCAGAAGGCCATCCAAGCTACGGCCTGTTTTCTTAGACTGTGGCCCCTTTTTGAGTTTGTTTTCAGATGCTTTGCAGTGTTTGCTGTGGAGGCTATGGCCTGATATCAAACTGCTGACACTACCCATGTTTGCTGGGACATCTGGAGAAAGCAGGTGGTGGTCTTGGTGGTGGCAGGTGTGTAATTACAGAATTTTAATGATGGAGGAAGGTCTGATGGGCTCATTGCCTTGTGTGGAGATCCTTCTTATTCCCATTTGGGAAACCTGGTAAAACATGGATTTTAAGAATTTTTAGTGAGATGTCTCTTGTTGTCATTAGAGCAATATAGCACCAGGGTCTATGCAGAATTTGCCTTAATGTTTACTTTACTTAACGTTCACTTGGTGAGCAAACAGGTCCTATGAAAACAGGAATTACAGCATGTCTTGTTGGCTATTTGCCTGCATGGTATACAATAGTGGTAGACTATTGGCAGTTACCCTGAATATCCTGATTTACAAAATTTCGACAATACTGAATTCATGCTGTTAACAAGTACCCAGAACACCCTCCTCTTTGACAAACAAAGCTTGACAATGCTGCAGGCTTGAAATTAGTGTGACTAGGTCAAACATCTTTTAATTTTACTTGGTCAGTAGGTCAAAAGACCTGCCAATTACTTTTTTTTTTTTTTTTTTTTCCTGTCAGGCTACAAAAAGTTGAGTATGTTTACATGCACATTGAGTTTGACTTGGTTCGACTAAATCAATATCTTTTTAAAATATAATGTAAATGCTTTAGTCCAGTTCTATGTACCAGTCAGATTTTTGTAAAGTCAGGCTAACAAACCTAGATAATGAGATTGTAGCTTGGCTTCATCCAGAATGTACAGATTAATTGGACTACATTTGGCCTTGGTGTTGTGTAATGTGCATTTAATCCTTCAAATATTCGATTATGTATTTGTGTCATGTATAGTTAGACAGACTTTAACGTATGACTTTAAGTAGAGATGCACAGGTCAACCAGCCGTTATTTAGATTTATTTTGCCCGATCTCCATTCCGGACTTGAACACAAACTACATTGCAATCATTTAAATGTCATTTGTGTGGAAATATTATGAAGTCTGTAAACAGGATGTTAACACAGGCCAGATACGGAGCACGCTGAAGCGGAGAACAAAGATGTGCCAGCAGAGCTGTACCAGGCACAGCAAGCTCACTGTTCACAATGCTCGAAATATAGGAAGAAAAATATAGATATTGAATTGGTGTTGGGGTTTATATGAATGTATCTCTGAAGGGAACTGTGATCAGAAAAGTTTCGATGGCATTTTCTTTTCCTATTACCTCTGCATAAAGTAGTGTACCCAAAGAAACCACTGATGTTCCATAAGCGCCACCTACTGTCAGAGAGTAAATTTGCATTTTTATTCAGTCCGTCTGCTGTTTTTGTTTTGTGAAGGTCTCTTATGTAGCATAATTTCACAAATCTAAAGTCAGACCATTCTGTTTTTGCTTTAAATCTTAAAATTATACTAAAAAAAAATCTGAATCAGCCATGAAAAATCATGATCGGTGCATCGCTAGCTTAATGTTTTTGCATCTTTAATTACTTCAAACAAGCATTATTTAGGAAAAATCCAAATCATAAGTGCATTCTCACTTGCTTATGAGCTACCTTACTTATAAAAGGCTTCATATGTTGGAAATAATATTCCAATAATGGGAGCCCACTTGGGAGACTGGACCTGTCAATCACCTGACAACAGTTCAAGAGTACCAGAGGTCTGTCACCAGCTAATCAACCTTCTTTTATGATTCATATGTGCCTAAAGCATATATTACACATCCATAATCAACACATCATGCCTTCCATCTGTCTTTCAGAGCAGATAGCAAGGGGCTTTATGAACAAAAGACCTGCCATTATCGTCACACGTGGCTTTGTATAACTGGCCTAATTGTGATGGCTGATATGTTAAAGACTTATTAGCTAGAAAGAACAGAGCAAATATGCCAGCTGTTTCTTAATTATTAATATCACATTATGAATTCATGCATTACAAAGAAATTGTATCTTTTTATGTTATTTTACTTTGTGCTGCCTCGTAGCTGCTTTTAGACAAGAAAACCATATATGCAACCACATATTTGTGTTTGTTGTTTCTATATTCCATAAGTTTTCTTGTTGCATGCCGTTTCAAAATCGAATATAAAACAGTATAGGGGCATATATATTAATGACATCTTAAACACTGATTCAACTGTTTGTACTCCATTATCATTGCCAGAAGGATGATGTTCCAAACAACTCAATTATCATTCATGTGGCTTTATTCTGCATATGCAGTGATTTTAAAGAAGGTTATTTGATACTACTTTTGCATTAAACATCTGTTTCAGCAGAAGGACTTAATGGCTTCAGGCAGCCCTTTGGCAGTCCCCTCCAATGAAAAGCGACCTCATCAGAGTCTTTGTTTAAGAGAGTTACACATATTTTGTCCTTGAGTCATGCCAACCAATGATGTAATGCTAATAGTCTTTATACAGCACTGCAAATTAATCACAGTGAATGACATTATCATCAGTTCACACATTCTGTCACAACACATAATACATACTTTCCATAAGTTAAAAATGCAATGAAATCCATTTAAAACAACTCCCATAAATCAATGGACACAGAGGGGAGTATTTTTGTGTGTGTGTGTGTGTGAGTGATGAGTTTGCACTTTTCATTTATGAAGAGCAACATATTTAGCAATCTATACACACTGCATGTTGTTATTGTATTAATGATTTTTTTTTTTTTTCATTTAAAAGGTACAAAACAATCAGGAAAAGTCAAAGTCGGACATTGCATTGTGCTTTGACACATGCACATACATCACTTCCCACCATGTGCTACAGGTAAACAATCTCAGTTGGACCGTCTCAATGTCCGTCTGGCTTCTCTAACCCCAAATCACCTCTTTTTACTCTGCGATTATGTTCAAGTTCAAAGGCTTACCGGAATAGATGACAGAATGACACTTACTCTTCGAACAAATAAATCCACAGACACCGCGTTTGTCAAATCTGAATCAAATCTCCTTCGCATGCTCTCCGTGGCGAGTCAGAATGTGTTTGTCCTTGAGTGAACCGCTGAATACTATATAGACTGCCTGTAGACAAGAGTCTACCATGCAAAGGGGGCGGATCTTATCATCACTGGGAGTTTTTTTTTTTTTTTTTTTTTTTTTTTCTTTCCCCGTATCTTTTTTTGGAATAACCGACATGCAAATGTTGCTGGGAGACGGGACCCCAGTGTCCCCTGGGGTCCCCTGGGGCAAGGAGGGGGCAGAGACCATTACACCTCTTTACATAAGACGTGTGCCACTAAAGAGATTAACTCACTGCTGCTCACAATGAGCTCCAAGCCCCCCTCTGTCACATTCACTTTCACTCCCGCTCTTTCTCTGTCATACATATACACCAACACTAACATAAGCACAGTACACAAACAAATACACAAGTTTGAGTTGCTTTTATGACTCACAGTTTCAGTATTGGTTATCTTTCACAGTTTTTTTGTACAAACACACACACTTCTCCCAGTTGGCTCTCTTTGCCGCCCTCCCCTCCTCTCCACACTGCCCTGCACCCACTCTGAACAAACACCCCTCCAGGAAAAGAAAGAGGAGCTTGATGTTCCCTCCCTCCGTCTGTCTTTGTCCACTGAAGTGTGCCTGTTTTGTGTAAGGTTCAGTGAGCCCGAACATTTATTTAGGCTTGAGTGCTACATTTACACCATAAAATAAATGACTCTCTAACTACCTCTCAAAAAGAAGCGTGTTGCCGTAATGTGCAGAAGGTATGCGGATGTTTATGTGTACAAAATTAACTTCTGTTACCAAAGTAACTGAATATTTTAATAACCTACAAAAGCAGTTGAACATATGTTTAAATGACCCTCTTGATACTTTCATATTGGAGTAGTAAAACACAAGTGGCCCTTTTACTGGCAAGCAGTCATAATTAGTATTTTGTTTTGTTTTCCAGAAAGAAATATAATATAAATTACTTTAAAACAAGATACTTTTATTATTTACTTCAGCAAATGTTTATAAGTTAATACAAAAGTTAATTTTTGTTTTTGTTTTGAGTAAAAAAGAACTGTTGGATTTACTAAAAAAAGTTACCTGGTTGCTTTAATTTTGAGTTCATTGAAATTAAAAATTTGAGTTAATACAATGAAGGCGATTGGTTTAATCAACAGAAACTCAAAATATTATGTTATCTGAACCACATTAATTATCTAAGTTGATTTGACAAAAGAAAAAATGTTATAAATCATGCAGTGTATAGTATCTAATCTACCTAAAAAAAATTCTTATTACAAGAAAAGTAAACAATTTAAGAATATTCTCTGAAGAAAGGTCTTAATATTTTTGCAGTCATGCTTCTCATTTAAATCAATCATGTTTTAAGGATGTTTCACTTGAAAACTAACAAAAGACTTTTAACTAAACAAAAGACTTTTATAGGAAAATTCACTTCTACATGTTATTTATAGATTTCTTGTACAAAAATAAATTCAATTCAGCACATTTGTTTTTAAGTCCTTTTGCTAGGTCTGCATCTGGATTTTATTTTTGTGACTTTTTAAGAAATTATCATAAGCATTTTCCCCAACAATTGTTCTGAAGTCGTCACATAACTGTTTTTGAAAATGATAAAAATATCTAAGAGTAAACTCAAAATGTCATAAAAACCACTACACAGCTTTTGCTCTTCAAGTTTTTGCATCTGTGTACATTCATCTGAAGCGCAAATTCAGCACCACGGGGACCAGAACAAAGAAGGCAGACTTTCAGATAATCAATCTGGCTGTGAAACTCTATCCCAACTCTGCGGATGCATCCCTTTGTCCAAAACACCAAGGTTGGAGGAGTTGTGTTGTTTGGAGGGAATGTTAGATTCAGAGTTTTAACAGTGCTAAACTTGAGGAAAATAAGACGTTTTTGAAAGCATTAGCACGGATTTGTCGCCCCAAGTCCCTTCCAAGTATTAATTACATTGCACCCGACAAGATATTGTTTTGGGGGTGAAGTTTGATTTGGCAAGATGACAGCAGAAGGCATGATATTGATTCTTCAGATGCTCTTTGCTAGTGCTTAGTGGAGGGATCAATGTAATCAATATGTAAAAACAGGCCATAGTCATGGACAATGGGACTGGCACATTTGCAAGTGTGCGAGGAATCAAAGGTCGGCCAGTCTACGGCTGTGGCCCCTTGGGACAGGGGGCACAGACAGCACATTGAATACGTTTCTTTAAATTATGAATGTGGATTTAAGTGTCTAGGAGTTCCCAGAGGAGTTGTTGTTTAATTCAGTACCTTGCTATGAAAGTGAGAGGGCAGCAGTTTAATAATGAGATATGCTTATATGCATAATGTCACAGGCCCTCATTGGTCAGTTCAAAGTAGGGCCAATTTTGATTTATGACATCTTCAGTTGGGTGCAGTTCTGAGTCTCATTCGGGAGACAACTGATGTCATATGTGGCCATGTGCCAGATGACTGTTTTGGACAAAAAAGGAAAGCTCTAACTGACTAAAATAGTATGTTTTAAACTATTTTTTATCTATCATCTAATTATATCTAAAATATCTAGCGATGGCTGATTTCAAAACACTGCTTCAGAGCTTTACAAACCTTTTGTGTCGAATCAGTGATTCGGATCGCGTATCAAACCGCCAAACTGCTGAAATCACGTGACTTTGGTGCTCTGAACCACTGATTTTATTCGTAAAGCTCCGAAGCTTCATGAAGCAGTGTTTTGAAATCTGCCATCTCTAGAAACTGTTAAAAAGTCGTTATTTTGTTTTTTGACGCACAAAAAATATTCTCGTCGCTTTATAATATTAAGGTAGAACCACCATACTCGCATGAACTGATTTAAATATGTTTTTAGTACCTTTATGGATCTTGAGAAAGAAAGTACCATTGCTGTCAATGCAGGCCTCGCTGAGCCATTTCATCAAAAATATCTTAATTTGTGTTCCGAAGATGAACGAAGGTCTTGCGGGTGTAGAACGACATGAGGGTTTCATTTTTGGGTGAACTAACCCTTTAACTACACTCAAATAAAGATTCCAAAAGGTGCTTTTCACAGCAATGCCATAGAAGAACCTTTTTTTTTTTCTTAGTGTGAAGAACATTTTAATAATGAGAAGAACCATTTTCCACCTTTTGTGCATTTAAAAGGTTCCATTGTTGTTCAGAGTTCTTCTTCATGGGACCATAAATGCCAGTAAGGAACCTTTATTTTTAAGAGTGTAGCTGGAATTTTATGAGTTATGAATTACATTTAATGTCTATATAATAACTGACACTTTGCCCTCCCAGAGAAGATCTTTTTTTCAGCTTAATTGTCAGATTTTGGCCTTTGTAACCCTGGGGCTCGTTCAGACACCATTGTAATCACCCAGCAGTAGGACACATGATTTACAGTTTGTTGGAGAGTAGGTAATGCAGTCTTCAGACGGCCAGCTTTGGCTCTTTATGCTCTTGGCTGTTGTTTCATTGTTCTCAAAGACAGACGAGAACGATATGACCTAATCATACAGTCAATGAGCTGAGCTCAGCGGGAGCTGTGACAGAGCGGCCGCGCGTGTCTGCGGGAGGGGCTTGCCGCTAATAGATGCTTAGATGTTATTGAGGTGGAAAGTCGAGCTGCTTTAATTGGCCATGAAAGACCTTTATTACAGACAGTGGGCCTCTTTTGGGTGCGTATGTGTGTGTGGTTTTGTTCCCCTCACACGTTCCACTTGTTTGTCAACCTATGCGGGACAAAGGAGTGTGGCCAGCAGACGTTATCCAACGCATGGCCAATCCATTACTGCATGCATGCATAGAGACCCAGTTCGGGCTGTTGTACTGTAGAAGATTTACTGCAGTCTGAACAAAGCGTACACTGCTGCACTTTACCACACCTGGGACTGCCAGATGGCACCCATAGACTTGCATCTGTATTGTTAAGAATCAATTTTTTTTTTCTTTATTAAAATAAGTGTCCCTTCCTATTATGGTATGAATGACCCTTTTGCTCTGGGCTGTGATATCTGCTTTGCGTGTGGTACTAAATTTCTTGAAGAAATTAAATACATTAAGAATTTGTGCACTTTTTTTCAGAATGTAATAATAATAACAGAAAACTACACTGTAAAAAAATATTTTCATGACTTATCACAACATTTTTTCTTTTGTCAAATCAACTTAGATAATTAATGTTGTTCAGATAACATAATATTTCAAGTTTCTGTTGATTAAACCAATCACCTTCATTGTATTAACTCAAATTTTTAATTTCAATGAACTCAAAATTTTAGGGCAACCAGGTAACTTACTTTTTTAAGTTAAGTTTAAGTTAAACCAACAAATCTTTTTTTACAGTGTAGTTTTGGGGAAATAGACTTCTTGGTGCATTTACTGTGGCTATAAACAATCTAATATGTCATGTGTTTTTGGTCACACTTTAAATATGGTGTCTTTAACTGTATATACGTCAAAATATTCATGAAATGTATTCACTGTAAACCCGAATAAGTTGGCAAAACTCAAAAAATTTGAGGCAATCAGTTGCCTCAATAATTTTAAATTAAGAAATTCAAAGCTTAAGTAAGCAGAACTGGCAGATTTTTATTTTGTATTCATACATTTTAATTGTTCTTAACTTGAAATGATTGAGTACACTAATTCATACATTTAACTTAACATTTTCATGTAACCTCAATGTGAACATTTTTATTAGTGTAAACTTAGCTAGCTATAACAAGCTAATTTAGATAAAGCTAACTTGCTAATTTTCTAACATGTTAACAATAGCATGGTATTGCACTTGCTGAATGAGTCTAGCAATATAAAGCATTTAACATACTTGCTCTCAAACCAAGCCGCATGCACCACTTGTCTCCATGATGGTAACTCTCCAAAAACTCACATTAACAGAAACTCTTCTAAATTAGCATAATAAAACATTAATCACAACTAAATCTTCCACTTAACATTAATCTTGCACACAAAAAACATTGTATAACACTTAATTTTAGCATTTACTCTCCCTTTCGAGTGCCATGGGCAAAGCATATGCTGGGAAATAGAAATCCCAGCCCAGTTTCAGTTAAACTTAAGTTCGTCTAAATTAAAAGAAATAAGTTCATAAAGCTCAAAACAATGAAACAGTTCATTTTACTTAAAATATATCAGTTCTGTGAACTTGAAAGAAAAAGAAAGTGCTAAATTCTCATTAAAGTTAATTTGACTGAATTAATTTGTTTAATTTAAGTTTTTCCTACTCAAACCAATTAATTATTTTGAGCGTTAGGATTTACAGTGTTGCAAAACAATTTTGCTGCTATCGAGGTACAGGTAAGGTTAGTGGCAGGTAATTACAGATTCAATTACAGAAATTAATTTCAGGTATTTTTTAAAATATAAGTACCAGTACAATGTAAAATATGTATGTACACAACAAGTACACAATCAAATTATTAATTTAAATCTTAGTACATAGTAGTTAAAGACACTTAATGTGAAGTAGAGTAATTTTTTATTATGAATTCATGAAAAGCTCTGGAACATGTGTGCCATTAATATACTCAGTAAAATAACGCTGACACTATTGTGACATGTGATTTCCAGAAAATAGTGAAACACTTAAGGACTGATCAGACCTGTCTATAGAGTTGTGCGTGTATAGCTGCTGTGAATATACTGGAGGGCAGCCAGACCGGAGTGTCCCCTGGGAATAATGTTTCTCAATCACAACAATGCTGCTTTGTATGAGCACATGTGCTAATTAGCTGAACTGATAGTAACTTAATATTACTATGAATTCATTCGGTTCATTACACAATTTAAACCGCAGTTTTATCTGTTACATGTAGAATGAGGCTTGGGTATATATTTGCAGATGGTTAATAAGCAGGTTTTGAGCTGAAATACATACTCTCATCTATGCATGTAAAAAAAAAAAAAAAAAAAAAACGAATGTCATCGTGCATGTTTAAAGATGTTGGATGTATAATGCTGTCTTATGGATCCATTCGTCATCTAGTCAGGGAGACTTAATTGGTGGTATATTGTGTGCAGCTGCCTAGGGTCTGTGGGGGAAAGTCTTGTTAGTGATCTCTTTCTCTCTCTCTGTCCACCAGCAGATGTGATCTTATCATTCCTAATCAAGAAAAAAAAAAAAAAAAAACTGAGCACAATGACCATCTGGAGCTAAGCTCATCAGTGTGTCCCAAGCTTTTACACATCGAGCAGTGTGCCCCTGTTAATTTTCTCTCATTAGCTAGCAATTTGTGCGTAATCAGTAACTGGTATGAAAGGCAATAGGATGTTGTTTTTAGTCTGTTTTACTTACTATTGATGTTTTTTTGCCCCATGATGGAACAGTTACTTTTTTTTTAGTTTTTTTTTTTTTTTTTTTACTGTGCTATCCACCAGTCTGATTGTCTCTGTATTTTGTTGTTTTGGAAATGTTTATGGGGTTCTATTAGATGGTCGTCATAGGAACAGTTATACTGCAGGACTGCGACCCAAAATGTCTGATACATTCAGTCTTAAAATGATAATTCACCCAAAAATGAAAATTGTCATCATTTACCTTATATCGTTCCAAACCTGTATGACTGACTTTCTTCAGCAGAATATAAAAGAAGATTTGATGATACATTTATCAGTTGTTACCAAAACTGTTTGGTTATCAAGATTCTTCAAAATATCTTCTTTTGTGAAAGTCATGCAGGTTTGAAATGACATGAGGGTAATTATGACATTTCATTTTTGGGTAAACTATCCCTTTAATGGTCAAAATCTTACTGTGTTTACTTGATTAAAGGGTTAGTTCATCCAAAAATGAAAATTCTGTCATTAATTACTCACCCTCATGTCATTCCAAACACGTTATGCTGGGTACACACTAAAAGATTTTTGAAAACGTATAAGATTTACAAAATGTGAGAGACCGCAAACATGAGGGCAAAAAAATCCTAGATTTAACCGTTTTGGCTTCCATAGTGTGTGGCGTGCCGTGATGTGACAAAGACAGCACACCACACACAAACAGATTTTCAACCAGAGTCCCGACTGTGAACACAGGAAATCTCGAAAAATCTCTCAAGATCTCAAAATCTCTCAGAATAAACATGATGGACGATAGGCAGGAAGAAATTGCGCTGATAATGTTTGGAATGATTTTGGTATGTTTTACAGGACACACTGTATAAACACTCATGCTGTTGCCACAAATCGACAAGCTGATCCTCCATCTTTGCTGTCCAAATCCATTTAACTTTGTGCTGCGACTGCGTTTGTTATGCTTCTGTCTTCTGTCAGCTTGCTTTCTGATTGGATATTGTTTCGTTTCACGTGATAATCTCCAGAGCGTGCGTGCGTTTGTCCTCGGGGTTCACCCCACACATCAGGATTTCTAATCGTAAATATTCAACATTGATTCGCAATCGGTGCGCCTCTGACGTTCTTCCAAGCAGATTCAGTCACTCTTATCAGATTTTCCTGTGGTGTGAGGTGTGTTAAGATAATCTGTAGAACCATCAAGATAATCGGGACATTACCTAGGATTGTCGGAAGGGGAGAAATCGGCCCAAAATCAGCCTGATTATCTTGTGGTGTGTACCCAGCATTAGACTTACGTTCATCTTCGGAGCACAAATAATTTATTTATTTTTGATCTGAGAGCTTTCTGTCCCTCCGTAGACAGCTACGCAACTACCACTTTGATGCTTCAAAAAGTACATAAAGAGATCGTAAAACTAATCCATGTGTATTGAGCGGTTTATTCCAAATTTTCTGAAGAGCCTCAATGGCTTTATATGATGAACAGATTTGATTTAGGCTTTTTTTTCACATATAAACATTGATCAGGGAACATAAACAGAAGCTTGATGCGCGAACCTCTCAAACCTCTTGCGGAAGTTCAAACATGGCGTGTAACACATGAGAATGAACCTCATTGGTTCTCGCACATCAAGCAAACATGAGCTTCCGTTTACCACAACTGATGTGTAATTTGATGAATGTTTATATCTGATTAAAAGCCTAAATTCAATCTGTTCATCATATAAAGCAATCGAGTGTCTTCAGAAAATTTGGATTAAACCGCTCGATTCATATGGATTAGTTTTACGATCTCTTTATGAACTTTTTGAAGCGTCAAATTGTCAGTTGCATAGCTGTCTATGGAGGGACAAAAAGCTTTCAGATTTTATCAGAAAGATCTTCATTTGTGTTCCAAAGATGAATGAAAGTTGTACGTGTTTGGAATGACATGAGGGTGAGTAATTAATGACAGAATTTTTATGTTTGGGTGAACTATCCCTTTAAGTTATCTATTGTATTCACTATCAAATGTGTCCTTTCTATTTTCACTTCACTTGTGTTTTGTGAAGTCACAGTCTTGCACTTTTTCTGTAACACTTTACAACAAGCAATTAATTCCAGCCCATGTAACAATATCCGACGAATTTTGACCACACTATGAGCACATTTCACTGAAAATCATGCTGTTCTCGGAAATCTCCATTCCCTTTCTATAGGAAACTCTCATACTTGTCTAACCAGGGATGTGGAACTTAGTGGAGAGTCAAACAAATAATCTACACCAATCCTATAATTTTGCAATGCAAAACTGACCTTATTTACGGTACAGAAAGTCTGTTGGAACTTGAAAGTGGACACTTTCATACTAAAATGCATTTTGTATTCAACATGCATTCAACATTGCAAGTCTCCATGGCAACTCTAAATAAAGGATTTTTGGTAGCCATTATTTATAGTTTTAAATTCTGGGCATTACCTAATATACACCCCGGCAGTGCACTTATCTCATGCTGGATGATCTGAGATCTGAGTCCTGAGTAATTGAGTTGTGCATAAAATAGGTTACAGAGGGAGAAAAATTTTAGCAGGATATTTATTTTAATTCTTAAATTTGGCTGAGACATACATACACACACACACACACACACACACACACACACACACACACACACACACACACACACACACACGCAGGCAGGCAGGCATCCCATTGGTCACAATTTCAGACTTAAGCCCTCAGACACATCTGGAGCAGTTAAGAGTAAATGCACTCTTGAAATAAGAACTCTTGACATGAAGGCAGATGCATTACAGTGATGGAGTGAATAATTCAAAAGGAAGGACATCTCCTCCTCCAGCATCACTCAGAGTCCTCTCCAACACCCTCACAGCACTTTCTAACCACTCTCTTATGCACGCCGACCACTTAGAGTGCTTAAGTGATGCGCCTTCCTTTGAAAGTTAGATTTCATGTATAATTGTGCAGAGGACAAATAAATCACTGTCATTGTCTATGAGAAACAGCTCTTACTCTTTCTCCTAATTCTAATAACTTTTTACACCAAACTTGAAGTCTGATATTAGTCTGATATTATTGTTTCCACTACATAACTTAAGATAAAAAAAAAATCATGCTTTGCTAAATCATAATTATGAAATATATGTACTAACTTAAACCATAATTGTGAGATAAAAAGTTGAAATTATGATGTATTAAGTCGTATTTATGAGATGAAAAGTCAAAATTATGACACAGTGTCATAATTATGACATTATGTCATACTAAGTCATAATAATAAAAAGTTGAAATTATGGCATAAAAATAATCAGTTTGACAGAAAGTCATAATTTCAACTTTGTATCTTATAATTAAATTTTTTTTTAATCTCATAATTATGACTTAGTATGTCAGTTATGACTTAGTATGTCATAATTAGACAGAGTATGGCATAAAATTTCAACTTTTTAATTGCATTATGAGTTTAGTATGTCATAATTATAACACTAATCATTTTCGACTTAATCTCATAATTTCGACTTTTTATCTCATAATTAAGATTTACCAAAGCATGATTTATTTTTCTTATGTGGTGGAAATGGGCTGCATTAATTACAGCTATCAAATGATAAAATAATTGCATACATCAATATTTGCTAAGCCCCCCCAAAATGAAGAAAAATTTCAAAGAAATCATTGAATAACTCACATAATACAACCCTCTTAGAAGGAAAATCACTTGCATATGTGACTAAATTCTTTACCAGGCTACTAAATAATGTGTATTATTATTATAATTATCATTATCATTATTTTAGTTTTAAATTGTAATGTTTATTCAGTTTTTGGAAATGGTAATTAGACTCATGTCTTGATTTATTAATGTCTTTCTTTTAACCATATTTTTTTCTTAGAGCTGTGACGCTTATAATACCCACCACTGCACTGATAATGCTACACAATAAGTAAAGAACAGGTGCCAGCTTAATTTGACCCTCAGTCTCACCACATGTGGTGTGAAATAAAGGAAAAGAATGATGGTGGGCTAGAGTGGCCTTGATTATGTCCACCTCTTCCAATGCCCTTTAACCTTGCTGTTTTGGATAAAGGTGTGTAGGAGACTGAATGAAATGCAAGAATAGAGAGCGAGGAGAGAGTGATGGAGGGGGAGTTGAATTTGGAGTTAAATGAAGGGTGTGTAGGTTGGATAGAGTAAAAGCAAGCTCAGTTAACTAAACAACCGAAAATTGTTGCCAACAGCAGCACTGAAAATGAAACAGTTGTAATACTGAATCATAAGGCTACCATTAACTAAAATTATTAAAAAAGATAGAAACTATCAATGAATAATATTAAAATTATAAAAAAAGCAACAACAACAGCAACAAAAAAACTAAATGGGAACTGTAAATGTGCAGTACAATATGAATGGAAACTAAATGTAATTCTGCTCATTACAACCAGGGGTGCGTTTAAGGGTGTACTCACACTAGGCTCTCTGAACCGTGCCCGAGCGCGTTTGACCTCCAAAGCCCAGTTTGTTTAGCCGTCCCTGGCCCACTTGGAAAAGGTGGGCCAGAGCGCGGTTCAGTTGGTCTCGAGCGCGGTTCGCATGAAGTGTGAGCGCTTACCGTGCCAGAGCACGGAACAGTTACTACTTTTGTGTGCGCTACTGTTATGATTATGACGGCAAACATCTTTATTACTACTTTGATAGTAGACTTATGAATTCATGTAATTAATTCGAGTGTATTTGGGTTTGTAACGGGACTGATTCTCACCTTATTGATGAACAGGAAATGTAGTTTGCAAGTAAAGCTGCAAATTCCTTCTTTAACATCTGCTGCCTTCGTAATAATCCTCTGATATGCTACTGAAAATCGCTGTGCTGCATAAATTATAAATAGCCTATATTAGGCAGTATCTTAGCGAAAGTGCATTTTTTCCTGTTTTCTTCCATTCAAAAAGTTGCATCGTATATGATGTAAGCATGCTCCGGCCTGGAACGTTAAGGGCAATGTGAGTGCGGGCCAGCAGGGGGAGTGGGGAGTGGGGACAATCGCGCTCGGTCTCGGTTCAAGGCACCCGTGCCTAGTGTGAGTACAACCTAAAATACAATGATGTGACTCGCTGATTAACTACTATAGTACAATGCGTTGTTGGAGAAACTAACCAACTAGTCAACGCTGTTTCCCAAAACTGTAGTAACATGGTCACACCTCTGTTGTTTGAACCACATTGTTTCAACAATATAGGATGTCGTTAATGACATCACATGCAAGTGGAGGAGTAAAAACTTGTGTGAATCAATCTATTCGAGGTTTCCGAGATGGTACTGCAACAAACATGGCACCTAATGATTACTTTACTGTTTTTGTTCCTTGTCATTTTGCTTTATTTTATGATTGATTCATCGCGGGTTCCCTCATACGTCATACTCTAAAGTTTCCTTTGCGCATTTTACACATATGTGCACTCTTCTTCAAAAACACCACTGATTTAAATAGAATGAAAGATATAGAATGAACTGAATGTTAGCTTGCTTATTGTACCCTAGAGCATGATCTATTTAAGTCCACTTGTCATTTAACAAGAAATTATGCTTCTAACCACAGCTCGAGATCTGTAGAGCTCCACGTAAGTTGGCGACACTGTTTGTGAATGTTTGTTGGAACTATGGTTTCAGGAAACTCCAAATCATTGAACTATGTTAGTAATGACGGAACTTGCAACCATAATTGGCTGACAATGCTTTCAGGAAACACATCCCAGATGGTGTAGTTATGATATCTACCAAAAGGAGCTAACATGGTAACCAGTCAAACCTTGACCCCGTGATTTTTTTTCTGTCAAAAAGAGCCATCCAGTTAGACAGGATGGGAGCATCGTCTAATTAGCATCATTAAAGTATTTAAACAACAAACTTGCAAAGGGTGATGAATAATTAAAGCATTTCGTAGCAGATTCAAATAGGCCTGTTCATAACTGATGAATTTTCTTAAGTAAAATAGTTCCTTTTTCTACTACTAATAAGAATAAGAAAAGATGAAGAAAAAAAAAAGTCTTTATTTGATTTAAAGAATGCAAAGATGGTTATTATCATATTTCTGCTTTCCTAGGCTTTAATTCTCTTTGGAAAAGTGATCGGATGTCATCAAGCATCTAGACTCTTGTCTCTGATTGATCTCTGTTGTCTGGCTCCTGGTACCATCAAAGATTCCCTGAAAGCTTAGAAGCCTCTGGAATCTGTCCAAAAGTAGTTTTAGAGCCCAGTGTATCTGGGATATATATGCTCCATGTCATTTCCATGAAATATTTACAGATATGCTCTCTTCTCTGAACGAGCCCTGACAGATAGAGACAGCACAATACCATATTTCCATTTCTTTTTTTAAGATTCTAGTAGTGACTCATGAACCCATGGTAGCACAGCAAAATAAGCAGCTGATCTTAGATCTGATCATTGATGTATCTGAGACCAACAGAGCACTCATGTTGGAAGATGTAATTAGATGTGCAAAACTATATTGTCCAAATCAGTTAGTCAGTGGGCTGTAATTAAGTAATTAAGCTGGTTTAAAGGGTTAGTTCACCCAAAAATGAAATTTGTCATTAATTGCTCACCTTCATGTTGTTTCAAACCCGTAAGACCTTTGTTCATCTTTGGAACACAAATTAAGATATTTTTGATGAAATCATTGAGCTTTCTAACCTCCAATAGCCTGCAACGTTATTACCACTTTCAAGGCCCAGAAAGGTAGTAAAGACATTGGTTCATCCTTAATGTTATGAAGTGACGAAAATACTTGTTTTGTGCAAAAAAACAAACGAAAATAATGACTTTATTCAACAATTTCTTCTCTTCCATGTCAGTATCCTACGCTGTTCACATAGTAAACACAGTGCAGCGCTTCCTGGTTCTACGTCAGAACGCCAGCTCATTATTGGCCAACACTGTACACGTGAGCACCACGAAGCATGCGTGTGATGCTGACACAGGAGCCGGCCAATACTGAGTCGGCATTCTGACGTAGAACCCAGAAGCGCTGCACTGTGTCTACAATGTCAACAGCATATGAGACTTACAAGGGAAGAAATTGTTGAATAAAGTTGTTATTTTTGTTTGTTTTTCACTTGATATCTTAAGTTAACATGTTAACTTTGACAGCCCTAAAATACATTTTGTGAATTTTATTGTTTTATTTTTTTTCCCTTTTACAGGACCTAAGGCCCTGTTTACACCTGGTATTAAGATGCGTTTTGGTCAATCAGATCACAAGTAGACGAGAGAGACACATGCCTGTTTATGCCTGATATTTTAATCCGTCTCTTTTGTCCACTTTCAACCTTTTGTCCTGATTTCTTCGAGGGGAGGGTCTATGGGCTGGTAAATGTATGTTTTTTTTTTTTTTTTTTTTTTTTTCAGATCTTTCGATCTAATGGACAAAATAAGCTCGCATAATTTACATATAAATAAGCCCGGAGACGATGGAAAAACATACAGAGAGCATCAGTTTTCGTTTCTGCTCTGATAGCCGAAAGAAGTGTTAGAAATCAGGAATGGTAGGAGAACATTGTGTTTGGTACATTTTTTTTTTTTTTTTTTTTTTCGTCTTCAACCCAAACATGGGTCTCCAGTCAACAAAGTTTAAATCCTGTCTGGCTAGCGCGCTTCCCATAATGTTTACGCATTATGTCAGTAGGCAGAGAGTCGGCGTCTTTTGTGGCTGTTCGAACACTTTTGACCACATGAGTGTCTACACTACAAAAGTAGTCCGGTCAAATGCGTTTTCGACTACCTCTGGAAGTACTCGAAAGTGGACAAGCTCAAAATATTTTAGACCCCATTTACACCTGTATTTAGCGTCATCCACTTGTGATCCGATTGACCAAAATGCATCTTAATACCAGGTGTAAAAAGGGCCTAGGGTACATTTTCCTCTGTACATTTAACCTAAAATCTTGAAAATCAATCATGCGGGTAGTTAACACATAACATGTACAAGTACAATGCTTGATTTTTAGAGTTTCCTGTTTTTTTTTATTTTTTTTTTATCAGATACATCTCTAAATGTAGTTCCAAAGGCAGGTTCGGGAGGAGCCTAAACATTCAGTCCTATCAATCATCATTACAAACGTATATAAGCACTAGTCACTGCGTCATCCCAGCGACAATTCTTCCAGCATCCCTCCTCCTCCACATCTCCTCCTCTATTTCTCTTAATCTCCCTCTGTGCAGTACTGTTATATGGGGGTTTAGCTCGGAGCTCGAGCCGAGCCTTGGGGTTCGAGCCTCCTTCAAGAACAGCAAGCCAAGTTTGTTTACCATTAACGGGCAGGCAAACTCGTGAAAAGTTTTTAAAATTATGTGTTCAGTGAATAATCAAGAGGGTAGACGCTGCAATCTATGTATTATTGCCAGACGAATGTTTAAAATGCTTGTTTTAAGCAAAAATATATCAAGGTATAGTAGATTGTTTTCCTAAAGAAATCCATTTGTGAAGCTGCTGGTGCCAAAACAAGTGTCAGTGTTGCAACATGAGTGTTTAGATCCCAAAACACCTTTAATTCTTCTTTTGAAAGAATGTCACTGCATGACACCTTGTTTAGTGCCAGTGCTCCACACCCCGACTGTATCTCTCACCCACACAAGATTTCATAAGCGCGCATGAGTAATTTCTGGAGGCAGGAAAGAACATGTCTCTGTCTTCAAAGAATTAACTGTATACATATAAAAGGCCAGCTCTGATACTTCTGAACCATCTGTTTAGTAGACAGATTGTCAAAAAAAAAAGTTTGACTGGGAAGAGCTTCGTACCATCTTGAGTTATTGATAATTTTTGGAGGGAAGCAGGTGTTTAAAAGATCTTTTGCTGAATATGTCTGGCATGTGGATAGGGGAGTAAAACATCTTGGACTTCCAGTGAACTGGAAAATAACTGACTCTCTGTTAAAACCTGATGATAAACTTGTCTATTCAGGGTGAAGTCGTACACCAACTGTTCTCCCACATACTGTTCAGAGACAGTAAGAGTAAAAAACAAGGAAACAGGAAGCGTCATTTATATGGTTAGAATACAGTCTCAAGTTTCACACAGCTTTGGTGCTTGTGTATGTGTTTGTGTGTGTGTGTGGTTCAGCTGTACCCTACGTTATGGGGACAAAATGTCCCCACAAAGATGGCAATATCTGAAATCCTTGTCCTTGTGGGGACATTTTTTTTTTGGTCCCCATGAGGAAAACAGCTTAAAAAAAATCACACTAAGTGATGTTTTTTAAAATTGTAAAGATGCAGAAGGTTTTCTGTGATGGGTAGGGTTAGGGGATAGAATATACAGTTTGTATAAAGTAGTACAGAAAGTCATATACAGTAGTATAAAAATCATTATATCTATGGAATGTCCCCTATATAACATGAAAAGCTAAAGGGAAGGCTAAATAAGGTCAGTTTAGCACTGCCTGATCGGTCATAATTATCATGAATTATTAATTTATAAATATCACGTTTTTGTGGAGTAGCACCACATGATATTTTAAAACCTGAACTAACCTTGCCTTGTCATAACAAGTTATCTGATATTTGAAGAGACTTATTGACCTTGACACAAAGTAATGATCGGAGCCGAATCTCTGTCTTGCCCACCCAATCAGACTTTAGGCAAAGTGATCTGGGGCAGGCTGTGTGTTGAAAAGTTTGGGGAAGGGCTGAAGACTGCCCCAACCTACAATATCATAACACCAGATAATTGCTGTATTTTTCTGAAAGCAATGGCGCGTTATGCACAAGGCGGCTTAAGTCTGTTGGGGAAATACAGAGACTGACAATCACATTAGCGATAACAGGCAGAAATATTTGCATGCTAATGCTATCAAGGTGCGCATTAAGGGGAGTTTAAAATGTATCTTCATGAATATGCATCTTTATACTGTATTTACTTGTAAATATGAAGCCACCCCTAAAATGGGTATAGCTTAAAGGCTTGTTCACACTAAGAACGATAACGGTTGCACTTTATTTTACAGTACGTGCACTTTTAATGTACTTAAAGTGTACTTAACAAGAAAGCAAAGAAAGAGTAATATAAGGTAACTACATAGGTTAAGAATAGGTTTAGGGGTAGGTTCAGGACTAGTGCGTAGTTATTACCCAGTTATTGTAATAACTACAATAAGTATATTATATGTACATGCGAAACAGGACTGTAATAGCCTACTATACACCTTACCTGAGCAGTTGAGTTAAAGGGATAGTTCACCCAAAAATGAAAATTTGATATTTATCTGCTTACCCCCAGGGCATCCAAGATGTAGGTGACTTTGTTTCTTGAGTAGAACACAGATGATGATTTTTAACTCCAACCGTTGCGGCCTGTCAGTCGTATAATGCATGGCAATGGGAACTTCGTCTATAAGAGTAAAAAAAAACATGCACAGACAAATCCAAATTAAACCCTGCGGCTCTTGACGATATATTGATATTCTAAGACACGAAACAATTGGATTGTGCGTGAAACCAAACAGTATTTATATCATTTTTTACCTCTAATACACCACTATGTCCAACTGCCTTGAGCATCCGGTGTGTGAGGTCTGAAAACACGCTCTGATGACAGAAGTGATCTCTCGCGCTTATACTTCAATGAGTATGAGAGATCACTACATAGTGGTGTATTAGAGTTAAAAAATTATATAAATACTGTTCAGTTTCTCGCACAAACCGATCGTTTCGTTTCTTAGGACATCAATGTATCGTCACGAGCCGCAGGGTTTAATTTGGATTTACCTGTGCATGTTTTTTTTACTCTTATAGACGAAGTTCCCATTGCCATGCATTATACGACTGACAGACCGCAACGGTTGGAGTTAAAAATCATCATTTGTGTTCTACTGAAGAAACAAAGTCACCTACATCTTGGATGCCCTGGGGGTAAGCAGATAAACATCACATTTTCATTTTGGGTGAACTATCCCTTTAAATACGCAAGAACATAATGTAAGTGTTTAAAATGGTTTAAAATGCACTGTTTAGTTGAAAGCTTGCCATCTTTGATTTGCTGTTAATGCTGCTATAGCTGAATGTATGAAGCAAACTGTCTGCTTAAACAAAGAGTTTGTGGTTTATCAATCAGATGCACGTTAATGTTGCATTTGTTACTATAACAACAGTAAGCTACCGTCAAGCTACGTTTTCTTTCAGAATTGTCATTCAATGTCGGAAAAGTAAAAACTGTAGCATTTTATTTAAAAAGGGAAAATAAGATGTCTATCTAAATAACGTCATGTCACTGACCCAAATAACTGAATAAATGGTGCTCAGTAAAGCGTTCGTTTATAATTTATTCATGCTGCAGAGAGAACTGAAGTCCTGCAGAGATCCATATTACTGAATGGTAAATTTGCAGTTTAACTTGTTATACAGTTAGTGAATTGTTAATTACTTAATTGTGCAGCCGATGTAAAAATGAGCTAATATAGTCATCTATATAGGGTACTGGAGGTCCACCCTACATGGTCCACCTACTTTGACATTTCTGTCCTTTTTACTTGTTTGTATGAACATAAGCCATGTCTTTGCACTGTGCATTCACACACCCACTCTCTGAAAACTTGCCTGTGCAGATGTCCTGTTAAACTCTTCCTCTGACAGTGAATCTATGTGCTTTCCTGTCTTTCCTGAACTCAGGGACTGGTTTAAAGTGAAAAGATCCTGCGCTCCCACATGTCTTCAAGTACTTGTGTATTATCTGAACTTGCCTTGGCATGTAACAGGCTCTTGTGTTCAGTGTTATTCTGTTTAGATGGTATTACCTTCCCCCAGTCTGCAGTTTCTTTGAGACCCAGAAAACAGGATGAGGCATGCTTTTTTACCTTTTTTATGTCATGTTATCCTCCTCCTCATCATCATCATCATCATCATCATCATCATCATCACAGAGTTTTAACCTTATAATTAACATTTGCCGAAGGTAAACGATATTGCCAATAGGCTCATGACGTTTTAACGGACAAGTTTGCGTTGTAAAACCAGAATTTATGCAAAATGTTACCTAACAAGAACTGTCAACAGTGTAAGGAGATAAAAATGGCATAACATGGTTAACTGAGACAAAAATAAATCTGTTATGTAAGAATGCTTTTCTGACATAATTCATTGCAGTCTCTGTGGTCACTGATCACATTTGGTTCAAGCAGTGGCATGATTGTTTGTGTCTTCTAGAGGTTTTGCTCATGAGCATGTTCCTTGCAAAGAACATTTCATATTTTATCATATTATGATTGGTATCCTATTTGCCCTATTACTGTATTGTACTCATAAAAACACTCATATGATCATACTGTCTCATGCATGAGGAAGTTTCATTTAATTTGATCAGCAATAATATTTTGTTATTATATATTACACACTTATGGCTGCTGTAAAATCGATTAATCACGATTAATCGCATCTAACATAAAAGTTTGTTTCATATATATATATATATATATATATATATATATATAATGTCTGTCACACACACACACACATATATAATATGTATAAACATAATAATATATATTTACACACACATATATTATGTAAACAGACTTTTATGTTAGATACGATTAATCGCGATTAATCGATTTTACAGCTCTATCTACACTGCAAAAAAACTTCTAATCAGTATTTTTGTCTTGTTTTGCATTAGAAATATTTCAGCAGTAATAATTCTATAATAAGGTCTCCTTTGTTAACATTAATTAATGCATTAACTAACATTAACTAACTAACTACCAATGAGTAAATATATTTTAAAGCATTTATTAACCTTTAATATTGTTACTTAATAAAAATGTTCATATTCATGTTAGTTCACAGTGCAATAACTAATTAGTAAATTAGTAGTGTTGCAAAATTAGAAGATTAGTAAAAGTATAAGTGTTGTTCATTGTTTGTTTATGTTAACTCATGTATTTAACGAATGTTAACTAATAATGTGGTAACACTTTAGTATGGGGAACACATTCACAGTTATCTATGACTTTTCCCCTCAATAAACTTTTAATTTACTGCTTATTAATAGTTAGTAAGATTGTTGTTGTAGTGGTTAAATTCAGGTATTGGGTAGGATTAAGGGGTGTAGAATATGTTCATGGAGAATAAAGCATTAATATGTGCTTTATAAGTACTAATAAACAGCCAATATGCAGGTTAATAAGAAACTAGTTAAAAGTGAGAATATTCCCCATACTGAAGTGTTACCATTACTAATAGGGTAAGAAAAGTAAACTTATATTCTCTGAAAACAAGTTTTCTTATGCAGTTTTACTTAGCATTTAGCTTGTTTTTCAAGGATGTTTAGATACTTTTACTGTAAAACGAGATATAATAATAATGATGTTTTTTTTTACAGTGAAACCAAAGAATGAAAACAACATTTCAAATCGTTCGATACTCACAATAAATGTAAAATAAATAGTGACTCACCATGTTTCATGGTCCCTCAAGTGTGCTTTTGTTTTTGCTGTGTATGTTCTGTATAAATGCGCTGCTTATATTTAAACGGAGAACAGGAGGTTACAAGCATTATCTCTCTGGTCTCTCCTCTCTCGATCTTTCCTTCTTCTGTACTGTGGGTTGAGTCTCTACAGACTGCCATGATGTGGGTGTTTTGTGTAATACCCACCAGTTCACAAACCCTCCCTCTCTTTCGGTTTATCCCTCCCTTTTCAGTTGATCTCTTTCCACAAGTCTATGTTTGCAAGAGCTGCCGCACTGTTTCTGCTTTGATATCTGCAATGCATCATTCATACTTTTGCAGAATGCATATATCACTCCATGCATGTATTTAGTCTTCTTCTGTCCTGGCATACCATTAATGTGGGCATTGATCCATCATAAGACTCATGTGCACTCACCTAAAGCGATAATTCTACCGCATGTGCATTTTTCCAGGTCTGCCAGATGGTGATCGAACATAAAACAAGCTGCGATAACATGAACCTCAGGAATCCCAGAATAACCACTCGTTAGATGGGATCACATCCGTCCTACATGAGGGCAGTGACAGTTAAGGGGGATATGATACTTCACATGTCCCAAGGGCCGGCTTTTAATGGGGCCATTCCGGCCCTTGAATCCAGTGCCATCTATTACAGCTGTGACCTCCAAAGGGCATAAATGGTGTAGTAGAGGATACTCTTTCTAAAACATCTGTGTCCTTGTGCAAGAATGCATCCTTCATTTATGTGTTTTTCACCTACTGTATTACTTAACAAGTCTTTCTCATGTTATATCATACTGTGGTGTGGATTGCAGAAAAGAATGACATATAATAATCTAAAGATCTATCACTGATCTTATATGTCAGTTTCGTTATTCTCCCAGGCAGAAATTTCCAGCTATGCAAATACTACTTTTCCTATCTACTTGAATGATGACTGACATTGGTTTGTAAATATTTAAATAAAGTTTGACATAAGAAATAAAATCTGACAACAATGGTAACATTTTAGGATGCGCAATATATTGATACCTTATTGGTTATCATTGATATTAGATTTTCTATTATATCAGTAAATATTGCATATTTAATCATTCATTCATTTCCCAAGTTTTTACATTTAGGTTACGTTTGTATCATCTAACACTCACTTAACATAAAATATATATAATAATAATTTAGTATTACTTACTTACTGAACATGATAATTTTTTATAACTTTTAAAACAAATCATTTTAGCTTTTAGTGTTTTATTTATAATTTATTTGTACAAACTAGTATAGAATTGTAACATTGGGCTTTTGTTGGTTATTGGCCATAACAGGAAAATTATTATTGTCAGTATTACTGTTTTTACTGTATTTTTGATCAAATAAATGCAGCCTTAGTAAGCTTGACTTCAAAACTTTAAATAATCTTATCGACCCCAAACTTTTTAATGATACTGTCAGGATCATGCTTTGTGTTCCTGTGACCTAGTGCACGTTTACACGACAACAATGTAAAAAAGTTTGTATAGATGACAATGCTGTCAAAACGATCCTCATTCACATGGATCCTCAAAAATTACTAAAAACGCTGTATTATGCATTCCAGGTCAGTATTTAGCAATGTCACTTTGTAAAGAAAGACTATGCGCCTGTGCACATACGCAATCTTTTCAAACGTGCATGCCTATAGACTGAACATGTAATGCGCATGTGCATGCTGTCACCGTTTTCACAGATCTGCTTTTTTGTTGTTTTCGTGGAGGTGATAATGGTATCATTTTCAAAAACTTGCACTTTGAAACCTGTTTTCAAAAGTTTTTTGCATTTTCAGGCCCCCAAAACGCCATTGTTGTGTAAATGAACGGCCAAAACGCATAAAAAGTTTTCTGTTAAAAAATTTAGTCAAGAACAGTGTTGCGTACACAGCCCCTTAGTGTTCATGTCTGTTTTTTTTTCTCATTCAGTTCACCTGTTGTTAATTAATTAACTAATTAGCTCCCTCATTTGTTCTAGTATTTATACTCACTGTTTCTTATAGTTGGTTGTTGGATCTCGTCTATGTTTTACGTCTGTGTAAACTGCTGAGTATTCTCTGTTTATCTCCTACATTTCCCTGTGGATTTCCAAATAAAGACTGTTTTGTTGGACTTTCTATTGTTGTGCACTCCTTGAAATCATGTTATGTGACAGAAGATCGGACCTAACAGAAGTTATTTTTGCGGTACTTTCCTTTTTTTTTTTTTTGGACCGTGGACCTTCCCGCTGGCCAGTTGTTGTGCCTAGAGCAGAAGGACCACTTCCTGGAGTCAAACACTAGGGATTTTTTGGAGTTGGCATGCCAAATGCACTATCCCGACCGGGCACGCCTCTCAGGGAGTGGTCCTCGTGAGGATATCTTCGCATGTGTGGAGTGGGCACTGGTGAATAACAACTCGGCATTCTCCATCGGCCTAGTGGAGGACACCCATCCCACTCCAGACCCAGAACCCAGTCAGCATTCACCCCATCTGCGGAACGGCAACAGATCTCCACCGCAGACACGGAGAACAAGCCAGTAAACCATGCCGAGCCTTATACTGCCCTGGAGCCTGTGTCCATTTTGATGTCTGACCAGGTGCGCAAGACTGCGACATCGCCCGTCCCCGAGGGAGTATTAGTGGAGCTTGAGGACTTGGATGGAAGCCTCGCCCACACTCCCACCACTGTGAATGTGCTAGACCTGGCCTCTCGGAATATAATAAACTTATCTGAGGAGGTAATACCCGTGTTTCTCCCATCCCTGCTGGTCCTGCCCAGCATGAACTCTGCAGTACCCCCACTTGTTCCGCCCAGCCCTGAGTCTCCTGTTTCCCTGCTGAACCTCCTGTTTCTCCACTGGTCCACCCAGCCCCATGTCATCTGTGCTCCTTGTGATCCCTGCCAGCCTCCCTCTCCCACCTCCTCTACCAAGTCCAGTCAGTTCCTCAACCCTGCCACCTCTGGTTCCTGTCAGTCTCTTGGTGCATCCTCAGTAGATTCAGTCTGGTGGTGTGGATTCGCGTCACACCTTCCAGTCCCCAGCTCTGCCTCGGCATAAGAATCCCCCTCTACATTTACATTGAACAGAAATGTTCTGGAGAGCGATTTTGTGCCTCTCTGTGATGGTACCACGAGCCTTCATTTATTTAGTGATCGCAGTCTTCTGGTAGGGATGTAGACTCATAAGAGTGAGTGGAAGTAGGAGGGTGCTGAGCCTGTGGTAGATCTCTAAGCAAGTGTCAATGCCTTGAATTTGATGCAAGCAGCAAGTGGTAGCCAGTGCAGAGAGATGAAGAGAGGTGTGACTTGGGCCCTTTTGGGCTCATTAAAGACAAGACGTTCTGCAGCGTTCTGAATCATTTGTAGAGAGCCCCAGACTCTCATTGGCTCCGACTTGGCCCAATGCTCCCTCAGCTCCACCGTAGCCCGTCATCCCGCCTGCTCCACCAGGCTCCCTCATCCACCCGTTTTTTCGCCTTTGTCAGGTGACACCCTGGCTCCACCATGGGATTCGTGGCTGCCGGTTGCACCTCTTCCCGTCCATCCCTTTGGCTTCACCGGGCTCCACCTTCCCTCCAGCTCCACCGTTGTCCTAGGTTGCACCGGTTCCACTGCAGTCTTCCGGATCCCTGTCTCCGCCTTGGTCTCATGAGCTGTCAGCTCCACCTTGGCCTTCCGGACCTGCAGTGTCACCCTGGCTTCGTGTCTCCTCGGCTGTGTCTGGGTCTCTCTAGCTTTGTCGCAGGAGATAGCATCCCTGGTTCCATTGACTAAGCCTCCTCCCTGGCTCCTCCCTCCCTCCACTCCCCTATGGGCTGTTTTGTTTGCCCTGGACTGCGTTTGTTTCTGTCCTCTTCCACGCCCCACTCCAAAGCCCCCACCCTTCCTCCTCAGTTAGACCTTATACGGTGCAAGGATGCGCCTTTCCAGAGGGGGGCATACTGTAAGGATTATGCTTTGTGTTCCGGTGACCTAGGCTGAATCCAAAATTGCCCCCTATGCCCTCATTCACTATTCCCTACATTTCTCCACTAATATAGTTCACTTGAAGGAGTGAATGAAAACAAGTGATTGAATTCGGACATTGAGTGGATGGATAGATGATAGATGATTTAGCTGCAGGCGCAATCTTCTGCAAGACGCGGGAATTAATTCAGCGCGTGACTCACAATGCATTATGGGTATTCTCTAGCCATTGAGCGTACATCAGTTGTACACTTGTTATTGTGGTGCATTGTGGGATTGAATGAGTGCCCTCGATAATGTCCACTAAGGTTTTGGACACCACTAGTAATGGCTGTTCGATCCTTCAAATAGTGCCCTATTTAAGGGTATAGGGGGCGATTTTGGACACAGGGCTTGTTTTCATGTCTGTTTCTTTCTCATTTAGTTCACCTGTTGTTAATTGATTAACTCATTAGCTCCCTTGTTTCTTTCAGTTGGTTGTTCGAAACTGCTGAGTATTCTTTGTTTATCACATACGTTTCCTGTGGATTTGTAAATAAAGACTGTTTCGTTGGACTATCATTGTGTGCTCCTTGCACTCACGTTATGTGACAGGTACATTCTAGAGTAAACAAATATGTGATTTGCTATTTGTACTATAAGGCAGGACTTTCAATTCTAGAGCTGGCATATTATGTGTTGTGGTGTCTCTACCAAAACTGGAAAGCAGGACTACAGATACCATTATGATATAACGATTTTGTCCCATTCATAAATGTATGAGGGGACAGTCTCTGCCTTGTACTGTACAGTCTGTTTCGATTGCTGTTGAACAAGCTGAGTGAATCAGTCACGTAGTGTAATCAGATGTATGAAACTGTGATGTTTAATGTTGAATTAAGAGAGTTAATGGTCCGTCCTGCTGAAAGTAGAAAGGGTTGACACACATTAAACTGTATTGCACCTGACAGGCAAACACTTGTCAAATGTCCCTCTTGTGCTACTGATAGAGGCTCCATGCTGTTATTTATTAATTTTCTTGTGTCTGTGTGCTTTATAAGCCTGTAAAGAGCTTGATGTTTACCCTAGTACTCCTGTTTCTTTTCCTTTCTTCCATCTTACACTTGTTTCTTGCTCCCTCAGCCCATGGTTATGCAACAGAGTGACTGAATTAATGATCAGTTGATACAGCCAAAACAACAGTGTCATTTCTGATGCACAAATCAGAAATGACACAGATAAGCACTTTTTTTCTTTTACAAAAGACTGCATAAAAATTAACATGAAACTTTCCACATCAGTTCAGTGTGGCATTTGCATTACTTTTAGTGAATATTGATGTATAATCAACTTATGACTGAGTGTTTTTGTACTTAAATGTGTCAGTTTGGTGTACTTCACTTCAAGTACATCATTTAATCCGTAACATAAACATAACACTAAAAAAAAAAAAAAACTGTCAGTTGTCTTACAACTGCCTCAGGGGCAGTGAATGTCTCAGTGAATGTGAATTATGGGAAATATGTTTGTTGTAAAGGGTTACCAACCTGTAATCTCCGTTCAAAGGCAAAGACTGCATGTGTAAATATGTGGTGAGTTTATGAAAATCCTTTCCGGTTCTAGTCATGTTGGAACTTGTAACGGCAGCAGGTAAGGTAAAGTTTGTTATTTACATTTTTA
Organism: Ctenopharyngodon idella; assembly: GCF_019924925.1. Lineage (NCBI taxonomy): Eukaryota > Metazoa > Chordata > Actinopteri > Cypriniformes > Xenocyprididae > Ctenopharyngodon > Ctenopharyngodon idella. Next base: position 13,587,114 of record NC_067227.1, read on the forward strand.
GCATTTGTCCAAGTTGCAAAGAATTTATGACAAGCCTGAACATAAGGGCAACAAATGTTCTTCATTCACCATCTCTTTCTGCACATTTAAACAACGTCTTCCTCATTTTTTTACATTTAAGTGTGTCTTCCCTTCTGCACCACTGATTGACTCCTTACTTGACAAAACTGGAGTAGAAGACCTGCAGTCAGTTGCAACAAACACTTGAAGTTAATAAAATCCTTAATGATTATTCCTTAACAACTGTAAGGGTTTTCTTAACTTAAGGAATGTTGTAACAGATTCCATGAAGAACCTTTAACATGGATCCTATCCATTGCACAAAAGGTTCTTTATAGAGGAAAAAGGTTCTTTAGTCTATTAAAATGTTCTTCACACTAAGAAAAAAATAAAATAAATGGTGCTGTTCACTAAAAGCTTCTTTGGGGAGCCAGTAATAGTTCTTCTATGAAACATTTTGGAACATTTATTTTTAAGAAAAGACTTGGGATGCATCAATATTAAAATACTGGCTGCATGGTATGATAAAAACGATTAAAACTCACCTCAGTTTTGTCTGAAAAAAAAAGACTAAAATCAATCATTTTAATAAGTTTACATGCCTGAGTTCCTAGTTAGTTTCCTTGATTGTTAATTAGTCTCTCTCACCAGTTTCTGTGTAGTTTGATTACCTTCTCCATGTATTTATGCTGCCTTCACATGCTTTCGGAAATTTGACAATTCCCACCTCTAAAGTCGTGATTACAAGCTCATCGCATTCAACTTTCGAAATGGGAGGGCGTTCATGTGTAATTTTTACCTAGGAAACTTGTATTTACGATAATTCCGAGAGCACGTGAAGGCAGCATTAAGCCCCGAGTTTTGTTTTGTTCCTTTGTCCAGTATTATCTAAGTTAAATGTGGTAGTGTTCGTTATTCTTCTGCGATCTCCTGAGTTTTAGTTGTGGATTAAATAAACATCTCCGTTATGCACTTCGCTATAGCCACATATATGGATAGCCATGTGGATTAGTTTTACGATCTCTTTATTAAAAAAGTGGTCAAAGTAGTTGCGTATGTCAATGGAGGGACAGAAATTGCTCCGATTTCATTAAAAATATCTTCATTTGTGTTCCAAAGATGAATGAAAGTCTTACGGGTTTGGAAAGACATGAAGGTGAGTAGACCTAATTAATGACAGAATTTCCATTTTTGAATGAACTAACCCTTTAAGTGATTTAATGTTAATATATAAAACTACTTTAACTACCAAAATCTGTTTTAAAATGTACTGATAATACAGGTGTTAAAATAATAAAGCCACATGTTAAGCAGGTTCATCGTAAGAGACTGTCCATAAAACATGGCCAATACTTGTATGGTGCACAGGGACAAACAAAGACAAGGTAACACATATAAACATTTACTAAATAACTGAAAATGTAGCACAGAACTCACTAATGTACATTACTGGTAAAAAAAAAAATCTGAGAATTTATATAAAATATAATCATATGTGATTCCTGTGAATGTCCTTTTAATTGTTTTTACCTTTTAATTCTAAAAAAAAACTTTATTTAATAAAGTTAACATTATTTTACAATAAAATTACTTTTAATGCGATGTTAAACCATTTACAGTTACCGTATAAGGTATCTTACAGTTAACAGTTTTTTACTGTAGCATTTTAAGTAAAAATGACAAACATGTTTAGTGTAGAGGAGACAACAGGGGAGAAAAGGGAACTGGACATTTTTACAGATACCATTTTATGTTTGTTTATGTTCATAGCTTTTTTATGACTATATAATGTAATGATAATAAATATATAAACACTATTATGTTTAAAGACCAACTCAAAGGTAATATAAATAGGGGAAATTAGCATGCACAATTAAATGTACACTATGTAAGTTTTGGCCCTCTAGTGGTTAAAAACAAAACTGCATGAATTTTGCAGAAGAACATTGTTTTTGTTGTGCTTCGGCTCTGCGTGACTGCTGATGAATATGGTTATTCTACTGCTCATAAAACATTCACTACTAGTCTTAAGAGATATAACCAGTTTAGATGGAAAGGATCTCAAGCTGAAGCTATACCCATTAAAGGTGCAATATGTAAGATTTCTGTCTGCTAGAAGTCGCTAGAGGCCTATTCAAAACAAAGGCATAGCTTGATGACGGCAAGTTTGAGCGTGGAATCTTGGGACATGTGGTCTTCACATCATCACAGCCGGTGGAAACAATCGGGATAGGACTCAGGAAGAAATCATGTTCATGGATGTGATTATTAACTTAACTGTAGTATGAAGCAGAGCAGGACCGAGTGTTGTGGGAGCTGAACGAGGCCGCTGGAGCGATTGCGCAACACACTCCTCACGAGCAGCAGAACTTTTATTATGCCACAGTCGCCGGCGCCGCTACCGCTTTTCCGGTCATGAGTATGAGGTAACACAGCTCTATTTATCACATTAGATACATTTGAGAGTGTTGAAAATGATGTTATAATGTTACTCTGTGCGTTCGCTCGGCGGCTGCTGTGAGACACTTGTTTAAGACACACTGCAGTAAGATCGATCGATCGATTTTAGAATATCATATTAAATGATGGGTGGCTTGTGTTGACAAATGGCATGCAATTAATTTTAAAACGTATTGTATGATGGAGAAAATTCTGTATTACTGTTACTAAAAATAAAGCTGCATCTGATTATGCTATGTTAGCTACTTGACAAAATAGTGTTTTTCTCTGAGGCATGGTAAAGCATGGTACTCGCAAACAATCAAGAAAATTAGATTTAAACAATAAGACTAAACGTGTTGAGCTATATAACAACAATTAGTTTTCTGTCTATAAACATAACCAAACAGTTGTTCCCTTGTCTATTAAAACATGTAATATATTAAAGCGTCTTTGGTGTTTCCATGGTTTTTACAAAATAAAACCGGAAACCGAGGGTAATGTGGGTATGACGCAATTGACAGGCAACTCCTCACACGTCCCAGAGCCTTGGTTAAAATTGCAATTTTCTCACGATTTACAAATAGTTGGAAACATTTGGGATATTATAAGTACTCAACTGAACAAAATATATAACACTGACCTAGTGGTTTTTGGATATTTTACTGAAAAAATCTTACGTATTGCACCTTTAATAGACACAGTACTTCCTTGAAAATAAATTCCAGCACAGCGCTACAACAACCATAATGAAATGACCCTTCACAATAGATAATGCTTTACAATGAACTCTGTTAGAGAGCTACATATGGCAATTTATCTGTTAAATAAAATGCCTAACTCAACGGTTGAATAAAACACCATCTCCAAAAAGCCAAGCCATTGTTGATTCTTGTTTTATTACGAGCTCTGCTGCATTCTCTTTTTGCTAGCCGACTCTCCTCTGTTCGGCTTTATTTATTTTTTTAACGGGTGATTCCCCAGAGGTTTGAGATTTGGTGTGCTCCATGTCAACCTTTCTCACTCCTTGCAATGAGTGACCCAACATTACCTGTGGCTCCTTGTCCTTGTGTGTTCATGTTTGTTTTTGTGTGCATGTACAAGGTTATACCTCAAATCTGATCATTTTAAACCTTTAGACAAGATGACCTAAATCAAGACATATGTTCACTGCCAAGAAGTGCATGTAACTTTCTCCCTTCTACTTCTGTCTCGCTCTTATTGGTCCTCACATGGTCCTTTATTAGCTATTTGGCAGTGACACACACTGGCTCACCTCATTCCCATCTGTTCTTTCCCTAATGCACTTCACAGTGTTGGGGGAGAGAGGGAAGTGACCCCTGCTCACCTCTACTCAATACTCTACAAACACATCCATGCTCCTGACCACATCCTCCTGCTGAGCAACCCCAGGGGACGCGCTCTGAGCTGAAGGCCACATCAGGTCAAATAACTGCTGATGTAGAGCCAGTGTGATGCTCCCTGCCACACATTCAAAGACCTTTTGCCTTGCTAAATTCAATTCATGTCCTCTGCTGAGGTTCATACACAGATGATTCACTGTTAGCTGAGAGAATCAGCTGTGATCATGGTTCAAAGATACAGACAGAAATTCGAGCTGATGTTGAAAAGATTGTCTTAAAGTTATGAGAATAAATGCAGTCGGTTTACCCCAAGACTTTCTTCTCTCTGAGGTACACAATCGGAGTTATATTAATAAATATCCTGACGCGTCTAAGCTTTATAATGGCAGTGAATGGGGCCAATGAGTTTGAAGCTCAGGAAAGTGCATCTATCCATCATAAACATACTCCACACGGCTCCAGGGGGTTAAAAAAGGCCTTCTGACGCGAAGTGATGTGTTTGTGTAAGAAAAATATTAATATTTAACAAGTTATGAAGTAAAATATCTAGCTTCCGCCAGACCGCCTTCCGCATTCAACTTTTTTTCGTAAGTTGAATATGGAGGCGTGGTTTGTAGAGTAAGCGTTTTGAACTGCGAGAGGCGTTACGCTTTCTTCATAAGTTGAATACGGAAGTTGGTCTGGTGGAAGCTAGATATTTTACTTTATAACTTGTTAAATATGGATATTTTTCTTACACAAATGCAACACTTTGCTTCAGAAGGCCTTTATTTACCCCCAGAGCTGTGTGGAGTATGTTTATGATGGATGGATGCACTTTCTTGAGCTTCAAACTTGTTGCCCCCATTCACTGCCATTATAAAACTTGGACACATCAGGATATTTATTAATATAACTCTGATTGTGTTCATCGGAAAGAAGCAAATCAAATACACAGGATGGCTTGAGGGTGAGTAAATCTTGGGGTAATTTTCATTTTAAAGTGAACCAATCCTTTATGCCATAAAAGGGTTGATCCTTTTGGAATTAGTATGTATTACAGTGAATCGCACAATATCAAAACAACTTGCATGTTCTTGTTCCAAACATTTGAGGATAAAAGGAGAACTCACCCCCCTCTGAGATGTTGATTTTTTTTTTTTTTTTCACAAGAATTTCACTGTTGTCTTGCCAAGATCGAGCGTCTCTTTCTGTCATTGTGTCAGCTAGAGATGTGTGTGAGCTGACACTGCGTGTCCTCGCCTGTACAGATGCAGATAAACCATCAGCATGGGGAAAGGTTCACACTGAGCTCTGACTGTAGTTTTGGCTGGCGGCAGGCATTAGGACATGATCTAGATCTATATTGATTCTCTCTCTCGTTCTCTGCCCTCAGGACACGTGTGGTATTGAGCTCCTCTGTGAAGGGATCAGGCAGCGGGCAGAGAGTCAGCTCAGGAAACTGTCCCTGTGAGCATATGGGTGAGTTTCTGATTACTGTACTCAATATTCACATTGTGTTTGCCTAAAAACTCCCAGACCTCTAATGTTTCAGCTCTGCCCTTTACTCCGTTTTCTTTTCTAGATTTCTAGAAAGTATCTAGAGAATCAAAAACTAAATCATGGTTAACAGCTATTGGCTACTTTAGAGAAACAGATGTGACTATATTATATTAAAATAAATTACAGTCATTAAAGTATGGCCTATTAACCAAGAAATGGTGAATTATGGTGAAACACTGCCCCCTTGGGGTAACACTGTGTCAACAGAGCTGGCTAACAGCTGCAGTAACATTCATATTATTTTAAATTGATCTTACTGTATCTGTCAAATTGACATCATAATATGATTTTGTTTTTATTATGTGAGCATAAAGAAAATAGATATAATCCATATTATTGTTAAAGGGATAGTTCACCCCAAAATAAAAATTCTGTCATCAATTTTCAAGTTTTTCCAAACTTGTATGAATTTCTTTCATCTGCTGAACACAAAAGAAGATATTTTGATGATTATGGGTGACCAAACAGTTGACAGGGAAAAAAATGGAAGTCAATGGGGCCTATCAACTATTTGGTTACTGACATTCTTTAAAAATATCTTCTTTTGTGTTCAGCAGAAGAAATAAATTCATACAGGTTTGGAACAACTTGATGGTGAGAAGATGGTGAGTAAATGATGACGGAATTTTCATTTTTGGGTGAACTATCCCTTTAAGTGTATAAAAAAAAATCACTCTTAACCAATCACATTTAATATAAATGTAAAATATAATACATTTTCTTTTAATTGTAAATATGCAAATAAGTGTTCAAAAACATTACTTTCAGTTCACACTAAAGTATATTCTTTTAAAGTATATTATTTCTGAAATAAATACTTTTTAAAAAGGTACACTATTTCTTTTTTTTTTTTTACAAGGGACTTTTATCCAAATCGGCTGTGTATTCTTTGTATAAATCTTGCTAGATTGGTGTGTGTGTGTGTGTGTGTGTGTGTGTGTGTGTTTTTTTTAAATTTTTTATCAGTTGATTATTGTACATACTGCTGAACCGATAATATATAGTACAGTAATAAACAATAATTTGTTTTACAGTTTTTCACTTTCTTTTTTTAAGATTGATATTAGACCTTTTTTAGATTACAGATCTAAATTCATGCCTTTTGAAAAACTGTCATCTTATACATTCCCTCTTGGCATCAGAGACAAAGCAGAGCAATCTTGAAGCCAATAGCTAAAGAGTAATTTTCAGTCAACTGCATGAATTTACTGTGATACCACTAGTCAACCGTTTTTCTCAGCAGTTGTCTTCAACACATCATTCTGCAGTGGTATTGAAACCTTCGATCAGCCATTCCTGAGAGATGCATTTCCTGTTTAGTGCTATAATTCCTACTTCTGTCACAGCATAATGACAAACTAACTCTCGGGAAGTAACACAGCACAGCAAGTTGTCCTAAGAAGAAGGTTTTTTTGGACAATTTTAATGAAAGGTTTTGATCCACTTCAAATGTTGACTACTGTATTTCTTTCTACATCATCAACTCTGTTGTCTGATCTAGGGGTTTTCAAGCTTTCAGAATCAGAATTAGAAAGAGCTTTATTGCCAAGTGTGCTTGCACACACAAGGAATTTTCTGTGGTAGTAGAGCTTTCAATTTACTCAATTTATAAATATCACATATAAAATTAAAAAATAAAAATAAATGAAAGTATGAAGATAGGTTATTTCAGAAACACCCTATAAAGGACAACACAAATGACTCTTCATCAGTCATCATACATTATGGACACTGCAAAGAAGAATAAATGAACATTTAGAAATAAATACAGTATGTTTTTCACAGAACTATATAATTTTGTCTATTTTTCACACCCTAGCACCCCCTTGTGGCTTTTTTGAAAATCCCTGGTCTGAAAAAATACACTGCCGTTCAAAAGATTTTTTTATGTTTTTGAAAGAAGTCTCTTATGTTCACCAAGGCTGTATTTATTTGACCAAAAAATACAGGTAAAACAGTAATATTGTGAAATATTATTACAATTTAAAAGAACTGTTCTCTATTTTAATATATTTTAAAATACATTTTATTCCTGTGATGGTTAAAGCTGAATTTTCAGCATCATTACTCCAGTCTTCAGTGTCACATGATCCTTCAGAAATCATTCTAATATGCTGATTTGCTGCTCAAGAAACATTTAATATTATTAATGTTGAAAACATTTGTTCTGCTTCTGAGCATAAGGTGACTTCTTTCAAAAACATCCCAATCTTTTAGTTTTAACAGTGTAATACATTTTGTTTGTGATACAGTAAAATCTGCTGGGTCAAACTGCTGGGAGAATATAATCAAGTTAATTTGAACAATATATCAACCATTATCAATCCTATCAACACTTGTCAACCATGTAGAGCACATTCTTTCAGATTTACTCTATATTATATCAGCAATCATGATTCAGAACACCAGGGAGGCATCTCACTCTTATTAACAGCTATTATGAATAATAAACGAGTAGTTTGGGATGAGGTGAAGTGCTTGGGAATGTCCATTGCCCTTCAAAAATGCAGTACTGTGATGAGTGGTGAAAAAGTAAACTCTAGTATAAGGCATTCTCTAATGATGAAGATGATTCAGAATCCTCACAGACATTGAGAGAAGAACCAGTTCTTTTCTGTTCTGAGGATTTTAAGGTGGGGTTTTAATCTAGCTTTAAACTGTAGATGTTTTTTTTTTTTCTTATTATTGTATGTATTTATTTATTTTAGTCATATACATTAGTTACTTTATTATTATTAAGAGTTTGGAAACATTAATTTGCTAGAATTTCTCTGTTTGGGCCTTGTCTCCTTGTCAGACTTTCGAGATTCCTTCCCCTTTAACCTTTTGTAATACTTTTTGTTCAAGTCAGGGAAATTATAATTTCAAATATACACCGATCAGGCAGCAAGTGAACATTTTGTCCTCAAAGTTGATGTGTTAGAAGCAGGAAAAATGGGCGACCGTAAGGATTTGAGCAAGTTTGACAAGGGCCAAATTGTGATGGCTAGATGACTGTGGTCAGTATCTATAAAAGTGGTCCAAGGAAGGAACAGTGGTGAACCGATGACAGGGTCATGGGCGGCCAAGGCTCATTGATGCATGTGGGGAGCGAAGGCTGGCTCGTGTGGTCCTATCCAACAGACGAGCTACTGTAGCTCAAATTTCTCAAGAAGTTAAAGTGATAGTTCACCCTAAAATAAAAATTATCCCATGATTTACTCACCCTCAAGCCATCCTAGGTGTATATGACTATCTTCTTTCAGACAAACACAATCGGAGATATCTTTAAAAATATCCTTAGTCCTCCATGGTTGATAATGGTTGTGAATGTGAAATAATGCATCCATCCATAAAAAAAAAAAAGTAATCAATATGACTCCAGTGGGTTAATAAAGGCCTTCTGAAGCAAAGCGATGCATTTTTGTAAGAAAAATATCCATATTTAAAACTTTATAAATTCAAATAACTAGCTTTCGGTGGACAATCGTACGCAAAATGCCCTTTCATGGAAACGGTATTCCCTGGTGGCTTACTTTTAATAAAGAATTTTTCTGTAATTTAGAAATGATATATACTTTTCATGAATTTATAGTTAATTGACTGTTAAAGAAGAAGTGAAGACTCCTACTATGATGTCAACAGAGTGGATAGGTTTTCGGAGTTATTGTCATTACATACTAGGAAGGTCTCACTGCCAGTGCGTTTCAAAAATAGTATTTTGAGAAAATGATTGATGCGGAAAACTGTTTCAGGTATATTGTTTCACAGCACTTTCATGAAATATGAGTTAGCCAGTGGCCTACTGAAATATTCTCAATGTCCACTAAGAGGCAATGTTGATCTTTTTTAAATTTGGAAAGAAGGATCAAATCTGAATAATATGGAGAAAAAAATAAAGAAAGAAAAACATCCATGCACTTCAGCAGAGTCAACAATATGTGGTGACTTTTATTTTTATTTTATTTTTTTTAATGGAGAGGCCATTAAAAGGTAACCTGCCGTTTACTTGGGTTGTGTTAAAATGCAGGATGAAGACTGGCGATTGAACTTCAGATGCAGCTAGCAATTAGATGACAGCATCTAAAGCCCTTTTCTTCCCACGAAAAGAAGTCATTTACAGCAATGCTATTATTAAGGAATCTGCTGCAACATGTACCATTAAAGTCCTATATGCTCATAGATGCAGAACTTTACTTTGCACATAAACCTGTATGGCCACATTTTGGATTTATGTTTAAACTGTATCCATGTTGGCATAAAAATCTCAAACCTGGTAAAAAGTGCGTGCTGTGCTGTGCTGGAAACCAGATTTCCCGACAGACAGATTCTTATTCAGACACCCACATCAGACATCACAGCAATCAGTAATAATAATAAAAGCACACACAGTTTGAAGATTAGACAAGCCACAGACACACAATCAGCACCTCAGAACCCGAATGTCAGCAAGGGAAACTGAATGCTTTCTGGCTGAATAGAAAAGCGCTTACAGAGACAAAAAGAGGCTCACATAGCAGTGCTGATGATGTAACGTTGGAAATGGCTGCTTCAGATTCCTTGGTCTACTGATCTCAAGACCACACTCAAAAAAGGTGTTGTGACAGCTCCACTTTAGGCGCTGTTTGAGAATGTGTGTGATTTTGACAAACAATTGTGAAGCACTATCATAGAGAACACTCTTACCGCCGTTGTTTACTGTTATCTACCAACATGAGCGAGGAAGAACACTCATGGGTAACTGGTACAAAACACAGTTCAGAATGTACTGTCCAGTTGATCGTGTATTTTTAAATTGGCATAACTATTGCAATTTATCAGTTGAAATCTGTTCCCTACATCTAGATCCAAGGGAATATTCTGATGTAAGAAAGGCACCTTTATCGGTAACACTTTATAATAACTCACACTATGAATCATTAGTTAAAGGAACACTCCACTTTTTTTGAAAATAGGCTCATTTTCCAACTCCCCTAGAGTTAAACAGTTGAGTTTTACCGTTTTCGAATCCATTCAGCCGATCTCCGGGTCTGGCGGTACCACTTTTAGCATAGCTTAGCATAGTTCATTGAATCTGATTAGACCGTTAGCATCTCGCTCAAAAATGACCAAAGTGTTTCGATATTTTTCCTATTTAAAACTTGACTTTTCAGTAGTTACATTGTGTACTAAGACCGACGGAAAATGAAAAGTTGCGATTTTCTAGGCCGATATGGCTAGGAACTATACTCTCATTTCGGCGTAATAATCAAGGAACTTTGCTGCCGTACCATGGGTGCAGCAGGCGCAATGATATTACGCAGCGTCTCTCACAAATGTCTCCATGGTTGCAAGGCACGCTCCCTGTGCAAGCAGGGGGTCACAGGCGCTGCATAATATCATTGCGGTCTAACGGTCTAATCAGATTCAATGAACTATGCTAAGCTATGCTGAAAGTGGTTCCGCCAGACCCGGAGATCAGCTGAATGGATTCGAAAACGGTAAAACTCAACTGTTTAACTCTAGGGGAGTTGGAAAATGAGCCTATTTTCAAAAAAAGTGGAGTGTTCCTTTAAGCATTAGTAAATAGTTAATTCATAATTTATAAACATTGTCCCTACATTAATAGACATTAGTAAGCAGTTTATAAATATAGATGTAAATGCTTTATTCTTGATTAATAAGCATATCTATAATGCGTTTAATAATTTTATTTTTATTAATGATCAATTTATCATTTCTAAATGATTTACAAACCAGTTATTTAGGAGTTGTCAGTGGTTCATAAGATCATTTAGAATCTGTAAGTAAATGATTAATAAACTATTTAAATGTATATTTATACATCTTATTAATAAGACATATAGTAATAGTTACTGTGTTAATAAATGCTTTATTAACACATATTCCTACTGTATTTCATGATTAATTCAGGTAGTTTAGTAAACATTTAGTAGTTGTCAGTTAACTATTTTTGTGAGCTCATCTCATGAAATCATCATAATGAAATTCAGTAGGAATATGTGTTAATAAAGCATTTATTACATATATGTTTCACTAGTCTGTCTGTATAAGAGTACAGTGTGTGGATGGATGTGAATCTTTTGCACTCTGGATGTTTTATAGTCTCACCATTTGTACGTGTTTGTTTAATATATATCAATATATATCTGATATATAGATTTTATTCAACTTATTAAAAAAATTCTCTGCATTAGGGTGTTTCCCATTAATTTCCTATATGGTCAGTCAATAGGTTTTATGCTGAAAGTCACATGAACAAATAGGAAAACGGGTCTCATTGCATCTGCTTGTTGGAGAAAGTGTTAACGGCAGTACGAACTGACACCAATATCTATAGTTTTATTTATAGTTATAGGTAATCAGCCAACCTAGCTAGTTCTTTTTATTGTTGGTGTTTTATTTGATTGAAATATCTAAGTGTTAGTGAGAAGAAGAAAAAAAAACTTATAGATATCAATCTCCATATGCTCATCTTTGCTCACTCCTTTGAATGTATCTTGAGTAAAATGGCTCTATATTTAACAAAGCACATACCGGAAGTCATGCGACTTTACAGAATACAGAAGTTTGTTGCGCATAACTCCTGTTTTGACCATGAACAGCCAAGATGTGACTTTTTTTATGACCATTTGAGATATGAGATTGCATATCTTAACACTAGAACCGCCAGGGGTCGTTGTAAACCGCCAGCAGGTAAAATTTACCCACGCACACAATTACTGTTTTGATATGGGTAAAAAAAACATATGATGTAACTGTATTGTGCCACTGTCTTCACAAAGTAATGTCTAGAGTCATCAAATGTTTAGTCATCAACTGTTTTTGTCCTGTTGTTTTATGTTCAAGGCTATTTTAAGCAGGCCACACTAATCACTTTTCTTAACAGTGAATATAGGCTAAACAGACAATCTAAATGACAACAAGAATTAGAAGGAAATAAATACATATTTGGGTGGTTTAATATTATAATAAAATGTCATTAATCACATATTAAGATAACCCGTGTTATCTAAAATACCCTAAGTAGACAATAATGAGCAATAATAATTCACTGCGCTGCATAATATGTTTCACCTAATTAATTATTAATTTGTTTAGTTATGTATAATTTGAATAAGAGAACAACACCAATTAACATCATAGATTGGAAATATTTTTTTGGGAAACGGGCAGACTAGAATAAATGGCACTCATAACTCATGACATTTAGTGCCTCTAATATCTGTTTGGCATCCATAAAATCGCTTTCCTTTATCCATTGTGAATAAAACTGATTAACGCGATCTCAGTTGGTGAAAGGCATGGCCAGAACGTTAAAGCATAAGTGGCACAAAAATGACAGTGCAAACATAAAGGCATATATAAATATGCATTTATAAAATAATATAAATGCCCTGTTTTTTAATCTGGTTTTATCTAAACAATTTTAACAACAGGGGATTGTAAATAACACAATTTTAGTAAAAGTCAATGACTGGGAGACTTGGATATTTTATTGAAAATCTGTTATGTACATTTGAAAAACACCCCATGGCGGTTCACACTATGTCACCTTTGCCAATCTAGCGGTTAAAAAAACAAAACTGCATGCATTTTGCGGAAGAACATTTCTTTTGGTTGTGCTTCGGCTCTGCGTGACTGTGCGGATGAATATGACCCTTTACAATCATTAATGCTTTACAATGAACAGTTAGAGAGCTACATATGGCAATTTATTTGTTCAATGAAATGCCTTACTTACCTGAACCATCCTGACAGGTCTAAAATATAAACACTTTTAATAGATTATATAAAATAGCTAACATAGTGAATCAGGGTAAGACAAAAACATGTTTTGGAAGAAGGATTGATGATGTATTGACTCATTATTTAAATTTTGTTCATTTTGAACAAGAAAAGTTACATAGTTTACCTTTAAAAAAGGTAAAGTTTTGAACCACTCAAAAAAGCTTATTAATGTTAAGGATGCACATTAGTTTTCTTAAGGGTACATATTAGTACCTTCAGGCTGTCAATTGTTAGGCATTAATATGCAACTTTAAGGGGTAAATAAGAGGGTACTACCCCAATGACAAACTAAATGTACAAATTTTGCACATTTCATCAGACATTGAAAGTGGGTGTTACCAGAATGAATCAAGACCTGAATGCAAGTCTACTAAAACAATGCTAAATTGCTGAAATAGCTGTTTGGCTAAAGGTTTACATTATCCAATAGCCACACAGCCTAAGTGATGTCAAAACTCATTCCATAGAGAAAGTTATTACATTAAAGATTAAGAAGCATATATGCACCCAATGAATCATTTGCGATAAGACCAGGAATGTGCATTCAGAAAGCAAATAGGGTCAATTTTGATTTCATGGGTGAAAACATTATGAAAAAAACAATCAGCTACTCTAATTTTGATAAACTTACAGTCGCTCAGTGTCTATTATTGTTTACACCACCATGGGGTGGTATTGCATATAATGTACTTAGTATCTTATATGCATATTACATTTTTATGCTATTTTGATTGTACCCTTTTCTGCATAATGTGTTATTCCTCATAACTCTAACTGTAATTGTAACTCTCTCGCACTATTACAGGCCCCCTGAGCACTCTACAAAGGTTTTATTCATTATTGGCAAACCCATGTCCTTCCCCGCAAGCATGCCATTGTGGTTTGCACTTAATAGAAGCAAACTTATCTGGCTGAATGAAATGAGCTTGTGGTAAGAGAGGAAACAGTGAATGTTTATCTGTGAAAGAGACTCCCACCAGGGACATTATGCAGAGGGGGAACTCGATGAGCTAAACTGAGCCAAGTTGCACAAATTATACTATTTATCTGTGTTTTTGTCTCCGTGCTCTGAACTCTTGTCTCAATAAGCACCTTATAAACTATTAAACGCTTTCTTTTCAACATGCTAAAATGTACCCGAAATGTTGGGACGTTTTTTAAATTTGAATAAAATGAAAACTAAAAGACTTTCAAATCACATGAGCCAACATTTTATTCACAACAGAACATAGATAACATAACACATGTTTAAACTTTACACTTTTATCCACTAAATGAGCTCATTTCAAATTTGATGCCTGCTACAGGTCTCAAAAAAGTTGGCACGGGGGCAACAAATGGCTTTTGGGTAAAAAGATTGTGGAATACTTTAAAAACAATGTTCCTCAATGTCAAATTGCAAAGGCTTTGCAAATCTCACCAACTACAGTGCATAACATCATCAAAAGATTAAAAAAAAACTGGAGAAATCTCTGTGCGTAAAGGACAAGGCCGAAGACCTTTATTGGATGCCTGTGGTCTTCGGGCCCTCAGACGACACTGCATCACTCATCGGCATGATTGTGTCAATGACATTACTAAATGGGCCCTGGAATACTTCCAGAAACCAGTGTCAGTAAACACAATCTGCCGTGCCATCTGCAGATGCCAACTAAAGCTCTATCATGCAAAAAGGAAGCCAGGAAGCCGTTGTGTCCTGTGGGCCAAGGCTCATTTAAAATGTACTGTTTCAAAGTGGAAAAGTGTTCTATGGTCAGACGAGTCCAAATTTGACATTCTTGTTGAAAATCATGGACGCTGTGTCCTCCGGGCTAAAGAGGAGGGAGACCTTCCAGCATGTTATCAGTGTTCAGTTCAAAAGCCAGCATCTCTGATGTATGGGTGTGCATAAGTGCATATGGTGTGGGCCGCTTGCATGTTTTTGGAAGGCACTATGAATGCTGAAAGGTATATAAAGGTTTTAGAGCAACATATGCTCCCCTCCAGATGACGTCTATTTTAGGGAAGGCCTTGTGTGTTTCAGCAGGACAATGCAAAACCACATACTGCAGCTATTACAACAGCATGGCTTCATCGTAGAAGAGTCCAGGTGCTGAATTGGCCTGCCTGCAGTCCAGGTCTTTCACCTATAGAGAAAAATACGTCAAAGAAGACCACAGACTCTTCAGCCGTTGGAAACCTATATCAGGCAAGAATGGGACCAAATTTCAAAATGTTACAAAATTGTAAAATTTCAGTTTAAACATTTGTAATGTTATCTACTGTATGTTCTATTGTGAATAAAATATTGGCTCACATGATTTGAAAGTCTTTTAGTTTTCATTTTATTCAAATTTAAAAAACATCCCAACATTTCCGAAATTTGGGTTGTAAAAATGGAGTTCTCCATCATCATTTCATCAGCCTGAAATGCATGATTGTTTTTCATGATTAAGTATATTTAGCATAACAACAGCAAAACCGAATGTATCATATTTTTGTGGTTATTTCTAGTGCTTGTTTCCTGTCATTTACTTCAAACATACAAACGCATATCTATGTTAAGCATAACTCCTCAACGTTTCACAAAAATGTCCATTTCACTTGAGAAATCTGCATCAAACAGCCTTTTTTTGAATCACATCGACTGCACACTCTTGTTCTGGTGAAATGCTGTTGATTTCACCCTCAGGCTGCGCTGCAGAGCACTGCAGTTTCACAATCGAGGTGGCTCCGACTGAGTTTGATTGAATTACAGTCAGCAATACAGTGGACAAGTCCCTGAGGACTACAGTAAATCTAATCACCTGCTTGTGGAAATGAAAAGGCATGGCACTACCTGCCAGTGTCTATGTGTGTGTGAGTGGGTGGGGGGTGAAAGAGAGAGAATAGGCCACAACAGGTAGTGTCTGCAGCGCAGGAACATAATAAATACAGAAGAATTGGAGCAGCGGGAAAGACAGGTGTTAAATGGACATCGAGGGA
The DNA here is from genome assembly GCF_019924925.1 of Ctenopharyngodon idella. Classification (NCBI taxonomy): domain Eukaryota; kingdom Metazoa; phylum Chordata; class Actinopteri; order Cypriniformes; family Xenocyprididae; genus Ctenopharyngodon; species Ctenopharyngodon idella. The sequence continues at coordinate 13,603,193 of NC_067227.1, forward strand.
TTTTGAAAAAGGAAGAAATGAGAGTGACAGAAGTATAATAGAATAAGAAAACTCAAGGAAGGAAGCCTAGAATAGTGCAGAATGAGGGAACAAAGCTTGAGTGAATGAATGGGGATAAAGCGAGCAGCATGAAAACGTTTTGAGCTTGTCCACTTTTGACCACTTCTAAAGGTGGTCAAAAACGCATTCGACCGGATTGCTTCTGTAGTGTAGACACTCATGTGGTCGAATGTGTTCAAACAGCCACAATAGACCGCCTACTCTCTGCCTACTGACCTAATGTGTAAACATTATGGGAAGCGCACTATAGCCAGATGGGATTTGAACTTTTTTTCTTCCTCTTGGTTTGAAGATCAAAACCGAACCATGCACAATGTTCTCTTAGACTCTTACCATTCCTGATTTCTAACACACACACACACACACACACACACACACCCACCCACCGCGTTCAGTGTGATCTTGCAGCTATCAGAGCAGAAACGAAAGCTGATGCTCTCCATATGTTTTTCCATTATCTCTGGTCGCATTTATACAATATGTAAATTGCGCGAGTTTTTTTCGTCCATTAGATTGAAAGATCTGAAAAAGCCGAAAAAGCCCATACATTTACCCACCCACAGACCCTCTCCTCGAAGACATCAGGACAGAAGTGGATGAAAGTGAACAAAATAGACAGATTAAAACACCAGATTTAAACAGGAATGTGTCTCCCTTGTCTACTTGTGATCCGATCGAGCAAAACGCATCTTAATACCAGGTGTAAACAGGGCCCAAGTCAAGCTCTTGCCGAGATGTAATGATTTAAGTAAGTCTTGCTTGATGGTTCGTTTGAAACAGTGAGAGGTGCATCATGGGAAAAATTGACTTTAAGTGTCCTTGTTTGTGACATCAAAGAGGTCAATCACAATGACGGTCAATGGTAGCACAAAACAACAAGATAACAAACAAATCCTATCATAATACATCTTTAAACACAAATAAGTGTTGCTTGCTGAAAAACATTATCACACTTCATGTCATCAGTTACTTTTCCCATCAAGTTCCATGCAATACATTCTGGGAAATGGAAATCCCATGCCCAGTTTCAGACAAAAAATATTTATAAAGTATTTGCAGAGAATGGTAAACTTTTTTTTATTTTTTTATTTTTTTTTATTTTACAAATTTAACACAGTTAAATTCCATTTCTACACTACCGTTCAAAAGTTTGGGGTCGGTAAGGTTTTTTTAATGTTTTTTTTTAAATGTTAATGTCTCTCAACAAGGCTGCAATTATTTGATCAAAAATACAGTAAAAACAGTATTATTGTGAAATATTATTACAATTTAAAAGGTGCAATAGGTTATTCTCTTGTGACGCTTTTCAGAGAGCAGCTGTGTGTGTGCGTTCATGTGTTTTGGAGGAGGCGTGGCTTTGGACGGCGATTTGCAGGGAGGGTGGGATCGTATGCTTTCAATGCTAGCAGGCTAATGTTAGCATGCAATGTCCAAATAAGCAATGTTCCCCGATCACCTACTGCACCTTTAATGTAAGTGTTTTCTATTTTTATATATTTATGACGGCAAAGATGAATTTTCAGCATCATTACTCCGGTCTTCAGTGTCACATGATCCTTCAGACATCATTCTAATATGCTGATTTGGTGCTCAAGAAACATTTCTTATTATCAATGTTGAAAACAATTGTTTTCCTTAATAATTTTATGGAAACTGTGTACATTTTTCAGGATTCCTGGAGGAATAGAAAGTTCAAAAGAACAAAAACAACAACAAAAAAATTGTAACAATGTAAATGACTTTACTGTCACTTTTGATCAATTTAATGCATCCTTGCTGAATAAAAGTTCTAATTACTGCCAGAGCAATAGCCTTGTTGGCAGCCTTCTGACATACAGCGCAGCTGTGCCTCCAGTGACACTAATTCGAGTCCCAGCTCAAGGTACTTTGTTTATCCTGTTTCCCCTCTCTGTATTTATATATATATATATATTGATAATGTATTGTACTATATACTAAATTTATATACCACTTACGAAGAGCTCTGCTCTAGTGATTCTTCGAATCTTTTCGTTTTGCTGTGCCAGATTCAAAGATCCAAGTCAGAAAAATGATCTGATCTTCCCATCACTAGCATACTAGCTCTTCAAAAAGCGTAAGTTGTTCTTTTGCTTCAAGTCATTTTGTTCATTTGAGCAGAATTAAATTAAAGGCTACATTTTCAATAGCCAGATTCCCCCAACATACACAAAATTGAATCATATTCCGAAAAATTAAAAAAATGATAATGTAGACAATGGCAAATTATGAGAAACAGATATGATTAATTCAGGGTCTTCTGGTCTGAGTCTTTCCTTCTCACTTGACAGCTGTATACATTTGAGTTTGAAGAAACAGAAATGATTAGTTCACCTCCAGAGTCTTCTGGTCCAAGTTGTTCACTCTTTTGTCATGTGACATCTTAAATTGGCTCTGTCTGTACAGGAAACAGACATGATTTGTTCACCTCCCAAGTCTCTCCTCTGGTCTGTGTCGTTCATTTGTCACTTGACCGCTACTCATCTCTGTATATAACATTCCACATCTTTAGGAATTATCATGTAATTATCAAAAGATTTGTGTAATAAACAGTTTTTGTAAAGACGTTTAGGAATTATGAACTAAATTCTGTGTCCAATACAGAAAATATGCGGCTGTCACGTCTCTTGAAAAAATTAACTAAAGACTCAGACCGGAGAAGAGACTCAAAAGGTGAACTAATCATTTTTGTTTCCTGTACAGAGTCAGACTCAGATCCTATGCAGCTGTCATGCGAAAGAAGGAACGACTCGTACCAGAAGACTTGGGAGGTGAACTAATCAATTCTGTTTCCTGTACAGAGCCTATGCGCTTTTCATGTTAAGGCCCTGGTATACTTCATTTTCCGCATTCCGCTCCATCTTGTGCACAGTCTTGTCTGCACAGCTTTCAAAGTATACTCAACCATGGATATGTGAATGGACTAGTTCAACACATGCTCAGTACAATTGCTTTTCTATACTCTACAGGACCACAGAGGGCAGCACTGAGTTTTGTATTCCTCTTTCCGCATTCTTCTTGGACTTCTGCACACTACATCACAACTGCGTATTGCCACCTAGTGGACTCTTCTGTCTCAACATTCACCTTACGAATGTGCTGTTGTACGTGCACGGACATCCGCGGATCCTCCTGATGACGAAAATTACATCATGCGGACCGTCGTGGAACGTAGGCTGTTGAAGTATGGTCTTTGGTTATGGCTGATTCAGACGGGGAGCTTGACGGAGGGCATGTCTGAAACTTGCCACTGACAAGACCGTCATAGTGACAACAGCCAATCACAATACTTCCAGCTTACTTACATGCTATGCTAGCTGACATTCAATGATAACCAGAGTACACGGACACAATACAAGCACAATACACACCAGATTCACCAACCACCTCTGCCACCTTCTTCCAGGCTTGGTCCTTCCGGTAGAGTTGGAGTCTCGGTACGTTTATAAAAACCGCAATAATAAGCTTTTCCTCCATTTTGATGTTCTTCTATTTTCTGGTGTTGCATGAATGCAATTGGCTAGCGTCTGAGGTAGGGTATTTGCATAAGGCGATCTAATTGGCTTATGCCTGCGTTGGCACTTAAAGTTGAAAAATGTACAATTTCTGCCGCAAGCAACACCAGTGACGCAACGCAACGGAACCCACAATTCACTTCGGCAATGCTTGACGTCACCCATTCAAAGTAAATAAGAAGCATTAAAGGTATAGTTCACCCAAAAATGAAAATTCTGTCTTCATTTACTGACCCTCAAGTTGTTCCAAACCTGTATAAATTTCTTTGTTCTGCTGTACACAAAGGAAGATATTTGGAAGAATGTTTGTAACCAAGCAGCTTGAGGGGGGAGTAAATGACAGAATTTTAATTTTTGGGTGAATTATCCCTTTAACGCCAACGTTGGGCACATGCGCATGTGCGGCCAACACAAAATGAACAAATTTCTCTCTGAGTCAACTCCCAAGTCATATAAAAGATTTGTTCAAAATGAAAGAATCGTTCATGATCAACCCATCACTACTTTGTGCATCAAAACACACCAAAAGTGCCCCCCACCCCCTTTCCACTTTCCCTTTTTGTCGGGACGTGCTGATCCAAACAATCACTCTACACTATGCTTTTGACTCCTGTGTTGGTGTCTGTCATATGAATATTGTTTGTGTTGTAATATTGTTTGATTTGCTTGTTTGTTTTGTTTAAATAGTTTTATTCTTTTAAGTGCCATAAATTATATTTTGGCCCTCACAACAAAATAATGATAATAATAAAATCCCCAAATTCATGAAACTTTAATGTACAATGATCTAAAGTAGAGTGAAATTGACATTCAGAGACTGAAGAAGTGTGTATACTCAACGGACAGTTTCAGTTTGAGATAAAACAGCTTATTATTTTGGCTTCAGTGGTTTGATTTAAATCTTGTCAATAGCGTTCTCTACTCTCCCCCCTTGTATTATTTATGCTCGGAGGCTGCATTGGCCCAGCACTGCCGTATTTTCTGCCTGTAAGTGTTTGTAGTAACCTACTCATTGAACCAGTAAATTGATCTGACAGATGCTGATGCTCTTATATTGTACGCCTTTAAGCAAAGTTTTGGCAGATAGCATCAGATTAGGCTCAGGCACTAGACTGCCAATAAGCAGAATCTGCAGTCTAACCATCTCTCAAGAGTCTGTCTGAGTGGTACCTTTGGAGGCGTCATAAATCATGTGATTGATTTGTTCTTTTTGACTAGCATAGCACCTTTAATATAATGTCCAATAGCATATACTCAATGATCAGTGCAACATAAGCCTACATCTTGTTACATCTTATGCATCAAGTGCATTTAAAGCAAGTGCTAGATCTAAATCTGATTAACATACAAGTGCTCAGTGAGATAGGGACTGGGGTACTGGGGTTATTCCTGATGTACCCATGCAGTACTTTTACTGTGAACCTACGTATTAAGTTGTGTGCACCAAATTTTGGGTTTTGCCTCTATGTACTGACATTGAGGGACATTTAATAATAACAACTTCAGAACATCCTGCTTAGAAACCAATGTTTTCGTTAAAATGAAGAGTGAAATTATCCTAGTGGGCATACATACATATGTACGTATTAATATCATATTATGACTGCTGAGTATTATAGCTGCATAATGATATTTTAAATTGCAATCAGGTTAAATTGATAACTTTTTTATTATTATTATTATTATTCAAAATAAAACATGGGAAATCACAATTTGAATAAAACAACACTTAAAATATAATTATTATTGTTGTTATGGTGTACACTGCAATTTAAAAGTTTGCGCTCAGTTAATTTTTTTTTTTTTTTAAACAAATTAATACTTTAATTCAGCAAGGTCGCATAACATTGATCAAAAGTGACAGTAAATACATTTACAATATTACAAAAGATCTCTATATATTCTCTTGTCTAGTGGTTCTCAAACTTTTCAGACCAAGATTTTTATTAATATCATATTATGACTGCTGATGTACGAGTATTATAGATGCATAATGAGATTTTTTAAATTGCAATCAGATTACATTTTTTTTATATTTTATTATTCAAAAATTATGAAAAATGACGATTTGAGTAAAACAACACCTATTATTATTATTATTATTATTATTATTATTAATTTAAAAAAAAAAAAAACTTTAATTCAGCAAGGTCACATAAAATTGATCGAAAGTGACAGTAAATACATTTACAATTTTACAAAAGATACGTATATGATTTCTTAAAGGGATACACAAAATGATCGGTTTTTGCGAGAAACTCAACAGTATTTATATAATTTTTTACCTCTAATACACCACTATGTCCAACTGCCTTGCGCATCCGGTTGGTGAGGTCTGACAACGGAAGTGATGTCTCATGCTATACTTCAATGAATGCGAGACATCACTTCCGTTGTCAGAGCGCGTTGGACATAGTGGTGTATTAGAGGTAAAAAAAAATGATATAAATACTGTTCGGTTTCTCGCACAAACCGATCGTTTCGTGTCTTAGGACATCAATGTGTTGTCACGAGCCGCAGGGTTTAATTTGGATTTGTTTGTGCATGTTTTTTTTATTCTCATAGATGGTGTTACCGTTTAAATGCATTATATGACTGACAGACCGCAACGGTTGGAGTTAAAAATCATCATTTGTGTTCTACTGAAGAAACAAAGTCACCTACATCTTGGATGCCTTGGGGGTAAGCAGATAAACATCAAATTTTCATTTTTGGGTGAACTATCCCTTTAAGGACCATGTGACAATTCAGCTGGCATCACAGAAATATTTCAAAATATATTAAAATTAAAATTTTAATATATTTAATAAAAATAATCATTAAAATATATGAAATCAGAAAAAATATATTGTAATAATGTTTCACATTATTACTGTTTTTGATCAGATAAATGCGTTGGTGAGCATAAGCATCAAACACACACACACACACACACACACACACACACACACACACACACACACACACACACACACACACACACATACATATAATCCTTTGGGAACCACTGCTGTTTACCTAGGTTCTAAAAATGTGATTCGGCAGACCTGGTTTATATGGTGCTGGCGAGTACTATTTGCCATGCATAAATATGTGCAGTGGATCACCGTTGGCAAATCACAACGGTAGTGTGCATTTGCTGGCTTAGTCATTCAATGCAAGACAGTCATTTTACTTTGGCTGTCTCTCTTTATTTGACAATTTTCAGGCATGGAGTATAAAGAATAGAAACAGATCAGAGCTGCTTTCCATTTAAAAATCAGGACCTTGGCTGAACTGTGCGGTTTCAGCAGCGCCTGGGTGTTATTATGGACTAGATAATGTCTTGCACGATAGTAACATCACCAATTGTATCTGTTTAAAGTTAATACATCCCGTGCGGCACATATCGATTTCCAGGCTGCAATTTAAACCAGAAAATGACAAACACTAATAGGTATTTCATCGTCTTGTTTAACCATCCTGAAGTCTCACAAGCTTCCATTTTGTTTTGTTCCCAATTTCAGTCTGGCCCTAATGCAAATGCAGCCCTTCTGTCTGAACAGTTTGTGTGTGGAACCATCAGTTAACTGCTGTAGGCAGTTGAGTTGATGACAACACGGTGCACTAGAATTGAAGAAATAACTGGAGGATAAACGCTGAGAATGACAGCTGCTTTCACTGAAGTAACTGACGTTGATTCTGCTTTCATATGTGTTTACACTGAGCTAAAAGCTGTAATATATTTTTGAAAAAAACATCCTTAAAGGAATTGTTCACCAAAAAATGAAAATTGTGCCATCATTTACTCATCATTTATCTTCTTTTAGGAAAGCAAAAAGAAGACATTTTGAAGAATGTTTCAATTGTTTTTGTTCATGCAATAAAAGTGGTGCCCAAAACAACACTGGACTCCATTCACTTATTATTTGGAAAGTTGAAACATTCTTTAAAATGTCATCTTCTGTGTTCTGCCGAGAAAAGAAAGTAATACATGTTTGTAACAGACACAAGGTTGAGTAAATGAAAAAATTAGTAAAATTTGTCAGTTTTCAGTGAATTATTTTTTTTTTAAAGAAATAAATATGAAATAAATTTTTCCCTAGGGTTAAAATAGATAACTTTATTTGAATGAATGAATGACTCAATCAATGAATTAATCAGTCAACAAATGAACGAACGAATCAATCAATCAATCAATCAATCAATCAATCAATCAATCGGATTGATCCATCCATCCATCCATCCATCCAATCTTTTTTTCTGCTTTAAGCATAAATCAAAAGTTAGTTGTTAGGGGTAAAAAATACAACAGATGTAATTCAAGATATGTTATATGATATGTTCTATGTTCTATGTTACTGATTTCTTTCCCCTGACTATATAAAAACTTTAAAAATCTAGATCTCTACATTCCTCAAAAAATGCCAAATACCATGTACAGTTAAATGTTAACTATTTTTCTTATCCCAAAAAACATTTTATTTCATTTGCGTTTAACAATTGGTAGATCATATATAAATATCCCTATGATCATTTATCTATAATTTATTGTAAAATAATAAACTATAATTCACTTTTTGGACTGATAACAAATAATAAAAAGACACATTCATCGGCTGATCACCAATATAGTGCAGTGTAATATGAGTAACCAAATTTTCTGATAGATTTTGTAAATGCAATGCATGTACAATCAGATTACAAGTGATCACGTAGCAAACTTGGGTCCGTTGATCAATTTTTAAATGTTAAGTGTACCCATGGCAGTAGATATTGGGAAAAAATAGCATAAATTCTGAATTAACAGGCTTGCAGAGACCGTATAATATAGCATGGCTGTTGCAGGAGAGTCTGATGAGATGTTTTTGCTATGCTCACACACAGTGTATTCCCCACAGCCTTTGTTGGTTTTTCTCTGTGGCTCCAGCTTCATTTGTTCTGCTGGGCCTGGCTGCCTCTCACACCTCCACCCGGCTCTCTTTCTGTTGGGATCGCAATGAATGGCTGTGAATTTTAAACGCTGGATTAGAATCCCTAAGAGAGAGAAAAGAAGTGGGGAGCTTTACAGGCAGCAGCGTGCTAATTTGTAATTTTCGAACACAAGCCCAAACATATTCTTGCTATAGGTTGGTCCTTCAACCACGGAATGCCAATCTGCTGAGCAAAACCAAAAAATATTTGTCGGACAAACTATGAGTGAAAGCATGAACAGATAAGTTTGCAGATATTTGGAGGAAATCGCTTATATTACACTGCCCATGGCGTAAATTCACAGTCCTTAGATTAGTGTCAATCCTTGCTAATATGAGGCCAGAGTGTTTGGTATTGAGGTTAAGCTTATGCATTCTAAATCCTCTCTAAATCCCCCTTACAACACTGTAGCTCTGTTAATGACTGTAACCAGGGTTGTCTGGGTTGGGATGTCAAGAATTGTACCATAATTAGTGCAAACATTATCTAGAGACAGACATATAACTGTTTGCAAATGATGTTTTACTTAAAGGCCTACTTAAGTGCACTGGAACGTGCAACTTTATTTACTGTGTTGATGGAATTTCCAATGAAACAGGAAGACAGGTCGGAATATATATCTAGAAGCTCCTCCCCTTTTTTCAAAATAGCCAATAGTGTTTCGCCTAGATCACAGCTCCAGAGCCGTTGAGCTTGTAAAACCCAGTTTTTCTCATAAGCCCTATCCTTTTTTGTAGAATTCAAATGTTTTTAAATTTAAGTAAAATTTAAACAAAAATATCTGAATAACAGACAGACATCAAAGATGAATTAACAACTCTTTATTTTTTATTGCCAACATTGAAGACACCTGATGATGATAAGCAGAATCACTGAAGGAAAGAGAAACACAAGAATTAACAGAGGTTTAGATGTTGATGTTGATTTTATTGAAAATGTTTGGTCACCATTATGGTGATCAGTGTTTCATTTAGTTGGGCAGTTTGACTCTTTGCTTTTTATGTCAGTTTGTGGTTTTTGTAATGGTGTTTGCTAATTTTACACAATTTAAATGGTTGATTTTTAAGGAATTAATTTGGTTAATTCTAACTCAATTCTTATATGTTGAATTTAATTAATGATATTGCTTGTAATCTGTTGCCACAATTTTACTGAGTAGATAAAGCGTATTACTTTTTACAGTGTAGGTGAAAACAGCGATAGATTCTATTTACGCCATGTAAGGTATCAGTTCTTTGCAATAAGAGTAAACAGTAATTAGATGCTATCTATACTTTATATTGGCAGATACTATTTGCACCTCACTGAAGACGTTGAATTCTGCACGTCTTTTTTTAAAACTTGAGTGTCCCAACCACACATTGGTGGGCGAAGCTAGTGTAAATAGCATTTGCCAACAAGGGACGCTATTTGCATGCTATTTGCAAAATTAAGATCCACAAGTTACAGATAAGATGCAAACTATGCTATTTGCTCAAATTTATGCTATTGTGCAAAAGTGGGGTTAGAAATGTTTTTAAAATATATTATTATTTTTATTTTATTATTTTATTATATATATTTTATTTAGTGTATTATGTATGTGTAGTGTTTAGTCTTTTGTGTTTACCAAGGCTGTATTTTTTTTAATCTAAAAATACAGTAGGAACAGTAATATTGTTAAATATTATTACAATTTAACAACTGTTTGCTATTTGAATATATTTGTGTAATTTATTCCTGTGATGGCAAAGCTGAATTTTCAGCAGCCATTACTCCAGTCTTCATTTTCACATGATCCTTCAGAAAATATTCTAATATGCTAAACATTTAATATTATTATCAATATTCAAAAACAGTTGTGCTGCATAATATTTTTTTATTTTTTATTTTTTTTTTTTTTTTATTTTTATTTTTTTTTTGTGGAAACCGCAATGCATTTTTTCAGGATTCTTTGATAGATATAACATTTCAAAAGGACAGCATTTATTTCAAATATATATATATTGTTTTAACATTATAAATGTCTTTACTGTCACATTAGATCAATTTAATGCATCCTTCATGAATTAAAGTATTAATTTCTTTTAAGAAACTCTTACTGAGGCCAAACTTTAGAACGGTAGTGTATGTTGACTGTAATTGCTTAATAATAACTGTAGTTGTAGTCTTTTTTTTTTTTTTTTTTAGAATAATGAAAATGGTTTAATTCTTTATTCAATTTATGCATAGTACATTTATTAAAATAAACATTTATTGGTAATGTTGTCATGCTGTTAGACTTCTCCAAAAGATGCATTCCAATTTAAGTATATATTAGGTCTTATTAGGGCTTATTTTTACATCATTTCTAGACTTTCTGGAACCACTGCAAGCTTTCATTTTGCAGCACTTCAGACAGTCGGTGGTACTTCTCTGTAATTGAGTAACATTTGTAAGCAGGGCCATTGTCTTAGCTTACAGAGAATGAAGAATCCTCAGTTTACTCGCCAGTACATGTTTAAACAAAATATAGATTCATTATTTGCATTAAAAACAGAAAACCTCATTATTTTAAGATTATTGACGTTCCAAGTGTGTATTATGACCCTACAGTGGCGTCTCACTGGAAACGCTTGACACACTAATTAGGTGAACCAAAGCCTGACTTAATGATGGGATATGCCAGGATAAGTAGGGATCATTTCTGTTGTTTCTTTTAGTTTACACAAGGATGAGCAGGTAAAGTCATTAAAGATGTCTCATGAGGCAACAATAGTGCAACGTAAATAATGTCAGAAACAAAACATACATCTATTTTCATTTGAAAATTCTATCTAGGTTACATCTACATGTAAAGGGGAAAAAAATCACACAGTATCAGCAATAGAGTGAAAGGCAAATCTTCTGGAAAATCTGCACAATTTATACTCCTCACACATTTATACACATCAAGGACAAGCAATTCAATCTTCTAAGAAGAGATGATTCTTATACCTTGTTTGTGGCACACACAATGACATTGCTTCACAATATGGATACCGGGAGGTCCCATGTGTAGTCCATGAATATATTTCCAAAGGATTGACGTTTTGTGTCTTGGTTTGCTTAACATAAGCAGGCCTTTCCAAGGTCCTTAACAAATGGCACTATGTGTGGAGAATAATAAAAAAGAATATTACTTGACTCCTACCTCACTCAGCATACACCTGTAAGATGAAATGATTTAACCAACGTCTGCTCTGAATACAAACAGCTATATGAATATGTTATAAGAAAGTCCATTGAAGAGCAGATGCACAATGGAAAATAGAGATACTAATAAAAGTCAGTAGTTTCAGCAATCATTGTTTGGCTTCTTACATGAAA